>NC_089228.1:100932049-101680531 GCF_963924675.1 Phocoena phocoena
GCTTGCTAAACCCATGTTTCAGGTTTGAAAACAAAACTAGGTTGAGTATATATGGAAAGTGCTTGTTATGTATTTGGCGCTAAAAACCTGGTAATCCTCGTTGTGGAATGACTCTTACTCTGTAAATTAGGGGCTAGGTCATAGATGGGAATGACCACAAGACTTTTGTAAAAGGGATACTGGTGACGAAAAATATCAGTAGAATACTAGCCCCCAACAGTGAGATTCAGAAGATTCAAGCTTCCTGGTGAACAAGTAGAAACTGCTCTTTTGAGGTAAAGGAGAATAATTTACTTCCCATTCACTTGTAGAATAAAGCCTCCTAATTTTTGGAACGAATGACTAGAACAGAACCTGATTCATGATTTTTCCAGGCTCCCTGGTTACCGTGCTTTGTCAAGGAAAAAGATTGCACATCATAATATGAACGCTGACACAGCAACATATTTTTACCCTAATACCTCTCTCTGTTTTCTTACTTTAGCCTCGTAACAGCCATTTAAGTGGGCAGTCAGATATGTGTCTGGCTCCTCTATTGAAGAAAGGGGCTTTGCCATTCACACTTGACTCATTGCTGCCTTGAATGGTGTCTAACCCATAGTTCATGGTCCTTAGACACGTATCTGGCTTAATGATAATAATAATGATAATAAAAAACAACGAATATTCTTGAGGGCTTCTAAGATAACAGGCACTGTGTTTTATGTAGATTTAAGGTGGACTTTAAATAGTACCCATATTAAAGATGAAGAAACTGAACTTTAGAGCAATTAAGCGATTTGTCCAAGGTCACATAGGGGCAGAGTCGAGACAAATCTAGGGCTAAAAACCAAATCCATTTTCTGAACCATGACACTCTATTGCTTCGATAAACAGGTATACTATATGATAAAGGAATAAGTACAGAATGAGAAGGATGAGGTCTCCTGTCTAAATTCCCCAAAATTATTAATGGTAGATTTGGGACTAAAACTCTTCATTTGCATTACTTGAGCCAGCTCCTCACCTTCCCTGCACCTGGAAGGAATGGATTAATCCTCCATGCCTAGATGTGTTATTTGTTCCATCGATTCTTGTACTTGTTTTTTCTTTCCTGATTTCTTCTGGATTAATATAGTATTTCTTTAGTATTCCATTTTATCTCCTCTGCCTGCTTTTTAACTGTCCCTCCTTGTTTTCTGTTGTTAGTGGTGGCTTTAGAGCTGTGGGGTCCAATAGGCGAGGCTTTAGCTACACTAGCACTTGAAACGGGGCTAAAATGAACTGAGATGTGCTGATAGTTTAAATATACACTCATTTTTGAAGAATCAGTATAAGAAAAGAATGTGAAACATCTCACAGATAATTTCTTATGTTGATTACATGTTGAAATGATAGTGTTTTCAAGATACTGAGTTAAATAAAATACTAAAATTAACGTCCTCTTTTTTATATTTCTGAACTGGCTGGTAGAGAATTTAAAATTACATATGCAGCTTGCATTTCTGGTTTATGGTATGTTACCATTAGACCACGCCGCTCTAGAGGTTATAGTATGCGTCCGTGAGAAACTTGCAGTAACACCTTTCCATTTAATCTCTTACCTTCTTTGTTCTATCACACACATTTAACTTCTATTTACGTTATAAATTTCATAATACCTCGATGTTATTTTTTCTTAAACAATTGTTAAGAACTGTGACGATTCAGAGGATTTACCTTATTTGCAAAAGCTAAGAAGCTAACCTGTTATTGGTTCATGGATGCTGGCACAAGACATGAAACAAAGGACATTTTTACTCATAGTATGATGAGCAGATGAGTACCAGCATATTTGCATTGATTCCTCTTGGCCCCAGGTCCCACGTGGGCGATGTGATGGACTCAGATGGATGCTACACATGCAGGAGGTCTGTGATGTAGCTAAGGCAACGCGGTCAAGAGCCTTGCACTTTCTGAGCAAGCAGTGACCATTGTATCCCTGGAATATATACTATAAATTTTATGCTGAAAAGTTTATATGTAATTATCACAACAGTCCAATAATCTGTGGATTTCCTTCCAGTGAAAGAAGGGATGTTCTAGAAGTGTATTTCTATAACATCTGGGTCTTTAACGATGACCACATAACACGTGTGCGATTGAAAATGAAAGTTTAAAGATAATATTCAACTAATTGGTGTCAGTAGAGATTGTTACTTTCATTTTTGATAGCATTTCCTTAAACCATCAAGAATGTCTGCAGGGCCTTTAGTCAGCTTCCTGTTATAGTATCACCATTTTTGTGTTTCTTTAATTTTCACACTTTCCACAGCAAGAGGAACTTTTAAAGTGATCAGCTTTTTTGATTTTTGTAAGGGGGGATTTTTTTTTTTCAGCTGTAGTGAGTTGTCTTTGGCAGATTAATATAAGATGTTAAAAGGGGCCTGTCAGGAAATATTTAAATAAATCAACATGCTTTGTTACATGTCTATTTATGTAAATACTTAAATAGTTCCTCCTGTACTGAACAGGAGAAGTACATCTCTCCAGAGAATACCTCAGTGTTTGAATTTTCCCCAAGGATGGAGCTTCAGACAGTTGGAGAAAGTGGAAAATACACACGTGGAAGAAGTACTCGCATTTTATTAGCTTACCCTCCAGGGTGACTGTGGCCCAGCAATGGGGAACAAGGCAGAGCAAACCCCTTTCTGGGAGGCAGATCCGGGACCACCCAGCCGTGGATGCTGTTGGATCTGTACGCCTAGAATTTCCCTCGCTGGAGACAGGGAAGCGTGTCTGTATCGCATATTCTTATTTAGAAGGTCAGTTGCCACAAGGAAGAAAAGCTGAAATAAACTGCTTTCTACAACGTTTATTTTTGCAATAACTCTCACATCCAAGACTGAAGACTCCACTTACTTCAAACTGGGAACAGATTTTGAAATGTCAGGGCCAGCTGCGGAGTGGTTCTCTCAAAGTCCCAGGGCTCAAAATACTTGTCAGACTGGGAGAACAAGGACAAAGAAGCTGTCCTCCAGCTGTTCAAATAGAAATACGCTTCTAGAAGATTCTCCTTAAACTGGGGATCCTCTCCTTCCCGCCGCCCGGCTCGTTGGCAGACGGCCTACAGTCTCCAAGGGGCAAAGTCAGAAGCTGTTCTTGACTCTACCTCTCCCTTTGCCCCTGCAGTGGCGTGGGGTCTGCAATGAGCATGAAAGGAGAAGGAAATGTCCTCAGACTGCCGGACCTGAATTCTGCCTGCCTGGTAGTGAGGGGATCACTTCCTGAGCCCCTCTTTCCTTACGTGTGTCATGGGGATGATGGCCTCCGTTATCTCAGGGGAGTTTGAGGATTAAATGAAGTGGTCCATGAAAAAGCATGTGCTGTACACTAGGTGTTCAATAAACGTTCAAAGCAAACACACAAACCTCCAAGCCCTTCTTTTTTCCATTGTGTCTCAGCCCCATACCCCCTTCTCTGTTTTCACCCCACCTCCCCAGCCCTGGCCTGTGTGTACCTGCTCCTGAGCTGGTGGAATCGCCTCTGGTCTGGTCTCCCTGCCTGGGGTCTCTCTTTCCAAGCCCTCCTCCGTGCCCTGCGGACAAGGCATTCTGAACCCTACACAAATATGTCTCCCCGTACACAGACTCTTCGCATGGTCTTTTCTCCCCTTAGGATGGGGCCAAGCTCCTTGGTCGAGTATTCTTGGCTTTCATGATTGATTATCCCAAAGCAGCTCCAACCTCTCCCTTCAGACTTTCCTGTCTGACCTTCCTACTCATCCCGAGTGGTTTGCCTTCTGTCCCTTCTCAAGGAGACCACCCAACCCCAACTTCCTCTCCTTTCTTCTGCTTTGGAGCGACTTTTCCATGAATTTGTCCCAACTACCTCGACCCTGGGTGGTCTCTCTCCTCTGACATCCATCGTACGACCTCCCCACCTCAGTGGCACTCATCAAAGGGTGTGCTCTACCTTATGTGGGTTCTGTCACCCCTCCTGATGCTATAGCTAGCTCTGTCTTGGATAATTGCTCGTCATTATTTGCTCATGGCTTCACTCTTCATTTACTCTTTAACAAGTTTTTACTTTAGTTTTATTAAGCACCTACTATGTGCTAGGTGCTGGGGGTGCAAGAGTAAAGAAAGCATTTCCTAGGTCCATTTGCTTACAGAAGTTTCTCTCATTTCACTTCATAAGTACTGGGAGAAGGATGGGGGTAAATTCTGGCTTTGTGGAGCCTAAAACTCGCAATTTATACGCCTTCTTAAAGAAAAAATAATTGCAAATACAAATGAATATTTAAATTGAATATTTCAAATGATAGAAGAAATAATATATCATTAAATTTAGAATCATTATATTTAAAATGCCAATAAATAGCACAAACACTGCAAAATTTGTAAAAACATTTTAGTTAACTATCTGATTGTCCTCTATAAGTGCTTGTTTCTCCTGGATTTTTGTGGCTTTTCACTTTCTTCAGATGGCGATTTTGTCGTATTTTTCTATAAAGAGACTAGAAAGATAATTCAGTCTTTCTTCCAGCATTGTTGATTGATATTGACCAAATTTTTTAAACTATTGCTAGTTTAAAAAAATTTTTGTGTAGTTGCTCAATTTGTTATTGGTTGAGTTCTAGGATTATTGTCAAATTTGGGAAAACATCTATTGAGTTTTGTTCATACAATAAAGGACTTTCAGGGACTTATTTTTCTGAGGAAAAGTTTCAGAGGTGAGACTTTTTTAAATTGAAGTATAATTGATTTACTATGTTTAAGGTGTACAGCAAAGTGTTTCAGTTATACATATATATATATATATTCTTTTTCAGATTCTTTTCCCTTATAGGTTATTATAAGATATTGAATACAGTTACCTGTGCTCTACAGTAGGTTTTCAAGGACTTTTTAAAGGACTTTTCAACTTTTTTTGTACATTAATTAATCTCTAAAAAATCTTTGTATTGGTAACACTCATTTTGTCACCAAGGTTTCTTATGAGGTTTGCGTTGTTGTTGTTGATTCCACTATCTATGGTTTGTGCCAAATCAGTGGGAGTTAAATATTTTCCATTTTGTTCATAGAATGGACTCCTCTTCATTAATCAGATAACTGAACAACTCAGAGAGTCTATTCTTTATTTCCACTCAAAATGTATTACTTTCTTTTAATGAATTACTACTTTTGGTTTAATAAAAAGAAACACAATTGCTACAACTTACTTCTAAATGTCAGCATAATTCCTACTGATCACTACATTGTTCAACTAATGGCTTTTGTTTTACATTCCATTAATTTTTAGCTGGATTTTTCTTTTAGCTTTTAAATAAATAAATTTAATGATGACCAAAAGAAATACCTCTTTTCTATATCCAAATTTGGACCGTAACTCTTCACTTGTTTTTTATTGATACATTTCAAAACCTCTTGCCAAATTCAGGTAAAACAATGTCTTCAAGCTTTATCAAAACATCTTTCTCTTTACAAAAGGAAAAAAAAAAAAGAAAAGAGGACGGTTTGTTTATAATTATATTAGCTGAATCACCATATAGATCTCTACAGGCAAGAGCTTCCATTTTGACCAGGTACCTTTAATAAGTGAACCCTCCACTTACAATTATAAATGTCTGATGACTGGAAATATTTCTCACAGATTCCATTTCAATCCTCCTTTCTCCCCCACGACCTACATACTTCTGTGTTTGGTGCTATGGAACGTCTGTAAGGCTCTGATCTACTTAGTACTGGAAGGTCAGCAGAAGGGGTGCAAATTCCTACACTAGAACCACCTGCGGTAACTCTGTTCATGCAAGTGGCTGGAAACCACAAAAATATACCCCACTTAGCCAACCAAATGGATGGCCAATTCAATCTCCCCTTAATACCATCCCCCAAATGCCATTGGTTCCTCCACATCACCCGGCAGAAAGGGAAATGTAATGGAGCGTTTGTCAGAGTGGAAGATGATGGTCTTAACCAACTTGGGTTTTACAAGTTTTACAAATTATGACCCCGCATGAACACGTTGCTGAAGCCCCTCTAATGAGGGCCATGGAGCTGATTTCATTTGCTTCACAGTAAGTCTACCAGGCAAAGGGCAGATGTTAGCTGTATGCTGACCTCCAAGGACTTGAGTCCTTTAGCACAGAGCTTCTCAGAGTGAGATCCATGGACCAGCTGCACCAGTCACCTGGGCTTGTAAGGGTGCAAGTTCTTGGGCCCTACCTCAGACCTACTGAATTAGACCTGAGAGGACCTTTAGGTGGTTCTGAGACAGACTAAAGGCTTGAGAATGATTGCTGTAGGATTATGCTATCCAATATGGTAGACACTAGCTGCATGTAGCTATTAAAATTAATGAAAACTAAATAAAACTAGAAATTTCTGGTACTTAAGAGCCACATGTGGCTGGTGGCTATCATATTAGACAAAACAGAAACTGGACATTTTCATCATCACAGAAACTCCTGTTGAATAGTGCTGCTTTAGAATATATAGCCTTCAAGTTTTCCCCCATCCCTCCCGCTTAGGGCCCAGTTATATAGCCCAACTAGAGCATTTACACATGCTATCAACAGGACTTATTTCTAGGTGTACTCCTCCATCTATAAAGTGTGGGATTTCAGGTCTCTGTGATACTCATCTTTCTAACCGCAGAACCTGGGCTTGAGTCTAGAACATAGTGATTGTTAAATAAATGTTTGTATAATAAACAGAGAATTAAAATATACCAAGATAAACTATTCTGATCGAAGGATGGAGGTGTTTTTCTGTGTTTCTTCTGTTATTCTAATCAGTGCGCTTATTTGTCTTATGTAAGAATGCTCTATACCTATTATGAATGATCTGAACTGGGGGAGATTAAATCCACTTTCATTTAAGGAAGGCCACTGACCTCAAGTTTACACTTTTACTTCAAGGGGTAAATGGGGGCACCTTCTATTTACTGAGTATGATGACTACTTTGGAAACCTACTCTTTAGTGAAATAATATATATGTATATGTGTATATATATATTCAGCAATCTCAGGTTATTCTTTTTCTTTTAGATTTACAAAATATTTTAATCATTTTTTCAATATACAATGATAAATTATTTTCCAATGGGTTTATAAAATTTACATATTCTCTAGCAATATATGAGATTCCCACTGCTTCAGTCCTGGAAGTTAGCTCTTCAATCTACAATTGCTTCAATCTCTGAAGTTATCAGAACTTAAATATTTTGCTCTCCTGTACCATGCAGTTTATTGGTTTTCAATTTCCATGTTCCACACTGCTGATGTTCTTAGTATCACACCAGAAGATTGTTGGCTATTCAGACTTTCTGTTCACAAAAATGACTGCCTAAGAATTTTGCTTATTTTTTTCTATTTGATTGGTTATCATGATATTATTATTATCATTTTGTTAGTTTCTGCTTTATAACAAAGTGAATCAGTTATACATACACATATGTTCCCATATCTCTTCCCTCTTGCGTCTCCCTCCCTCCCACCCTCCCTATCCCATCCCTCAGGTTATTCTTGAAATAAATAACATAGGAGGGGAAAAACACCGATGGTAATGACATTCAGTCAATAATACTAAGATAAGAGCCAAATTATTCTGCCTAATTAAATCATTTTTATCTAGCTCATGAAAAGAAGATAATTTAATTTCAGGAGACTGAAAGCATTGATTGAGCTGTGAGTCCCTGAGGCATTTATTAGACAAATGAGACCAATGAAAAAGAAATGTGTTTTTCATCTTTAATTTTCATGAGATTTATAGCCAAACTTGGGAATGCTGATTCTGAAACTGTAACATTTCCCCCCAAAGTTGACATCCACGGGCTATTGTAGATGAGGGTGTCACAGAGGAGCTTCCTGCTGTATCATCACCTCTCTATCCTGCAGTCTTTGTTCTGAAGCCACAGGCTGCTAAGTCAAGGGCAGCCTTCGCTCCATCTACTGCAGTTTGAGTTGCACAGACTTTCAGCAGATTAATTACAGTGATTATTATAGGGCACATCAGCTACACAGGATTTTTTCCCTCTAGGATGAAAAAGATTTTAAAAAATTTTAAATTCAGTTCTAATAAATGTCTCAATATGGGCTTAGTGGAGAAGAGAATGGAGGAGGATTTGCCTCCTTGCATTTCAGCATTTTTCAGTGTTTAACAATAAGGAACGAAACAAAGGATCTTTTGGGGGCATCTTCCTCCTTCTTCCCGTCCAGGCTGCAGCACGTCTGTCTAGTGCGTTCTTCACCCCAAACCATCCAGTTTTCTTCTAACTCCAACCACATTTACTTACCTGTATTTGTTTGCACCAAGGTGAGAAACCCTCCATGAGGGAGGGGAAGGCTGGCAGGTGGGCAGTAAGGAGGATCCCATGCTCTGCCCAGGCTGAGCCCTGTATGTGTGTCTCTAAGGAGATGAGTCCACAGTGGGCAGGCTGAGAGGAGGGGCCCTGGCCAATTCTGCTCAGGTAGGCTGCCTCACCCCTGCTCTTTCAAAGAATGTTTAGAGTTTTCTCAGGCTTGGAGTTTTTGGTCAACACCTTCCCTGGTTTTAGCCCAGACACTTCAATGTTGCCAAGTCTGAACGAGGGAGAGAATCCTGAAATTGAGAACCAAGGCCAATTTAACTCCATTGCTAGGAAGTGTGTCCTCCTGACCAAAAAGGCAGAGATCTGGACCCACTCGTAGGAAGTGGTGGTGGAGGCGGGCAGTGGAAGAGACCTGCGTTCCAGGGACAGGCAGACCTGTCTCCAAAGCCCAGCTCTGACCTCCCTGAGCATCAGTTTCCCTATTTGTAAATGGTGAAGTAGTATAATAATGGTCACTGCAGTTCATAACTCTATAAATGTGAGGTCCCTTCTCTTCCATTCAACTGTATTTCCCTGATGCTCTCGAGATCCACACATTCATCCCAATAGTCCATAGGTCACGTTGTGCTATTTGGCCATTGGGTCACTTCTAAGTCCTCCCTCTACCCAACCATATTTCTTCCAAGCGTGGGCACAGCACCCTGCATCTGCACAAGGATAGTGGCTCTTCAGACCCACAGACCCCTGACCTGGCCACTGGGCATACCTGCTCAGCCCTCTGTAGGCTTCCAGAACTGCCCAGTGTGGGGAGCGTCACGGACTAGTTGGACACGGCTCACTGAAGCACAACTGAAGCACAAACCCTGGAAATAATGCAACAGAAAACTAAAGGAAAACTCTGAAAGGAAGAAGAAGACACATTTGTTAGGGGTCCTGGGACTGGAGGAGTACCAGAGGCAGAGCATCTCAACTCATCCAACACAAGAAGGCCACCCAGACCTGGCTTTTCCCACCCCCTACCTGTTCCTGGTGAATTTAAGGTTCTTGCTTCGCCTCGGAAAGAATTCAGAGACGAAGCAGGGAGGTTAAGAAAGTGAAATGAGAATTTATTTAAGCCAGAATATGCGCTCAGAGGGAGAGCGGGCGGAGAGGGGAGGAGCTGCTGCCCTGGGTTTCTTTGGCCAGCTGGTTTTGAGGGATATACAAATGAAGGGGCGGGATATTCACTGGGAAGGAGGAGTTTGGGGGTCGTAGTCTCCGATTTTCATCCCAGCTCCACCTTCCTGAGGTGGGGAGGGATTTTTGTCCTTATTTAGTTTAGATCAGAAGTGTCATGGCATCGGTGCATGATGGGTACTTCTTATCTTCAAGGCTAATTTTATTGTAATGAGAGCATAATGAGCAACAGGTCGCATTCAGAGGCAGGAGATTCCCGCCTTTCCTCGCCTTTCTTTGTCTGTCTCCAGGACACTTATTACCCCAAAATGTGTGGCTTCCTGTCAGTCTGGGGGTTCCTGCTTTTCTTTGTTTGCCTGTGGGCCCCCGCTGTTTACAAGATGTGCAATTTCCTGCCACCTGGACCTTGCCCCCCTTTCTCTGCTGGTACCTAGCTACCTGCCAGTTATAACAAACCCAGCAATGATGGCAGCCCTGGGAGGCCAACTCCTCCCCTACATTGAATGGGAATCCCTGTGGCTACAGTCACTGTGCCCAACACCACTGGCCAGTGGGAGTCCCACCAATAAGCAGAAAGGGAAACACTCTTCCCTGACACAGGATAAGATCAGTGAGCTTGAGGGCAGGACAGTTATAATTCACCCCAGTAGAAACAACAGAGAGAAGAACAGACAGAAAGTAAATGAACAGAGCTTCAGGGACTATGGGGCAATAGAAAAGATTCAACGTCGTATCATCAGAGTCTGAGAAGAAGAGAGAGAATGGGCTGAAAGAGGATTTGAAGAAATAATGCCTGAAAACCCCCCAAATTTGGCAAAAGACACACAAATAACAGATGCATGAAGATAAGAAAATCAAAAATAGGATAAGCCTAAAGAAATCTATACCAAGACATATCATAATTAAACTCTGAAAACTAAAGCCAAAGAAAAAATCTCGGAAGCAGCCAGAGATGAGCAACACATTGTCTACAGGGGAACACCGATTCAAATGAGAATGGTTTTCTTCTCGGAAACCTCAGACACCAGGAGGAAACGGCATAGTATTTTTCAAGTGCTGAATGAAAAGAACTGTCAGTAAAATTCTGTATCTGGTGAAACTATCCGTCAGGACTGAAGAGGAAATAAAGACATTCTGAGACAAAGGAGTGTGTTGCTACTGACCCCCCCTTAATGACTGGCTAAAGGAATCTGTTTAAGCAAAAATGATAAAAAGAAGAATCAATGGGCTTCCCTAGTGGCGCAGTGGTTGAGGGTTCGCCTGCTGATGCAGGGGACACGGGTTCGTGCCCCGGTCCGGGAAGATCCCACGTGCCGCGGAGCGGCTGGGCCCGTGAGCCATGGCCGCTGAGCCTGCGCGTCCGGAGCCTGTGCTCCGCAAGGCCGCGGCAGTGAGAGGCCCGCGTACCGCAAAAAAAAAAAAAAAAAAAAAAAGAAGAAGAATCAAAGATCAACAGGAAGGAAGAGGGAATAATGGAAAGAGTAGAATATAGGTACATACCCGTAGACTATCCTCTTCCTCATGAATTTTTCAAATTGAGTAGTAAAGAATTAAGCTTCCCTAAAGAGAGGTCTGGCCTTCGCCCTTGGCTCCTGGGAGGCAAACTCTAAGAGCTTGGAATGTCTTCTCTGACAAGAGTAGCTTTGTTTACCTGCAGACCTTGGGTCACATCAGATAGTCTATGCTAACAGTGGTTTATGGTGGGGGCTCTGGGCCACCTGCTATCAGCTGAGCTTCTAGAGGGCTGGAGACTAAGGTCAGCCATCAACCTACAAAACCAGGTCCCAGTAAAAACTCTGGACGCTAAGACTCAGGTGAGCCTCCCTGCTTGGCCATACTCTGTGAACGTTGTCACACATCATTGCTAGGAGATGTTAGCTCTGTCCACAGCTCTACTGGGAAAGGACAACTGGACACTCTACACATCAACCTCTCCTGGACTCCTCCCCCCTTGAACCTATTCCCTTGGCTGATTTTGATCTGTATCCTTTTGCTTCAATAATAGTGAGTATAATAATCTTCAGTGAGACCTGTGAGCTCTTCTCATGGATTATCAAGACCCCTGTGGCCTTGGAGACCCCTGAACTTGCAGCTGGTGTAATACATGAGTGTGGCCTTGGAGACCCCCAAACCTGCAGTTGGTGTCAGAAGTTGGGGACTCCTCATCGCTGCATAAATCATATTTGAGGATTGACATGAAAATGACGCCATCCTCAAGACAATAGTATCTAAAATTGAGGATGGCAAAGGGACCTAAACGGCAGTGAAGTTTCCACATCTTACTTGAAGTGTTTATGTTGATAAAAGTAGACTGTAATAAACGACATATGTGCATTGTAATACTCAGAGCAACCACTGTGAAAACTAGATAAAGAGATACACTCAAAAGCACCAGAAATAAATCCAGATGGAACCCTAAAATTATCCATATAACCCACAGGAAGAGAAAATTAGACCAGAAATGAGAAACTGAAACAGACAGAAAATAAATAATTAAGTGGCAAACTTAAACACTAACATATTAGTAATTACCTTAGCTGTAAATAGTCTAAATATACCAATCTGTAAGTCAGAGATTGGTAGAGCAGATTAAGTTATATATATATATATCTCCAATCTATATGTTGCTTCCAAAAAACTCACTTCAAATTTGATGACGTAGTGTGAAGGTAAGCTGATAAGAAAACATATATCATGAAAACATTAGTAAGGAAATCATGAATAGCTACATTACTTTCTGATAAAATAGACTTCAGAGAAAAAAAAATTGCTAGGGAAAAAGCATGCATTGCAAAATGATAAAATGATTAATCTGCCAGAGACACATAATGATCCCAAATGGGTTTTCACCAAAAATAGAACTTCAGAATACATGAATCAAAACTGACAGAGCTGAAAGGAGAAACAGACAAATCCACAATTACAGTTAAAGACTTCAGCTTCACCTTCTCAGTAACTGATAGAATTAGTAGACAGAAAATCAGCAGGGAAATAGAACATCTGGACAACATTATCAATCAACAGGCTCTAAATGACATATATGGAATATACTCTATCCAATGTCTGGAGATTACATACAGATTTTTTAACTCTCATAGACTATTCACCAAGGTATGTCATACCCTGGGCCATGAAACAAACCTCAGCAAATTTAAAAGAATTGAAATTATGTAGAGTGTGTTCTCTGACCATAATGGAATCAAACTAGAAATCAATAACAGAATGACCACAGGGAGATCTCTAAACGCATGGAGATGAAACAACACACTTTTAAATAATTCATTTTCAAAGAGGATGTCTCAAAGGAAATTAAAGAAAACAACAATGAAAATGAAATGCAAGAAACCAAAAAATTCGAGGTGCAGCTAAAGCAGTGCTGAGAGGGAAATTGTAGCATGAAATGTTCACATTAGAAATGAGGAGAAGCCTCAAATCAATAATCTCCATACCTACCTCAAGAAACTAGAAAAAGAACAGAAAGGTAAGCCCAAACATAATGAAGGAAATAATAAAGAACAGAAATCAATGAGATGGAAAACAGGACAATAATAGAGGAAATCTATGAAACAAAAAGCTGGTTCTTTGAAAAAAAAAGCAATGGAGTTGAAAAACCTCTAGCAAGATTGACAAAAATAAAAAGAGTGAAGACATCCAGCACCAACATCAGGAATAAAATAGAGGATATTGCTACAGATCCATGAGCCATTGAAATGATAGCAAGAGCATGCTATGAGCAGTTTTGTGCTCGTAAATTTGAAAACTGGGAAGAAATGCACAATTTCCTTGTAAACAACATACCACCAAAACTCAAGCAAGAAGAAAAATAATCTTAATATATTTAAAACCATTAAAGAAATTGAATTTGCCCTAAACACTATTCTGAAAAAGAACTCTTTAGGCCCAGATGGTTTCACTGCACGTATTGTGGGTCTCCAAGACTACCCTTAGGCTTGCAGTTCACTAGAGAGAATCGCAGGACTCAGCGTATTGTTGTCCACGTGGTCAAGATTTATTACGACAAAATAAGCCAAATAGAGAAAACTACAGGGTAAAATCAGCAAGGGGACAGGCGCATGAGGCAAAGTCCTGAAGAAATCAGATGCAAGCTTACAAGAGTTATTTCCCTGTGGAGTGAAACAGTTCTTAATTCCTCCAGCAAAGAGTTGTGACAACACATGTGATGTGGTGTCTACCCAGGAAGCTCGCCTGAGCCTAGGAGTACAGGTCTTTCTTAATTTTTAAAATTAAAAAAATTTTTCTTTTTTATCAGAGTTGCTCATATAGGCACATGACTGATGACAGTCATTGAAATTCCAGATTCCCAGAAGGAAAGCATCAGTTCAGCACTACCACATTCCACTAACAGTGTAGGTACAGAGAGCCACTCTTAGTATTTAGGGAAAGTTGTCTATCACCATCGGGAACTATTTACAACCCAAGTTTCCAGACACCAGCCAAGGGCCAACCTTGCAAGCAGGTCTTTGTAAGGAGCACAATATCAGGTCTGCAATGTTAACTCTTTCCTGCACACCAGAGAATTTTCTAAAACAACTAAATATGAGTGAAAACCAATTTTACACAATCTCTTCTAGAAAATCATAAGAGAAGAGAACACTTCCTAACTCATTTTTTTTGAGGCCAGTATTATCCTCATAACAAAACCAGAGAGACAGTACAAAGGAAAGAAAACCACAGATCAATATCTTTCATGAATTAGATGCAAAAATCCTCAACAAAAGATTAGCAAACTGAATCCAGCAATGTATAACAAGAACTATATACTGTGACCAAGTAGTATTTATTCCAGTTATGCAAGGCTGTTTCAATGTTTGAAAATCTATCAGTGTAATCTATCATATCATAATAAAAAATCATATGATCATATCAATTGCTGTAGAAAAAGCATTTGACAAAATCCAACCTCTTTTCATGACAAAAATTCTTAGCAAGTTAGGAATGGAGGTGAATTATCACAACTTGATAAAGAGTATCTATAAAAAAATCTATGACCCACATCATACTTCATGGTAAAACACTGAACACTTTCCCTGTAAGATCAGAAATAAGGCAAAGATATCTCTCACCAATGTCATTCAACATACTACTGGGAGTTCTAGCCACTGGAATAAGACAAGAAAAATAAGAGAAAGGAGTAAATATTGAAAAGAAGAAACTGTCTATATGCAGATGACATAGTTGTCTACATAGAAAATTCCAGAGAATCTACAAAAAATAAACTCCTAAAACAAATGAGGTCTGTAAGGTCATTGAATATAACATTAACATGTTTCCATATACTAACAATGAACATATGTAAAATGAAGTTAAAAGAACAATATCATTGGGCTTCCCTGGTGGCGCAGTGGTTGAGAGTCCACCTGCCGATGCAGGGGACACGGGTTCGTGCCCCGGTACAGGGAAATCCCACATGCCATGGAGCGGCTGGGCCTGTGAGCCATGGCCGCTGAGCCTGCGCATCCGGAACCTGTGCTCTGCAACGGGAGAGGCCACAACAGTGAGGGGCCCGCGTACCGCAAAAAAAAAAAAAAAAAAAAAAAGAACAATATCATTTATAATCATTTCTAATGCTTAGGGATAAGTGTTAATATGTACAGGACCTTTAGGCTGAAATTAGAAAATGCTGATGGAAGAAAGCAAAGAAGTTCATGGATTGGCATACTCAGAATAATAAAGACGTTAATTCACCCAAACTGATCTATAGTTTTAAGGAAATCCCTATCAAAATCAGCAAGGTAATTTGTTATAGAGAGAAACAAGCTTATTCAAAAATGTATATGGAAAGGCACAGGTCCTAGAAAACTGGGTAAAACATTCTTGACAAAGAAGAGTACAGAGGGGAATCAGACTTTCTGATAGGAAGTCTTGCTATATAGCTATGGTAATCAAGACGATGTGGAAAGACAGACATATAGATCAGTGGAACAGAAAAAAGAACCTGGAAATAGACCCACATCAATATGCCCAAGTGGTTTTTGAAAAAGATACAGGAGCAATTTGATGGAGGACTGATAACTTTTCAACGAGTGGTGTTAGAACAATTGGACATCAATGGGCAAAAATAAAAAAAAATTTTTAAATAAAAAAGAAAGAAGACTTTGCCCTAAACCCCATAACATAAGCATTAACCAAAATAGATCATGGACTTAAAAGTAAGTATAAAACTATAAAACCTTTAGAAAAAGTTGGATAAAATTTTTAGGACCTAGGGTTAGGCAAATAATTTTTGGCTTGACATCAAAAGCACACTTGCTGAAAGGAAAAATTGATACGCTGGACCTCATCACAATTAAAACCTTTTTCTCTGTGGAAGTCCACGTGAAGAAGATGAAAAGATAAGCTAAGATGGAGAGAAAATATTTGCAAACCAAATATCTGACAAATGATTAGGATCCAGAATACATAAAGAACACTCAAAACCCAACAGTCAAGAAACGAACAACCCAATTAGAAAATGGGCATAAGACATGAAGGGTTACTTCCCGAAGAGGATTTACAGTTAGACAGTAAGCACACGAAAATGTTCAATGTCATTAGCCAGCAATACTAACAGCACTACAAATGTTCACAGCAAGCTCATTTAATCGCCAAATCGTGAATCAGCCCAGGTGTTCCTCAGCAGGTGAATGGTTAAGCAAACTAGTGCATGCAAGCTGTGATGTGGATGAATCTCCAGGGATTTATGCTAAGTAAAAAAACCCAGTCCTGAAAAGGTACATACTATATTATTCCATTCATATAATAATTTTGAAAAGACAAAATTTTAGAAATAGAAATTAGTGGCTGCCAGAGGCTTGGGAGAGGGTTGGGTGTGGTTATAAAAGGGCAACATGAGGGATCCTTGTGGTGGTGGAGATGTTCAGTGTCTTGACTGTGGTGGTGGGTGTCTGAATCTACAGGTGATAATACTGCATAGAGCTACACACACACAGACACACACACACACACACACAGACACACACACACAGACACACACACACACAGACACAGACACACACCACACACACACACAGAGACACACACAGACACACACACACAGACACACACACACAGACACACACACAGACACACACACACACAGAGACACACACAGAGAAACACACACACAGACACACACACACAGACACACACACACAGACACAAACACACACACACACAGAGACACACACAGAGAAACACACACACAGACACACACACACAGACACACACACACACAGACACAAACACACACACAGACACAGACACACACCACACACACACAGAGACAGACACACACAGACACACACACACACAGACACAGACACACACACACGCATGAGTAGCAGTAAAATTGGGGAAATCTAAATAGGATCAGTGGGTTGTATCAATGTCAGTATCCTGGTTGTTATACTACAGTTTAGAAAATTGTTTCCATTGGGGAAACTGAGTAAAGCAAATATGAAATCTCAGTAACAATTTCAGAAGAAAAAGAAGCAGGAGGAAGGGGAGGGGGAGGGGGAGGTGAAGGAGGAGAAGACCTAGTCTTCCTGGCAGAAATACTGTGTCTGGGTAGCGCTAACACGGTTCCTGCTTCTTCTAGGACGGGGAATGCCCTGGGCCCTACAGTTCTGGGATTAGAGGGCCATCCTGCTGCCTTTCTCGAGAAGGTTTGCCATGGGGTGACTTGCTGCCACCCACCTTCACCTCAGTTCCATACTGCTGGCCCATGTTTAATTCAGTTTCTTTCCAAAAGCAAATGAAAGTAAAACAACGCATATTCCTCCTCACTTGGCATCTAAATCTTTACGGAAGGAGAAAATAAACAGTTTGATGAATCCTGCGGAATGGACCAGAAATCTTCAGGGACTGAGCCCTCTGGCAATGGCAGATGCTAGTAGGGAGCCCCCTAGCGGCTCCCTGGCTGCTCTGCAGCTTCTTACAGGGCTCCTGGAATTCGACCAACCCTAAACGAAGAGGCAGGTTTCGGGGACTCCGTTTGCGCACGGCAGGCATCGCGAGGCTGGAGCCTGCTCTGCTCTGCACCTGGTCTGTGTGGGCTGCTGCACACCTGTCTGGGCTGGCTGGGCACTTACAGACCCTGGGGCCGCGGGGTATAATCTTCCTCCGTCGGGGGACTAGCGTGGAAATTAGAACAAATGCAACTATGCGGTTACGGGGTCGTGTGGAGGTATCTCATCACCACGCTGCGCTGTGGCAATCCATTCCGCCTTGGAGAGGGGCGCCCGAGAAGACAGGCTGAAGTTCCTGAGCGATACTACATCTGTTGGACATATGGCAGAGTTTACTGTTACTGGAAAATAATGCGTTGGGAAGGGCCTGGCAGGGGAAGATGGGGTGAGTGGATGATCTTTGGTACCCAGGGTCAAACAAAGGATTCCAGTGCAGAAAAGAACTGCTGGTGTTTTCTGTTCTAGAAAATCACCCGAGTGCCTCTGGAAAGGCTTCATTCTGTCTATCCATTCTGGGACATTCTGGGACATTCTGGGACAGTCATCCCAGGATGCTATTTTGGCCCAGGGAAGCCAGATGGACCCAGCACAGGATGGAGAGAGGGAGGTGTTGGAGGGGGGGTGATGAGTCACTCAGCATTTCCTCAGGAATAGTCAGGAGTGTTCGCATAAAGGAACACCCCCCCCCCCACCCCGCCGAGCTGGTGTTTTTCTAACAGCTTGGGGTGTAGCTGGCTGTGTCTGGTGCTATGTGTGTGGACCAGAGTCTGCTGTTATGATGCTGAATGAATCATAATTAGTGGACTGTAAATTTGAAGTTGAGACCAAGTAGTCCGTGAACTTTAATGCAAAACTCTGGAATGACTTTTTTTTTTTCATACTCACCATGCAGTACATTACATCCCCATGACATTTATTTTATCACTGGAAATTTGTACCTTGTGACCCCCTTCACCCATTTCACCCACACCCATCTCCTGGAGCTACATTAAAAAAATTTTTTTTTTTACATCTTTATTGGAGTATAATTGCTTTACAATGGTGTGTTAGTTTCTGCTGTATAACAAAGTGAATCAGCTATACATATACGTATATCCCCATGTTTACTCCCTCTTGCGTCTCCCTCCCTCCCACCCTCCCTATCCCACCCCTCTAGGTGGTCACAGAGCACCAGCTGATCTCCCTGTGCTATGTGGCTGCTTCCCACTAGCCAGCTATTTTACGTTTGGTAGTGTATATATGTCCATGCCACTCTCTCGCTTCGTCACAAGCTTCCCACTCCTGCCCTCACCCTCCACGCGCTTACACGTGGATGAAATTACCTTTGTAACCCAGCATTCCTCAAGGGAAGCAAGCACTCAGTAGAACCAGGTTCTGCCACGGATCCAGTAGAAGTTAAAAAAAATCCAAAATAAACAACAGGTTTATTTGACAGCAGGTTTATCCGATAGCAGGTTTATCTGATAGCCATGGGCTCTGCTATCAGACTGTTACCATGTAGTTGAGAAGAAGCATCAAGAAAGTTAGCTAGAAATACACGGGCGAGGAAAGGCTCCCACATGACACATCCGTTAACACTGCTGAGTGAGTTGAGGGAGGGGTCCTTTCTATAGGAAGGCTGGGGAGGGTGGTGGGTTTGCAGAGATGGAAAGAAGCAGGGCCGTCGAGGTAGACAAGGCAGGGTTGGTTTGGTGGCTCCCCGCTGCTGTTGGGTCCTGATCTCCTTCTCTTTCTGCTCAGCCCTCCTGGGTACGTGGCTCTAGTCTCCACAGTTTCCGCCTTGTGTTCACCAGGTAGCTGGTCACTCCAGCTCCGCTGGGGGCCTACATTCCATGCGAGAAAGGGAATGACAAAGATCTTGTCACTGGAGTCCACCCCCTTTAGGAAGCCCCCCAAAAAGCATCGCCCAGAGATTTCCGTATCCTCCTAGAGATGGGGTACGTGCCTCCCCCACCCCCGACCCCGCCCCGGTCTGGAAGCACTAGCTGTGCACATTACCACACAGAACAAAGTGGAGGCACTCTTGGTAAGGAAGATGCAGAGACCGATGGCAGATCAGCACAGGTAGGAAAGTGCAAGGCATGCTGGGAGGCTAAGATTTGAAGTCTGTGTAATAGTTTCCGTGTGGTACCGTTAACTGCTTACCAATTCCTTGCACATTTCTTTATATTATGGCAAGAAATTTGTCCACGGCAGCTGGGGATCACCTTACGGATCAGCATCTTTGGACGGCTACTGACACACCCTTCCACGTTCCCAGGTCAGCAGTGGCTCCTCTGGTCTGGAATGTGCCTTCAAATGTTTGCAATGGACACCATCTCTGGCGTTGGGCTTGACAGTATCATGAACTTTGGGCAAAGCTCTGATTAGACCCCGCGTCTGATGTGACCTCGGTTTATTGATATTCAGACCTTAGCTCCCTGCAGTATCTCCCACCTCTTCGGGTACTTCTGGGAGGTGGTGGGAGAATTTTCAAATCAACTTATGAAAAAATATACTCCAGTGGTTTCTACAGCTCCATGACACGGCTGTAGCGTTCATGCTGCTCTTCCAGGTGGCCAGCATTTCTTCACCATCTTCGCTCTTTTAGGTAGCCTTTCATGCTCCCACGATGGCCAACCCAAGACTCAAGTCACTGAAGTCACATGGGTGCTACAGCACTTAGGCTCTATTGTGGTGGAAGGGAAGCAGCCCTTCTAGTCTTAGGGCCCCACGCTCAGGACTCAGACCTGTGTCCAGTTAATTGTACAGGAGACGATTTAGCCATTTATCCCGAATCACAACCTCCCTCTGCTGCCTAAGGCTTTACTATGTGCTCAATCTTGGTAAACCGGGCTCCTTCCCCACTTCGAGTGAGTTTCTTCTGAGAAATCCTTTAGGGGTTCCTGAATGGAGACCTCAGTCCCTGCACTGTGGACTGGAAAGTTCCTGACCACACTGACATGTCTGGTCTACAGGAAAGCTCTACACCAGTTTGAATCCATCTATTCTCTCACTTAATGACTATTCCTTGGTTGGTTTGAGCTGCCAGTCCTTGTATTACACACATGAAGAGGATGCTAAAATAACCGAGCGTGTGATGATTGGCCTCAAAAAGCTAACTGATTAGAATCATTACCCTTCCCACCTGCTCTGCTTGGTTTCTTCCTTCAGTCTAATTTGTTCTTTTTCCTGGAATTAAAGAAAAATACTAGTGCTGGATTTGGAAGCTCCTCATTTACCCCCAGATAGACACCTTCCATTTCCTCAAGCTTGAAAATGTGGGATCACTCACACTGCCTCTCTTTATTTTCACCCTCACGTGAAATACATCTTCACATCCTTCTGAGTTATTCTTTTGGATTCCCCCTTCCCTTCCACACCCCAAACCGCTACCCCAATTCATAATTTCACAGGTAAATCATCGCACTACGTCCTATTTGGTCTTCTTTCCCCACCTGCATGGTCTCTCTCCTTTCCATATCATTTTATATAAAACTCTCCAAGCAATTCTCCTTAAATGGTTTGTATCACTGACCTTCGAGGTCCCTCACTAATTTCCTTCTACCCCTTGTCATCTTTTTATTCCCCTGTAGGAACCCTCACTCCACCCATGCCGATCTTCTTGTCTTCCGTACATTGCCTGCTCTCTCCTGCACTTCCGATGTACCAATATTTTCATCTGGTCCATATCCTTTTCACCTTTCGACTGCTACTTGTCTTTGCCCCCTACAAAGCCCAGCTTGGACACCATCCCCACGAATCCTCCACTGAGCGACTTCTTCAGTCTCCTTTATTCCTCGGCTTCAAGACAGCATGAAATTTGAAGCAGACTGCTGTATATTTGTTGGGATGCGGTTTTACAGAAATGCTGAGCCTTCCTTTCCCACGGTGGTTTTTCTCTCCCGTATTCGGGGAAACTATCTCCCATTCATTTTCAGTCTCATGTTGGGCTTGGCTCGACGCACTGAACTCAGCGGGCTTTGAATTAATGTTATTGATTGATTGTCTGAAATGTTTGACTCGGTCTAAACAATCTAACCCCTTTCATTCTGCTTCCTTGGTGGGTGGTCAGCTAGAACGCGATGGCTGCTCGGTTTTGCGTCCAGTTGCCTCAGTGGTGGGTTAACATCACGCAGAGAAAAGACCCGTCACGTGGCCACCTGCTGTCCCCCTCCACCCTGATAACCACCTTAAGGAAAGTCATCCTAGGAGCCTCGGGCAAGGGAGTGTGGGGGACTCAGCCTAAACCGATTGCTCCCGTGAGAATCATGGCTTAAGTACACTTGCTGATGGATTTATGATGGTGGATTAGGAAGTGACTTCTATAAAGAGCGTATATTAAAATTATACAGGAAGTGAAATGATACAAAATAACATTGTGTCAGATAGGTTGGATTATGTTTCAGTAACACATACCTGCCAAAATCTCAAGAGGTTAAAACAATAAAAGTTTATTTCTCAACCACTTAGGGTCCAGTGAATGAGGGGCGACTCTCAGGGTAACCATCTTCCACGTGGTGACTCCCCGACCCAGGATGCCGCGGCCATCTTGGAATGCTGTTCTCAACAATCACCAAGGCTGGGGAGAGAGGGCTGACAGGCTGAACCCTGGCTCCTAAATGCTTTGGTTCATAAGGGACTTGAATCACTTCCACATACACCTGTTGGCTAGAATGTCACGTGGTCCTACCTAACTATAAGAGGTGGGTATTTGGTAAGAAGTGAATCTCTTCGTCCAGATACAATTTAGCTCCAAAGAATTAACATAGATTTCAAAGTTCCCTAACGAACAGTCTTGTTACGGCTGGTAGTCTGAGACAGCATGCTACATACAGACTTCCAAAGCAGTATTTATAACCTCAATTGCTCATCCAAAGTGTAACTAGATTTATATGGATTTAAGGTAAAGAACACTGGCTAAAGATAATAATTCGTTACTGCCCGGTCAACCTTCCTTCCGTAAATAAATCATGCCACTCAGTGCTGTCAAGCATTGCTTTACTCTGACCGTAATTGCACTTTCTTTTCATCATTATCATAGATATGTGTGTACAATGAATGCTCTATGAGAGGTGAAGGGTTTTGGGGGGGAAGGTTTCCTTATTTATAAAATTAAAAACTTATTAAATTTTATATCTTTCAAAAGAATACATGTATATCATCGAAACAAATTATATAATTCCCAAGAGCTTATCACCCCAAACAGCAGTGTCATTGCCCCACTCTTCATTCCAGATTTCCACTCTTTGTTTTAACTCTTCAGTTGTTTCTTTGAGGATACACCTTCAATCATAGAAATGACCATCTTATACTGCTGTTTCTTGGTTTTCTCTCCCAGATTTGAATTTACGTGTTGAATCATTACCAAGGGGGATGAAGATTTAGAGTTCAAATTCACCTACCTATTTCACATGCCCTATCATCCCAATAAAATTATATGTTACTTTTGCTAAATTACTATTAAGAATTTATATTATTATGACCACGGAAACATTATTCACAGCCGAATAATTACAGCCAGCAGTGCACTGCAATTATATTTCCCTTATTGTACAACTTTTTGTTTTTCCTGGAGTTTATGGTTGACTTATTTTTAAATTTTTATTGCTCTCTTAGTTTTCTGTGTCACTATCAATAATTCATTCCCATGCAGCCAAAGACTTTCTTCCCAGTACATTCAATTACATTTGCCAGTTTCATCTTCTAGAAGAGATTCTATAGAAAATCTCTGTGCCTTATTCTACCTTCCTTTCCTTCCCGTTTCCAGGACTGGAAGGAAGCTTGCAAACTACATTTTTCAGACTCCGTTACCAGCTGAATTCTACTTAAGTCTGCTAATTGGAATAGATTATCATCAAGGACATACTGTATAGCACAGGGAACTCTACTCAATATTCTGTAATAACCTAAATGGGAAAAAAAATCTGAAAAAGAATATATATATTTAAAAATTATCTGTATATATATATATAAAACTGAATCACTTTGCCGTACACCTGAAAGTAACACAACACTGTAAATCAACTATAGTCTAATATAAAATAAAAATTAAAAAAAGTTGTTTTAAAGTCTGCCAACTGGGGGCATTCACAGAAACTAGAAAGAGTAAAAAGATAGAAGCCATTATGTTTCTGGCAGGCCGTGTCTCAGCAACAACGCCACACACCTCAGCTCAGTGATAGCAGAGGGTGACTGTCGGCTGCTGTAGTGCCAACAGCTCCAACCAACATCACCAGCATCTACAGGTGAGCAGGCTCTGCGCTGTGTAGCCTGCAATTGACCGTGAGCTCTCAGAACACATTGCTGAGCAACAGTGCAGGGTGAGTGGAGTGGGCTCACGTGAGCACTTGCTCCTGAGGAGGGTGGGAGTAGCTTTCTGCAATTCTGCATTTCAGGAGACACCACCTTCCCGTTTTGCTCTTTCAGTCTTTATAACAATCTGGTAACCAAATTCCCCATGTCAAATCTCCATCCTTTGGAAATACTTAAGAGTAATTTCTGTTTCCTACTTTGGAAACTGATGGATACAGCCTGGGCCAAGCCTGCTGCCCCGAAACCTTGTGATAAGAAAGTAAGAAACAAAACACAGCAGTATCTAGGTTAGTGACTGTGGTTCAGTAATAGAGCCCTTTAGATCAGTGTCGTCCAATAAAAATACAATATGAACCACATTTACATTTTTTTCTAGCAGCCACATTTTACAAAAGTAAAAAGAAACAGGTGTAATTAATTTTGATAATACGTTTAACTCAACATATCCAGAACACGATCTCTTCAACATGTAGTCATTATGACACAATTGTTAATGAGATATTTGACATTCTTGTTTTCATACTAAATCTTTAAAGCCTGCTGTATATTTTATATTCACAACACATCTCCATCAGATGGTCACATCTGAGTCTCGTTATCCATGTTTCTGGGTCGGGGTCTCATAGTCTTTAAGGCTACTGTATTGGACAGCTCAGCTTTAAGCCCCTAGGGCTGATGTGGTCCTCTCGCCTTCCACCAACCCCCAAATAGTCTAAAAGGCAGTGACCTTGTGGTTCAAAACTCTGGGCAGGAGGACTCCTCGTGTCCTGTGTTGCTGAGATCCCTGAACTGCATGGAATGAGGGAGGGGCCAGAGAGCTGTATCCACTGCACCAGCCCTACGCCTGATTTAATGCTTTTGAAAATCTTCATGATTCTTAAACAAGGGACTTCACATTATCATTTTGCACAGAGCCTTTCAAATCATGTAGCTGATTCTGCCTCTTTGACTAATCCTGTTGTTTTATTTCTAAATTTTTAATTGTCTATCGTTTTGCCTTTTTGTTCGACTTTCTGGGGCTTCCCTAAATTTTTATTTGAACTCTTCCTTTGAATCTTTCATTGTTGTGATTATACTTTTTAATTTCCAAGGTTTGTTTTTCTGTCCTCTGAATATTCCTTTTCTTGTGGCATTCTTTTCTCAGGTATGCGATATCTTTTTTTTATGCACCTGAGAACATTATTGATAGTTTCTTAAAGTTTCCTTCAGCTTCTTGAATTTTTCTCTTTTGAGTTTTTTTCCTTCCTGTTTTGTTTGGGCTCAATATTTTATGTTAGAGGTAAACGTAGATGCATTTGGTTTGGAAAAGACAAAGGATTTTTCCCCCCCTTGAGGTAAGAGAGAAAGAGAAGATAGGAGATGATACAAATATTTTAAGGGCAAAAGAGGCAACATGGAGGGAGCTCCCATGAGGAGAACTTCATCTCTGGAAAGCGAGAGGATTTGTTTTTCAGACGGTGAGGTATTGTAAGGGCAAGAGCTGAAGATCGGAGGGAAACATTTGGAGTATCTGCAACGCAGGAATCAACAGATGTTGAAAGCAGAGTTTAAGGGAGGGCTCATCGAAGTCCAATCACCTAAATCTGCCTCTGGCTCAATTAGTCCCCAGCGCGGTGACCTTTCTCAGTGAGTCTTGGCCCGATGAGGTGCCAGACAAGGAAGCAGCTGAGGAAGTTAATCGGGGTTGGGTTAAGGAGCAAAGAGGAGAGGGGCAGCGGAGGGGTCAGAACGTGCCCAGGGAGACCCTGCCCCCAGCGTTTCAGGCAGTGAGGCGTCTGCTCTGCAGTCCTTGGCGGAATGAAAGAGCTGGTTGGGGTCAAGAGATCACAGGGATGTAAAACGATTCCTCAGTTGGGAATCAGGAGTCACGATTCCCTTCCGGGCATGGCTGGACCTGAGAAAGGTCACGTAACCAGCCCTCTTCAAAGCTGTGAATCAAGGAGGTTAGTTTTTTATCTCTTCGGCCCTTTCAGCTTCAAATCCAGTAGCCCTAGAATAGATTGCAATCAAAAAGGGAAATTTCAGTTGTAATATGTAACCTGGGTCCCATGGAGAAACCCCTTGCACGATGACTCATTGACAAGAAAAACGGGTACACAACTCCAGGCAACGCGGGCCTTGCAGCGGAGCCCACTCCTGGAAGCAAACGTGGACCATTACATCACTCTGCCTGGTCTCCCCGCGCAGGCCCGCACGTGCTGACCACGACCACCAGATGGCGCTGTTGGCCTAAGAGCCGACGCCTCCGGGGCCTGGAGGTCCTGGGAAAGCCTGACCTGAATCTAAAACTTCCCCCTTCACCGCATTTGATTCAACGGCAAAACAGCAGAAGAACGCTGCGCATCCCAGCGAGGTCAGAGTGTAGCATCTTACGGTACTGCGTGGCCCATAGCAAATCATCAGTGGCTCTTTCAAGTTGGAATTTAGGAAAATGACTTGGAAATGAAGCGTCTGGGGAGCAGGCGAGCCGGGCCGGTGCCCCTCCCCGCAGCCCCGACGTGGAGCCTTCCCGCAGCCGCCGCGGCGGGGCTGGCGGCGCGCGCGGAGGTGGCGAGCTCCGGGGGCCCACGCATCGTCTGTGTGCGCAGTGCCCAGATGGCAGGGGCTGCAGAGGCCTCCGGAAACCTGCGGCTCTGGTGCATTTCTCCGACTCTGGCCCCCGCCCTCCCTCGCCACCCCGGCTCGGGGGCTGCAGCACCTGGGGGCTCTGGCCACCCCGCAGCCGGCGGGCCGTGCGCTCTGGCTGAGCAGTGGCTGCGGGGACTGGTGGCCGGGGAATAGGCCCTGGCCGGGGGACACATTTACCCACTCGAGGGTCCTGGGGCCCAGGGCGTGCTTCTCACTGGTATTTTGGAGAATGAGCCCGGCTCTCGGGCGGGCCGAAGCCCACCCCTACTCCCCCCAAACCCTCCCGCGCATCCCGGGCGGCGCGGCCGCGTTAAAGCCCTGGTTTGCTCCTGCCGCGGCCTGTGCTCCGCGTGGATCTGGGCCGTGGACGAGCGGAGGCCGATGAATTTTTCATCACAGCTCACTTGCTGCGGCTCAGAAGGCGGCCTCCGGGGCAGGGCCCTCAGGGACCCACTGCGCCAGGGGTAGCCCCTCCCCCGACCGACCGCGCCCTGGCTGACCCGGGAGAGGGGCTGTTTCTCACATCAGCGCGTTTCCTCGTCCCTTTCCCTGTTTTGATTTCGGGAGCAAAGCTGGGGGCCGGCGCTTCCTCGGAGCGGGGCCGGGCGTGGGGCAAGCGGGGCGCCTGTCCGCGGAATCGCGTTTGCGCAAAGCCGCCTCTGAGCCCGGCCTGGGGTCACATCCCCGCCCTGGAGGAGCTGCCGGCTGCTGAGGGGACCGCATCACAAGGCCGGGGCCCAGCAGTCGAACGCGAAGATGCGCGACGATACGTACCAAGGGCCAGCTAGGAGGGCTGTGAGCGGCCGAGGGGTCCAGGGGAGGGGAGGTGGGGTGCGCGGGAGGAGGGAGTGAAGGGAGGGAAGGAGGCCGGATGAGGCGGGACTCACCTGGAGCGGGCGCGGGGGGGACCTGGCAGGTGCTCCTCGGATCAGCCAACGCGCAGGTAGACCCACCCACCGTAGGTCTGGAACCAGTATTTTCTTAGGCCCTCCCCCGCCCCCTGTTAAATAAAAATACAGATATATGGGGGGAAATCAGTATCCAGAGAAAAACACGGTTTGGGGGGGGGGTGGGGGTGAGGGGGATGGGCTTCTATGGGTTTTGTTTTTATTTTTGGCCAAGTAAAATTTTCTTCCATAAGTGTATGTTAGAAATACATACATACATAACATACATAGTGTATAGTAAAGTTTTTACATTTTACAAACACGATTTCTAATTATAAATAGTTGTAAACCTCTTTGTACCTGTTTGGCAAACAAGGGAGTAAATGAAGACAAAAATAAAATCCCCCAGATTCCAAGCTCATTATAAACCTTTTAGTGTGTTTCCTTAAAATATTTTTTCTCTGCATGTTTAATTTAGTTGAGACCATATGATATGAACTTTTAGACATGGTCAATATACAAACATTAATAGAAGGTGATGGGGAAAGGGTTGCCTAATCTCAAGGTGGATAGCATCTCAGGGGTTCTGAGGGCTCCACTGAGCTACCCCAGTCCACTCCCCCAAACGCCTGAGGTGAGAGAGCCAGCCAGGGCTCACAGCACTGCAAAGGCGCCCACCAAAAATCCTTACAAATCATCCCAGCTTCCCATCCCTTGTGTTGCCTGTGAGAGGGCTCCAGTTGTGAAATTCCTTATTAACCACCTATTCAGAAAATCTATGCAGACATTGCTTTGTAGCTGATATCATTCTTTTTGGTGTCTTGCCCCAAACATTAATTTAATTAATTTTAACACCTGTTACAAAGGAACGAAAATCAGGCTCACATAAGAGTTTTCCTCTGACACATTAAACGCAAAAAGAATATGGAGCAACATCTACAGAATTTTTAGGAGAAAGTGTTTGTGAACCAAGAATTTTGTTCTACGTCAAATTATCTTTCACATTTAAAGCCAACAGAAAGACATTTCCATTAAGTAAGAAAATATGCCACCTGGTACATTTCTTGCGGGGGAAAAATACCTTGAAGAAGGTTTCCATTTCTGGCTGTGAAGAAGTAGTTTATATCAGAATAACCTCGTGCAGAAGAACTGTGAAGCTGAATAAAATAAAATGTAAAGTAGTCTGAGAGCATCAGAGAGCAATCAGAGTTGCCAGGATTCGAAGGGCCAAGATGTTAGACAGGGGAGAAATGCACTGAAGTGAGTCCTTTCTTTCCAGCTGCTGTTCTCTCCGTGGAGCATTTGCTGATTCAGGCCCTGTCATGGGGTGTGGAAACCAGACAGCAAGTGGCAGCTCAAAGCTTGCTACAGTCAAAAGAATTGGAGTTCAGGATGCAGAGTTGCTAGGATTTGATTGGCCATTAACATAGAGAAAACAGAACCAAAGGAATTGAGTCTGCATGCAATTTCTCTTCGAGACATTTCCTGATTTCTAAGCTGTGCAGGTAAAGGCTGAAAGGCCAAGAAACTAAACAAAAGCACCTGCTCAGAGGCTTGAAAACTGAGCAAGGATGCTGGTACACTCGTGCTGCTGGGATACTCACCAGGTGGCCGTGCCCCCAGTACAGGTGATGCTCATGAGACGCTCATGCCTCACTGTCCTGTGTAGACACAGCTCTCAGTTCAGGCTGTCAGGAGGAGGGGTCTTGTACACAACTCATGTTGTCAGTTGAGACCCCAAAGATGAAGCCACGGGAATCAGGGCAGACAGCAAGAGGGCAGCCCTCACAGGACACCCAGCACATGGGCTCACAAGGACATAGGAAGGTTAAAAGCAAGCAGATAGGGCTTCCCTGGTGGCGCGGTGGTTGGGAGTCCGCCTACCGATGCAGGGGACACGGGTTCGTGCTCCGGTCCGGGAAGATCCCACATGCCGCGGGGCGGCTGGGCCCGTGAGCCATGGCCGCTGAGCCTACGTGTCTGGAGCCTGTGCTCCGCAACGGGAGAGGCCACAGCCGTGAGAGGCCCGCGTACCGCAAAAAAAAAAAAAAAAAAAGTAAGCAGATAAACTAGGCCAAAAAACAAAACGAAAACCCCCCAAACCCCATAAACAACAACACGAAACACTCGTGTATTCATATCAAACAAAAGACAAATTATTCAGGCTTTAGAGATTAACTATGAAGTGTTAAAAGATTCAATTCACCAGTATTGCATAACAATTCTAAATTTAAATGCACTAACAAAGTGGATATAGAAAGCAAAAATTCACGCAAGTTCAAGAAGAGGAAATAAACAATTCCTCTGTGATAGTAGATTTCAAACTACCTCTCTAGTATTAGATTCCAGGTGGATTTGAAAAAGTTCAAGAGAATGTCCTAATGTCCTTGCAATAGGAAGAATTTCTTAATCAAGACTGTAAGGGAATACCTAAAATAAAATAAAAACCTTAAAAGAACAGGCTGATATATTTAACCACAAAGATACTAGAGGGGCCCAGATCAAGCAGACCATCGTAGGCTCTAGAAGGAATGTTGGTGGTTCTACTGAGACTCATGGAAAGACGCTGAAGGGTTTTGAGTGGGAGATTGTTACTCTATGACTTATAGTAAAAAAAAAATCCCTTTGGCTGCTTTGTGGATAATAGACCCTAGGGGCTAGGAGTGGAGGGGGGGAAACTAGTAAGGAGATTATTAGAGCGGTCTTGTCAGGAGATCTGGGATGGAGTGGTTATGGTGGAGATAAAGGATTCAGAAAGTACTGGGGGAGAGGAGCTGAGAGAGTAGGCGTAATTGAATGAGCCGAATAAAAGCTAATTCTGAGGATTTGGGGCCTGAGCAACTGGGCAGCTGTGACGCTATTTACTGAAAGGGAGAACCCCAGGAAAGAACTATTTAAGGAGTGGCTGAGAAAAGATTCAAGAGCTCCATTTTGCCTATTAGTCAACCAGACAGCTCGGTAACGAAGGCATTTAGGCACACAAACACGGAGCTTTTTGCTGCTGAGGTCAGCAGTGGAGAGACCTAAATTCGGAGAGTCGTCAGCATATAGATGGCATTTATAGCCATAGGTTAGGAAAGGTAGTTTGGGGTCACAACACAAATGATGCCAGGCAAAGGCATTTCACTCAGCTTTGAATCCTTCATATCTACACTGACGTTTGGCACAAATGTGAGCTCGAAAATATTTGATGTTGAAAAGTTTCCGGGGCTGGTTTCGTATTAAACAGACATTCTGCTTTCTTATAATGTATGAAAGAGAATTTTAGGCTTTCCCTACTGGTTGATATCAGCAAGTACTGAGATGTTTTAGTGTTTGTATTTAGTAACGGAAAACATCAGACAGAATCAGAGAAGCAGGGTTCTCCTGCCAGCTCTGCCACTATTAAGATATAAGACCTCGGGGTAAAGTCATTTAGTCTTTATTTTTAGGGACTTCTCACCTTTTAAGACAAGGGTCTTGGCCCAACTGATTCCTAAGTTTCTACGATTACAATGGAAGTTGCATAAAACGTTGCATTTATTAACAGCAACAGCAAATGCCTTTGCTTTAAAGAATAACATCGTAAGTCACATGGGGTTAGCAGGAGAAAAGGAGAGAGAGGACTAAATGTTCTGTGCTAGAAATAAACCATTTTTGGTACTGATGTTGCTGTGAGAGAGGGGCTGGGAGGAGAGAAGGAAGAGGGAGGGAAGTTGGCAGGATGCTGAGGGGTGGAGCTTTATTTGTGCTGGTGTAACCGGTGAGCAATCCACAACCAGGTGGCCACAAGTGGTTTGGGAACAGGGTTACGCTCAGTTCAGTTGCTGTTGTTTGCATTGCTGCGATATAAATGTCTTTGATCTTCCCCAACTTTGGGTAGAGCCTGTCATGTTGAGTATTGGTGTGAGCATGGGTTTTACTTTATTGCTTGCTTGTTGAGTTTCGTTTTTGTGAAAATGAAGGAAAGCACCATTTCCATATCTGGATTAATTTGGGACAGAACAGAAGCAGCATGTAAGGCACTGTGATGTGATTCACATTTACAGCTAATTCAGTAGGAATGAGAGGCTCACGGCCAAGAGTAACCATGGGAATATAAGGCTCCCCTTCTTTGGCAGGACATCACTGTCCACAAATCATGATACTGTTCAAGCCAAAGGAATTAAAAGATCAGGGTGACCCCCAGCTCTTGCTAGCTCTCACAGCCTCTCTATTCATCGAACTTGTAGATTTTGGAGGACTACTCAGTAAGTAGAAGAGTTCTTTATGTAATATTTATTTTGCTATGAAAGAACTTCTTTGCATTATTCGAAGCGATTCTACGTATATATTTTTCTCTACTTCTGATTGGTGTTAATAAAGAGGTTTATAAAACCCTTCACGTGGTCATTTGTGTTTTTATCTAGCTCTTAACGGGAATTTGTGGAGAAAAATAGCCTGAGTTTAAAACATGTGCTTGTGTTTACAAGTGAGTCAAACGTTAAAACAAGGTATTTTCCAATACAGAAGAAGCAACAGCTGTGTTTGTGGTGTTCGTTACCCAAGGTGTTTCTTGTTTTTCTGTCCAGCAAACAAAGAACTATTCAACATCAAGGAGGAAAGATGCAAATACTTTGACCTCATTTGAAAGGTGCTTGAGGGTGACCTAAGTTGTTTTAAAATGTCCTCTTAGTAATTACACCCGCCATCCAGTTTTTCCCTAATTACTCTAAAATGAAAAGGAAACAAAATAACTCATTATTAACTTTTTACTTTTGAATTTGTCTGAAAATTTCTTTTGGTGAGGAATGTAAAAACAAAAATGCTTCTGCTAGTGACTTCTATCCAGTGATTCTGAGGAGCAGTAGGGGTTGAAAGAGGAGAGTGAAAAGTGACCAGCTGAGAGCAAGCTCTTAGCTGCTTTGGTGGCTGAACCTCTGGGCTGAGAGAATTCCATCGCCAGGAGCTGGAAGGGCCTCGGGGTAAGGAGGGGTCAAAAGACTGAAGATGGGCAAAGGTGGTCTTCAAAGTTCTCCAAAAGGGGGTTGAGATAGATTTCTAACCCTTACCGGTGAGCTCATCACATTCCTTTTTCATTTCATTTTGAAATGTGTTATTCCATAGTTTGACACGCCATGACTTTTAAAAAAATTTTATGGGAGTCGAGTTGATTTACAATGTTGTGTTAGTTTTAGGTGTACAGCAAAGTGAATCAGTTATACATATATCCACTCTTTTTTAGATTCTTTTCCCATATAGGCCATTACAGAGCACTGAGTAGAGCTCCCTGTGCTATACAGTAGGTCCTTATTAGTTATCTCTTTTATATATAGTAGTGTGTATATGTCAATCCCAATCTCCCAATTTATCCCTCCCCCCGTAACCATAAGTTTGTTTTCTACATCTGTGACTCTATTTCTGTTTTGTGATAAGTTCATTTGTACCATATTCTTTTAGATTCCACATATAAGCAATATCATATATTTGTCTTTCTCTGTCTGACTTACTTCACTTTGTATGATAATCTCTAAGTCCATCCATGTTGCTGTAAATGGCATTACTTCATTTTTTATGGCTGATTACCACATCTTTTTTTTTTTTTTTTGCGGTACGCGGACCTCTCACCGTTGTGGCCTCTCCCATTGCGGAGCACAGGCTCCGGACGCACAGGCTCAGCGGCCATGGCTCACGGGCGCAGCCGCTCTGCGGCATGTGGGATCTTCCCGGGGCACGAACCCGTGTCCCCTGCATCGGCAGGCAGACTCTCAACCACTGCGCCAACAGGGAAGCCCACCACATCTTCTTTACCCATTCCTCTGTCAATGGACATTTAGGTTGTTTCCATGTTTAGGCTATTGTAAATAGTGCTGCTATGAAGATTGGGGTGCATGTATCTTTTCGGATTATGGTTTTCTCTGGATGTATGCCCAGGAGTGATTGCAGGATCATATGGTAGTTCTATTTTTTAGTTTTTTTAAGCAACCTCCATACTGTTGTCCATAGTGATTTTACCAACATAATGTGGTGGTTATGAGTGCAGAGCCGGGGCCGGGATGATTATTTTGGAATTCCAGCTCTACCATGTGTTGTCTGTGAGATCCTAAGTAATGCAACATCTTTGCTTTAAGGTGTTCAACTTTAATTTCCTCATTTACAAAATGTGGATAATAATATCCCCTTCCTAGGGCTGTTGAGGGGATTACAGATGTTACAAGAAAAATACTTAGCAGTGACTGGTACATTGTAAGTACCGTAATTATTAGTGTAGACAACCCCCAAATTTTTATTGGGTACTTAGGTATTGCCCCCATTTTTCTGTAAGCATAATTAACGTTCTGATGAACATTCATTTACAAAAGTCTTTGAAAACATTCCTGGTTATTTCCTCCAGGTAACTTCTCAGATGTGAAAACATTTGGTAAAAAGGTATGTGCAATTTTAAGGCTTTTGATCCTTATTTCCAAACTGACTACGAGCAAAGCTTTTCCCACCCCTCCTACCATGACACACTGGTCATTTCCACTGAAAAATAAATATCTGTGTGTGTATATCCCAATTTGCTGAGGTGCGGGAATGCAGAAATAGTATTTCACTGCTGTTTATATTTGCATCTATTTGATTAGGGCTCTTCGCTTGATTAATGTCCTAACCCACTCTTCTCTAATTCTAGTCCCACCTGCTAGCCATCCCTATTATTTCAGGCAGCTACCTTTTCCCTCCCCGGTGGATATAGATCACCAGTTTCTTTCAACCATTTATTACATGAAATAGTTTCCAGAATAGGTTGCCCTATTCTGAATGTATTCCAGTTTGTCATTGTCTCTCTTAAAAGATGGCGCCAGAATCAAGCATAATCCCCCATGCGTGGTCAGACCAGCTGTTATGTGTGCCAAGGAATAAGATGGTTCAATTATAATGTGTTTTTCTTTTGAAAATCCATTACTGTGCAGTTCCCTCTGAGTTTCTATTGAATCTTGAGGTGACTTAGAGAGAATGTAGACAACTGTGGTTTTAGACTAAAGGATTATTTTTTAAAATTGTGTTTTAAATGACTTTTTTCTCTCCTATTTTATGCTGCTCTAAGACCACATGGTGTAACTGTTCCCTTTAAGGCTCCGGATTCTATACCTCCATTAGGGTAGCACTGGGTCGTATTAGCTATTTTAGCATTCTTCTTACGTTTTGCATCATCTGTAGAGCTAACAGTTAATGGACTCGTTCTATGTAGAATGATCAAGGCACACATAAGACAAATAGAGGTAGCTGGATCTGATTCTGAGAGATTTGGCTCAGCCAACGAACAACCCTGGAAACGGGGAGAGAGGACTTTCTGGAGTTTCTCTGATTGCTCTTCTGGTTTATCAAAGAGGCCTTTCAAAATGCATACATCCTGTGGAAATTAATGTCCTATGCTCATTCACTTGATTAAGGAGGAAGGTGGTGGACCAGTGAAATATTTTGAGAGAAGGTAACATTGCACGTTTTATGTGTGAAGGTGGCTTACGAACTCCATGTTTTATTCCATTCATTCTAAGGTCTGGCGGCTATTATGACCTTTGAGGACACTTTAGGGAATGAGCTCACCTGTCAGAACCAAGAATTGACTGGTAAATTCAAGTGCTGTTTTTGGAGCTGGGTGATGAGACATACGGACCCTCAGACATGGGTGGTGGTGGTGGGAAGATAGGGATTGTAAGCAGAGTTAAAGGCTGTTTACTAAATTGGGTATCTAACTTGATTCTGAAAACTTAGATTTTTAAGAGCTATCTGGACTGTTGAATCGCAGAGAAGGAGGACAAATGGAGGAGACAGATAGCTTGCTGGGCCCAGTGGGCTCTAGTATTGAAGGATGAGAGACACATGAGGTACTGAAAAACAAATTCACTTGGATGAGGTTTTCTGTTGGTGGTCAACTAGTGTCAGACTCCCAGGACCATACCTCTTCTATCTTAAAGCTGGTGAGCCGCCTGATGGTTTTGTGATTTTTATGAGATGATTGATATCTAACAGGTACAAATCTGGAATGAGCTAAGTCAGAAAGTCTAGGATGGGGGAGGGGAGAGGGATGGGCATAGTAATGGAGAATTGTGATCAAATTTAGCCATAAGACCAAAATCACAAAGTGAAGTCTGGTGGGGTTACTCTTACATATTACATACATAGGAATGATTTCATAATATGCTATAATTATGACTTTATGCATTGAAAGCTCCAAAGAGTTCCTCAACAAAAATTCTTAATCCCAATGGTTATTTGTGACTGTGAATAAAAGCACACTGGTACTTTGAACTAAACTTTAAAAAAATAATTTCAGCTTTTACAAAATACAATTTTAATTTTCATTAAATGCTACAGTAACCATGTTCTTTGGCGAGAACTGTCATGACATTGATGAGCTCTTGGATCTGCTTGTTCCACTGAATGTTTTCTAGCTGATGCTAATATTTTAAACTTTTTGGTACGAACAAAACGTCTTATCCATAAAACGCAATTGTTTTATTTAGCAACTGCAAATGCCACTGTGTTGGTAGAATTTGGACTTTGAGACCTCAGCTCTCCCTCACTGGCTATGGAGTTCAAAAAGGTATAATGGCTTCTCCACTGTTACAGTGATTTACCTTCATTTTGCAAGTTCATAGATACAAAATGTGCTATCATATGAAAGAACTAAATAAAGGACAGTAGAGGAAATCTAACATCGTTGCCACAGCCCTGGAGACCCACACTCTCCAGGGAGAAGCTTCCGTAACGCATTGTACCTTTCGAAGGCAGGTCTGCTTGGAGATGCATGTCTTGGCGTTGGGTTTGCCAGAACATTCTTTTAAAAGGAGATAGCTTCCCTGCTGAACAGGGGTGTTAATTTTTCATGGACTGACACTGTGAAGAGGAGCTTGAAAAGGATGAGAGAGCTTTAGGAAAACAGTGTTGAAACAAAATAAAAGAAGCCTTGCTCTGGTCCAAGAAAGAACATGGAGACTGTTGTTGAAAGTTTGCTTGTTAATAGAGACGGAAGTTAAATACGCGACATTTTAATGCGATTAACTCTTTGGTGAGAATTTCCTGGGAAAGGAAGGAAAGTTGTACCAAGTCTAGACCGGTTAGAGTCAGACCAGAAGCTACTTGGAGACTGTAACGGTCACATTTCTGCTCTGGCAGGAGAGTCTGCTGGATAGAGTTGCTTGACCAGACAGAGGTGCCTGCCACGGCCCGAGCTAAGTCACTGGCCATCTGGACCTCTGATTATCCACCTGTTAAATGAGGAAATGTTCAAAGTTTTCTCCTATTATAAAATGACTCAAATCTACATCAAAGAAGTTTAGCATATAGAATAGTATTTTTTACTTTAAATCTGGACTGGAACTGTTATTTTCAATAGAAGCTGTATTAATATTCACCTTTTTTCTTTCTGCCTCTTTACATTGATCCTACGTGAAAAAGCCATGATTTTTTTCTGTTTCTTAATATTGACATAATTAAAGAGAAAAATTTGGCCTAAATAGCTACTCATTCTGTCAGCATTATTTACTGTCAGTTAGCCACCACTTGACCTACAAATACATAAAAGTCAAAGCCACATGGGTACTTTTTGCCACTTGGTTTTACTTTCATGTTTTGGACCTCAGGTACACAAGGTTGAATTAATCATACCCTTCACCTGGTGGTGAGTGATCATCCCCGGTCATGGTATCAAGGGCTATGGAAGGGAACTTCTAAGACGGCCCCAGTAGTCCCCACCCACCTTCCGGTCCTCATGCGCTTGTGTAACACCCTTGCCTGGAATGTGGGCTGGACCTAGTGACTAGTCCCTAGTAAAGAGTATGTAGCAAAAGTGGGACGGTGGACACCCTCTCTCCCACTCACTCCGAGCGGATCAAGCTGCCGTGCTGTGAGCTGCCCAAAGAGAGCCCCAGGTGGCAAGGAGCTGAGCGGGGCTGGTGGCCAACAGCCAATGAAGAACTGAGAGCCTCAGTCCAACATCCCACAGGGAATCGATCCTGCTGGTAACGACGTGAGTGAGCTCGAAAGTAGATCACCCCCACGTAAGCGTGGGCAGTGATGCTGTCAGCATTTTCCCTTCATTATATGTGAGCTATTAGAATATTTATAATTCTGTGATGTGTCTGCATGTCTACATGGACGGTATTGGTATATATCTCATTTCCAGTTTCTACTTTTATTTCTTCACTCTATGTTTTTGAGATCTATTCAAATTTATTATGTGAATACAGTTGACAAATTCTGATTATTCCAAAATATTTTATTGTAGGCATTTTACTCACATATCTCCTATAGTGGTGGACACCTGGGAGGCCTCCAAGAACTTGCTACCACAAAACAGTACTGTCATGAGCATCACCACACCCGTCCTGTCATGCACATGCCTATTCAATAGGAGTTGAGGCTAGTGGGTCAATTCATGGATAATCAAGGATGCTTTTACCATTCCTACTTTAAAATGGCTTAGCAAGTAAGAACCTAAATTGTGTCGTATAACAGGAGCTCCAGAGGATGCACTGGCAGCCCAGTAATGTAATCAAGGACCCAGGCATGGTCCATTTCTCTGCTCTACCATCCTCCATTCATCAGTGTTATTTTCCCCAATGTCACAGGTGGTTACAGCAGCTCTGGGCATCACCTGCAGACATGATCACAGTTGTGGAAAAGAAAAGGTCTGTACCATCCCATGCATCTTTTATTATAGAGGAAAACTTCTATCACAGGTCTTTTTTTTTTTTTTTGCGGTACTCGGGCCTCTCACTGTTGTGGCCTCTCCCGTTGCGGAGCACAGGCTCTGGACGCGCAGGCTCAGCGGCCATGGCTCACAGGCCCAGCCGCTCCGCGGCACCTGGGATCTTCCCGGACCAGGGCACGAACCCGTGTCCCCTGCATCGGCAGGCGAACTCTCAACCACTGCGCCACCAGGGAAGCCCTATCACAGGTCTTTTAGTAGATGATCCCATGGGTTCCATGGACTAACATTTATATATGTTGCAATAGAGACCGGAAAGCCAGTGTCTGGAATTTCTGGTCCCCAAAGTGGGAGGCTTGATGGTTAATTTTATGTGTTAACTTGCCTTGGCCACACGGGTGCTCAGATATTGGGTTAAACATTATGTTGGGTATGTCTGTGAGCGTGTTTCTGGACAAGGTTAACATTTGATCAGTAGACTAAAGCAGATTGCTTCTCCAATGTGTGTGGGCCTCATCCCACCCTTTGGAGTCCTAGCTAGAACAAAAGGCTGGATAAGGGAGCAGTTGCTCTCTCTGTCTGTTTTTGAGTGGGGACAATGGTTTCTCCTGCATCCAGGCCGGAACAAACACAGTCAGCAATCCCATTCTCAGGCCTTCGGACTCAGACTGGAACTGCACCACTGCGTCCCCTGGGTATCCAGCTTGAAGACAGCAGATCATGGGATTTCTCAGCTTCCACAGTCACACGAGGCATTATAATCTCTTTCTCTCTCTTTCTCTGTATATATCCTATTGATTCTGTTTCTCGGGGGTACCCTGACTAATACAAGAGGGAGCCTCTACCAACAAGGAAAGAGTGGAGGAGGCTGAGGCAGTTTCTCCTTCACAGAGTATGTAGATGTCCTTCTGAATCCAGTGGAGATTGGGTCCAGGATCCCCTGCAAGCACCACAAACTGCTATGCTCCAGTCCCTCATATAATAAAATGGCATAGTATTTGCATATAACCTACGCACATCTTCTCATAGACTTTAAATCGTCTCTAGATTACTTATAATACCTAATACAATATAAATGCTTTGTAAATAATTGACTAGAATGTACATAATTGCCGGTGTGTAACAAATTCAAGTTTTGATTTTTGAAATTTTCTGGAATTTTTTTTTTTCAAATATTTTCCTTCTGCAGTTGGTTGAATCCATGGATGCAGAACCCATGGATACAGAGGACTTATTGTATGCTACTTACACTCACTAAATACTGACAAAATGCTTCATCAGTATATCAGTCAGGTGTTGCCAAATAATGCTGTGAAACAAACAGTCCCAAAACTCAGTGGCTTAAAATAACACTAATTTATTATCAGTCATACATCTGTGGGTCAGCTGGGAGTTCAGCTAGGATGGCAATAGGTCTCAGGCTGGGCTTAGGTCTGTTTCACCTGTCTCTCATTCTCCTAACTGGTGGGCTTAGCTAGGGCGTGTTCTCATGGCAATGCCAGAAGCACAGGGATCAGGCCTAGCCAAGCAAGCACATTTCAAGCCTCTGCCCAAGTCCCTGTTGCTACCATACTATTGGCCAAACCAAGTCCTACGGCCAAGCTTAAAGTCCAGGAGCAGGAAAGTGCACAGGAAGCCCACTGTGAGACCACAATGAGTCACATGACCAAGTCCAATGGGGAGAAGAAATATATCTCTCCCATGGAAGTGGTGGAGAGGTAGTGAATATATCTGAACAATAATCTAACATACTATAATCAACATTCTCTCACACCAGTAATGCACGAGTTTCTTACATGCCAACATCATCACTAACACTTGGTATTTACCAATGTCCACATTTTTGCCAACAGAATGGGCATAAATTTGTTTTGATGTATATATCTCTGGTTGTTGGTGAAAGAAGTTGAGTATTTCTTAATATTCTTATTAGTTGTTTAAGTTTCCTCCTCTGAATTACCTATTTATATCCATTGGACAGTTTAGAATTGTTTCCTATATTTTTCTTGTTAATTTGTAGGAGTTCCTTCTATACTATTGATATTACCCCCAATTCATTTTAGATGTTGCATATCTCTTCTCCCATTCTTCCACCTACAAATATACTTTGTGGTATTCTACATTGAATAGAAATCTTCAGTTTTCTTGTCTTCACCATCTTTTTCACCTTATGTCTTTGGCGTGTTAGAACTCCTCCCACGTGTCCCAATGTCACAATATTTTTTAAAATATCGCTTTACTGTTTTAATTTTCATATCTAGGTTTTCAATCAATTTAGATTTGTATTTTTGTATTTCATTAGGTAGACATATTTCTTCATGCTGCCAGTGACTTTTCTTAACATCAGCTACTAAAAATTCCATCCTTCCCTACAGATTTATAATGCTATCTCTAACGTAGAATGAATTCCCACACTTATTTGGGTTTGTTTGAGCTTCCTATTCTATTTCATGGATCTCTTTGTCTTTTCTTTTTCTTTTTTTTTTTTTAACATCTTTATTGGGGTATAATTGCTTTACAATGGTGTGTTAGTTTCTGCTTTATAACAAAGTGAATCAGTTATACATATACATATGTTCCCATATCTCTTCCCTCTTGCGTCTCCCTCCCTCCCACCCTCCCTCTTTGTCTTTTCTGATGCCAATATCACCTTTTTCTTTCTAACTACTTCACCTTTGATGTATAATAATAATATTTGGTTGGGAAAGTTTTCTTGCTTTGTTCTTTCAGATAAGTTTTCAAATGAATTTGTCAAGGTCATCTGAAATCCTACTGGAATTTTGATTGGAACTGCACTTAATTTATAGATCAATTTGGGGAAAACTGTTTTATTGAAACGAACTCTTCGAAAGAAGCGACAAAGAAAAAACTGTTGAAAATGTATGAAGAATGAGTAGTTTCTGAAATCAACATGTTGGAACAAACTTCTTGGGTTGAGTTAGATACTCCTTCCTAACTGCCTGGAATAAGCCTGGGATCTCTCAACAGACTTGACTTCAATTATCACCATAGGAGCAAAGCACACAAGAAGCCATGTATGTATTTTGGAATTGTTCATTAGTTGTAGGTGGCGATAATTCCTTCACCAGAACTCTCACTCTCTTTACCATCTCTGAGTATAAGCTCCAGTGCCTATGCTATTCAGTGATTTGTTTAGTTCTCCAAGGGATAATACCACGTCTAGCTTTGTAGTTAACATTTCGTGGAGCTATTTATCTCTTCAAACTTGCCCAGTGTTGCATGTGCTTGGCTAGGTTACCTAATTACCATGCCATGTTGATGAGACCAAGCTCATTAGAACCATCTCGTTCAGCGTCTTTTCACTTCCCCCTAACCTTGGCCAGCCATCTTGCAAATGTGTGTTCTGAGGACCAGGGAAACCTAGAGAGTGTGCTTGAAAAAGTTCAGACGCTTCACCGCTCCTGGAAAACATCTCAAGAGTCACAAGCTCACTAATGGCCTAATTTTCCTACATAAAGGACAGGACCTAATCATTATCTGAAGCTCACTTAGGGTAGTTAATGAGAGGTAAAAAAATGAAGAGGCTAGAAAAATACAGCACAACGGTGGTCATAAATTGGTTTACTCGTCTTTGTCCAGTAAAAGTCTATTCATTTTCTGTAACCCTCCAAAGGGAGTCAAAAGGGTGAACCATTTGAATATTTAGCAACATACTAAATCCAGTTCAGTTACTGTAGCTTTAAAAAAAAACATTATTTAATGAGTGCATTTCTAACATATAACTCACTGAGAGGATAAATATTCTTATTCAATGTGCTATTTAAGGAAGAAATGTTTTAAATGAGCCCAGAATTGTTAAACTTAGCTCTATAAATGTACAGTGATTTTATACTTTTCCCTTGCTTTTCCATATATCTCCCTCATCTTTCCAACCTCAGTTGGGTTCTTTTTAAAGTCACTGTCTTTTAATCATGTAATTTTAAGTAACAAGACAGCTAGGTGACATATTGCAATATTGGAATTGTTGAGTCAGGTCTTCTTCATAATTTCACAACTGTTAAAATCCCCATTGGAAATATGACTAATTCTCTCTAATTCTGAAAAGTCTTCTCCAGAGAAAAATCCCATTTTGTGCGACTCGGATGTCATAAAAACAGCTCCCACATGGCTCCTAACCCAGCTCACTGTGGGTTAGCCTGATAGTAGGTTGATTCTCCATACCAACTGCATTAAAAGCTCTCCTCATAATTGTGTTTGAGAGATGAATAGGGCAGAAAACATTGTACAGACCCGAAGTTGAGTTTTAGCTAAAGAGATGCTTTGTGTACAATCCAAACAAGTGGGTTTCTGCTTTCTAAGGTGCTTTTAAAATTCCTCATAGACATTGTCCACATTCCTCTTGCCTTATGGAGGCCTATACTTTCCAGGTAACTCAGAATGCATTACCAAACTGCTGAGAGATGGCGGAGAGTTTTGGTTACACGCGTGGTCATGGTTTTTTTGGGGCAAAACATAACCAGAGCCATGCGCTCAGGTGAAATTACTGTTATACTTGCTCATAAATAATTGTAATAGCTGATACTTCTCAATACTCCATATGTGCTGTGCCTGAATTGTCTATTTCATCCTTACGATAACCCAGTAAAACAGGTATGATTACGTTCCCCATTTTACAGACAAGGAATCAGGGGTGCAGGGCCGTTTTGTGTATAGGGTACTGAGTCTGTCTAACTAGAGCCTTTGCTCCTCGTAGCAGATGATGTCAAGCCTTTGCTCAGAGCACCTCTACTTTCTTTGGTGTGCCTGTTGGTTCCGGGGTGCTTCCTGGCCTGCACAGTCTGAAAGCAGGAAGTGCAGGGGGAATTTACACCCCTTATTCAGGGGCCGGTGGGTACAGAGGTATGAAAGCCTCAGCTCCCTCGTCTTGCCAAAGGAGCCTTACTCCTGAGCCCCCGCAGGACTCTGCTCGCATCTGCCTTCTGGCTTGGCCTCTTCCCTTCCCTTCCTGCTCCCCGTTCCCATACTGGCCTCCCCTAGAAGCCCTTTCTCAAAACGTCATCTGTAGCGAATCCTCATCTCAGGGTCTGTTTCTGGGGAGCCCAACTAGGACTCTCCTCTCTCCTCTGGTTTCACGGGACAGACTTCTCCTGGAACTTCTCCTGAAGTTCCAGGAGACTTCAACTTAAAATGAGATTTAGGTTGATATATTCAAGCCAAATTACAGAAGGTGTGAGTTTTAGAAGTTGAAAAAAAGAAAGAAAACGGAATCATCATCTTTAGATGCCTTTCCGCTTACCTGGAGACACTGGAGGGTTTCGTCTAACCTCCCACTCCATCATTCCAGGAAAAGGCCAGGTACCATATGGTTCTCAACTGAATTGTTCAGGAAAGGAAAGCCAGATCTTTGTATTCTTAAGGCATCTTCGATTCAGCCGGCTCAGTCTTAAGACTCTGTCACCCAAACTATACTCCACCCTTCCAGTTCTTCTGATACTTCTTTCTGATGTAAAAGGGCCTATGTTTTAAAGCAGGATGAAACCTATTAGAATGTGAAGTTGTTCCTAAGAGAAATGTGACTTATCCTGGGGCAATAGGTAGTTAGCACTAAATATTAAGAGAGAAATTCTCAGCTCCTGAAAGCCTGGGGACTTGGAGATGGGGGCACAGGGAAGCAGGTCTTGGGGAAAGTGTGTGTGTTTGTGTCTGTGTGTAGTAACGGAACTCTGACCCTGTGAGCCTAAGTCAGCAAGGCATGGAGAGGAGAGAGAGAGGGGGAGAGAGAAAGAGAAAGAGAAAGAGTTCGTTCTCTTCCCCCAAACTGGGGAGCCGCGGTGCTAGCAGTATTTTCTCGATGGCCAGGGTCAGGTCCTGCCCTGGTTTTGGTGACAGTATATGACCAGATACTGGTGACCACAGATCCTAGCAGTGAGGTGAGATGATGCAAGAACAGCTACTCTCTTTCAGGACTGACCCCACGTGGCAGCCACAGCAGCAGCCCCAGAGAGGAGGACCACACTCCCTTCTGTGGAAGCTGAGAGACTGTAGTGAAGTTTTATGTTTCGGAGTTCGAACAGATTAGGGCTTCTCATCTCTCTGTAACCTTTCCATTGCTCTCTACTGTTGTGTAGGATCTCTGATTTCTTTGACCTTTTTACTTCGAATATGCCGAGGAAGGTAAAACTCCAGGCTGATGAAACAAGGCAGCCCTACCTTTGGTGCTTTCCCAGAGGACTTTGGGACAATCCTCGATGCTGAACTTGGGGACACAGCCTTTCCGTTAGCTCCGACAGCCTTCCATCAGGACTGAGCCCACCGCAGCTGCACACTGTCTGGTTGTTGGTCTCAAGAAGTCTTGGTTGCCTTTGCGAGGCTCTGGAAGGTTCACGTGTCCTGTTACCTGTGTTCCTCCTGTTCATGCCTTTGGGGAAGATTGGGTTCTTTTTGCTAGCTCAACTCTAATTCTGTGCCTGATCCAGGAAGCATACCCTGAGTCTTCTGAGTCCTTAGATAGCTCTTGCCTGATCCAGCTTTCTCTTTCCCAAGGACGAGGTGAAAAGAGCAGAAAAGACTTGAAGCCAAAAGATGGTTATTTCAGAGACTCACCTCTGACCTGTACTAGCTGAGTGGCTTTGAACACACCTCAAACTCTTTGAGGCTGCTTTTCCTCACGAAAGAGGGGAGACTCATACTTCTTTCATTTATTTTAACAATTAAATGTGTTAATGTATCTGCAAACACTCTACAAAATCTAAGGTATGTATGGTAGAAATAGAAGGCATTATTATGTGTTATAATGCAGAGCTCAGACTCAACAGCCCCCAACCATGTCTAACTTTTAGGATTATGCAAGTAATGGATCGAATCGCACCTTTAAAAAGAACTCACTTTTATCTATCTCTTACTTGGAAAACTACTGATTTTCCTCCTAAGTCTAAACTTATGTATAAGCATATGCCAGTACAGCCGTTTAAGTGTACTTTGTCGTCGAAGGAGAGGTGTGTTAATTATTGATTTAGATTGCAGAAGTTTGGCAAATGAGGAAAGAAGAGGAAAGCAAGTCGAATCACTACATGAAAGGCTACATTCATGCAGGAAGAGAAGAGTGGGGTAGGGCTGCGAAGGAATCAGGGTGGTTCCAAAGGGCATTCAGCAATTGACCTGGGTACGAGGCAATGCTTTTTCACACTCCGTGAACAATTTAGGAACCCATCGCTTGCTTAGGGTAGGGAAAAAGCAAGGGATCTTCTGATCTCACCTGCAGAGAGGCTCCTTTAGGTACTGGTTGCATACATGAATGTTTTGTCCATTTGGACTCTCAAAACCCTGGGTCTGGCTAGAGGAATAAATTGTTTCCAGAAACTGAAGAGCAGATGTTCCCAAGTGAAGAACCGTTATTCTAAGAGTGTCTTAAAATGCTTTGGAATGAGATTTCGTGGGAGGAAATATAGGAGATGGGAGAATCATCCAGAATGTAGACTGAAGGGACTCCTTGGGACAGAAGTCATTGAATGTGACTTGTTCTTACTGTTGGTGCCTTTGCTACAAGGAAACCTGGCAAAAGAGGCTGAGGGCACAGGTGAGCATGGGAAGGAGTGTGTGAGTGTGAGTGAGCGTGTGTGGGGGGAGAATCACACTGCGCTAAGTGTTTTATGTGCTTTTATTCTTCTCTTCCTACCAACTCTATGAGGTAGATAGTGCTATCCCCTTTCTTCATTATTTTTAAAATTGCGATAAAAACACATGACATAGCACTTACCATGTTAATCATTTTAAGTGCACATCTCAGTGGCATTCAGTGTATTCACACTGTTCTACAACCATCACCACCATCCATCTCCAGAACTCTTTTCATCTTCCCAAGCTGAAATTCTATACGTACCCCTTGAACACTCACTTCCCACCTGCCTCCTCGCCACAGCCCCTGAAAACCACCATTCTACTGCTGTCTCTGAGTCTGACCCTCTAGGGACCTCATGTGAATGGAATCATACAGTATCTGTCCTTGTGTGTCTGGCTTATTTCACTGAATGTAATGTCATCAGGGTTCATCCACGTTGTAGATGTGACAGAATTTCCCTCTCTCTCTCTTTTTTTAATTTTATTTATTTTTTTAGACAGCAGTTTCTTATTAGTCATCCATTTTATACACATCAGTGTATACGTGTCAATCCCAATCTCCCAATTCATCACACCACCACCCCAACCCCCGCTGCTTTCCCCGCTTGGTGTCCATACATTTCTCTACATCTGTATCTCAATTTCTGCCCTGCAAACGGTTCATCTGTACCATTTTTCTAGGTTCCACATATATGCGTATATATGCGATATTTGTTTTTCTTTTTCTGACTTACTTCACTCTGTATGACAGTCTCTAGATCCATCCATGTCTCTACAAATGACCGAATTTTGTTCCTTTTTATGGCTGAGTAATATTCCATTGTATATATGTACCACACCTTCTTTATCCATTCGTTTGTCGACGGGCATTTAGGTTGCTTCCATGACCTGGCTATTGTAAATAGTGCTGCAATGAACATTGGGGTGCATGTGTCTTTTTAAATTATGGTTTTCTCTGGGTATATGCCCAGTAGTGGGATTGCTGGATCATATGGTAGTTCTATTTTTAGTTTTTTAAGGAACCTCCATACTGTTCTCCATAGTGACATTTAGTTGTTTTTCTGGGGTTTTATCTTGTTCCTTCATCTGGTACATAGCCCTCTGCCCTTTCATCTTGTCTATCTTTCTGTGAATGTGGTTTTTGTTCCACAGGATGCAGGATTTTAGTTCTTCTTGCTTCTGCTGTCTGCCCTCTGGTGGATGAGGACCCTGTCTTTTTAAGGCTGAATCATATTGCACTGTGTGTTACTATCCTCTTTTTATAAATGAGGAAACAGACAGTGAGTTTCAGATACCTCCCTGAGGTCAGCCAGCAAAGTAACCAGAATTTGAATCCGGGTAAGGCTGGATCCCCAAACCTGTGCTCTTTCTACCATGTGTACAGCCTCCTTAGAAGATTCACTGAGGGTGTGGCTGGGAATCCTTCCCATCTTAAATCTGCTCCTCCCTCCCCCTCCCTCTCCTCCCATCACACCATCACATTTTATGGCATGAAGGAAATTGCTTTGAGGAAGGTGTGTGAAAATAAGCCCAGGAGTGAAATGACCTCACAGCGACCACTGATCTACTAAGGTGTGTGCTTGTTACACCGAGGGAAAAAAAAGTTTAGTGAACAGGTCTACACTATACCTTTCTAAAGGTACACTTATCACCTCACGTCCAGGTTTCTCCCCATGTCTATTTGGGGGAGGGAGAGGCTGAGGCTGATGGCAAAGTATGCATGAGGCATGTGCACTACTGAAGGGTGAAAAAAAGGAAAAAGAAAGGTTGCATTAAGAACAAATCCTGTCTACTCTCTGGTAGAGATGTCCACGATATATTGCTAAGTGAGATAAGGTAAGTTATACTGTATGAAATATGATTCTATTTCAGAACAACAAAGAAAAAAAGCATATATGTGTGTGGATTGGTATGTTTGGTAGTGCTCGGGATAGGAACCTAAGGTGATTACTGAGTGTCTGGCATAGAGTAGCTCTCAAAATATGAGTGCAGGAATGCATCCTACTACAACAGAAACTCTGGAATGCCAGGAGAAACCTCCAAAGGTCCATTTTCAAGAATGATACTAGAAATGACTCAATTTTGTTCCTTTTTATGGCTGAGTAATATTCCACCGTATATACGTACCACATCTTCTTTATCCATTCATCTGTTGATGGAGTACAGACGCAGACATAGAGAACAGACTTGTGGACACAAGGCGGGAAGGAGATGGTGGGATGAATTGAGAGAGTAGAATTGACATATATACACTACCGTGTGTAAAATAGATAGCTAGTGGGAACCTGCTGCATAGCATAGGGAGCTCAGCTCAATGCTTTGTGATGACCTAGAGGGGCGGGATGGGAGGGGGAGGGAGGCCCAAGAGGGAGGGGATATAAGTATGCATATAGCTGATTCACTTTGTTGTACAGCAGAAACTAACACAACATGGTAAAGCAATTATAATCTAACGAAGATTAAAAAAAAAAAAAAAGAAGCATCCTAGAAGGCCCAGGACTAACCACATTTTATTAGTGGAATAAACTCAAACGCTTTCCTGTGCCTGCAAGATTCTGCATAACACATCTCCATATGCAATGTTTATCTTCATCTTTCACCGTATTTCAGCAGTTCACCTTCTTGTTAACATTTAACCAGGTTGGTCTTCTTTCAGTTCCATGAATCAGCCAAGGTCTTTCCTACCGCAGGCCCTTGGCATGTGCTGTTCCCTCTGCCTTGAATGTGTCCACCCCAGTCTGGCTGGCTCCTTCTCATCACTGGGTCTCAGCTGTCATGTCACCTTTTCAAAGCGGTTTCCCTGACTACCATATCTACCGTAGGTATTCCTCCCACCTGATAACTTTCTACCTCTATCATTTTGTCTCTTTCACAGCCCTTTTAAATCTTGCAATCATTTTATGGATTCTTTTTGTTTCTATTTTTACTGCCTCCTTTCCTGAATAGAAGGTGAAGCAGGCGCTCCAACCGTCTTGTCCATCATGATATCCTTGGTGTCTGACACATTGTAGATTCTCAGTTGAATGAGCGCAGTCAATACCAGGTGTGCAACACAGCAGAGAAATCATCATCAGTCTCTAGCACAGAGGCTGTTCCGTAAGTGTTTGTTAACTTTTAAAAAGGGAGATGCAAATGAAGGAACGGGCTGATCTTCTACTTGCGGGAATTCCACAGAAGCTGGCAATGCATGCTAAGGCAAGGGCAGAGCCTCCAGACCCAGGAGACATTTGGGACCCAACCTTGGTCAGGTGAAGAGTGCCGTGGCAGCTCCTGGAAACTGGGCACGAGGCAGAAAACACTGTGGACCCCAAAGAAGCCAGTTTTGAAGGCCAAGAGCCGAGTCTTTTGGAAAAGAAGTAGAGAAAGGTCAATGGAAGGGCGGACGCTTGCCTGAAGGACCTTTCCCCACTGCATCCCGCGTGTGGCAGAAAGAGACATTTCTGGTTGGGTGCAGGCAGAGCTGGCTGCAGTGCAGGGACCAGTGGTTGTAGCCCATGGCCATCAGGGACCAGACCAGCAGGCAGGGTCAGGGACTCTGAGACATGGGGGGTCACATAGTGCAGACCTGAGCAGAGGTGGCACTGGGCTAGGGGCTCCCTGGGAAGGTGCCCCTGCCTGGAATCCTGAAGCATTTGCCCACAACACTCCAAGGGTGAACCTGTGCTTTATTCCCTGAGACAGAAGGTTGGAAGCCGCAGCCACATACCCAAATCTGTAAAACAAAAAGCTAGACTGGGGAAGGAGGCGCGGGCTCGACTGTCTTTTGCTGATGAGCTGGGCTGGTGAAATTTCTCACTGTCTCCAGGGGTCAAAGGCTGCAAACAGCTCTACTGATATCCAACAAGGTACGGGGAAGAGCAAACTCAGAGCAGGGGTGGTGGGCTGACCCTGTGAAGCCCCACTACAGGCAGAGACGCTCGCAGGCTCCTGCCCTTTTTGCTTTGACTTGCTCAAGCCTTCTGATCTTCCAGACCCCTTCTGTGAAGTGGGCAGGACCACCCGTTCCCATTTAGAGAGGAGGGAACAGACTCAGAGGAGATGAAAGGCTGAGACTAGATCTTCCCACTCGCTGCCCAAATTGTTCGCTGTGTCTCCTAAGGTTTTTAAAAGAGGAGTGAGCTGGGGAGTTCCCTGGCGGTCCAGTGGTTAGGATTCTGCACTTCCACTTCTGTGGCCCGGGTTGAATCCCTGGATCCCTGGTCGGGGAACTGAGATCCCACAAGCCACGTGGCATGGTGAGGAAAAAAAAAAAAAAGGGCTGTGAATTAGAAAAGCTGAGAAATCCATTTAGGAGTACGCCTGAAAGTTGGCTCTTTGTGGGTTTTGATGTCTTGTTTCCCCGCTGGAGGGAAGAGAAGAGAATTGTTTCCTGTGTTGGTCTCCCCGAGACGTAGACACTCTTCTATTCCCTGGGAAATGCACACCCTGGGATTTGGAAAGGGTGTGAAGGGGAGCGTCACTGGGGAATCTATGGCTCTGGTGCGGATGCTGTATGTTCTCCTTAACTAATGTGGGGACCACACCGTCCCTCCAGGGAGAGCACATAGCACCAGAGTTTAGGTTTATCCAGAGATTAACCAGGAAATAACTCAGGTTCAGAGAGGTGCCACCCTGCTAAAACTGATAAGATCGATTCACAAGCTAAACTGTAGCAGTATCTCAGGCTGTGAAGTTTCTCAGCCACGTTTGATCCAAAATTCTTCTGCTAAAGACACCAGTCTTAGGCGAAGCTTTTATGTGATTTGATATTACAAATAAATATCACAGTGAAAACAAAGGACAATTTTAGAACTTTTTTTTTTTCCAGTCAGCAAGCCCTCACACCCATTCTCTTGGGCCTTGCCAAGCAAATTTCTTTCTTGTGTAACTGTTGAAAATCCCTGGATATTTCTTCCAGAGCATGGATGGAATGCCTTAAGGCAGTGATTCCTGAAGAAAGAGTCTTTGAATAGGCTGTCCCAGAGATGCCTGGTGAGATTGCTGAAAATCAGATTCCTGGGCGCCCTTTCCTGAGGTTCTAATTGAGTTGGTCTGGCTGGACTAAGGAATGTGTTTATTTAAAGAGTTTCTCGGGCTTCCCTGGTGGCGCAGTGGTTGAGAGTCCGCCTGCCGATGCAGGGGATGCGGGTTCGTGCCCCGGTCCGGGAAGATCTCATGTGCCGCGGGGTGGCTGGGCCCGTGAGCCATGGCCGCTGAGCCTGTGCTTCCGGAGCCTGTGCTCCGCAACGGGAGAGGCCACAGCAGTGAGAGGCCCGTGTACCGCAAAAAAAAGAAAAAGAAAAAAAGAGTTTCTCAAGGGGATTTGCCCAGATTAGGGAGCCAGTGGCCTCGGTAAGGCAGAGAGATCTGGCAAAGCATTAACTTCCCACCCAGGAGCCCCTTGGATCCTTTCCAAATGCCTCCTCTAAGACCAGCCCCACCCCTCTAGGGAAACGCTGCAGAAAATCCTCCCAGAATCAGCCGTCTTCCTCCACCCAGCTGAGTCCCTATTAGTGAAATAAAACGTAGCACTTTAGAAAAAAAAAAGTTCATTTTGCAGAAGCCCAACAGAGTGGAATTCAATTAATGTGAAAGTGTGTTCGTATAACTCATCATCCATTCTACTAAGCTGCTTCCAGACCTGCCATCTGAGGCGGGAAGAGATTCTGGCAGCCAGATAGAAACTGGGTCACAAGATGCGAGAAATTAGAGCCTCTTCCCAGCACCTCTTGGCTCAGACGTGCAGGGAGGGGAAATAGCTAAAACCCACCCGTTGGCTGCTGCGGTTCTGTGGAGCTCATTAGCCTTCAGGAGACCACACTCTGTCTTGGATAAGCTGTCTCCCTTCTGGCTGGCTCGCTGGGGTGAGGTCCTGCTGTCCCCAGACCAACAAAGGCACTGGTTAGAGAGGGGATGTATGGCTAAAGTCGTATCTAAGGCTCCCTTGTCTTTCCTCCCCTGATCACGCGGTCAGGGGTTCATCTCTTACCGGGTTGTGATGTAGGCTGAGTCTCCTGGCCCTTATCTCTTGCGAGAGCACCACCCACCATGTGAATTTCTCACTGCCTGCTGGCCACGTCTCAGATTAGAGCACGTCACCTGCCACCCCAGACTGCTCTTTGCTCTCAACTGCCTTTCCCCGCTGCGCTTCCTTCCCGGCCCCCTTCCTCTCCAGCGCCTCTTCCATGAATGTCATTCACAGACCAGGGCAAATCCTCCTGCCGTGGCAGCGTGCCCCCTCTGCCCTGTTAGCACCATCCTCACGGTCAGAATCCTAGCTCTCGCCTCCGTCACGCTTTTCTCTCGACTACTAACACGACCTCTGACTGTCACTGCCCCAGCAGGTCCCATCCCTTCTCAAGGATGCCGCCTCCTCCCCAGCAAAGCTCCAACCCACGTGGTCCTCATTTCCCTGTTCACAGCTTGGCCCTTAAAGATTTCAAATGTCCACGCTATTTCTCAAGCTGTATCTTCCCGCCCCTGTACACACTCATCTATGTATCGATAACACATCTCATAATTACATCTCATAATTCCCTACCTCTGGGCTTTTGTAAGTGCTGTCTCTTTTTCTGGACTGCCCTTCCTCCAGTCTTTGCTTCCTGAAATCCGACAAGTGCCACCAGAGTTTCCCTGGTGTCCTTTCTTGGCCTGGATAAAGGATTGCTACCTCTTTGGCTAAATCTGACAAACAGAATTTAAGGGGAAATTTGATGAACTCTTTCCAGAATTGCACACGAACCCACAGACATACTAATATAACCTACACATAAGTGCACACAACATCTCATTCTTCAAATCCACACTTCCATTTGATTGCTAGGATGAGGTGGCAGAGATAGAGCGATGATTTCAGTTAGTTGGCAAGACCAACAAGAACATGTGGGATAGTTAATAGGGTGGAGGAAGGGGGCGGCAGATCGAACATTTCTAGATTTAATCTCCATCTTATTGCCTTAACAACTTGATGTAGATTTCAAAGAGATGGCCTTTTTTTTTTTTTTTTTTTTTTTTTTTGCGGTACACGGGCCTCTCACTGCTGTGGCCTCTCCCGTTGCAGAGCACAGGCTCCGGCCGCGCAGACTCAGCGGCCATGGCTCACGGGCCCAGCCGCTCCGCGGCATGTGGGATCTTCCCAGACTGGGGCACGAACCCGTGTCCCCTGCATCGGCAGGCGGACTCTCAACCACTGCGCCACCAGGGAAGCCCGAGATGGCCTTTTTTTCCCTTAATAATTCTTTAGGAAGTCAGAGTTGTCCTAACAATAGCACTGAAAATAGCCAGCCCTCTATCAAATGGCTTTTGTTGCTGATTTTTCTTTTCATGAAAGGCCAGTAGAACTTTCAGATTAAGATCCAGTAAGGGAAAAGAGAAGAGGTAACTTGAGCTAAATGCAAAAATCTCATGCCTGTGTGTATAATCTAATTCCAAGCCCTGAACATGGAGATGCATTAACATTGTTCTCATTTCCCAGTCTGTTCCATCAGCAGCTTTTCATGATGAGGCAATGTCTTAGATGTGTTTTTTTGCTTGTTTCTATATCATGCTTAAACAAAAGGTTGAACTGTATGGAAATTATTTTTCTTCTTAAAAGTAAATTTTTAGTCCTGTTTCCCAGCCTTCGGCCCCTGGGCCAGTGTGATTAATTTGCAGCATCCCACTTGCCTGTACAGCTCTCCTCCTACCTGCAGCATCTTCCTTCTTGGCTTCCCTCTCTCTTTTTCTCTGCTCCCATGGTCTTCAGTAAAGAATTGATATTGTTACAAAAGTGCAAGTATGATTTGTTTTGCAATTTGCTGCCCTGGATTATAAATGCTCCATGATCCAAGTGTTTCTCTTTCTTCTGCCCTGCCTATTATATGCTCTGTCTTAGTTTGTTCAGGCTGCTGTAAGAAAATACCACAGAGTGGGTAGCTTGTAAACAGCAGAGATTTATCGCTCACAGTTCTGGAGGCTGAAAGTCTGAGATCAGAGGAACTGTGTGGTTGGATGAGGGCTCTCTGTTGGGCCACAGGCTTCTCTTTGTGTCGTCACATGGAAGCAGGGCACGGATCTCTCTGGAGCCTTTTCTGTAAGAGTACCAGTCCCATTCATGAGGGCTTCTTCATGACCTAATCACCTCCCAAAGGGCCCGCCTCCTAATTACATCACATGGGAGGTTAGGGTTTCAACATAAGAATTTGGGCAGGGGAAACAAACATTCAGACAACAGCCGGCTCAATCAAGGCAGAGTGAATATTAATTGACCAGGAAGTCCACAGAGTGCGCTCAGCAGCAAGGCGTGCTTGAGCTGATCACTTACCTTGCGGGACGCGTCTTTTGTGTAGAACGTCACCCAGGGAAACAGTGATGGAATATATACTGCCATGTCCTTGACATTCAACCGGTGTTGTCGTGGATCCCGTTTCAGGGCTGTTAAGTCAATTGGCTGGGGTGTGGCAAATCTTTTGTGCGGCTTGAAGCAGGAAGAATTGGATAGTGTGTTCCACTGAGCTGTGGGCAGATGCCTGATGCCGTTCGCTGTCTCTTTAGAAGCATAAGCAGAGCTCAGGCTCCTGTACCCTCCACACTGTGGGTTCTGACACTGAAGTGGGTTGTGAATATAAAGAGAAAAACTCATGCATGAAGAAGCCCTCATGAATCCTCCCTGTTTCTCAGATTACTGTTGGGAGTCATTGGTGGGCATTTCATTTTTCTTAAGATTCTTGGGGAAGAAAAAAAAGAAATTTTTTTTTTTTTTTTGGTTACTTCCCACTGGATACCTTACGAAGAAATTGTGGGGCTGCTTTGTTATACAGCAGAAACTAACACACCACTGTAAAGCAATTATACTCCAAAAGATGTTTTTTAAAAACAAATAGTGGAACTGAAAAATGTGAAGTGGGACATAAATTCTAAAACACCCAGAAGGTGTTGCGCTCAGAGTCAGTGCCAGCAAAATTGATCTAAGTCGTAACTCCTCCAAAAGGGGAAAGCACCCCTCTTGTAGAAAAAACCACAAAATACAAATTTTCTGCACACATTCAAATTTATGGTTCTTAAACGATTTTGTTGGATGCTGCTACGTGATGTATATCATCAATACTTCTGGTTCCCAGACGCAAAGTGGGAAATGGTGTGCTAATGAATTATAGGGTTGATTCAACGTGAAAAAAATGATTTTCAGTCAGTTTTCTTTTGTTTGTTTTAAATTCAGTTATCGTCCTCCTGTTACAAAATGCGACATTTGTCGTTGCTTTATAGGTTTAGATTTGCCAGCCCAGCACTCGGGAGGTAGTTCAATTCCTCCTGCCTACCTCGCGTACATTTAGGAAGTGTGGACCACAAAAGTGGGTGATAGTGCCTTACACCTCAGCAATGCAAATGTTAACAAAGAGAAAACTGGAATGTTTTCAATTAGCTTTTGCTTTTAAGTTGCCATTCCTCCTCAAAGTAGCTTATCACAAAAATTGCAACATAATAACTTTCTCTAAAACTACTAGTCACCATGCATTAAATTGTCTACCTGCTCCAGTATCCTGCTTGTCCAAGGTGAGCTCCATGGAGGTTAATCCTGCACTTCCTCATTGCACAAGCCATTCTCATAGCTCAGGCCAATGCATTCTTTGATGAACTTTGTTATATTTGACTGACTCATGCGCTGTTGCCAGTGGCCTGGGCATCTGGCCTGCTACTTGGAAAACAAAAGACTGTCAGATTAGAGACACCCCTCTTTGGGGCCATGCACTATGGAAACTAATTGCAGCCACTGATCAAGTTGCCCAAGTCACTCAAGAAGATGTCCTCCTAATCCACATACCTTAGTAGTGCAGCTGCCCCCAGAAGGGGATTGCCTCTTGGCTGCTTCCAAGGTAATCAGGATGAAAGGGATGGGAGGTTATTTAGGTCTATATGAATATTTGAGATTCCACTCCAATTATTCCTAGGCATGATGCCTTCTTTCTCCTAACAGCAGTCCAGGCTGGACTGGTTGGTGCACCCTCAGGGTGGCAGCCCAGCCAAAAGGGGTCTAGGGGATTCAACTTTATTATTTATTTCTGGTTCAGCCACCTGGATTCTATGTGTCCCACACCCCCCTGCCCCCCTGGGAGGGGGACTGTATTTCTTGTATGGAAGCTAGGCATTAACTCTCTTTCCCAAAACACAATGACCTTCACATTAGGGATGTTTTTGTTTGTTTGTTTTGTCATTAAAGAGGTATTTAGTGGTAACATATTGTAGTTTTTTTCCATTAGAGATGTCTTTATTATCTATTTACAGTTATATTGAGATATACTTTTCACCATACTTTTCACCCTTTTATTTTTTGGCTTTTTAATTGAAGTATAGTTGATTTATAATATTATATTAGTTTCAGGTGTACCACATAGTAACTCAATATTTTAATAGATTATACTCCATTTAAAGTTATTACAAAACAATGGTTATATTTCCCTGTGCTGTACAATGTATCCTTGTTGCTTATCTATTTTATTCATAGTAAGTTTGTATCTCTTAATCCTCTACCCCTATCTTGCCCCTCTCCCCACGGGTAATCATTAGTTTGTTCTCTGTCTGTGAGTCTGTTTCTGTTATATACATTCATTTGTTTTATTTTTTAAATTCCACATTTAAGTGATATCATATAGTATTTGTCTTTATCTGACTTATTTCACTAAGCATATACTCTCTAGGTCCATCCATGTTGTTGCAAATGGCAGAATTTCATTATTTTTTATGGCTGAGTAATATTCCATTCCACCCTTTTAAAGTACCCAATTCAATTGCTTTTAGTATATCTGTAGAGTTATGCATCCACCATCATATTTAGATTTAGAATCTCTTCATTATCTCCCCTCTAAAACCCCACACCCCTTAACCATCACTCCCAAGTCCTCCCATCCTCTACAACCCTAGCCAACCACTACCCTTATATTTTTTTCCTCTGTAAATTTGTCTATTCTGGAAATTTCCTATAAATATTATCATACAATATGTGGTCATTTGTGACTGGCTTCTTTCACTTAGCATAATTTTTTTAAACTGAGTTACTATTTTTAACTGGGTCATTTATTATTAAGTAGTTTTATATCTATTATGTTAAATATATATGTATATATATATGATACAAGTTCTTTATCAGATATATAACTTGAAAAAATTCTTCTTCCATTATGTGGGCTGTCTTCACTTTCTTGATGGTTTCCTTTAAAGCACAAAAGTTTCTCATTTTCATTATGCTCAGTTTATCTATTTTTTGTTGCTGTTGCTTGTGATTTTGGTGTCATATTTACTCTTTGTAGTTTGAATCTGCATTTCTCTAAAAATATTGAACATCTTGTCATGTGCTTTTTTTGTCATTCGTATCTCTTATGTGAAGTGTCTGTTCAAATCTTTTGTGCTTTTATTTTTTTAACTGGAGTTTTATTTTCTTATGTTTTAGTTGTGAGAATTCTTTATGTGTTTTGGATACAAGTCCTTTATCAGTGTGCTTTGCAAATATTTCTTCCCTGTTGGTGGCTTGTCTTTTAATATTCTTCGTTTTGCCTTTTGAAAAGCAGAAGGTTTTACATTGATGTAGTCCAATTTACAACTTTTTAAAAATATGATTCATACTTTTGGTATTTTACCTAAGAAATGTTTCACCAATTTAAGGTCACAAATATATTCTTCTATGATTTTTGTTATTTTAAGCTCAAGATTCAGGTCTGTGATCCACTCCACAATTACTATATATGGTGCAAGATGTGGATCAAGGTTCATTTTTGTGTGTGTGGGTATGCTACTGTTCTAGCACCACGTGTTGAAAAGATCATCCTTTATGCATTGAAATAGCTTTGCACCTTTATTCCTGGATTTGAGCAGTTTGATTACTTTCTTTCTTAGCGTGGTTTCCATCGTGTTTCTTCTGCTTGAGATTTGTTCAGCTTTTTGGATTCATGGGGTTATAATTCTCATCAAATTCAGAAAATTGTAGGCCATTACTTGTTCCCCTGTCTCTTATTTCCTACTGGGATTTCAGTTACATATATGATAGACTGCTTGATATTGTCCCATCTCACTGAAGCTCTGTTTGTTTAAAATTTTTGGGGGTATTTTTTTCTTTCTGTGTTCAGTATTGATAATTACTATTGCTGAGACTTCAAGTTCACTAATATTTTCTTCTGCTGTGTCTAATCTGTTCTTATTCTCATCTACTTTTTCTTTTTTTTAATCACTAGAGGTTCAATTTGGGTCTTTAAAATTTTTCTCCTTATCATGCTCTTGCTTTTCTTTTTCTTCTTGAACGTATGGAATACATTTATAAAAGCTGTTTTACTGTCCTTATCTGCTAATTCTATAACCTTTGTCATTTCTCGGTCTGTTTCTATTGAATGATTTTTCTTCTGATTATGGCCCATATTTTCCTGCTGCTTTGAATGCCTGACGTTTTTGCATTGGATGCTAGACATTTTGAATTTTATGTTCTTTAGTGCTTTTTGCGGGGTGGGGAGAGGGAGGTTATTCTTTTAAGTACTTTTGGAGTTTGTTCTGGAATATAGTTCATTTACCTGGAAACTCTTTTATCCTTGACAGGATTGCTTTTAAGTTTTGTTAAGCTGACGTCAGTGACTGAATCTTTGTGTCTCCTCCAAGTTGATATGTTGAAGTTCTATTCCCCAAAGTGCTAATATTTGGAGGTAGTATTTTTGTTTAGATGATGTCATGAGGGTAGGGACCCCATGGTGGGATTAGTGTGCTTATAAGAAGAGGAAGAGGGACCAGAGCTTGCTCTCTACTGCATGAGGACCCTGTGAGAAGGCTGCAAGCCAGGAAGAGAGCCCTCACCAGGAACTGACTCTGTTGGCACTTTGATCTTGGACTTCCCAGGCTGCAGAACTGTGAGAAATAAATGTCTGCTGTTTAAGCTACGCAATCTGTCAAATTTTGCTAGCAGCCTGAGCTGACTAAGACAGCAAGTCCAGAATGGCCTTTACATTTGTCCCACTGCTGAGGTAATTCCCTGTTGAGGACTCCACTCAGTGCTCTGGGTATCCAGAGGTCTTTCTATGCTAGCTGATGGGATATAAATAATTGCTGTCCCTGGGGGGTGTGCCACCTGCTCCTTTCCAGTGTTTTTCCCTCTGACATTGGTAGCTACTTTGCACGCGTGCACACATCAATATAGTTAAGCACTTAAGAAGAATCCTCTGAAGATTTCCTCGGTTCTCTCTCGGTTCAGCTCTCTGTTCTCTAGTACCCTGCCGTGAAAAATTTATCAGCTTTGGACTCACCAAATATTGAACGTTATTCCTCAACTCAGGAAGTCCACTGGGCTCTGAGTTCCTCCTCCCTGCACTGTGGCCTGCTATGCACTCCAAGTATTAACCTGGCCATCCCTTTTTCTGCCTCCCTTCTCTCAGAGATTACTTCCTAGGATACCATTTACCCTATGACTGAAAACTGCTATCTCATGTATTTGCCCAGTTTTTCGTTTGTTTAGGTAGAAGGGTAAATCAGGTTCCTGTTAATCCACTGTGCGGAAGCAGAAGTTTGCATCCTACCCTGAAGGGCGTGTTGGGGGAAGCTGCTGGCTTCAATGCACTGCAGGAGCTGGACACTTGGGAAGTCACCCATGCTACCAGAGTTGGGTGCTAGGGGAACTGCCCACTGCAGAGCTTGGCCAGCAAGCACTCCAGAACCAGGAAGCAAAATCCTCTCCTCTTGTAATGTCTCTCCAATGCCCTCTACTGACAAAGCTTAACATCATGCTATCTGGTAGAGAAATATTCAAGGGGCCCATATATCCATTTTCCCAGAGCAGGTAATGAAGTATTAATTTAGAGCTAAGAGGCAATAAATTGATAACTGGCATACATATTGTGGAGGATTGCTGCCTATCAGTATTTCAAAATTAGGTGGCCATCTGATAAGTTTAGATCTATAACGTCAATTAAATGCTTTTCATGAAAAATTTTGAGCTCGAGTTTTAGGTAACTAAGATTTAATCAGCTCTAAGAAGAGAAGAGCAGCTTCATCCTTTCCTAGCAAAGACAAAATAAACTTTAAAGTAGCATGCTATACTTGTCTCCATTTTTCCTTATTATCCGGTATAAGAGGAGAGGAAGGCAACTAACGTCATTGAGCTGCTTCTATGTGCCAGGTGATTTGCATATATAATTATCGGAAACCCTCAAAACTACCCTGTGAAGAAGGTTGGCTGTCATTTTATAGGTGAGCAAATAAGATTGAGGCAATTTGCATGCATAAGGATCTCCTGGGGAGCTTGCTAGTTATGAAGATGATTTGACCAGCCCACGGTTTCTAATTCAGTGCTTAGGGATGAGGTCCAGGAATGCACATTTTAAACAAACACCCAGGAGATTCTGTTGCATATGGTCCATGGGCCACATTGTCAGAAACACATATTTCAATAACTTGTTCAAGGTTAAAGAGTTCAGGGGCAGGTTTCAGACTGAACGGACTACTGTCTCTAACCATGCCCATCCTTTTTCCACCTGCCATATCAAACTGTGGATAAGTAGTGAGAATAGGAAAACAATTATTGGGCTTAAATTTATTAGTTTCAGGCCCACCTTAGACCTATGTACAGTTGTCCCTTGGTATCCACGGGAGATTGGTTTGAGGGATTCCCCCCCCAACCCCCCGGCTTATACTAATGTCCATGGATGGTCAAGTCCCTTACAGTTGGCCCTCAGTATCTGAGGGTTCTGCATGTGATAATCCACGGATGCTCCACGGATCAAAACTGTTCAATCTGCAGTTGGTTGAATCTGCGGATGCGGAACCCATGGATACGGAGGGCCAACTCTATCAGGGAGATAATCAGCTAATGAACGAGCAGCTGTTTAAAGATGAACCCAGAACTAACAGACTGTGTTTCAGGAACAATATTTTATTGGAACAGCACTGGGTGAGTTAGTTCACTCTTGTGATAATGTAGTATGTTCCTTCTTTTACTCTTAGCTCATTGGTAGACTCTCAGTGTGACTTTAGAAAAATCAGTTAATAAACAGTGGGAGATCTCCTTCTTCATCTAGGTAGTCAATGGCAGTTGTTATAAATTACACTATTAAATTGTCAGATAATGTGACTATTCAAAAATGAAAATTTCTGAGACCACCAGTTTTCAAAGAAATTTTTTATCTTTCAAAATTAATTGTCAAATACTAATCGATAATGCTTATTTTCTTAAGTGGCTCTAAATGAGATAATTTTAGCCGTTTTCTTGTTGAATGATGCATCATGCAGTATTAGGGATGAGGGAATGGAACTAAGCTGTGTTTTTGGGTTAGGCAGTCATATCTCATTTTAGAGCATTTGGAGACTGCTGCATTATTAAATAGATGCATTCCACGTGTGGGTGAGTCATTTAGTCTTGGTTCTGCCTTTGGTGTGCAAATGTGATGTTTGGAGACACTTTCTTTGAGTTATTGAGTATCTTTTTCTACAGAAATGGAAAGAGAGTGTCTAAGGCAAAGCAAGGTTTTGTGTCAATCAAATAAATGGGCCTGAATAAAACTTTGTATTAGGATTATGTCATCCCTGGCACATACAGATTGATTTTTGTTTACCTTTATTTGATAAAAAACTCTACTAGAGAAGACCATGGTCTTTTCATGGGTAGAATAACTCAATTTCATAAAGTTCTCCTCAAGTTAATCCATAAATGTAATGCCATTCTAACAATCTCTTAACCAGATAAATTGATTATAAGTGTCACGTGAAAAAAAAAATAAAGTAAGAGTGGCCAGGAATTAAAAAAGAGAAGGGAGACTATCTCTATCAGATATCAAAACATATTCTAAAGCTACAAAAATTAAAACACTGTGATATTGGCACATGGCTATAAAAACAGATAAATAAAACAGAATAGGAAGTCCTATTACACATACATACTTACAGTACAAATTTGTACAGGACATAGGAGGAGAAAATATGGAGTACAGGTAAATGGGTTTTGGATTACCTTGATAATTATCTGGGAAAAAAGTGGATTTCCATCCTACATGTTATAAACATAGCAACCTACAGATTGATTAAAATTTAGAAGTTAAAAATGGGAATTAACAGTATTAGAAAATATACATAAAATTTATAAATTTAAATAGGGAAATCCTCCCTAGGAATGAATAATGCCATAAAGGAAGGACTGATAAATTCGAATCAATAAGAAAACTAACAACCCAACAGGAAAATGGAGAAAAGATGTAAAAGGAGAATTCATAGGGCTTCCCGGGTGTTGCAGTGGTTGAGAGTCTGCTTGCCGATGCAGGGGACACGGGTTCGTGCCCAGGTCCGGGAGGATCCCGCACGGCTGGGCCCGTGAGCCATGGCCGCTGAGCCTGCACGTCCGGAGCCTGTGCTCTGCAGCGGGAGAAGCCGCGACAGTGAGAGACCCGTGTACCAAAAAAAAAAAAAAAAAAAAGGAGAATTTATAGTCAGGGAAATAGAAACAGTTCTCAAACAAACAAAATGGCATTCAACTTTATTTATAATAAGGGAAATAGTAATTAAAACTATAATGACGCATCATTTTTTTGTTGTTACCTATTACATTAATAATATATACTGCATTGGGTAGAAAGTGGAGAAACAGACTCTCTAATACATTGCCGATGGGAATGTAATTTGAGTGCAGTCTCTAGCAATGCCTTTCAAAATGTAAAATGCTCCTACCCTTTGACTTTCTCTGTATTTATCTCAAATATACACACATGTATGAAATGACTTCTATACAAGTGTATCTACCAGAGCACTGTGTGTTGGGAACAACTTACAATTCTGTCAAGACGGTAAAGAAAGTTATGTTGTGTCCATATTAGGGAAAACTACACAGTCATTGAAAAGAATGGGGCAGCTCTTAATGTATTGATACAGGAAATACGTTGTCAGTGTTAAAAAAGGTACAGAACGATGAGCAGAGCATGTTACCGTTGGGGTAAACAAAATGTGTGTGTGCGTGTGTGTGTGTACATGCATGTGTGTGTAAGTGTATATACATGTATAGAGTATATGTGTGCAAGCATTTACATGTTAACATATAAAGTGTCTCTGGAGGATACACAAGAAGTTAGTTACAGTGATTGCCTCATGGAAGGTAAACTGGGAGCCTGGAGGAGACCAGAGGGAGGTACTCTGACTTTGATGGTATTCTTTTGGATCTCCTTCTAATGTTGTCATGAGAATGTATTACTTACCTTTTTTTAATGTGTGTTTTTTTTTTAAATGGCTCTGATCAATGATCATTTTGGAGAACTTCTAAGATGACCTGATCTCAAGATGGCTTCCCCAGAACTCATGATCTCCTTTGCCAAAGAGTAGGAAAGACTCCACTAGAAATGAGTATATAGTTGTTTTTGTCTTGGTTCCTGTTTTAAAGGACAGCCATAAGTATTTCAGGAACAGTCCTTGCATTTATGCAAAGCACATCCTCACATACATCCTGTTTTGGTCTCAGTGCAGTGTTAAGATAACATGAGATACGATCCAGACATAGCCCGGGGTGCCGGGAGCCCAGAGTCTCACTGTCAGTCATCACTGAGACCAGCATTAGAACACATCTTCTGTGTTGCCCTTATTATTTTATCATTCTACCTGTTTTATCATTTGTTTTATCTTCTTTACCTGTTTTATGTATTTATCATCTTTCATTTTTCAAATGAGCCTCAGATGTTACCCATTACATTAATGATCTGTGTCCTAAGAACCAGAGCCTGAGAGTTAAATAAATTGTGCACGTTCATGTAGTACGCATCTAGAGCAGGGATTTGAACCCCAGTTTGCTTAATGTTGTGGCTTTTTCCTTTTCTGCAGCTGTCACGCATGACTCTTTTCAAATGAGCACCTGGTGGTATGTCCGTGTACCTGTCTCCCAGGTGAAATACTGCGCTTAGTATCTACAGATTGAGCGCCTCTTCTTGAGCCAGGTTCTGTGCACAGAGCTGGGTTACGGCAGCTGTTCCAGTCACCAGAGGACAAACACATATGGGTGCTGTCAGCTGCCGACACATGTCCAGTCACCACCCTTCTCTGCCCTGGACTGCTGCCTGGACCGTGGTTGACGCTGCATATGTGTTCCTGTTGGGCAGGTGGCATCCCATACTTCCTGGTCACCTCATGATTTGTTTTTGCTTTTTCAAAATGAAAATTACTTCATTAGGTTTTTATTTTGAATTCTAAAGATAATATGTTTTCTTAAAGAGTAAGAAAGTCAGGCAATAGAGAGTGGTAAAGTGGAGAAAATGAAAATAATCCAAAAGCCCACTGCTAAGACCTGAATACTGTTAACTTTTGACAGTGTACTATCGGACTTCCTGCTATGGGTAGAGAAGATGTAGGTAGGTCTTGTGTATACAGACTGAAGCATTTTTTATATTTTACTTTTCTCACTTAATAAATCACAGTCAATTATGTTATCAAATCATTGACTTTAATAAATATAGGGTGTTTTGTCATGTAGGTAAACTACATTTAATTAACTTACTCCCAAAGTTTTGCTACTGTGAGCAATGCTGTAATGTAACTTTTTTTTTTTGCGGTACTCTGGCCTCTCACCGCTGTGGCCTTTCCCATTGCGGAGCACGGGCTCCAGACGCGCAGGCTCAGCAGCCATGGCTCACGGGCCCAGCCGCTCCGCGGCACGTGGGATCCTCCCGGACCGGGGCACGAACCTGCGTCCCCTGCATCGGCAGGCGGACCCTCAACCACTGCGCCACCAGGGAAGCCCTATAATGTAACATTTTAACATAACTATACACACTTGTCCTATTATTTCTGAAGGACTGATTCTTATAAATGGAATTGCTGAATCACTTGTAACTACTCTGAATTAACTTGGAGAAAGAAACTTGAACTTGAGGTCCCACTGTAGATGCCATTAAAAAAAGGACTTCCTGCTCTTTTCAAATACTTCTCCTTACTTTTCTTAGTAGCTTCTGTATCTGTGTTCAAATGTCCACGTTTTCATTATAGTTTTTCTTACTTTGCCTCTGTCTCTGGACTGTCACTTCTACTATTTTCCTTTATGTAGCATTTACCTTCTGGGAAAAAAACAACAACGGTTGCTTTGGACTTTGTTTTATCATAACTTTTCTTTTTAAATGAATTTCCATTTGTTGTGTCTGATTTTCCTTAGTGGAGACAGCAGAGGTCTGCAGAGCAGCTTAACGAAGCCATCTGTGTGTACGGAAAAGCAGAGACAATTAAAACCTGTTGACAACTTTGGGCAAAGCTGCGGGCCTCATGTTCTGTAATTTATGTGAAAAGCTAAGGAACAATCGGTTCAAGCCGGTTCTACAAAGAGACACAGCCTGTAACATGCTTTTGGCAGTTCAGCATCTTTGCACCACAGCAAAGGGTATCTGAGTCCAATGAATTCTGAGATGTGCTGTAGAAGCTCGTGAACAGGGCCTGTGAAAACAAACGCACACTTTGCCACGAAGGCGAGATGGGAGTTGTTGCTGCCTTTTCCAGTTTTCAGCTAACTCTATTTTTGTTGAATAGACAAACGTGTGTCTGGTATCTCCATCTCACTTCTTAGCATGTGTTTATATCAGAGGTACGAAGAGCCCTTTCCAATATTTGCCGTGGGATGTGCTGGTGTGATTAGGGACACACAGATGGCAAGGATGCTTGGGAAGGCAGTAATGTGTGTTTAAATTTCAGCTCTGCTCTCTCCCAGCTGGGGCACCTTGGTTTACTCTCTGTTTCTTATGTTTTGAAGTGTAGGAAACAATACCTGGCTTACAGTATTGATACGATGGCTGAGGTTATACGTAAGATGCTGATTACCTTTCCACCTATCCTTTCTCATCTCTCTGTTACCTTCCATGTCCTGTTATGTGGTTCCCACTCCTATCCCTCCGTGGAAATTGCTCTGCCCAGGTCACAGTGCCATCTCTGTTACGAGATCACTGGCTCTGTCCTAGGTAGCTTCTCAGGAACACTGACCAATTCCACTATCTTGAAGCATTTCTTCACGTGGCTTCCAAGAACACTGACAGTTTCATTCTCCCTCTGTGGACACTTCTTCTCAGTCTCACTATTTGCACGTTGAAAGTTGATGGGACTCAGTTTCTGCCTTGGATCCTCTGCTTCTTCTATACACCCTTGCTATACTGTCCCATTCATATCCATGACATCAATTATCATCTATATATTGGAATGATCACTACACAATTTAGGTTCAAACACATATCCCAGCTCCAGATGGCATTGCTTGGGTACCACATGTTGGTGCAGAAAATGCAGAGGTCATATCCATCACCACCCCCCACTTCCCTAGCCCAGCCTCAGCTCCCTTCTCCTGTATGGGTGTCTCAGAGAGCCAGCAGGCCTCCGGCGGGGGAGGAGTCTGGTCCAGCCTGGCCCTATCTTGGGTTCTGCTGGCTTGTTGAATACTGCCTGCTGAGCAGAGGCTGAATTTGGTGCGTTGTATGTAAAGTGTGGACAGTGGACAAAACCCCCATCTTCACAGCGACCCCTAGTGATGGGGTAAAGTCTTGTCCTGATGGTAGTGACACTTTGAGAGTGGGTTTCTCACTTCCTAGGGGTCCTATCAAGGAAGGGGACTCCCATACAAATTGAGCAAAGCCTGCAGGATTAAAAATCACTCCATATGCTCCCCAGGGCACTTCCTCAGGGTACCAGGGTCAGAGCAGCAGGAGAAGATCTGGCATTGGTCACGTAATACCATAAGATTACTTCCCATGCACAGAACAGCTGGATACAGAAGCATCTCTGACGACATGAGGCCACACACATACACAGAAGCACTGGAGTCTTCCTTGGAGAGGAGATGAGGCCATTCAGGAGTGTGGAGGCAACAGAGCCTTCCATGGAAGAGGGGGCCACATGGAGGGGAGTGTTGCCTGTGCTGGGGAAGCTGAACTAGCAGGTGGGTCCAGATCATGATGTCAGTGGTGCTGCCATGAGTGCTGATGTGAGCCCTCTTTCAGCAGACCTTGGAGTGAAGCCAGCCCCATGTGTTCATGTTCTGCAAAGGGAGAATATGATCCTTCTCTCCCGATCCTTATGTGCTGAAGGTGTCAGGGATTGGTTCACCCACATGGCCACTTTCTAGCCTGGTCACGTGATACCTAGGTTGGGAGAGACTGCAGCTTCGTAGTCCCCTGTGTGGTAGTCATTAATGCCGTTTACCAGACATTTTCATCTCTCCACCCCAAGGCATAAGACGTTATTGCACTTTCGGGCCCTCTTCGGGTTGAGTGGGGCCATGTGACTAGTCTTGACCAATGGCTTGTGAGAAGTCACATGGGTTACTTCCAGGGGTGGGTGCTAGGGTCCTGGGTCCTCCAGAACTCTCTCTTCCCCATGGTAGGTAGTGACAAGGTTAGTAATGTGCTCGCTCTGTCGTTATAGGTACTTGAGAATATACCATGAGCAGAGCCCTCTGCTGACCCATCATAAACATACAGCAAGAGTGAAACATAGAACCTTTGCTGTCATGAGCCACTAACATTGTTCCCATTATTTGTTACCACGGCAGAGCCTAGCTTATCCTGACTAATACTCTTTCCCACTCAGGCATATACTCTCTTGAATAGTATAGGCAGTTTTTAAAAGACATTTAAAACACAAAGGCCCTATTATACCCCTCTAATAAGACAGTGAGGTCCACACTTACCTAACTAAAGGGGGAACCAACCAAAATATTCTTCACCAAATAGGAAAGATCCGCATTAAGATGATTTTCTCTTTGTTCCAGGACATTGAAGTTACTGGCAACTTTTCTCAACAAGGAAAAGAAAAACCTCTGCAAAGAGATGCTGTTAGGGTATCTCAACCTTGTCTCCAGCCCAGTTCTCTCTTGGGCTTTGGACACATCTTTTTCTGCCTACTTTACTTGGATATCTCACTGGCATCCCAGACACCATAGGTGCAAAATTAAAATCATTGCTTTCTCTCCCAAACAGGCTCCTCTTACTGTGTTGTCTATCTCAGTGAATGTTTCCATGTCCATCCAATTGAATCATCTGACCCCCTTGTTTTCCTTTGCCCTCACACTAAAGCTTTTGCCCAGATCTGTGGTTTCTCCCTCCCTGTGTCCCCACTGCTATTCTTTGTACCCGCCACAATTATTTATTTCTTTTCTAGATCAGTGTAAGCCTTCTCGTGGGTCTCCTCGTGTCAAGCCTCTCCTCTTTCCTATCCATGCTTTACGTTGCAGCCTGAGTGACATCTCTACAAGCAGATCTGATCAAAATACTCCCCTGTTGAAAGCCCTTTAGTGGTTCCCCATTGCTCTCAGAAGAAAGATAAACCTTTAAAATGTCTACAGATCTCTGATTTGGTCCCTGCTTCCCTTTCTGGTTAGTCTTTGACTCATGTCCCATGTTCAACCACACTGAATGTAATTGTAAGATTCATACTTTAAAAAAATCTCTTGGCCTTTTTCTCTACAGCTGGAACACTTCTCTCGTTTCTCACCTAATAATCCTACTCATTTATTTATCCGTATCTTAGATCTTACTTCCTCTGGGAAGCCTTCTTTGACTCACCCAGGCAAGAATAGGTGGCCTCTGTGGATTCCTTTTACAACCTGTTCTAGGGCTTATTGCTGTATAACTCTGTCATAATTGCCTGTTCCTGCCCCTCACTGAAATAATATGCATCAGCTGTTTACATCTATGTTGTTTAATCCTCACAACAATCCCTTGAGATAAATAATATTTCCATTTCAGAACAAGGACACCAAGGAACAAGAAGTGAGGTAAGTGTTTTAAAAGTCAGTCACCTAGTTAATGGTGACGCGGGACTTGAACCCTTATGTGTCTGCGTCCTAAGCTCTTAGGCTTAACCACTGGTCTGTCTCACACAACTGCAGTGCTCATAGGGGGTCAATCTGTATTGCTCATTGCTATATTCCCAGGGCTTAGCGCACTGTCTGGCACACAGCAGGTGCTCAGTAACTTAGCTAAATAAATGAATTAAAGAAACAATGAAAAGGTACCCAAGTAATGACGGCTCATAGAAAAAACTAGCTATGAAACTAGCTATTTTTTACAGCTCTTATGCACAACAAAGCAGAAAAACAGGAAGAAAAGTCAAGTAGTATCAGCTTGTTCTCTAGATGGACTATTAGGAAACATCTCAGGGAAGATCCAGGAAGCAGGAAGTGGAGTGTGCACTGCTTTTGAAACAGAGAGGCAGTTTTCCGTGGAGCAGAACTTGCTGGGCTTGGGGCCCTGCTCTTGGCAGTTCAGGGTCTCACTCTAATAAACTGCTGGGTCACAAAAGAACCCAGCTTCACCACCGTTTGACAGGATGCTGTACAGTCCCCTGTGTTTCCTTCAGGACAACGGGCTAAAAAGAAAATCAGCATTTATGGGAAAAGAAAAGGTTTCCAATGAGTTCAAAACCAACTTGCATTTGGCTAATGTTTAAATATAAGGAAACTACATGCTTTTTAAAGTAGGAATTTGTGTACGGCAAGTAACGTTGGTAGGGTTTTTGGTACTTTTGAATTTACGTCAAGGGTGAGTTTTAACATTATAAATTAAGAACTTCATCCAAGTAACACGTGCACGTGGAAAATAAAATTGAATGCAGGATTTATAAGGAAAAGCTCTCATCTCCTGCCACTCCTGTCCTCACCGCAGTCTACTCTGTGGAAGTAAACACTCTTACCTGGCTCTCCTGTTAGTTTTTCTGGCCAACAAAGGCCGTATTTCCAAACATGATCCTTATTGTTGCTGTGTTTCTAAATACACTTATTACTTGATTTCTTGACTGGTCACACTGGGTGTGATAAGCAGGTTTCTGATGTTCAATGTCCTTTGAATACCTTTCTCTAGTTGGAGATTTTCCACGTGATGGGTCCCACCTCATCCAGGCAGAAGCCCAGACTCATTCTCCAGCCTCCCTTTGCCAGAAAGGAGCAAGTTTGCGGCACAGGCTTGCTAACTAGATACACCTGCAGGGTACTGGGCTGCAGCCCAGAAGGGAGAGGAGTGAGGGAGTTGGTATTACAGGGAAACCACTTTCTCTGCTGAGTGTGGCAGAAGTCTTCCAGCTCCTGGGGGCAGCAGAGACATAACTTCTTCCATCCAGGACTGAGGGTCGTTGGGAGGGGCTGCAGAGGCTGTGCCAACCACGGGGGTGGGATTGGGGGGGGTTCCCTAAGAGCAGCCTGTATGTAACCAGTCACTGCAGAGCCATCGAAGGAGCTAACATTTGCTTTGCCTTCCCTGTGCCACTTCTGCAGTGGAGCAGGGCTCAGAATTGTGTGAAACTTCAGCCAGTTCTCTGAGCTTCTAGGAGATTCTCTGAGATGCCCAGGACCCTCTAAGGAATTGATTTCCTGTTTAAACTTGTCATCCTGTGTTCTGCTGTTTGCAAAAAAAAGGACTACTGGTCATTTTGATCAAGATATTGACCACTGCCATTGGGAATGAGGATCTATCTTATTGTTATACACACCTGACCTCCTCTCCTTTCAGTTTTTGGTGATTATATTTTAATTTTTAATTCTTCTGCTGGTTGCCTTTGTAACAGTAAATACGAATAATAAATTTATTAATATTCCATAAACTTTATCTTTTCTGCCCTGATTTATTGAGAGATAATTGACATGTAACACTGTGTAAGTTTAAGGTCTACAACATACTGATTTGATACACTTGCATGTTGCAAAATAGTAACTACTGCAGTATTGCACTAGCTAACGCCTTCATCGCATCACATAATTACCTTTTTTTTGTGTGGTGAGAATCTGCTCTCTCAGCAACTTTCAAATATATAATATAGTATTACTAACTATAATAACCATGCTGTACGTTAGATCCCGAGAACTCACTCATCTTATAACTGAAAGTTTGTACCCTTTGATCAATATCTCCCCCACCCCAGCCACTAGTAACCACCACCCTCCTCTCGCATAAACTTTATCTCTTGATTCAGCACTTACAGGATCCTGCTCCCCTACCCTTCCCTCCATATGCTATCATCCTTTCACTTCCCATCTTCTGCCAGCTGTAGCTGTGTTTTTACTTTGTCAGTTGATAACATTTAAATTCTATTCTATAATCATAACTAAATCTGCTGTGCTTTATCTCTCGGTGGATTCTAAAACTAGAAAACTAATAAGCAGCATTGACATTATTAAGACTCTATAAATGTTGACTTCAGAGACGAGAGAAGAGCTAATGCTTACATTTCCTGCCCTATAGGTCTAATGTCATGCTTCCCAGTGTACTTGAAACAGAATGTTCCTAGCTTCAAGGTCATATGGATTTTTCTGTTCTTACACTTTATCAGTCATTCAAAATCAAGTCATATCTTTCTTGACCTCAGTTTTGGACCTTGACTTTTTTTCCCTTATATTTACCAGGTGCTTCTAATTGGAATTCTTTTTTCTTACTTAAAAAGAATCGTAGGTCTCTACTATAACTTCATACACACTCAGCCTTTCAGTAATTACTACTGTATAAAATCCCTTTACCCGCCCCCCTACCCTCCATAGTAAGGTCCCTCCCAGAATGCTCTAATCTGGACCTGTTGTTTGCCAGACTCCTTGGACCTCTGTTCAGTGACCTCCTGGATTAAGGACCAGTCCTGGATTCCATGTCATCGTTTTGGTCTTGCTGGTTTTACAGCAGTATATATTCAGAAGACTTCCTCAGACAGTATATAAATTGGGTCTTTGTATGTCTGAAATTATTTTTATTTTACTCTCACACTGCATTGCTAGTTTGCCTGGGTATAGAATTATTGAGTTCAGAATTTTTTTTTGCTCTTAGAATTTTGAAAACATTGATTCATTATCTTCTTTTTTTTTTTTTTTTTTTTTTTTACGGTACGCGGGCCTCTCACCGCTGTGGCCCCTCCCGCTGTGGAGCACAGGCTCCGGACGCGCAGGCTCAGCAGCCATGGCTCACTGGCCCAGCCGCTCCGCGGCATGTGGGATCTTCCCAGACCGGGGCACGAACCCGTGTCCCCTGCATGGGCAGGCGGACCCTCAACCACTGCGCCACCAGGGAAGCCCTGATTCATTATCTTCTGAATCTAATGTGACTAAGGAAAAGTTGGGTGGTTCCTTGCATTTTCCTTTGGAAGGTTTTATAATTTTTTTTCTGTCACTGGTATTCTGAAATTGCAAGAGATGTGCTGCTAGCTGTATAGCTATTTTCATTCATCCTGGTCAGTACTCAATAGACTTATCAAATATGAGGATTTGCCTCTCTTAGTTTGAAGAAATGTCCTATTATTTCTTTAAAAAAAAAACTCCCATCCACGTTCTCTGTTCCCGTTTTCTGCAGTTTCGCTTAGCCAACTGGTGGATTCCTGCAACTCCTGCATTAATCTTCTATAAATCTTATCCCTCAAATTTGCTATTTCTTTGCCATGTGCTTTAAACATTAAGGGAGTTTTTTGGCTTTGTATTTCATCCCTTCTTTTGAATTTCATATTTTATGTATTACATTTTTAATTTATAAGAATTTTTCCTGTTCTCTACTTGTTCCCTTTTCAATTATACTAATCTTGTTTTATGAATATGACATTGTCTCAAATATCTTTGAAGATATTCATTGAATATTTAAAAAGTCTTCTAGTTCTTGAATTAGTTCTGTTCCTATGAGACTTTATATGTTTTTTTTTCTCTTTAATTAATTTATTTATTTTTGCTGTGATGGGTCTTCGTTTCTGTGCATGGGCTTTCTCTAGCTGCGGCGAGTGGGGGCCACTCTTCATCGCGGTGTGCAGGCCTCTCACTGTCGCGGCCTCTCTTGTTGCGGAGCACAGGCTCCAGATGTGCGGGCTCAGTAGTTGTGGCTCACGGGCCCAGTTGCTCCGCAGCATGTGGGATCCTCCCAGACCAGGGCTCGAACCCGTGTCCCCTGCATTAGCAGGCAGATTCCCAATGGCTGAGCCACCAGGGAAGCCCCGAGACTTTATATGTTTTGACCTTTTAACTTCCGTCTAGTGGTTGTCCTCAAATGTCTGGTGATCGTGTTGGTACATTCATGTTTAAGAGTGAAGATTGGGCTTCCCTGGTGGCGCAGTGGTTGAGAATCTGCCTGCCAATGCAGGGGACACGGGTTCGAGCCCTGGTCTGGGAAGATCCCACATGACCCGGAGCAACTGGGCCCGTGCGCCACAACTACTGAGCCTGCGCGTCTTGAGCCTGTGCTCTGCAAAAAGAGAGGCCGTGACAGTGAGAGGCCCGTGCACCGCGATGAAGAGTGGCCCCCGCTCGCCACAACTAGAGAAAGTCCTCGCACAGAAACGAAGACCCAACACAGCAAAAATAAATTAAGTTTTTTAAAAAAGAGTGAAGGTTAATTGCATAATGATAACTGTCAGTGTGGGTTTCTTCTGAATTTGAGTTGATATCCTGTTGGATAGGCTTCTCTGCTGAGTGGGAAGGCAGACAAGGAACTCCACGCAAATACACAGGACTAACTCACCGTCAGGATGTGCTTTAGGATGTACGTGAGGGAACTAGCCTGGGGTTGGACATTCTGCTTATCTCCTGCCAAAAATGCAGGACAAGGAGACCAACACTCACACTGAAACAGATCCCTCTTCCGCTGGTTCATTCATTTCCTTTAGAGAAGAGCTTCCAGTTAGTTTTCCTCCCTCTTAAGGTAAAAGCCTACGTGGAAGGCGGACAACTCACTCCACCCCGAGATGCTCAGGGCATTCTGGGAGGGTGACTGGCAGCCGCTCCCATGAAGTCCTCACACTCACATTTGGGTTTTGGCTTCCTCTGCTCTGTTTCATCCACTTACGTGTTTCCATCTGCTTTCATATTCAAGTAATGTGTTGAAGTCTTTCGTCTACAAAAGACCTTCCTTCCCAGTTTCTTCACTGCTACAGATTTCTTTCTTTCTTCGCTCCAACACTGTCATTTTAGTGGAATCTCTGGCAAGGAGGGTAACATTCTCATAGGCTCAATCAATCGTCTTGCACCAGACACGTCCTCACCCTGGGATGGTGTTTTTGAAAATGAATATCATTGGTCAAAGTCTATTCATCTCTTATCTGTATTCCTCTGCTTAAAATGATATTTCTGGAGACAAGAATAGAATCTTGGTTAGAAAGAAAAAGGAAGGAAGAAAGCAAGAAAGGAAGGAAGCAAGGAGGGAAGGAAGGAAAAAGAAAGAATTAAAAGGAAACAAGGAAATGAAAGAAATTTAGACAAAACCCAGCAGTACACACGGTCTCTTAAACATTTTTGATAAAGCAGTTGAAAATAACCTACATTATTAATCTCATTGAAAGACCTTGGTCTCACTGACCACCTTACAGTGTGCCACAAATATTATTAAATGAGCAACTTTCAAGAAAAACTTAGTCCTTCATACATGGGACAAGTGCTCTTGCCAACAAGACCTCTAGCACACAGAAAACATATACTCCAGAGCGTCTGTAGGAGAACACAGATAAACCAATCCACCCAAGCTATTCAGGGTTACATCAAGGCCCTACTTGATTACAGGACTAGAGAACACTGAGATTGCAAGGGTAAGGTTCAGGTTTAAAAAGTGTACCTTCTACTTCACTTACTTCCTTTCCACGAACTTAATTCTGACCCTAAAACTCTATTTTAACTAGGATGCAGAAAATCGGACCTCACCCGCTACTGTGGCTTTCTTCCTTTCTAGGCTGCAACAGAATCGTGGAGCCCAGAATATGAGGAGGAGCCAGTCTATCCATTACACGAATGCCGACATTTTCAAAGATCTTTGCGTGAGTATTTGTCCAGAGGGGAAATTCAGTACTTTAGGTACCGTTTCCCTCTGAGATGTAGTTATCTCTTTGATGTCTTGGACTTGTATGGGGTCTCCCTTTCTTGAGAGATCTATAGACCTTTCATCTCTCCCTAAAACACTGTCTGCCCTTTCTTGAGGCAATGAATCCAGAAGACTGTCTGCTTGCAGAGAGGTAAGGGAGTGGGCTGGAATAGGAGATACAGGGGGTAGAGGGGGAAAATATCAGAAGGAAAAAAATCAGTTAATGTTTCAAAAATACCATCATGCCATAGCGTGTATGTTCAAACGTAAACGTATACCCACTGGGTTATGTGGGGGAATTCAAAATGGCATCCAGCTTGGAATAGGTTTGGAGGGTTAGGGCAGGGCGGGGATGGGAGACAAACAGGGGGATTTTTCTGAAGGCCATTCCACAGAAACTACGACAGACCTCTTGAATCACTGGAGTACAAGAAGAAAATAGCCCCCGGTTGTAAGGGACTGGTCATTAACCATGCCCCCTTTCACAGAGGGCTTTGTCAAAGTTGTGTTACACGACATTCACGAGGATTCCTGAGCCCACCACTGATGTTCCTGGAGGTTACGAGCGTGTAGAACAGTCACGTTATGTGGAAATGTCTCTAATCGTTATAGGGGAAGGGCAAACATTCCTTGAAAAGTTCATGATTACAGAAAAATTGGTGCATTGATGCCATTGCCACAGGACAGCTGATTTCTCTCAGTAATCCAAGGGGCTCTAAATTTTAAGAGGGGGCCAGTGGGGTCCCATTTGTATCCAGCAATTGATGTCTATTCACTTAAAAACTATAAAGATTCGTCTTGCTCAAGGGAAAAATCATTGATGAGGATTATGAACGTTTCATCAAGCAGGTTCTGAAACCAAGCACATGGACCTATTGGGCTACATAAACTGAGCTGTATGGATAAAGGCTTCTATACTGTGGCTCAGTATTTTCAGCAGCCATGTTCAGTTCCCCCTTTAAGTATTGATGAGAAACACAGTGTTAGCAGTTGGCTGGGTTCCCCAAGACCTGGAAAGCCACTTGTCGGCTTTCCTGTCAGGCTGCATGGCCAGCATCCTTCAGCCTTCTTCCCACACAGACTGGATGCTCTGCTTGCTTATGGCTCAATGTGGCCACCAGCCTCAAGCCTCCATGACTTTGTCTTGGTGTCTTGGTTCCTGATAGTAACTGACCCAGTCTCTCAGCATGCAGAATCCACTCCCTACGAGAGAGAATCTGATTGACCAAGGTTGAGTCTTGTCCACTACTGCCCATAGAGCTGCTTCCTGGACGATGAGACTGTTGGTAAAAACACAGTAGTCTGGTCATATCCCTTATCCAAAGCCAGAGATGTGGGGAGATTATTTTATAAGAGCATGACAGCAACAAGGCAGTAACTAGCCTCTTCAGTGCTCTGTTCATCCACAGCTAATCCAGATGTTGTTAGTGTAGATACTAAAGCAATTAAACTTTACCTCAGTGCATCCTGCTTTTGACTTAGAAATATTCAATATTTTCTATTTCTGATTCCATATGTGGTTGCATATTCACCAATGAACAGAATATTATCTTTCAGAATTATTTTAGGGAGTCCTACAAGGTTTTCCATAACTAAGGAGCCCCTTGATGGTATCACTGTTGCTGGTGTTTGCTCCAACAAATGAAGGGGTAGGTGGCCACATTCTTGATCCAAAAATAAATCAAGGGCTTTTATTTGTCATGGGCTTGTTTCATTTCTACTGTAACTTCTTTTTCCAATGGTAAGTTACCAAACAATTTTATCACCTAGGGAGAAAGGCATTCCAGAGCCTCAGGTCTCCAAAACGAATGCAGTTTCTCTAAAGTCTAGTAGCTATTGACCCCTACTTCTATATGCTAAGACACATCTGTAAACACAGGCCACCATTTTCTCTGTGCTATTTTAACTGCTGCCATTCTTGCACTTCAGCACAAGAGCTGTTCTCAGCCAGAAAATGCCAGATGGCAGTGAGGAATCACATTCGTACTATTCCAGACCAATGTCATCCACAGAAGAGAGCCAATAGCTAATTGACAAAGATACCCTTGCTGTTTTTATAGAAGTCGAGGTGTCCTACTTCTACTACTCCTTTTACAATTGGGTTGGGTCTCAAGATCTCAATAATGTTGGAACTTTATTCTGGGCATAATCTTGCCCCCTAAGTTCTATCTTCAGTTGCTGCTTTGCAGTGCCCTCTCTTAAATATGATTTCTCCTTACTTCTTCTAGCTTTGGATAGCCATCCTCCTCTCCCTCCAAGTTACTTTAGCATCCCTTGTCTACATTCTTTGACAATTATCATTTGTTATTTGGAATTTTGGGCTATCTTTTAAAAAAAACTGTATCTACTTCTTATCTTCCCAGCCAGCTGATAAGATCCTTGTAGACGACAGCTAAATAGTTTATTTCTTTTTCTCTGTATGGGGACCTCCAGGTTGGTTTTCACTTAGTGGGTACCTGATTAATATCTATTGATTGAGAGATTGCTGTTCTGAGACTTTCTGTATCCAGATTACAATGTTCAGAAGAAGAGGGTCCTACAGTGTGTGATAAAGTCAGGAATTAAATAGTGAAGTTTAGCTAGAATTATAGAGGGAGCAACTCAGGTATCTTGGGATAGATTTTTCCAGAAAATTGTTTTAGCTACTCAATAATTCAGCCGGGTCACAGAAGAAATGGCCAGGAAATTATTTTTCACATCTCATTCCAAAGTTCGCTTGTGAGTGTGGCTCAAGTCCAATGATTCCAATTGTCTGTGGATGGATTTGCTACGATAGAATCACGTGTGAAATATCTGATTTCTGTGACCACCTTTTCTGGTAAGAATATCGTAGTGGCATTTGGAAATATAGCAAACACCAGAGGGGATACTGATGACAATTAGTTTGGAAGACATTGTTCTAGGACAGTAGCTCTCAAAGTGTTCTCCCCAGAACGGCAGCATCCCTACCACCTGGGAGCTTGTTAGAAATATAAATGCTGGGGTCCCAGCCTACTAATCAGGCACTCTGGAGGTGGTCCAGTAATTGTTTTATGCTCTTGATGATGGTGAAACATGAGAATTACTGTTCTAGGGGCTTCTTATCATTATAATCTAATATTTTTAGGGAACCTATTTGTCTAAAAAATGGTCAGATTGTTTAAAAAATATGTGACACTGCTAAGAATTTGCTGTTGACGTATTTAACAAAGTTTTATTAAGTGGCTCCTGTGTGCCACATACCATGTTAGGTGCTGGAAATAAAAAAGATAAAGAAGATATAATTTCTGCCCCAAGGATGTCTTCGACTCAAAGGGATATGCACATAGAAATAGATAATTGTGATTCAGTGTGTTGAGTGCTATAAAATGTGTGTATAAATGATTACTTTTGTTGTGAGAGATGTGGTCCAAGGAAAGCTTTTGTGTCCTGAACTAGGTCAGAACACTGAGGCATACTTCCATTTCTACATGTAGAAATCAGACAGGTATCGCAATGTCCACTTCTGACTTTAGAACTAATTAAGCTAGTTTGAAGAATGAAAGTTTGACCCCCTGGACTTTCCAGTTCTCTTCATATGAAGACTGTGAACTACAGCCAGAGGGAGGCTGAGTTTGAATAGCAAATATTCACCTGGCCCGAAGTGACCATGGCCAGCCTCCCCCCATATCATGTACAAAGGAAGCAAGAGTCCAGAAGAGGGAAGTCACAGGAAAGCGTGAGGCTTTAACATTAACTCCATCCACTCGGGAAAGATGGGCTCCCTAATATTATTGCGATATTCGTGCCGTACTCTCGCATGACACCTCTGGGGAGCACAGAGCAAGGAGGGAGAGAGTCTTGGAATTATCCTTCCCACGTTATTCCCTCCTGGGCATGAAGTGTAAGTCCTCTCTTCCTGATGGGACTGAACAATTAAGCACCTTCCACCAGATGCCAGGGGTTTGTAGGTAGATGAACAGCAAGGAGGGAGCCTTTCAGATGGAGAGCATGGCACATGCCAAGGTCCTGGGGCCTGGAAAATTTGTAAAAGCATGGCATGGGATTTAGTTGTTTAACGTTTTGGTTTTTCTTTTCAGTTAAGGTCAGGAGACTAAATATATTTTAAACATGAAAAAGAGCACTTTGATTTATAACTGAAAATTTTGAAAAGATTAACAAGACTAATAACAGAAGACTGATAAACTATGGTTGTCGTATCATGAACTAAAATGCACTCATATTGTAGAGTTTTATACTTATTTATATTTTTAAATTTATATTCACATATAATTAATACCTAAATCTTATTTCTTTATTTTATTGATGTAAGAACTAGAAAAACATGCAAAGGCATTTCCTCAATTTTAACAACGAGTATCTCTGGAATGTGAAATTATTGACTATTTTAATTTTCTTTGTGATTGTCCTTGTTTTCTCAGTTTTTGGCAGTGGGCTTGTTTGCTTTTAAAATTGAGAAGAAATTAAGGGCAGATTTTATCGATGAGGTAGAGCCTCACATTTGTCTGATGAGTGGGCACGGGGGATCGGTTCATTTTTACTATCTTAATTGTCAGTCTAGATGATGACGTAAACACAAACGACCCCCGCCGTGAGGATTAGCCATGAAATGGGCACAGCAGTCATGATCTGAGGGGGTTCTGTAAATTCAGGTTTTTAAAAAAATTACATAGATTCAATCTGAAAACTAAATTCTAAACAAAGTAATTGTAGCAACTCTTTCTAAACCTTTTATTGAATATTTTGGGATTGTGAACAGCCACATATCTTATTCTTACAGATTCTTTGGTAAGAAAGTGGCTTGGATTCTTTCTTTCACCTCCTTTTATGCATCTACATTTATATAGTTCATGAAAGAGATATTAATGTTTCTCTTCCTTTCTGTTTTGCTGAAATGAATCGTAAAAGTGAAGTCTCCAGTGGCAAGTCTCGGTAAGAAGTTTTCCCCTTCTATTTTGCCTTGGTTCGCATTTTCTGAATTAATCTCTCTTTTTCAGAAATTTTGGGGATGCGTGCAACTTTCTCCTTGCTTCGGAAATAGCTTAGCACTTGTTCTAGACCTCCCTCACTCTGATTATGTCTTCTCGTGCATGGTTGTGTCCACCGAGGCACGATTCTTGAGGGCCGAGGGACAAACAAAGTCTTAGCACTGATTTCTGCGGTTTATCTCTCATGGACATGTCACGCGGGGTTTTCAGTCAGGATTGAAACACCCAGCAGCTGGGTGTCCGGCTGCCAATTCATCAATTTGAGAAGTAAATGTGTTTCCGTCCAGGTCTCTGCAGGCAAGGCGGGGGTGGGGTGGGGCGTTGGGGGCTGGGTCTGGACCCACACTGACTTCCTCGAAAGTTTCTTTTCCAACCTCCCCACCCTGGCTCGTGGTTGGTGACACAAGAGCTGTCATTGTCATCATCTTCTCAGGCAGATCTCACACCCGGTCAAGCAAACCAGAAGCCACATGGTGGGTGGGTTCTCCTCCAAGAGAATGGAGGCAGCAGGGTGGAGACAGAGCCCCCACCCAGGAGACGAGCCACCTGCCACTGGAATTTTGGGTGAATGTGGACAGATCATTTCCCCCATCCCTCTGCCTCAGAGACCACCCCACACCCCGCCACCGCCAGAGATCGCATGTCCATCCCACTTGATACGGAGGTGGTGAGGCTTGAGTGAACTCTTACGGGAAAGAGCTTTGACACGTGGGCAGGAGGGTCCCAGCACCCTCCAACACTGGCCTCAAAAACAGACTGGTTCGTGAAGGCCACAGCCATGACAGCTCACGGATACCGGTCAGACAACCAGATGGTGTCAGCTCAGAGGTCAGACAGACAGTGCAGAGGTGACGGCCAGCAGGGTCTGGGATATATGTGTGACATCGAATGAAGGGACGGGGAAAGGCACACAGAGATGTGCTGTGTTAGTTCATTTCTGCTCCATCATAACCCTATGAGGTATATATCATGATCTCATTTCATATGAGATGAGTTAATTGAGACACATAGAGACTAAATAACGTCAGTGAACAGAGCAATCCAATGGCACGACTGCTTACTTGGGGGTCTCTGATTCTGAAGCCGTACTCTTCATATAACACAGAGGGGCTGTGTGTGTGTGTGTGTGTGTGTGTGTGTGTGTGTGTGTGTGTTTAATGCATGTAGCTGGGCAAAGTACTAAATATGTAAATCATGATCAGTATTGGTAACTGGATCAGGGGTTTAAATGAAAAGGGGTTTAAGGGAAGCACTGTTTCTAGGTGTGGGCGCACAGCTGAGGAAGTCACATAGTATTGGCTAGTGAGCTGGAACCCGCCCCAGTGGAAAGCAGTTTCCAGCCCCAGGCCTGAAGGACCCGCAGAGCTCTAGCCTTGTGAGAGGTGCTCTAGCAAGAGCTGTGGCTGTAGAGATACGGAGACACGGCCCAACAGAGGCCTGGCAGGGAGGGCTCGGGGAGGGGGATGAATACCCTGATCTGCCCTGATCTGCCCTCTCCCTCCTCCCACCCTCCTGTGTCCTGGTTGTACCTCTCCTACTTAACCACAACCAGTGCAATGAGGGCATGGCTGATGCAGCCCGTGGGGGTGGATGTCCTGGAGCCCAGGAAGAGGGCAGAGAGCAATGGGGAGGGGAAAGTGGAGAATAATAGCACAGTAGCCAACTACGAGTGTGGCCAACCTGGAATCAAATCAGAAGAGTCGAGCAATGAAGCAAATAGCATGATTTAGGAACGTAAGAAGGAAGAGCAAACTGGACGTCAAGTCCATGGCTTCACCAGCCATGAAATGGAGAAGAGAACATCACTGTGGCCTCACTCAATACACTGGGATTAAAGATATTCCCAGTCATTCCTGGGCAGGGTAACTGATAACTTCCAGGTTATAGTTTGCCCCGGGTATTAGAAGACACATGCTTTCTCTATTTCTACTTCTTCCTTGCCCTCCTCCAACCCCTCAGAAAGTGGAGACGCGTCATTCTCAATAGACCCCCACCTCCCTTACGCAGGCAGCCCTCGCTCACTGTGACCAGTAACAGCTAAGGGGTCCTAAGCTGGAATTCTACCCCAGATCGATGGAAGACCCACCACGGCAAAGACGAGTCATAGCATGTCCTAACAGGGCCCTGCTTGAGACAGGTGAGGGTAACATACACATCCCTGCAGTGTTGGGTACCAGTCTCCTGTTGGGTATAGTTACTCAGTGACTTGTGCTAGAAGGAGCAGTTTGGAAATAGAGTGCCAGTTTTGATTAGCAGGCACGTCAATCTCAGTCACATTGTTCCGTCTTCTGAATTCCAGGCTCGTTCTACATGAAATGCACCGGCTGCAAAATTTAAAACAGGAAGCGTGAAGTGCTGGCTCTTCGCTTTGAGACAAGACCGCAGTGTGCGTACTGTGGTACTGCCACAGTTTCAGAGTGCGGCAGATTCATCTAGATGGTTTGTTGAGCTCCTGCTGTATAAACTAGGCAAAGAACTTTAACATGTGTATTAGTTTCCTAGAGCTGCTATAACTAATTACTACAAGCTGGGTGGCTTAAAACAATGGAAATTTTTTGTCACAATTTTGGAGGCTAGAAATCTGAGATCAATGTGCCGTTGGCAGCAGGGCCACACTCCCTCCAGCGGTTCTAGGCGAGAATTCTTCTTCTTCTCCTCCAGTTTCCTGAACCTCTTGATATTCCTCGTCTTCTGGAAGTCGCTCTAATCTTTGCCTCCACTTTCCTATGGCCATGTGTCAATGCATCTCCCTGTGTCCAAATCTCCGTCTGCTTTCTCTTGCATGGATACCTAAATCCAGGAAGATTTCATCTTGAGACCCTTAACAGATTACATCTGCAAAGACCCTATTTCCAAATAAGGACACATTCTGGGGTTCTGAGCGGACATGAATTTTGGGGGAATGCTATTTAATACACTACAACGTGATTTAATTTTGGCCCTGTTCTTAGGCACTTTAGTGTTCATTATTTCCCCAAATGTTCTTTCTTTGTTCCCAATTTTCTTAGAAAGTTACGTGCAAAGCATTTTCTGATGTGTGCACGTGTGTTTTTCACGTGCTTTGGAGTAAGCTGAGTGCTCTGCGCACCCCCCGTCTTTCCTAAATTGCCTTATTTCATCACGGAATTTTCACCTCCTTGCTGACACTTTACCTGGTACTATAAATCCAAACGTACATTTTTTCCTTTTAATAAGAAAAGAGGTCTTTCTTGCTCTGAGTGCTCAGGCTCCTTGATTATGCAATCCCCGGAGACATTCTCAATGGTCCATTTCCATCCAGGGTCTGCAGAGAGGTCACTACACCATTAAATCGGAAAAAGGAGAACATTTTTCTGGAGTTCAAAATTATTTCCATTTAGTGGCTGATTGATTTCTTGTATATTTCAGCAGCCTAGCCCGGACAGGAGGTGGAGTGTATCCCTCAGGTAGGGGGTTTCCTGCAAGTCTGCAAAGTAACTACCAACGCCCGCATTCTTAACCTCCCCCAAAACAGACATCAGACTTAACCACTAAATCTCAAAACATACAGATCATTAAGGGCATAACTCAAAGCCCTAAAGTACAATAGTAAGAAAACAGTAACTGGTGCATGGTTGAATTTTGAAGCTAGGGTATTTCTACCCATTACCTCGTGCCACTTGGAAAGGTGAAATTCTGGAGTCCTTCTCAGATGGATGACAAGCAGGAGCCCTCCTCCTGGTTGGTCTTGTTATGAAGAAGAGTGGCTAAAATAACAGTGGCTAAAATTTTCTGAGTGCTTTTGATATGCTAACAAACGACATGAAGCAGATTTTCTTAATCTCTTCTTATAATAGCCCTGAGAGGTGGCCATAGGTTCATGGACGGGGAACTGAGGATTATAAAGGTTAATTACCTATGCATATTAGTGATTTCTCATCATGCATATGTCTACACTTTCCTTTTCCCCCTCTTGTCAGAGTCTCAGTGGGAAATAGTGGCTCCCTCTACTTCAGATAATTCAAGGAGGGTTAATTTATAAAAGCACAATTAAAGTGCGAGGGAGTGGGGAAAAACCACAAGGGATGGTAGATATCCAGGATTAGCAGCATCAGAGGTGCTAGCATCCCGAGGACCCCACCAGTGAAGAGTAGATGTGATGATTGAAAACTGCAAGGGAAGAGGCGGGTACCAGAGACCACCTTGAAAGGAGCAGTGACCTTCAGTCAGGGGCAAGCCAGCCTGAGGTGACCTTGAAAGGATAACAAAATACCTTGACTTCACTCTCCTTTCATGTAAGCTGCGACTTTTAGGAGTCTCTAGGTAGAGTGACCAACTTATCCCAGTTTGCTCAGGACTTTCTCAGCTTTAGCACTGGAAGTCTCATATCCCAAGAACACCCACAGTCCTGGGTAAACCAGATCCATTGCTTATCCTAGCTCTAGGCTCTGAGTCTTGTAGGTGCTGCCTGGGTACATCTCTGAGTCTGGGTTGATACTGCCTGGGTGCCAGTACAGAGGCATGGTGGCTTGCAGAAACCAGACTCCACCCATCCATCTGCTCCATCATTTACTCTTGAACTCAATGAGTATTTATTGAGCACCTACTGTGTCTCAGGAACTGGTTCAGAAACTGGGGAGTCAGCAGTAAACCAGACAAAGACGTTACCTCATAGATAGTGAGGGAGACAGATAATAAACAAGGAAATAAATATAAGACATAATTTCAGGCAGTGATAAATGCCACGGAAAAAGACAGTGGAGTTCTCAGGGTAGAGAGTGAAGGTTGTGACCACGTGGGCATGCACTCCTCTAGGAGGTGCCTGCAAGCACATCCCTGGATGAAAAGCTATGGCTTGTTCCAGAGCAAGAGCGGCTGTAACTGCACGTGGACCCTCGTTCTCGCTCCTCCACCTTCTGTGGCTTCCCTTCAGCTCTTCACTTTCTCCCTCAAGCCTTCTCTCTTCTCCCCCCGCCCCGGCCCTCTCACCTTTCCTTAAATTCCAAAGATAGAACATTCCTTTGCTTTCCGCTGTCACCATTAAAATTCTCTGCTAGGGGCTGTATTTGAAGCTGCTACAATGTATTTATAACTTTGGGCAATGAAATGACCCAGAGGCAGGTACAGATGGAGGTTGGAGGCTGTGCCCGAGGTCCTGGGGGATGATGGTGGATGGAGTGGTGATGGGAGGAGAGAAGAGGAAAGAATTTGAAAGGCTGAGGCTGTAAAGCTAAACAACCACCTCTAAATTTCACCTTCTAAAATTCCAGATCTTTCTCCCCAAGATGCTCATTGTAGCTCCTGGGTTCTGTCCCATCTGCAGGAAACCAGAGTCTGGAAGCCAGAAAACATTTTCAGAAGGTCCCCAGTGGAGGGATGGAGCTGGGGCGGGTAAGGAGGCCAAGCGCCTGGCCCAGGGTCTCCGAGGAGCGAGATTACTGACCTTGCCCTGGGAAAATCCTCACTTGATCCTTGTTCTGTCATTTCTGTCATTCTGTTTTGTCCAGAGGGATAGAGGGAGCCAAGTTTAAGCTCAGAGATGCCCTAAAATTTTGAAGTGTTCGTGTAAAAATTATTTACAACTTCATTCAAAAAGGAAAAAAATAGTTGCGCCATGAGATTCCTCTTCTTCACTCAGTAACCATGAAGCCAATACAGCATTATTGAACTTCCTTTGCCTCTGGAATTGAAAAGAACATAAAAGTCAGTAATTGATGGCTTTCTCTTAGACCACAGGAAACCACTTGTCACTATCCATTAACAGCTGTTTTCAAGAATATTTTTCTTGTCTGCATTCGGAAGAAACAGATGACGAAGCAAAACTAAAAAGCCATGTGTCACATTCCAGTCAGAGGAGCTAAACTAAGATTTCCTGGATGGCCACGTATTTGTACGTGACATACATCTGCTGTGTTTGCAGGTGGTTTGTTTATTATGTATTTATTTATGTATCTGTTTTTGGTTTGTTGGTTTTACTCTGCAACCCAGGTCAGGTACATTACAGGAGTGCTTAGACTCTGAATGGTTTCTTCAGGGACTTGTATTTATGGTATAATCATAGCCCGCTGTTCATAGGACTTGATAATGTTCTCTCTCTCTCTGTCCCTGGCTCTCTGTCTCTTGTGTTTCAGTCTCTCTCTCTATATATAAAAATATATATATAATATATATAATATATATTACATATATATTTATGTCACTGCTTAAAAGAAACTTAAGTTGTAAACTGATCGATGTCCCTTGTTTTTATATATCTTCCCCAGAGAACACCATTTACCTGATAAAATAATTGAACACAATGAGAAAGTTGGATCTGACAACTCATTCTCAACTTACTGATGTAAATTGGGGAGAAGGTGCCAGTTTTGATTTGGAGTTTCCAGCTTCTTGTCAGGCTGTGTCATGACCTTAAGACCTCTATCTAGAGAGAAATTGGCAAACATTTCCCTGAATATCATTTTTTTTTAAAGAAAATCTCTCAGGATATTGGATATAGTTCCCTGTGCTATACAGTAGGACCTCGTTGTTTACCCATTCTATATGTAATAGTTTGCATATTCAACATCCTGAGATAAACCATAATGGAAATGAATATAAAAAAGAATGTATATATATGTATAACTGAGTCACTTTGCTGTACAGCAGAAATTAACACATTGTAAATCAACTATATGTCAATAAAAAATAATTATAAAAAACCCAAAAACTTTAAAAAAAGAAAAGAAAAGAAAAGAAAAAAAGAAGAGAATCTTTTATTGAACCTCACAGAGCTTCCTTATTTTCCCCGTGCTCAGAAGCACATGACCTCAGAAGTGAACTCTCTGCTATAATGGCTGTTTTCTCAGATGAATTAAGGACCTTATACGCCTCTTGGTTTCCAAAGAAAGGTGGAATCTCATGGATCGTAGGGGACCACTTAATCCAGGTGTTTTCAGGATAGCTCTCTCTTGAAAGACTCACCAGAGACCCCATACTTCGGGGGGTACCATCTGAAACTGTGGTGTCTTCCCTTAGTGAGGGTGTGTCACATCAGCTTGCCTGTAAATATTCAGCATTCAGTGTCCTATAATTGCTCCAAGGCCAGAAGCGTCGTGTGTCTAAGCCTGTGTTTTTCGCCGTGTGGACCATCAGAACTTTCTGGAGTTCTTCGTAAGAGTTCAGACCCGAGCTCCTTCCCCACTGAGTGAACTGGAGTCTTTGGGGCCAGGGCCGGGGAGTCTGCATATTTAAGAAGCTTTGCACTTGAGTACCGCGCTCTTCAATCTTGGGACCCTCTGGTTTAGACTGGCTGCCACAAGTGGAGAAATTGACATATTTAATCAGCTGAAACCTGAGAAGAGGAAAAGATAGTCCAAGTTTGTCCCCATTCTTTACCTTCACGTCCCACGTACAAGGTAGGAGGTGAAGAGTATGCATGGTGGAAAGTCTAAATGACACTGGATTTGAGTGATTTGGGGCTAGTTTAACACATTTATTGAGTAGTTTTTTTTTTTTTTTAATAGCAAGAGCTGTGCTGGGCAACAGAGAAATACAGAATAAGACCAGGTGCCCATCTGCAAGGAACTTACAAATCACAGGGAGGCAAATAATTCCTGCATAAGGTGGTAAACGCAAAGCTGGACTCCTGCAAAGAGAACTGGAAGAAACAAGTAGCAGCATTGCTTCTTACTGGGTCGTTTAAATGTGGAAACTAAACGAACAAACAAAACCAAGAAAACCCACTGAACTCCTAGACACAGAGAAGAGAATGGTGGTTACCAGAGGCAAGGGTGAAGATAGTGAAAAGGTACAAACTTCCAGTTGTAAAAGAAATAAAATAAATAAGAATAAAGTAAATAAGTCCTGCAGTGTAAAAACAAAACCAAAAAATCCAGTAATTCACTGTACTTTCCTAGGATGCATACATCTCCAAGAACATGAAGAATTGTAAGGAACCTCTAAACTATTGTGAGACATCACATAGTCAGTAACAAAACGGGACGTTTTTGGGCTTCCCTGGTGGCGCAGCGGTTGAGAGTCCGCCTGCCGATGCAGGGGACGTGGGTTCGTGCCCTGGTCTGCTGGGCCCGTGAGCCATGGCCGCTGAGCCTGCGCGTCCAGAGCCTGTGCTCCACAACGGGAGAGGCCGCGGCAGTGAGAGGCCCGCGTACTGCAAAGAAAAAAAACAAAACAAAACCTGGACATTTTTACCTGTGTCTTTGTGTAGATGAAGCAAAATAAGTAACTTGGCCGAAGTCGGTAGGAACTTTTCAGGTAGATTTTTCAAGGTAACAAGAGATGCAAACGAAAAACCCCAAAGTTATGTAAAAACCCCATAACCTAACCTTGAATTTGAATTCACGATGTATTTTTTAAAAATAGGTATTTCTTTGCTCTATCCACGGAACCTAGAAGCATTGACAACAAGCGTAGCAATAATTACTCCCGGAACAGCTTCCCGCCCCACCCCACCCCCCAGTAAAATAAACAAAATATATATTTTTCAGAACTTTAAATCGGCTTTGCATTACTTTTCTACCTTCTTATCAGGGTACAACCTAACAGGGTACCTAAAGAGAAGTGTATATGTCTTAAGTATGCAGCCTGATGAATTTTCACAATGTTACGCCCGTTCTAACCATCGCGGACGTCAAGATCTAGAACACTTTCAGTGTCTCAGAGGGTCCTCAATGCCCCCTCGCTGCCAACATGTAACCATTACTTCTGTTACCTGACCGACCTCTGTTGTCATAGATTCGTTTTGGATCATTTTAGCTTTTTGTAAAAGCTGAATCACACATGTGATGTCCTTCTTCTGTCTGACTTCATTGAGCGTCATGCTGTAAGATTTTGTTCATCTTTTTCCATCTTGCAGTAGCTCTTTCCTCAACGCTCCATAGTACTCCGATACATGATGGAACTACAGTTGGTTCGTTCTACCGTGGCTGGTCGTTGGGGCTGTTTCCATAGCTGTACAGGTAAAGCTGCTACAGACTCTCCTGTACATGTGTGTTGGTGAACATACACACTCACAACTACTGGGTCTGCACCTACAGGTGAAATTTCTGGATCAGAGTGACGCATATATTTGTCTTTAGATAAAACTGCCAACAGTTTTCCAAAGTGGTTGGACCATTTTCCAGTCCCGGCAGGGCTGTTTCATCTTGGTCATTTGTGTGTCTGCACACACGCATGCGTGTGTGTGTGCACGCATGTGTGAGTGGGTATCTGTCAGTGTCTCAGTCGTGGTTTCCTTTGTATTTCTGTCATGAGTGGTGATGCTCAGTAACTCTTCATGTGCTTCCTGGTCATTTGGAGACCTTGTTGTGTAAAGTGCTGTTTCAAGTCTCTTGTTCATCTTTTCAAACCTAATGATCTTTCCTCACTGATTTGAAGGAGTTTTGAAATATACTCTTGTTTTGAAGCCCTTAGTTGGATTTATCTATTGCACGGATCTTCTCCCGGCCTCGGACTTCCCTTTGCAGTCCTTCACAGTGATGTCTTCTGAAGTTCTTTACTTTGACAGAGTCTGACTTATTTAAATCCTTGTCTCATGCAGTCCCAGCCTCACTGACCCCTTTTCAGCCCCATCCCTGTTCCTGGGGCTGCTTTCATCCTTTTTTTAGGCTGTTTTAAGAGGAAGGAAGGGCAATTCTCTTCCTTCTCATAAAGGTGAACAGCGTATAGTATTTCAGTTTAAATTCCCCGTTCCTTTAAAGGAAAGATGACAAGATAAAAACATGGAGCCCAGCCCCCCTCTTTTCAACATGTGACTAAGCTGCCTGTAGCCAGACCCACTGCAGGAGCAGGTACCCTCTCTCCCGGGGGGGCCCAGTGGTGTCCACTCTTCCCTTGCGGTGTTTCAGTTCTGCTGTGACCATTGCTGCTTCTTTTGACAGAGACACCCCCCCCAAGCCACCTGCCACCCCCAGCACTGTTCTGCTGCCCCTGAATCTGGAAGGTTCTTTCCCTTCTCACCATCTCAGCGAGCAGCCGGGGGAGGGGGGCGCTGTCAGACTTTCAGTGGCCAGCACTCTTTGAGGAGGGTCCCTTTGGGATTCTGGGTCTTCCTTGCCAAGCGACTCGGAAAGGGTTTCCCTTCCCAACCAGACAAGGAGATGTCTGCGTTTGCCACTCCAGGCCATATTCTAAGGGAAATATTTCAGACCAGAAAGATGATTGCAGTGGCCTTTGAATACTTTCCTAAAATGGGTTCCCTCCGATCGTCTTTTACTTCTCCCCACTGTCCTGTCAGATGGCTTCCTGGGTTCATGTATAATTCTGTCTCCAAGGTGGCCGCAGGTTACACTCAGCCTGGGCAGAAAAGATGTGTCACAAAACCACCAAACAAAACCAGTTCCTGACATCCCCGTATCCACATTCCCAAAGCTGTTCTTCCACGTCGCTGGCCCCGGAAGTCACCTGTAAACAGGAGCCGCAGAAAAATCCTTTTTAGTTGAATATCTTTCTTCAGCACATTTATGAGGAAATAGGCCTCAGAGTCTTCTCCCTTTTTTCTTTCTCGTTTGTAGGAGTGGGGCCGTGATGAAGCAGTTTTGTTTAAAGGACTAATTTCCTAATGCCCACCTGGAGTGCTTACCCAGAGCCCCTGGTGCCGGCGACCTCAGGAAGCCCCTGTGGTCAGGGTTCACGGTTCTGCTCGTTCTCTGGGGAATCAAAGTGGTGTGTCAGGTGTGACAAGAGCACCGACACCAAGGGAAGGACAGTAATGGCTTTGCTGGAGAGAAAAAGAGGGACTTGTCTTTTGGAGACGACTTGGCCTCCTGGAAGCGATGAAGCTGCCGCTTCCAGTTCATTTCCTTGGATAATTGATGTTTTCTTCCTTTGACATTAAAAAATACGGAAACTAGGGCTTCCCTGGTGGCGCAGTGGTTGAGAATCTGCCTGCTAATGCAGGGAACACGGGTTCGAGCCCTGGTCTGGGAGGATCCCACATGCCGCGGAGCAACTAGGCCCGTGAGCCACAACTACTGAGCCTGTGCGCGTCTGGAGCCTGTGCTCCGCCACAAGAGAGGCCGCGATAGTGAGAGGCCCGCGCACCGCGATGAAGAGTGGCCCTCGCTTGCCACAACTAGAGAGAGCCCTCGCACAGAAACAAAGACCCAACATAGCAAAAATAAATAAATTAATTAATAAACTCCTACCCCCAACATCTTCTTAAAAAAAAATATGGAAACTAGTGTTTTAAAGATAGAATCCTTTATTTTGTTTTCCACTGTGTGAAAGTGGGATTCCCCCTCAGTATACTTTATCACAGACGCTGAGAGTCATGACCAGGTCCCAGGAAATATCCCAGTGTTGTTGGCTGCTGTTGGCTCTGAATCTCCCTTCTGAGATGATGTTTGGCGTGTCAGCAGATTTGGACTGTAGGATTTTGCAAAATCCCCTTAAACTGGATGTCCCTGAAACCCAGGAGCCTTTTCCATCTGTCTCCTTTGCAGGATCCACGTTGGGGAGAGGCAAGCTAACCCAGGCATCCTGGATTCTTAGAGTCGCATTTGAATAAAACACACATTTCTTTCTCCCAGTTAATTTTTGCCTCCTCTTTATTTTGAAGGGAAACATAATCCTTGGGCTTCTGCTTCATCAGAACCAAAGCCATAACGATGCTAATTTCTAAGTATCATGTTTTGTAAGAATCATTGTTCAAGAACACTTTTAAAAAAGAAAATTTTAAGAAAAATATTTAAACTAGTGGCAGATGGAGGTGCAGTCCGGTTTGGGGCTCCAAGTCTGTGAATTTGGAGTGGACTCTAAAATTAACTATGGGGTACTGCTAAGCTAGCTTGAGAAGAAAGAAAAATAAATAAAAGAAAAAAATGTCCAGATAGCCTCTTGGTTCTTCTGTTCAGCCCTTTCAGAGGACTCTGGCCCCTTTCTAGACCTAAGTCATAAACCTATCATTTTTCAAAGTCAGACGGTCCCCGTGGTCCCCAATGGAGCATTTCCTTCTAGAATGCCCTCTCTTTATAATCCTTCAAGATATGCTGTCATCCTTGGCTTTATAAGAGAGCATGTTTGGAAGACCTTTAGCTGAAGAATTAATTTCTTTGGCTGCAGAATTAATTTCTTCACCACCTCCCATAGAATCCTCAATTTATAAACCCCTCTAACCCAACTCAGATCTTTGCTTTTACCCACCTTTATAATGTGAAAATATTTAGTTTTTTCTTCAATGAATGCCAACATCTTGCCAATTTGGGCCTGTTTTAGCGCAATTATATAACAGACGCAACTGGCATAGCTCGTTTAACCAGACAAATGAAGCGCTTTTCTTAGACTTGAACATACACTCTGATGCAAGCTCTAAAATTTGATGATCTCTCCTCCTCTATCCAAAACTCTAGGATCAGCCAAGCCAAAGGATCCCCTTAAGCCAATTAAGACTCTAAATTCTTTTTATTCAGTAAGTGGACAGTACAAACTGAGGCATAGGACCAGTGGCACTGCTAACTGGGTGAGAGCAATAAAACATTTAGCCCAAATCGCCAGGTTGAACTGTAGCTTCCACAGCTTACAAGGCTTGATTATATTATTTCCCTAGTAATGAGCTGCAGTTCCTACACACGCTGTCAAGAGGTCTGGCATTATAAGTATTTGTCCTACCTTTTAGTGGACACAAAGGCAGTGATCTGATTCTGTGCCATAAGTCTTATTGTCTGCAGCCCCTGTGTCCTATGGTTCTAGAGACCCAAAGGGTCCTGGGAAAATATGTAGTTTCTACTCTACACTTACACTGGCAGCTTGCTTTACTTCTCTCCATTTCTGGGGCTCCCAGATTTCTCCTCCAGAAGAGCATTGAGTTTCAGAACACAGGTTACCCATCTTCTCCTCTGAGATGTTTTTCCAGCCTCTTTCCAATTTGGTGTAGGTACCTCCCCCCATCCAGTGTGTGCATATTGTAATTGTCAGTTTATGTCTCTGCCTCTCTGTTTACACTGTGATCTTGATGTCTTTAACATCCGATTCAGTGCCTCGTACATAAAGCCCCTGCCAAAATTTTGTTAAATGAGCAAATGTAAGCATATCAGATGGCCATGCCAGTGAGGTGTGGCTCTCATCAGCATTTCACCTGATGGGATGAGCCCCTTCCTTGCAGTGGGACACACACAATGCTTGTTCATGAAGGCTGGCGCAGGACTGTTCTCCAAGGTACCCTGGAGCACTCATGTAATACCTTGAGCAGAATCAGCTGAGGGCCCACTGGAGAAACAGCTTTAGCTGGGGATCCTAGGGGCCGAGCAGTCTGCTCCTGGTCACCAGTGTCTGACTTTGCATTATCAGGCCATAAGCAGAGTTGCATCTTCACCTGTCCTGGCTGTGGGGACCAAGCAGTCCTCTGTTCTCTGGGTCACTAAAATGGCGAGTAAGCATATGACTAAGGGATGTACACCTTTCAGTAGCCAGCCCTGCAAGTCAAAAGATGGGAATGTTTGCTTTATACTCAGTAATGAATTTCAAGGTACCCATGGCTGAGGCAACCTGACTAGCTCAATGAGTCCCGAATTTTGATCTCTGTGCCCTAACTCAGAGCCACAAAACCATCCTGGCTGGCCATTGATGATGTGTAGTCATAAACACAAAAGAAGTCTTTCTACTTAAGGAAGTGGGAGGAAGGGGGTTATATTGTAAAGTTCTGGAGATAGATGAAAACTTTCCTGATTCTCTGAAATGAAGGATAGTTTGTCCTTTAAATCAACTAGGTTCTTATTTCAGCATTTGTCCAGAGGGAAAGCTATTTCTTTGGACATCGATTTAGGTCAGTCTAATTTCTGTTGGTTTGAGCTTCAGCCTAATGATTTTTTTCTTTTTTCATTTGAGATTCCATCATCTATAGCTGAAAGGTAAAGTGTAACCCACAGCCTTGCAAAGTGGAGTCAATGATATTAAGTCTCCAGGTTCCCAGTGGGATTTCTAGGAAACAAAGAAGGGGCTTCAAACTATTTCCTGAGAAAGACATTTTCTGTTCAAACCATTTATTTAATTTCTCTATACATTGACTTCCCCAGTTGTTTATGCCCTGTGTTTATTTAGCTCAGATGTCTATTCATTCATTTAACAGACATTTGTCTAGTGCATACCAATGTCAAACATGAATTCAGTAGATTAGAAGACAAGATAAATCCACCACATGCCCTGTTTTGGCTTTTAGATCTTTGATGTGAGGGCCAGGGCAGATACTTATCTTCCTTTTTTATTCCCCATCAGTCCTTCCATAAGAATACTGCTTGCATTTTTATTAATACTAGTTTGCATTTTAGATTTTTCATATTACCTTTATTCCAATTACAAAAGTAACTTATGCTTATTATAGAAGTTGCAATATCCAGAAAGGTAGGAAAAAAGAGCAAGGAAAAACACTCAGTTCTTCTAAAAGAGTTGCTGTGAACATTTGATGTAGTTTTTCTCTTTTCTGTTGTTTCCAAATCTAGTCAAGCGTATGTTATATAGGCCACTTTATATTCCAACTTTCACTTATCAGAGGGGAGGGGGTGGGATGAGGCGCAAAATAGGTGAACAGGTAATCCTCTTAATAGAGGTACAAACTACTATGTATAAAATAAATAAGTTACAAGGATATAATGTACAGCACAAGAAATACAGTCAATATTTTATAACAACTTCATATGGAGTAAGTATATTCTACAAAAATATCAAATCAATATGTTGTACACCTGAAACTAATATAATATTTTGAGTCAAATATACTTCAATAAAAAATAAAGAACCATGAAAAATGGGGATAATAATTTAAAAAATAGCACAAGCATTTCCTCTTGTTATTACAAACTATTAACATTATTTTAATGGAGACATACTACTTTATTACACAGTTATATTATTTACTCAAGTAATCTCCTTTTGGTTTAAAGTTTCCTTGCTATTATGAACAATACTGTCTTAAACATATTGTGAATGGGAGCTCTGTATAGTTCAATACACTTTCATGATAAAAACACACAACAAACCAGGTATAGAAGGAACATACCTCAATAATGAAGACTGCATATGGCAAACCCACAGCTAGCATCATACTCAATGGTGAAACACTGAATGCTTTTCCTCTAAGACCAGGAATAAGGAAAGGATGTCCACATTCACCACTTCTATTCAACTAGCACTGAAAGTCCTAAGCAGAGCAATTAGGCAAAAAAATGCATCCAGGGCTTCCCTGGTGGCACAGTGGTTGAGAGTCCGCCTGCTGATGCAGGGGACATGGGTTCGTGCCCCGGTCCAGGAAGATCCCACATGCCGTGGAGCAGCTAGGCCCACGAGCCATGGCCACTGAGCCTGCACGTCCGGAGCCTGTGCTCCACAACGGCAGAGGCCACAACAGTGAGAAGCCCGTGTACCGCAAGAAAATATAAAAAAGCATCCAAATCAGAAGGAAAGAAGTAAAATTGCCTCTGTTTGCAAATGACATGATCTTATATGTAGGAAACACTAAAGACTCCACAAAAGACTTTTGGAATTAATTAATTAATTTAGTAAAGTTGCAGGATACAACATTAACTTAAAAAATCACTTTCATTTCTATACACTAAAGAGGAACTATTAGAAAAGGAAATTAAGAAAACATTCCCATTTACAATAGCATCAAAAAGAAAAACATACTTAGAAATAAGCTTAAGAAAGGAGGTGAAAGACTTGTGTACTGAAAACTAGAAAACGATGAAAAAAATTAAAGAAGATGTAAACAAAAGACATCCCATGTTTGATTGGAAGAATTAATATCATGAAAATGTCTATACAACCCAGGACAATCTACAGATTCAATGCAGTCTCTATCAAAATCCTAAGGGCATATTTTACAGAAAGAGGAAAAAAAAATTCTAAAGTTTATATGGAAACAAACAAACCTCAAATGGCCAAAACAATCTTGAGAAGGAAGAACAAAGTTGGAGGCATCACACTTCCTAATTTAAAAATATATTACAAAACTACACTAATCAGAACAGTATGGTACTGGCATAAAAATAGATGTATAAACCAATGGAAGAGAATAGAGATTCCAGAAATAAACTCATGCATATATGGTCAATTGATTTTCAACAAGGGTGCCAAGTGCACACAATGGGAAAAGGACAAATGGTATGCGAAATTGGATGTCCAAATACAAAAGAACTGGACCCTTATTTTACACCATATATAAAACTCAACTCAAAATGGATTAAAAAGTTAATGTGGGACATGAAACATAAAAATACTAGAAGAAAACACAGAGGAAAAGCTTCATAACATTTTGGCAATTATTTCATGGGTATGAGATCAAAAGCACAGGTAACGAAAGCAAAAATAGACAAACAGGTAGATAACTAATAAGAACTTGCTGTATAAAAATAAATAAATAAAATAAAAATTTAAAAAAATAGACAAGCAGGACTACATCAAACTAAAAAGCTTCTGTACAGCAAAGGAAACAATTAACAGAGTGAAAAGGCAACCTATGAAATGGGAGAAATATTTGCAAGCCATGTAATAGATAAGGGGTTGATTTCCAAAATCTATAAGAACTCAAAGAACTTGATAGCAAAAACACTAATAATCTGACTTTTAAAATGGACTAAAAATTTGAGTAGACATTATTTTTCTAAAGAAGACATACAAATGGCCAACAAGTGCTATATGAAAAGATGTTCAACATTACTACTCATCAGGGAAATGCAAATCAAAACCACAATTAGGTACTGTTTTATACCTGTCAGGATGGTTTTTAGTTAAAAAAAAAAAAAAAAGACAATAGGCATTGGTGAGACTGTGGAGATATCAGAACCCTTGTGCACTGTTGGTGGGAATGTAAAATGGTGCAGCCACTATGGAGAACAGTATGAAGGTTCCTCAACAAAACTAAAACCAGAATTACCATATGATCCAGCAATCCAGTTTCTGGGTATATACACAAAAGAATTCGGTAAGTTCTTAAGCAGTAAGATGCATGGTTAAGAACACAGGCTCTGGAACCACATTGCCTTGGTTCAGATGCTGGCTCTGCCTCTTACTGTGTGATCTTAGACATGTTACTTAACCTCTCTGTGTCTCTATTCTACATTTAGAGAAGGTAGATTAAAATTAGTACTTACTCATAGTGATAATTAAATGAATTAATGTATGTAAAGAGATAAGAATACGTCCAGCACAGAGCAAGTGTTGTTTAAATTTTAGGTATTAACCTATCTGCTATCACAGGTAAGACTGAGGTGAAAGGTAACCAGTGAAAATCAAACAGTGCCTGATATCAGAGTGTGGTGGGTTTAATAGTGTCTCCCCAAACTTCATGTCCACTGGGAACCTCAGAATGTGACCTTCCTGAACATAGAGTCTTTGCAGATGTAAGCAAGTTAAGGGGCGGCCATACTGGGTTAGGGTGGACCCTAATCCAATGACAGCTGTCCTTATAAGAAAAGACAAACAGAGGAGAAGGCTCTGCCGTTGGAAGCAGAGACTGGAGCTATGCTTCTGCAACGCACGGGACCCCTGAGATCATCAGATGCAGAAAAAGTCAAGGAAGGATTCTTTCTAGAGACTTCAGAGGGGAAGTGGCCCTGCTGATACCTCGGTTTCAGACATCTGTCCTCTAGAACTGTAAAAGAAGAAATTTCTGTTGATTCAAGGCACCTAAAATTTGTTATGGCAGCCCTAGGACGCTAATGCACAGGGCAAACTCAAAGGTCCTATCATCTGTTAGGGAGTGTGCTCAGTTATTTACATGAAATTGGCATGCCATAGCCAAGCAGAACTGGCATTATTTAAGGCCAATCAGCCTACTAGGGACCCTAAACAGAACAGGATGCAGAGTCTCAGGTTGATCTCCCTGGGTGACATATGACATCAGTGAGCTGACAGAGAGACCCAGGCCACTCGTGATGTCCTCCCCCACCCCAATCCCATGAGCTTCTTGAAGGATTTTTGCTCTCATCAGCCATTGATAACATGGGCTCATTTCCACGTCCACTCTGCTGTTAGACCATAACGATGATTGATTCACGTAGCAAATGGCCTAAAGTGGCCCTCACAACCTTCTTATTGCAGATACAATTCCCACCAGGCTGAGCTTGCTGCTACAGTGTCTGATGATGGACTCTAATTCGCCAGTGGGGTTTATGACTCTTTGTTCCCAGACAGATCCATTTCTAAACTAGAGAGTAATTCATAAATATTTTCCACTCCAGTCACGGGGGAAGGCCAGATCTCATTTCATGTTGAAAGACAGTTCTATCTGGAGGCCACTGAGGGAGGCTGTGGGCTCAGACCTGGGGCAGAGCTCACAGGTCTGGCCTGCTCATCTTGCAGAAAAGCCTACTGAGGCCCAGAGAGGTAATGTGACTTGTCCAAAGTCACACAGCTAGCTCTTTATTTTCTCTAACACTGCCTCTCTTGCTCCCTGAGTTGGGGAGTAGCAAAAAGAGGGGTGTCCCCAGCAACCTTTTGTATGGGGCCACCTTGACCTCTGCTTGAAATAATAGTAGGAATAGTTTTCCTTGAAAATAATACGTTTACTGTTTCTATTTTATAATAAGGTTGTAAGCTCATTGATGAAAATTAGAAAAAGTAGAAAAATTAGCCATAATTCGTTCATAAAGAGATAACAGGTTAGCATGTTTTATTTATTTACAATGTTTTAATGTAGATGTATAAATTTTTTATCTTGGACAAAACTGAGGTCATATTATATATACAGTTTCCCCCCCCAAATCAATAGAGGGCTTTTTATTGCATCTTTAAAAATCACAAATAGGTCTTAGGAATCATCAGCATGTTGTACTTTCTGTAGCTGGGCAACGCTTAGACCTTATTCGTCGGTCTGCTAAACTGTTCCTTTTTCGGAGACATAGATGCCCTCCAAAGATTTTTTGATATCCTTGGTTTTTTTTTAATTATGTAAAAAAATTTTTTAATTAATTATTTGAAAAAAATTTTTTTTATTAATTATTTAAAAAAATTTTTTTTAGATATCCTTGTTTTTTGTTTGTTTGTTTGTTTGTTTTGCGGTACACGGGCCTCTCACTGTTGTGGCCTCTCCCGTTGCGGAGTACAGGCTCCGGACGCGCAGGCTCAGTGGCCATGGCTGAGAATCTTCCAGGGAAAGGCTGAGAATTTTTATTTTCCAAATAAGTGGCTATGGGTGTGGGGTGGAGATAGTAAGACCCTTCTGTCTGCAAGCGTGTAGGTAAATTCAATGGAAAACCCAAAAGAAAGTTGTTCTCGGTGCGAGTACATTGATGGTGAAAAGGTCCAGATACGGCATTCTGATGATGTCAGTCTCTTCCTATGGAGAATATCTTGACATGTCACACTGCTGTCAGAAAATTAGGATTTACCTAATGTAATGGCCAACTGCAGACAAAGTCAGCTGCCAGGTCTCGAGAGAATGGCTGTATATGGGTCAAGGGAACAAAACTCTGACTCCAGACCCTTCTCTAAATGCTCAGGTTCCCAAAGGCTACAAAGGAGTTTAGGCTGAATAAACTTAGAGGAAGTGAGTTAAAATCAAACCAACACAGGCTTTGAGTACAGATCCCAGCTCTGACACTCCTTAGCTATTTGACCTTGGACAAGTCACTTGACCTTGACCGCCCTGGGTCTCTTTCCTGATCCGTAAAATGGTATCAGTGCAGCCTACTTAGCAAGATTTTTATCAGGCCCAAAGAAAATGAATATGAGATAGGAAGTGGCCAATTGATAGTAACCATTCTTACTATTGTCACGTAATATTGGACAACCTACTACCTGATCTTAGTCTTATCTTCATTCATAAAATGGGAAAGATAATAATTATATTCAAGTTGCAATATTGTCGTGAGGATTACTGAAAAAAAAACATATGTGAGAGTATTGAGTAATTTGTGTAGCACCATGAAATAGTCAGGTTTGGGAGGAACAGTCCTCACGCCTGAGTGTGGGTGGATGAGGGACAGCAGGTCTTGAAAGCCCCAAGGGTGAGGGCCTGGAGCCTCCCCCCGGCCTCGGCCATTGCCACGTCTTCATTTTGCTACCCGTTTGCTCAGACACTGCCCTCCAGTCATTGCTTCCTGAGTGCCAAGATTACTCAGATGTTTAGTGTAACAAAATCACGCACGTCAGGATTTAAACACATCCCACGGAGCCAGCTAGGGATAATCAGCGCTTGTTTCCCAACAAGGGCTGCACTCCCGTCATCTGCTTCCAAGGCAAAGGCCTGATTATAGCAGTCAGCGAGCACCAAGCAGGGGAGGGAGGAGTGGATGGTACTTAACCTCCAACATCTGGACGACCTCCTCCAGCTGCCCTGCTTGTTACAGATCCATTTGGGAAGGTTTGAAGGGTCAGGAGAGGCAGTGTTTTACATCCAGGGTGCTGTCCACTCACCTACAATTTCTTCTCTCCAATGTGTACCTTCTGCCACCATTGTCATGTAGGTATGAGGTTTTGACCAGGGCAGGGATTGGGGCAGGTAATTTATGTGAAGCCAAATGTCATTAACGACATGCTTTTGAGGTGTTTAAGGTAAACATGAAAAGTTTGTGAAACTAGAGCATTAGACAGTGTTATGGATAGAAAGGTCGTGCATTTGCCTTACATTTGGTTTCTGTATAATACCCACACCAGACTGAAATCTACTCAACACATTATTTGTAGCAAAAATTAATGAAACCTGCATGCTTTTCTTCATGCAACCCACTATTTAAAAAAGAACGCCCAGTGCCAATAAAAGATGATTTTACCAAAGTTGTTGATATGAGAAAATGCAAGGGGAGGTATAAAACAATTATATTTCACAAGTTTCGTTTTGATGATTTGATTACTTACAGAGAGAGATGTAAGGTGATGAAAGTCATCCCTGAGAGTCACTCAGCAAATATTTAGCACTTGCCGTGTGGGTACCGAATGCTGGTGGCCAGAGCCCTCCTGGGGGTGAGGAGAGAGAGGACATGGCTGTCTGGAAGAGGTGATAAGGGGATAGAACAGAAGGGCTTGGTCTTAAAGGAATGAGGGAAGGGGCCTTGGGTTACTCCTAGGTTGTGGCTTGGGGGATTTCTAGGCAGTTAGAAATGATGCCCCTAGGAGTAGGAAATTCAGAAAGACTCGTATGAAATCCTGAGAACAGAAGAGCTGAGAAGAGCAGATGTAGAACAGAGAAGAATATTGCCCCTCACAGTGGCCCCATACAAGGTCCAGCACAGTCTTGTGGACCTGGACCTGGTTCACTTAAATGGACTGGAACCAAGTGAACACCTGGATAGAAGTGGCATAATGTGGGGACAACGTTGGCATGATCTTAGAGGAAACACTTCCATCGTGGGGGGCATATTGATTTAGCTAAACGCATGGAACCCGGGCTTCCCTGGTGGCGCAGTGGTTGAGAGTCCGCCTGCCGATGCAGGGGACGCGGGTTCGTGCCCCGGTCCGGGAGGATCCCACGTGCTGCGGAGCGGCTGGGCCCGTGAGCCATGGCCGCTGAGCCTGCGTGTCCGGAGCCTGTGCTCCGCAGCGGGAGAGGCCACAGCAGTGAAAGGCCCGCGTACCGCAAAAAAAAAAAAAAAAAAAAAAAAAAAAAAAAAAAAAGCATGGAACCCTATTGAAATGGGACCTACTCCAGGAGTGAGCTATGAATTTGTGAATGAGTTTTGAGTCTTTTCTTGAGAGTCAGTTTTGTCAGTGGAGAAGAGGGCAGTTGGCATGTAGCTGCAGAGACTGCAAGTAAAGCCTCGCCCCATCGATGTTTTGCAAAGAAGCTCACATTTCTTATGTGCAGCCAGGAGAAATGTGATATGCTCTTCGGTACTTGCACACTGAACTGACTATGCATCAGCAGCGTTGTGCAACTTTTAGAAAAACCAAGGAGCGTCCGAGCAAGGATTAATAGGAGTAAAGAATTTAGCAACCCAAGAGAGACTCGTTATTTCCAAATGAACCAGAACTTACCAGAATGTTCTGTTGTCCTCTGGTCGTTGCATAACAGTGTCAGAGAGATTGTACAGAATCCATGAAATGAAGGTGGGAATGAGGTTTGAGACAAAGGCTTGTGATGAAAACGACAAGGATTCGAGCAGCTAAACTAAAAGAATAAAGGACTGGGGAGGGACCAATGTTAGGATTTCTGGTATAAGAAGTGACATTAGTGATGACAAAATGGGCCCCATCTCTTTTGGGGAAAATAAGAGGATAGTAAAGCTGCTACACATGCTATTAAGGTTCGATCTAAAGGAAGTCTAGCTGAGTGATTTTTCTTAAGTAAAACTGGATTAGTTCTTAGGAGAAGAGAATAGATAGACTATGAGAACCAGTATAGCTTGTCAATATTAGGTTGTTTAGCACAAAAGTTACTTGTGCAGCTACTATGCAAGGAACTGTGAAATTCCTTCCACGGGGGAGGAGGGGGTCTTTAAAATGAGATAACACCTCTGGAGTAAGGGGTCAAGATAGGATTAGCTGGCCTCCTGGGTTTCTTTCCCCGTCCTTTAAACTGAATCCCAACATGTTTTTGTGCATCCCCGAGATTTTTAGACTATTGTGTTTCATGTCTTTTGTAATCATTCTTAGTTTTAATCTTGAGGGTTTCCCTAGTTTCTGAATGCCAGGCAACAAGTTATTTCAATCATGGTATTACATATGGTCTTTGTAAGCTCTTTATTTGGGGGGGGTGGCAGGGGCGAGGTGGGTATGTAGCCATGGCCTTGAAAAAATGCACGTGCATTTCTCTGGAGGTGTCTACTACATGTAGCCTCCGTCCTGGTGCAACTCATCTTCTATGTGATTTTGCTGCTCACACGCCACTTTGCCAAAATGTCATTCATTAGCCAGCCCTGTGGGGACCAATGTTATGTGAGGCCATAGACTTGAGGTAGGTCTGACCAAGGTGCCCTGAGTTTCAAGGGCTGGAAGCAAAATCTGACACAAGCAGGAAATATAGTACAATTTTCTTATTTATGAGACAAACTGGGGTCCATGCTTGATAGAGCTGCAGGAGGGTCACACAGACCAGCTAGAAAACTAGAAAACAGTGATGATCTCCACCATGAATGAGGAGCAAGTGTCAAGCATGAGATTACAGCTGAATGAAGGACTACGAGGCTGGGGATGAATCAGATCAATAGAGGCAAATGCAATCGAATGCCATCTATCACCCTCCGAGCTGTGTGGGTAAAACAGTCTTTTTTTTTTTACATCTTTATTGGAGTATAAATGCTTTACAATGGTGTGTTAGTTTCTGCCTTACAAAAAAATGAATCAGTTATACATATACATATATCCCCATATCTCTTCCCTCTCGCGTCTCCTTCCCACCCTCCCTATCCCACCCCTCTAGGTGGTCACAAAGCACAGAGCTGATTTCCCTGTGCTGTGCGGCTGCTTCCCACTAGCTATCTGTTTTACATTTGGTAGTGTATTTATGTCCATGCCACTCTCTCACTTCGTCCCAGCTTACCCTTCCCCCTCCCAGTGTCCTCAAGTCCATTCTCTACGTCTGCATCTTTATTCCTGTCCTGCCTTTTTTTTTTTTTTTTTAGATTCCATATATATGTGTTAGCATACAGTATGTGTTTTTCTCTTTCTGGCTTACTTCACTCTGTATGACAGACTCCAGGTCCATCCACCTCACTACAAATAACTCAATTTCGTTTCTTTTTATGGCTGAGTAATATTCCATTGTATATATGTGCCACATCTTCCTTATCCATTCATCTGTCGATGGACACTTAGGTTGCTTCCACGTTCTGGCTATTGCAAATAGAGCTGCAATGAACATTGTGGTACACGACTCTTTTTGAATTATGGTTTTCTCAGGGTATATGCCCAGTAGTGGGATTGCTGGGTCATATAGTAGTTCTATTTTTAGTTTTTTAAGGAACGTCCATACTGTTCTCCATAGTGGCTGTATTAATTTACATTCCCACCAACAGTGCAAGAGGGTTCCCTTTTCTCCACACCCTCTCCAGCATTTATTGTTTGTAGATTTTTTGACGATGGCCATTCTGACTGGTATGAGGTGATACCTCATTGTAGTTTTGATTTGCATTTCTCTAATGATTAGTGATGTTGAGCATCCTTTCATGTGTTTGTTGGCAATCTGTATATCTTCTTTGGAGAAATGTCTATTTAGATCTGCCCATTTTTGGATTGGGTTGTTTTTTTTTTTGATATTGAGCTGCATGAGCTGCTTGTAAATTTTGGAGATTAACCCTTTGTCAGTTGCTTCATTTGCAAATATTTTCTCCCATTCTGAGGGTTGTCTTTTCATTTTGTTTATGGTTTCCTTTGCTGTGCAAAAGCTTTTAAGTTTCATTAGGTCCCATTTGTTTATTTTTATTTCCATTTCTCTAGGAGGTGGGTCAAAAAGGATCTTGCTATGATTTATATCATAGAGTGTTCTGCCTATGTTTTCCTCTAAGGCCTTACATTTAAGTCTTTAATCCATTTTGAGTTTATTTTTGTGTATGGTGTTAGGGAGTGTTTTAATTTTATTCTTTTACATGTAGCTGTCCAGTTTTCCCAGCACCACTTATTGAAGAGGCTGTCTTTTCTCCATTGTATATTCTTGTCTCCTTTATCAAAGATAAGGTGACTGTAGGTGCGTGGGTTTATCTCTGGACTTTCTATCCTGTTCCATTGATTTATACTTCTGTTTTTGTGCCAGTACCATACTGTCTTGGTTACTGTAGCTTTGTAGTATAGTCTGAAGTCCGGGAGCCTGTCCTCCAGCTCCATTTTTCTTTCTCAAGATTGCTTTGGCTATTCAGGGTCTTTTGTGTTTCCATACAAATTGTGAAATATTTTGTTCTAGTTCTGTGAAAAATGCCAGTGGTAGTTTGATAGGGATTGCATTGAATCTGTACATTGCTTTGGGTAGTATACTCATTTTCACAATGTTGATTCTTCCAATCCAAGAACATGGTATATCTCTGCATCTGTTGGTATCATCTTTAATTTCTTTCATCAGTGTCTTATAGTTTTCCTCGTATAGGTCTTTTGTCTCCTTAGGTAGGTTTATTCCTAGGTATTTTATCCTTTTTGTGGCAATAGTAAACGGGAGTGTTTCCTTAATTTCTCTTCAGATTTTTTATCGTTAGTGTATAGGGATGCAAGAGATTTCTGTGCATTAATTTTGTATCCTGCTACTTTATCAAATTCATTGATTAGCCCTAGTAGTTTTCTGGTAGCATCTTTAGGATTCTCTATGTATAGTATAATGTCATCTGCAAACAGTGACAGCTTTACTTCTTCCTTTTTTTTTTTTTTTTTTTCCAGTACACGGGCCTTTCACTGTTGTGGCCTTTCCTGTTACGGAGCACAGGCTCCGGACGTGCAGGCTCAGTGGCCATGGCTCACAGGCCCAGCCACTCCACAGCATGTGGGATCTTCCCGGACCAGGGCACGAACCCATGTCCCCTGCATCAGCAGGTGGACTCTCAACCACTGCACCACCAGGGAAGCCCACTTCTTCCTTTTTTATTTGGATTCCTTTTATATCTTTTTCTTCTCTGACTGCTGTGGCTAAAACTTCCAAAACTATGTTGAATAATAGTTGTGAGAGTGGACAACCTTGTCTTGTCCCTGATCTTAGAGGAAATGGTTTCAGTTTCTCACCATTGAGAACGATGTTGGCTGTGGGTTTGTCTTATATGGCCTTTATTATGTTGAGGTAAGTTCCCTCTATGCCTACTTTCTGCAGGGTTTTTATCATAAATGGGTGTTGAATTTTGTCGAAAGCTTTTTCTGCATCTATTGATATGATCATATGGTTCATCTCCTTCAATTTGTTAATATGGTGTATCACATTGACTGATTTACATATATTGAAAAATTCTTGCATTCCTGGGATAAACCCCACTTGATCATGGTGTATGATCCTTTTAATGTGCTGTTGGATTCTGTCTGCTAGTATTTTGTTGAGGATTTTTGCATCTATGTTCATCAGTGATATTGGCTTGTAGCTTTCTTTCTTTGTGACATCTTTGTCTGGTTTTGGTATCAGGGTGATGGTGGCCTTGTAGAATGAGTTTGGGAGTGTTCCTCCCTCTGCTATATTTTGGAAGAGTTTGAGAAGGATAGGTGTTAGCTCTTCTCAAAATGTTTGATAGAATTCGCCTGTGAAGCCATCTGGTCCTGGGCTTTTGTTTGTTGGAAGATTTTTAATCACACTCTCAATTTTAGTGCTTGTGATTGGTCTGTTTATATCTTCTATTTCTTCCTGGTTCAGTCTTGGAAACTTGTGCTTTTCTAGGAATTTGTCCATTTCTTCCAAGAGTCCATTTTACTAGCATATAGTTGCTTGTAGTAATCTCACATGATCCTTTTTATTTCTGCAGTGTCAGTTGTTACTTCTCCTTTTTCATTTCTAATTCTACTGATTTGAGTCTTCTCCCTTTTTTTCTTGATGAGTCTGGCTAATGGTCTATCAATTTTGTTTATCATCTCAAAGATCTACCTTTTAGTTTTCTTGATCTTTGCTCTTGTTTCCCTCATTTCTTTTTCATTTATTTCTGATCTGATCTTTATGATTTCCTTCCTTCTGCTAACTATGGGGTTTTTTTATTCTTCTTTCTCTAATTGCTTTAGGTGTAATGTTAGGTTGTTTATTTGAGATGTTTCTTGTTTCTTGAAGTAGGATTGTATTGCTATAAACTTCCCTCTTAGAACTGCTGTTGCTGCATCCCATAGGTTTTGGTTTGTCATGTTTTCATTGTCATTTGTTTCTAGGTATTTTTTGATTTCCCCTTTGATTTCTTCAGTGATCTCTTGGTTATTTAGTAGTGTATTGTTTAGCCTCCATGTGTTTGTATTTTTTACAGATTTTTTTTCTTTAATTGATGTCTAGTCTCATAGTGTTATGGTCGGAAAAGATACTTGATACAATTTCAATTTTCTTAAATTTACCAAGGCTTAAATTTACCAAGTGTTCCATGAGCACTTGAGAAGAAAGTGTATTCTATTTTTTATTTTTGGATGGAATGTCCTATAAATATCAATTAAGTCCATCTTGTTTAATGTATCATTTAAAGCTTGTGTTTCCTTATTTATTTTCATTTTGGATGATCTGTCCATTGGTGAAAGTGGGGTGTTAAAGTCCCCTACTATGATTGTGTTACTGTCAATTTCCCCTTTTATGGCTGTTAGCATTTGCTTTATGTACTGAGGTGCTCCTATGTTGGGTGCATAAATATTTACAATTGTTATATCTTCTTCTTGGATTGATCCTTTGATCATTATGTAGTGTCCTTCTTTGTCTCCTGTAATAATCTTTATTTTATTTTATTTTTTATTTTTTGCGGTACGTAGGCCTCTCACTGTTGTGGCTTCTCCCGCTGCAGAGCACAGGCTCCGGACGTGCAGGCCCATGGCCATGGCTCATGGGCCCAGCTGCTCCACGGCACGTGGGATCCTCCCAGACCAGGGCACGAACTCGCATCCCCTGCATCGGCAGGTGGACTCTCAACCACTGCACCACCAAGGAAGCCCATAATACTCTTTATTTTAAAGTCTATTTTGTCTATGTGCATTGCAACTCCAGCTTTCTTTTGATTTCCATTTCCATGGAATACCTTTTTCCATCCCCTCATTTTCAGTCTGTATGTGTCCCTAGGTCTGAAGTGGGTCTCTTGTAGACAGAATATATACAGGTCTTATTTTTGTATCCATTCAGCCAGTCTATGTCTTTTGGTTGGAGCATTTAATCCATTTACATTTAAGGTTGTTATCGATATGTATGTTCCTATTACCACTTTCTTAATTGTTTTGGGTTTGTTATTGTAGGTCTTTTCCTTCTCTTGCGTTTCCTGCCTAGAGAAGTTCCTTAAGCATTTGTTGTAAGGCTGGTTTGGTGGTGCTGAATTCTCTTAGCTTTTGCTTGTCTGTAAAGGTTTTAATTTCTCTGTCAAATCTGAATAAGATCCTTGCTGGGTAATCTTGGTTGCAGGTTTTTCCCTTTCATCACTTTAAATATGTCCTGCCACTCCCTTCTGGCTTGCAGAGTTTCTGCTGAGAGATCAGCTGTTAACCTTATGGGGATTCCCTTGTGTGTTATTTGTTGTTTTTCCCTTGCTGCTTTTAATATGCTTTCTTTGTATTTAATTTTTGACAGTTTGATTAATGTGTGTCTTGGTGTATTTCTCCTTGGATTTATCCTGTATGGGACTCTCTGTGCTTCCTGGACTTGATTAACTATTTCCTTTCCCATATTAGGGAAGTTTTCAACTATAATCTCTTCAAGTATTTTCTCAGTTCCTTTCTTTTTCTCTTCTTTTTCTGGGACCCCTATAATTCAAATGTTGGTGTGTTTAATGTTGTCCCAGAGGCCTCTGAGACTGTCCTCAATTCTTTTCATTCTTTTTTCTTTATTCTGCTCTGTGATAGTTATTTCCACTACTTTATCTTCCAGGTCACTTATCCGTTTGTCTGCCTCAGTTTTTCTGCTATTGATTCTTTCTAGAGAATTTTTAATTTAATTTACTGTCTTGTTCACCATTGTTTGTTTGCTATTTAGTTCTTCTAAGTTCTTGTTAAACGTTTCTTGTAGTTTCTCCATTCTATTTCCAAGATTTTGGATCATCTTTACTATCATTACTCTGAATTCTTTTTCAGGGAGACTGCCTATTTCCTCTTCATTTGTTTGGTCTGGTGGATTTTTACCTTTTACTTCATCTGCTGTGTGTGTTTCTCTGTCTTCTCATTTTGCTTATCTTACTGTGTTTGCGGTCTCCTTTTTGCAGGCTGCAGGTTTGTAGTTCCTGTTGTTTTTGGTGTCTGCCCCCAGTGGCTAAGGTTGGTTCAGTGGGTTGTGTAGGCTTCCTGGTGGAGGGGACTAGTGCCTGTGTTCTGTTGGATGAGGCTGGATCTTGTCTTTCTGATGGGCAGGTCCACGTCTGGTGGTGTGTTTTGGGGTGTCTGTGACCTTATTATGATTTTAGGCAGCCTCTCTGCTAATGGGTGGGGTTGTGTTCCTTTCTTGCTAGTTGTTTGACATAGGTTGTCCAGCACTGTATCTTGCTGGTTGTTCGGTGGAGCTGGGTCTTAGCTTTGAGATGGAGATCTCTGGGAGAAATCTCGCTGATTGATACTACGTGGGTGCAGGAGGTCTCTGGTGGCCCAATGTCCTGAACTCGGCTCTCCCACCTCAGAGGCACAGGTCTGACACCCGGCCAGAGCACTAAGACCCTGTCAGCCACACAACTCAGAAGAAAAGGGAGAAAGAAAGAAAGAGAGAAAGAATAAAATAAAATAAAGTTATTACAATTAAAAAATTATTAAAAATAAAATATTTTTAAAGCAATAAGAAAAAAGAAAGAAATAGAAAGGGCCAACCAAACCAAAAAACAAATCCATCAATGACCAATGATAACAAGTGCTAAAAACTATACAAAAAAAAAGAAAAAACAAATGGACAGAACCCTAGGACAAATAGTAAAAGCAAAGCTATACAGACAAAATCACACAAAGAAGCATACACATACACACTCACAAAAAGAGAAAAAGGAAAAAAAAAATATATATCAAAAAAAAGGAGGAAGAGAGCACTGAAATCTATAAACAAATCTACCAATGATATTAAACTCTAAATAGTAAACTAAGATAAACATAAAGCCAGGAACAAATTAGATACAGAAAGCAAACCCCAAGTTTACAGGTGCTCTCAAAGTCCACCTCCTCAATTTGGGATGACTCGTTGTCTATTCAGGTATTCCACAGATGCAGGTACATCAAGTTGATAGTGGAGCTTTAATCCGCTGCTCCTGAGGCTGCTGGGAGAGATTTCCCTTTCTCTTCTTTGTTCTCACAGCTCCTGGGGCTCAGCTTTGGATTTGGCCCCGCCTCTGCGTGTAGGTCGCGGGAGGGCGTCTGTTCTTTGCTCACACAGGATGAGGTTAAAGGAGCAGCTGCTTCCGGGGCTCTGGCTCACTCAGGCGGGGGGAGGGGCACTGCGTGCGGGGCGGGCCTGCGGCGGCAGAGGCCGGCGTGACGTCACACCAGCCTAAGGCGCGCCGTGCGTTCTCCCGGGGAAGTTGTCCCTGGATCCCGGGACCCTGGCAGTGGCGGGCTGCACAGGCTCCGGGAAGGGAGGTGTGGAGAGTGACCTGTGCTCAAACACAGGCTTCTTGGTGGCGGCAGCAGCAGCCTTAGCGTCTCCCGCCCGTCTCTGGGCTCCGCGCTTTTAGCCGCGGCTCGTGCCCGTCTCTGAAGCTCCTTTAAGCAGCGCTCTCAATCCCCTCTCCTCGCGCGCCAGGGAACAAAGAGGGAAGAAAAAGCCTCTTCCCTCTTCGGCAGGTCCAGACTTTTCCCCGGACTCCTTCCCGGCCAGCCGTGGCGCACTAACCCCTTCAGGCTGTGTTCACGCCGCCAACCCCAGTCCTCTCCCTGTGCTCCGACCGAAGCCCGAGCCTCAGCTCGCAGCCCCGCCCGCCCCGGCGGGTGAGCAGACAAGCCTCTCGGGCTGGTGAGTGCCGGTCGGCCCTGATGCTCTGTGCGGGAATCTCTTCGCTTTGCTCTCCACACCCCCCTGTTGCTGTGCTCTGCTCCGCGGCCCCGAAGCTTCCCCCTCCGCCACCCGCCGTCTCCGCCCGCGAAGGGGCTCCTAGTGTGTGGAAACATTGCCTCCTTCACGGCTCCTTCCCACTAGTGCAGGTCCCGTCCCTATCCTTTTGTCTCTGTTTATTCTTTTTTCTTTTGCTCTACCCAGGTACGTGGGGAGTTTCTTGCCTTTTGGGAGGTCTGAGGTCTTCTGCCAGCGTTCAGTAGGTGTTCTGTAGTTGTTCCACGTGTAGATGTATTTCTGGCGTACCTGTCGGGAGGAAGGTGATCTCCGCGTCTTACTCTTCCGCCATCTTGAAGGTCTCCCCAGTAAAAGAGTTGATATTAAGGAGGCTGTGAGCAAGCGGCATAGTGTTCGAAGGCGAGGGAGACAAGCCCCGAGACCCATGGGCAGGACCTCGATGACGAGATTGCTTGGGTGTCTGAAGTGAGTGATTTCCCAGGGAGTTACAGCTATTTACAGCTGACCTGTGTGTTAAATATTCATCAGCCGGAGCTCTCTTGGGTGTGCAGTGAGATTTGTTCCAGTCCCCCCAAGAGAAGCAGCAGCTTTTCTGTTTGATGAGAGGAGAAGTGAAAAATAAGGAAACCCATTCTTTCTTTCTCCTCAATTCCCAGTGGGTCTTTTGGTACTTCGAGATCATTTACAGGGCTTGAGGAACTTCTGTTCCTTTGACATCATCTTTTTCAGAGTGTTATGTGTAGGACAGGCTGATGGTGGGAACAAGTTAAAAGTAATTTCTGTTGAATGGGCTGAATTTCCCACTACCGCACAGTGTCTCTTGACTCGAGGTACCTACATGAAGCACCTACAGAAGTGGCTGAACCATTTGAAGACTGGCTGACCTGTTAGGTTCACAGGTGATGTCAAATCGTTATTAATGGATGAGAGATGCCATACTATCATAGGTTGACCATAATATATTGTCAGAGCTGATGTTTGCCTTTTTGGGTTCGTCTGAACGATACAGAGAAAGCAGGTGTTGGGAAGCAGAGCTCACGAGGCCTGGAGCTAGGGTGGACCTAAAAGCGTTTTTGTCTCCTACCAACCATTGCACCATGGGTTGGGTACATACATACCTCTGTCATCCTGGAAGAGGTAGCTTTTGCAGGGCTCATTTATTGCATGATTTTATTGAGCATCTACTTCATGCCAAACTCTGATCTCATCTCTGAGGTTGGATTGGGAAGCAAAGCAGACGAAATCTTTACCCTCATTGAGCTTTGGTTTTGGAGATGTAAAAGGTAAGGGTCAGCGACCCTTATGGCTTAAATGCTTGTGGCTAACTTTGGTCTCCAGTGCCTTCTCTATCCAATAAAGTCAACACCAAATAGCAGAGTTATAACAAGTATAGGTCGGAATCCCTACTTTTCCATTCCATTTTCTTTAGAGTAAAATATGATACGATAATAACCAACCTATTGGTTTCTTGAAAAAGTCGAGTAAGATAACGTAGACGGTGCATTCAGCATGGTGCTTGCAGTACAGTGAATATGTGGTATGTGTCTAATGCTGTTCTTATCGTTATTACTTCAATATTCACTGCGCAGTACAGCAGCAGAAGTCCTTCCCCAAGGGAAAAATGCAGAGAGATGTGACAAAAAGCCAATAATGTTGAGTTCGGTTGCTGAATTGTCTAATACAAAGACCAACAGAGAACACCCCGTCTGGTGTGGGGTCACATGTGGTTGCATTAGAAACAGCTGCGTCTCTGTTGTGATACTGGCCCATCAGATGTGGCAGAGGAAGCAAAATGCTCCACAGTGCCCCTCATGCTGGGTCTGTTTAACATTCAGGAAAGGTTTGTTGGAATGTGTATGTCATGCTCAGCAATGGGCTGGCTGTTGGGAGTTAAAAAATGAACAGTGTGTTTTCCTGCCCTCAGCTCTGCTGCTGTGAAGTATCTCCTAATTATTTCTTTTAAATAAACGTACAAAGCAAGGAGGATTGTCCAGTGAATGTCTGGAAGCTCAATTTCATGGCAACGGACTTACCAGGATCAAGGGCTCCCCATTCTCCAACGGCAGACCTGTGGCCAAACTCAGATTCTCATAGGACTGTGCCCTCTCGCTACTTAAGCGGCAGCCTGAATCCAGCATCTCACAAGGTCTCCAAGTGCATCAGCCGATGTGCTCAGCATATCCAGCTGGAACTTTCAGGCAGATGGCTTGGTGCCAACGTCCTGCCTGATTATCCCTCACACCCAAGGCCGTTCTTGGTTCTCCCTCCCTATAAGCAGGTAGGAGGGCAGGGGCCCCTCCCTAGAGCACAGCTGTGGGATGTGGGCAGCATCGCTGTACCCTAGCTCAGCTCTTCCTGGGATGGAGAGAGAATGGGAGCTACTGCCTCTTCTTACTCATCTTGGCGTCCACCTTACCCAGTAAAGCTTGTTCACACATCCTGGTGTATTTGCCTTTACTCACCCCTGCACCATTTCTCACTAGATAGAATTTGTACAATGAAAGTCAGAATGAGGGACTTCCCTGGTGGTCCAGTGGTTAAGACTTCACCTTCCAATGCAGGGGGTGCAAGTTCAATCCCCGGTTGGGGAGCTAAGATCCCACATGCCTTAGGGCCCAAAAATCAAAACATAAAACAGAAGCAGTAAAAACAAATTCAGTAAAGACTTTAAAAAAATGGTTCACATCAAAAAAATTAAAAATAAAAACAGAGAAAGTCAGAGTGAATTTTAAAAAGTATCTATGTGAACTAGCAATAAGAAGCCATTTAAATTCCCCAGTGTTCTATGTTCAATTCTATGGCTCCTGTTACCATAGGGTTGAAAATGGTTTTCGGACAATCATAGAAAAGTGGTAAATTCAGGTAAAAAATGTGAAACTATTCCAGTCCTACTTTCCAGCTTAAATAAATGCAGGGTTGGCACTTAAGAAACACTATTTAGGGCTTCCCTGGTGGCGTAGAGAGTCCGCCTGCCGATGCAGGGGACGTGGGTTCGTGCCCCGGCCCGGGAAGATCCCACATGCCGCGGAGCGGCTGGGCCCGTGGGCCATGGCCGCTGAGCCTGCGCGTCCGAGCCTGTGCTCCGCAGCGGGAGAGGCCACCGCGGTGAGAGGCCCGCATATCGCAAAAAAAAAAAAAAAAGAAACACTATTTAAACCTGTGACTGTGCCTCGTTATCAGGCAAGGTTTCCTGCTTCTTAATAGTTTGCGATGGATTTGTCTTGTTTTCCCACTCTGGATTATTGCCAATATTATTTTTCACTTGTAGATTTTCATTACTCTCAAATTATGTCTTGAGTGTATGTTTGATTTCCTTAGTGTAAGCGTTCTGAGGCCAAGATTCATGTCTTATGTATTTTGCATCTCTCAAGAGTAGATATGTAATACTGATTATTTCTTTTTAATGGTCCTTTTTATAGTTAGGATAAAAAGATCTTCTTTGGATATGTCCAAACTGAAAGTTTAGACCATGGTGAAAAAAATAAGTAAAGCCGAGAACTGTGTTTCTTTTTACCCATTCATTCCCAAAGCTGTTGGTTTTGTAAGTTCATTTGGATTTTTCTGTAAGATCTTACAACTTTTTGGCCAACCCAATAATTTTGTTAAAAGTATAAATATAAGGTATTAGTTATTTTGTTTTCACATGGCAATACCTCTTAGCATCTTTAGAGACACAGCAAAGTCCCGATTTTTTGGTTAATGTCTCCATACCTGAGCCTCATTGTTTCATAAATCAGTTCTTTGGGTTCTAATTTGGAGGAGCTGCTATTGTCTCCTCTGTAACGATTAAGATAAGGGCTGCCATATCATCAGAAAGAACACAAATAACAAATGTTGGCCAGGATATGGAGAAAAGGGAACCCTCATACACTGTTGGTGGGAATGTAAATTGGTGCACTCCCTGTGGAAAACAGTATGGAGACTTCTCAAAAAACTAAAAATAAAACTACCATATGCCCCAGCAATCCCACTCCCCCAAAGCCCCAAAACACTAATTTGAAAAGATACATACACCCCAATGTTCATTGCAGCACTATTTACAGTAGGCAAGATATGAAAGCAAGCTAAATGTCCATCGACAGATGAATGGATAAAGAAGATGTGGTACCTATATACAATGGAATATTACTCAGCCATAAAAAGAATGAAATTTTGCCATTTGCAGCAACATGAATGGACTTGGATGGCATGACGCTAAGTGAAATAAGTCAGGCAGAGAAAGACAAGTACTGTATGATGTCACTTATATGTGAAATCTAAACAACACCACAAACTAGTAAATATAGCAAAAAAGAAGCAGCCTTACATATACAGAGAACAAACTAGTGGTTACCAGTGTGTGTGTGGGGCAACATAGGGGTGAGGGGTGAGAGGTACAAATTATTGGGTGTAGGATGGGCTCAAGGATGTACTGTACAACATGGGGAACAGAGCCAATATTTTGTAGTAACTGTAAATAGAAAGTAACCTTTAAAAATTGTATAATAAATAAATAAAAGTATTACTATTGATAACTATTAATGACAAAAAAGATAAGGGTTTCCAAATACACTCACTCTTCCTACTGCATTTTTATTAGGGACAGATTTAAACTAGGGACAGATATTAATGAGAACAGAAAATAGTTATAGTTATGACTATCTCTTCTCAAGTTTATATGAGTGCAAATGGGGGGAAATATCTCTGATCTTCATCTAGTGCCCATTAGCTTTTCAAAGTATGTTTGACACTGTCAGGTTTTTATGCTGATTAGGAAGACAGGCTCATCGAACGTTTTCACATGGCAATACCTCTAACTGAAGCAGAAACCACCGCTAAATAAACACTTACTCTAGAAATAGAAGTAGACCACAAAGCACTTAACCAGCATTTTTTTTTCAAATGAATGTTATAGCTATAGTGAAACAACCACCTTTTAAAGCTTAAGGAGTTTAAATGACATTTTGGAATCAAATATTACTCTATCAGTTACCCAGGGATGTTCCCCCCCAGCCTCGCCTTGAGTAAGTTTGATTTAGCTGAAAAAATTTTCCAAACTTGTTTTGATTGTCTTTTTTGCATCAACTAGTTTTTGGTATCTGAGCCATTGTCTTTATATAGATTCAACAGCAGCCCAAGGTGAGGAAATGGTATTGGAATTTTTGAGAGAGCAGGAAGGGAAGAAAGAGAGGAGGAGAAAAATGGAAAGGGGAGGAGGGAGGAAAGAGAGAGAAGGACAGGGGTTGGTAAGAGGGGACACTAACAGGAGGGAAGGACAGGAGAGAAAGGCTGGTCTAGGGAAATTTCTCTAAGCCTGCAGGAGCAGGGCAGTTACATCAAAGCTGGCTCTGATGAGTAGCCCACGGGCTCTTTGTTAGAAATAGGAGCACAGGTGGCCTATGTTTTTGTGAAGAGGGCAGACCTCCTTCCACAGCAGCCACTAGGCAGATTCTGCAGACAATGGCTCCTCTGTAGCAGAAGCTGCTGCTGCACCATATGTACCCCTTTGGTTCCCTTGCCATCTTCTTGCACAGTGGCCCCCATATGCTTTCACTTGTGACGTCCAACTTGGGTGTGAGGACACCTTTAAGTTTGCTTCATGTGCACACTCTGAAAGCTGGAAGAGCCTGGGAACCGACACCCCTCCCTCCACCCCCAGGGCAGCCTGAATGGGTGACTGATGGATGCGGCAGTATCAATACCCCAGCTCTCTTGCCCTTGCAGTCTGAGGTGTGGTTGCATTGTCTCTACAGCTCCCCCTGCAGGACTGAGCCAATTTATCCTCTGTGGGATGTCTTCCTTACTTTCCATTTTTCCACTTCCCTGTGCCTCTCCTGAGTGTCCTAAAGACACTTCCTAATAAGCCTTATGAAACTTCATCTTGGGGTCTGTTTCTGGGATCTTGACCTAAGACAGCACCCAATTACCTGAAAGTCTAGATTATTCCAAAGACCACCGAGGAGATGTTTCCCTGTTTGATCCTCAGGGGTGACCCAGCACATGGAGGATTTACTCTCCATGGGCATCTACATTTACAGTTAAAGAGAACATTCTCCTAAGGTACAGTCTCCCCCTGCCCACATTTATCTCTCCAAGCACTTGGCTTCTTCTTAAACATGTGGCCATCTGTCCTGACACAGATGCACCCCATGCCTGGAGGCTCCTCTTTCACAGCCTCCCTCCTCCTCCCAGACTCTGCCGTGGTTGCTGGAACTCAGCTCTATCTAGAAGCCTGTCAGGCGTTTCTCTCCAGAGCTGGGAGTTGTTGCTGCGTGTGTCTGGGAGTTGTTGCTGCGTGTGTCTGGGAGTTGCTTCAGTTTTAACAACCATCCCTTCCACCGTCTGCCGGTGTCACCGTTGCTTGGGTGGGTCGGAAGCCACAAGGAGCAGAAGGCATACATCTTCACTCACAGCCTTGTGGTTTTAATAGACATTTACCAGCCCACCCAAGATGGGTGTTAGAACTAGAGCAGGGGGTGTGTAGTAACATAGCACCTGGGTTGTTAGAATTTTGTAGGAGGCAGCTAGGGCTGTGTTTCCTGGTCCCTGGGATCCTATAACAGCTCTATGAAGTCACCGAGGCTCACCATACTCAGTGAATCAGTTCTTAGAATTCTAATTTGGAGAGGTTTTTTTTCTTGTTCTCAAATACGATGAAAAATGTGTCTGAGTCTACGCATTTCTTCTCCCATTTATATAAAAAGGGGACAGGAAAGAACGCCCCTTTTCAAAGTTAGAGAATTAAAAGTGGTGATGGCTACGTGTCTTTGGTAGGATCGTCCCCTGTGAATCCAGGCTGGGAAAAGCTCTCTGCTGATGGGCCCATGGAGCAGACAGAGCAGAAATCCAGACGTTTCTGTGACGGATCTCACCAGGGCCAATTCGGGGACACATGACAGAGACGGTGCCAGTCTCCTCTTTGGAAAACTGTAGTGAATTTGTGTTGAGCACTTACTGTATACCAGTCATGTAGGGACGGGGGCTGGTAACGGGGGGCTAAGTGAGCGGGACTTTTTTGCCGTTCAGGAATTATATTGCAAAAATATTATGTTACGTTGTAAAAATCTGTTGATTTGACATTTTTGATACAGAGATTTTACTGCAAATAACAGTGACATGAGAAATCTCCCTCTGATGAAAACGAGAGATTTTATTTAAATTACTGCACACGTGAAGTAGGCTGTCTGATTACGCTGGAGACCCCGAGTCCGTGGTCAGCTGCTTCCTCTGCATCCTGGTGACATAAAAATGGCAGTGGGCTTCCCTGGTGGCGCAGTGGTTGAGGGTCCGCCTGCCGATGCAGGGGACAGGGGTTCGTGCCCCGATTCGGGAGGATCCCACATGCCGCGGAGCGGCTGCGCCCGTGAGCCATGGCCGCTGAGCCTGCTGCTCCGCAACGGGAGAGGCCACAACAGCGGGAGGCCCGCGTACCGCAAAAAAAAAAAAAAAAAAAAAATTGCAGTGAATCCTGATTTTATGGGAGCCGTTGCTCATTGTGTGTTTTCAATACCTCTTATTTCTTGACAGCTTCTTGTAGGAAAGTTAGCCTTAAAACTACTTAAATTTAATTATTTTGGCAATAAATGAATGAAAGTAAACATTCCTGACAGGGATTATAATTGGAACATGTAACAATTACGTATTTTTCCTAAGGGTAATTTTTATTAGATGATTTTTATTGCAGAAACCATGAAGCTTGTTAAGAAATCTAACTGTACAAAAGTAGAAATTAACCCCCATTCCTCAAACGCCACTTCCTGGCTTTCACCTCAGCAGCAATCTGTGTATTTACTTGAACATTAAAATGGAAGTGTTATTTGAGGCAGAGATAGGAGATTCGAAAGGGAGGGGAGAGCCTGTCCAAAGGAGATGGCCAGATAACAGTTATACAACTCATAGCACATCTTACTCACATTATATAAAGGGTTAGGTTGTTTGGGAGGTAAATAAGGAGATCTGGGGAGAAGATTTTTAAGGGTGCTGTTGGAATATTGTAAGTTCCCTCTCCAAAGTAGAGGAGCTTTCCCCTTTCTTTACACACATATGGGGGTTTTAAGGACACTACTTAGAGCTTTATGCACCCATGAAGTATGGGGGTTTGCTGGGCCAATATCTAATTCCAGCCAGAAAAATCTAGAAAGTGGGTGATTGGTTGGCCCGAAGCGCTAAGAGAAGGAGAGATGGTTGCTGGCTGGGAAAGGTCTATTTTTCCAGCTTTGCAGGGGCGACGATAGGTGAGTGTTTCCCATGGACTGGGTATAGGCCATGTGAGAGAGGAAACCAATTTGGGGTCAACTCCAGTCCAGTTAAAGGTTCCAGCTCAGCAGAATGAGATCAGAGGTGAACGTCCAGACTCCAGAGGCTGAGGAAGGAGCTCAGATTCTGTGTAGGCAGAGAGACCTGTCTGCTGGGATTACTGGAAGCGGAGATGGAATCTCTCCAGGGAAGGTGAAGGACGAGGGAACGCTGCATCCGCTCACTTCAGTGGCCATCAAGTGAGAATCTTCTAGCTCTCCCTTGCCTTTGCCCCCCCCTCCTGGGCTCTAACCCTGGAGGGTCTAGCAGTAAGGAATGGAGGAAGGAGGCAGACAAGCACCCTTCCGGTGATGACTCCCTAACTGCAGCAGACCTGAGCTGGTGGAAAGGGAGAAATGTCACATTTAAGTCAAGTTTGGAGTGTTGATTATTAGATGAATAGTACATTATTACTAAAGCGAGACTCTTTTCTGGGACTGCAGATGACTGTAGGAATTTTTATTTTGTAAAAGTAACCAGGTCCAGGGTCAAAGGAAGAAAAACTAACCCCACTAAATAAACATCAAAAACGGAGTACAGGGCTTCCCTGGTGGCGCAGTGGTTGAGAGTCCGCCTGCCGATGCAGGGGACGCGGGTTCGTGCCCCGGTCCGGGAGGATCCCACATGCCGCGGAGCGGCTGGGCCCGTGAGCCATGGCCGCTGAGCCTGCGCGTCCAGAGCCTGTGCTCCGCAACGGGAGAGGCCACAGCAGTGAGAGGCCCAAGTACCACCAAAAAAAAAAAAAAAAAAATGGAGTACAGCTCAAGAGCCATGCTCATTTATTTACCAGGACAGTGATGGTAAATGCATATACGAAAGCCTTTATTTGTGTGTCTTGAAGTCACAGTTGTCAGTACACAAACTCAAGGATTCATGCGGATCTACTCTGAGAACAGCAGTGGCCTTGACTGATCCTTCCAAGAATAGCAATAACATTACAAGGAACAAGTAAAATGCACACCTAAATAATTCCTCTTGGAATTGCGTATCATTCTCTTAACGGTACTCATCAGCTCCGTCACTTTATTATGCAGAGTAACTGACAACAGACGAATCTTAAAATCTCAGTAACTTAACCAGTGAAGGCTTATTTCCTGTCACATCACCTGGATTCTGATGTAGCCATCTGAAACACATCCTTCTTCCCCTTGGGAGGGAAAGAGGGTGAGGCAAGACCCCTTTGGCCAGAACCCAGTCACGTGGCCCCAAACTCACTGCAAGAGGGGGACTAAAAATGCAGAAGAGTGCATGGATATTTGGTGAGCGCTGACTGTCTCTGCCATGATCATTGACCATATGTTCGTCAATATTCACTGAGTAAGTGCTATATAAATCAGATGCTTTTTAGTGGGAAAATCACAAACTTGAGAGTCAGGCGCATTGGTCATGAATCCTGACCACTTAGGTATTAATCATCAGTGAGTTCATAGCTCTCTTTTCCTTTCCACACCTGTAAAGTGAGAGTGCCTGTATGTACCACCATAGGCTTGTTCTAAGCAGTAAATGAGGTAAGTTCTTGGTACAATAGTGACGTGAATAAATGCTGGTTCTCTTCCACCATTTTGCTGCAAGTCACTATGACAGGGTTCTATAAGATATAAAGACTTCTAGGTAATGATTCCCATCCTCAAAGAGCATGCAACTTCGGAGGTATCAGTAATGCAAGTACGCAAATATTTAAAATAAAAGTCGTTATGAAAGAGCTATAGGGTTGGTATAAATGAGAGGTTCAATAAGAATTCAGAGGAAGAGCCATCACTTCTGCTCTAGAAAACGTGTTGGGAGAAGTTGTATTTGAGCTTGGCTTTGAGGAATGGGAGGATTTAAGGTGCAACGAGGATTTGGGAATTCTGTGTGGACAGATGATTTCAGTAAAAGTGCAAAGTCAAAAAATTTAAAGGACTATTTGGGGGATAAAAAAATAGACCAATTTTGGCTTCAAAGGGAAGTTTAAAATAGGCAACTGATGAGAAATAGGCTGAAAGATTAGGCAAGGTATATAGACTAGGGCGGTTCTCGGATATCAGCTGAAGGAGCTTCACTTGATCCTGTAGGCAATAGGGAATCATTATAGGGTATTAAGGAGTGGAGGGATAATATCAAAGTGATGCATGTAAATAACAAAGGTCCCCCTCAACTCCTCCCCAGCCCCATATAGCAGGGAGGAGAATCATGGGAGAAAGGAACATAGAGGTTGCTTAACCCAACCTTGGTAATTTATAGAGGAGAGAACTGAGATCAGAGAAACTAATGACTAGCCTGAGGTATCTAATGAAGCAGGAACAGGTGTAAGATGTTCTGATGTTACCATTTTGATGCTGTCCCTTTAGTGATACGCCAGGCACTGTATTTGGTGCTGTGGGATGACTTAGTGAGATTCCTGCCCTCAAGCAGATGGAAAGTAGGAAGTCATAATTTAGACCAAGCATTTGGAAATTCAGAGAAGGAGAGGATATTTTAGCTGGGCTTTCTGAAGAGGAAACCTAAGAAAAAATGGCCTGAAATTGATGCTAACAAAGGAATGACTCTCTGAAGTTGGATATTCATGCCCTAGGAAAACTGGCAGTAGGGAGAAATCTGACATCCTTCAAATAATCACCCTAGTAAGGGCTTGTCTTCTTCACCTGTCTGTGTATGCAACCTTGGTCTCCAGTGTGCATATATGTGGGGATTGTAAGTATATATGAAAAGTATTTGTACACACACACACACACACACAAATATCTTCTCTCTAATAATTATAAATTCATTGTAGTGGAAATGTGTTCTTTTTTACCCTGATTGCTCATCATCTATCAATAATTCCCTCCCTTCCACTCAGGGAATATTTAATACAGGATCTCAAGGTGGATTTTTCTTGATGTCTTGGAAACTTATTAAAAATCAATAGTCCTCATTTTAAGGTCAGATAACCATCCAGTAGTGCCTCGAAGGTGGGGAGGTGGGAGCAGTCGAGTCCATGCTGCAGGCTATAAGGAAGTGCGCTGTCTGCAGAGAGTCTAAAAACAATAATGAAACCACCTGAAAGTTGGTCTCCTTTTTATTATCCCCATGCGCCTCCCTCAAACCTAAATTCTAACCATCACTGGCACCAGGGCAAACTGTGCCCCTTGCCCCACTCTGGACCTCTGGTGTTTGGGGTCAGCCTCTACCTTTCAGAGCTTATTGGGGGGAACCAGTTCGGAGAACCATTCCCATTCCCCCCTCCTCTTCCCCCACCGCATCCTCCCTGATGGAAGGGGAGTCTGGGGAGAGGAGAAAAGCACTGTTTGGAAAGCGCAGTGCTTGGGGGGAAGCGTTATTTCTTCCAATCACCGTCCACTTGGGAGGGAAGGAAAGGCTCCCCAAAGCACCCTTCAACTCTGCAGCCTCCCCCGTTCCCAAGCCTACCTACTTAGCCAGCCAACTTTCTGCTCTGCCTCTAGTGACTAGAATGGGAGAAAATAACAGAACTGAGGAGAGATGGCACAGCGTGGCATTGCCGGGTAGTGTGGCCAGCCCTTCCCTTTTCCTGCAAATGTTCCAGTTGCCAGGAGGCATGGTGCCTGCAGACCAAGAGGCATCCCCAGAGAGATTGCACAGGGGCTGCAATCTTGCCAGGACTGTTATTACATGGGGGGAAGTGGGAGGGAAGTAGGGAGGTGGGACAGGGGGGAGGCAAAGCTTCTGAGTTAGTCGAAAGATGTAGCCCAGTGTTCAGGAGTGAGCCCCGTACCCGGGAGGCAGCCTGGAGTCCCAGCACCTGGCCACACGGACACACACAAGACTGTAGTGATATCCAATGAGCTCTAGGGTACTGCTCTCCTCCCCACCAGTTGTGAGGGGGGTGGGAGCCTTAAATCACAGAAGAGATTCAGATTTTAAATAAATAAAAGAGATTGAGAAGCCCCGATGCTGTTCAACCCACCTAGGTGCACACTCCAAGGGTAGGTATACAGTTTAAGCTTGGCCAGGAAGGTGTGCCCTTCCTGGCGTCTTGAATCTCAGTGAATGACAGAGCGCACAGGTTGGCTGCAGTAAGGGGCATGTTCAGTGTTCCTGCTACAGGACCTGCGCGGCCCACTGGAGTGACCCAGGGGTTCTGCCCTTTTTCCAGGCCTGTTCTTTCCCCGGTATCCTCGGATAGCAGCAGGTTTCCATGACTGATGGCCATGAGTCCTGATGGGACTCATTAGCTGCTGTGTGTTGCCACGTACCTCCACGGCTTAACGACAGCACTGGACACAGAAACTCCTGGGCACGATAGTAAGTGTGTAATAATTGTTTCTTCTTTATAGAAGTATACACTCCCAGATAAAGTTCAACAATGTGTTAGCATTTCTGCCTTCTTAAAACCCCTATTCCTTTGGCTTCTGTGACCCACACACTCTGGTCTTCCTTCCTGTCCTGCGGCTGCTCCTTTTCTGTGTCCTTTAATGACTACTTCTTTGCCTGACTTGAAAACCATGGTATTCCGCAGGCTCAGCCCTGGGCTCTCCTTGCATTCTTTCCTCTCTCCCCAAAATATTTCTTCCACTTCCGATACTTGAAATATAATCTGTAACAGGCAGGACTTGTTCCAAAAATTCACTGTGCAAATTCAAACTCACCTTTCTATTTCACAACCTGAATTAGAGCTGGGTGTTTAAGACCTCTACCTTCCAGATCAGCGGACATCTAAGTAATTTTCCTGTGAGGATCCACCCTCCCCTTGATAGTGCATTATTAGGACAATTATGAAAAATCTCAACATGGTCTGTAGATCAGATAATAATACCATTTCAGTGTTAATTGCCTGAGTTTGACCATTACACTGTGGTTGTATAAGATAATTCCTCTTTTTATTTTTTTATTATTTTCAATCTAAATATATATACTTTTTATTTGTCAATCATACCTCAATGAAGCTGAAAATCTATAATAAAATAAAAGAAGCTATATATAGTAAACATTCATGAAGGTTCATGTGTGTTTTGAAAAGTAAGTCCTCTATATTAAAAAAAAAATCAGTTATTTACCCTGATTTTTAAAATTATTTTTAAAAACTTTTTATTTTATATTGGAGTATAGCTGATTAACAATGTTGATAATTCCTCTTTTTACAGATACTGATTTAAGGGTAAAGGAGAATTATAGCTGTAAGTTTTGAACGGTTCAGAAAAAATATTGTACAGAGAGAGCAAGTGGGGTGAGGGGAGAAAGCTAATGCAGCAAAGTGTTAACTTTGGATTTTCCTGCAAATTTTCTTTAAATCTGAAATTATGTCAAGATAAATATAATAAAAGTAAAATTTACATCACAACCCAGTGAATGTACACTTACATACATGTCCACGTATTTATTCATTCAATTAATGTTTACTAAGTGCCCACCATATACCATTCTAGGCAATGGATCTACACCAGTGGGCAACACAGACAAACATGTCTTCTCAAGAAGATTACATGTTTATCTATCCACCCAAATGTCTATCCACCTACACTAATGTAAGTGGACATACATATGTATGTAAACATGTTTACACATGCATCCATAAAAATGGGAACACAAGTTTTATTTGAATTATCCTCTCAATGGTGTATCACGATTTAAAAATTATATCTCATTTTAAAAGTAAAGCCAATGAGGTAAAAAAAATTGATTTTGTGAACCAGTAAGGGATCATAATCGTCAGTTAACGAAGCATAACACCAGATTAGAGAAAGAAAAGCAATAGCCCAAATCCCTACAACTTACGTTTTCATCAACCATATTCCGTAACACAATATTTCGAGTCCAACCTAAACCTCTCTTCTGATCTCCCTTTCTTCATTTCCAGCTGCAAACTTATCATAGCCTCAGCCATTTCAGATTTTCTCAGTCCAAAATTAAACTCTTGATCTTTCCCTTAAGAGTATCCTTCCTCCAGTGCTTCCCATTTCAGGAAATAACACCTCAACCCACCCATTGCTCATCTTAGAAAGACTGGAGTCACTTTTAACACCTCCCTTTCCTTCACCCCCTACAGCGATCAGTCCTCTTGATTCTCTGTCCTAAATATATCTCAAATTCATTTTTTTCTTTTTGTCTGACACTGTCTTAGTCTAAATTCACCAACATCTTTAACCTAAATTATTGTAATGGTTTCCCACTCGGTCTCCTTATATCCCCAAATTTTCCCACTTAAATTCTTCATACAACGCCAAACTGAACTTTCAAAGCACAAGGCAATTGTGTCATAACCTTTTATGATCTTCCCTGTGCTTGTAGGAGGGACTAACATATCCTTAACAATATACTAATTAAGATTGTGTTTGACCATGAAGGACAGAAAACGTAAAATAACGGTGGATTAACAGGATAGAAATTTCTTCCCTATCGTGTAAGAAAATAGGGCTGTTTTGATTTAACATAGCATCCAAGACACACCTTCTGTCTTGTTCTGGCATTTGCAATACTCAGCTTTCACTCATGGTCATGTTGGCCGCCTAATCTCCAGTCATAATATCTACCTTCCAGGTAACTGGAAGGAGGACGTGATGAAGGAAAATTCACTCTCTCCTGTCAGAGCCCATCAGCTTACCTTGTGTTGTCCACAGGTTTATCACACAGCCACGTCTATCTGTAAAGGAGGTAGGATATAGTTTTTTATCCAAGCGGACAATATGCAGTTAACAAGTGGATATTAATAATTGAGTATTCACAATAAAGGTTTTGGAAATAAGTGTTGGGGAGCCACTACCAGTCTCTACCATGACACTCTTGAAGGTCCTGCAAGATTCGGCCCTGCCATGTCTCCTTGCTCATAAACTCCCCCCACACTGGGTGTCTTCCTTCAGTGAGCAGATCCTTCTGGATCTTTGCACATGTTGCTGCCTTTCTGAAATACTTTCCTGCCTGTTTCCTTGGAAAGAACTTCTTTGACCTAAGAAACAAGGCAATAATTACTCTTAACTCCTTAAATATTTCATTCACAGCATTTTTAACTCAGTTACATATTTACATAAGCATTTGATTAATATTGTTATACAGTATTCAAAAGACCCCAGCATGAATAGTGAGGCATGTGTGTGTAAACAGGTTAAACCTAACCTGTATCTACCTTTTAGAGCTGGACAGTAATCTTGTAAAGTGAGCAAGTTTGAACTAGTCTGTATCAACAGTGTAGAGTTGCCTTACTACACAAGGAATGTAGAAGTAATGAAATTTGGCATATTCAATATATATGATTGGTTGGCAGGAAGGCAGCAAACCCATTACCCTTGTATGGGTAAGATTTAAAAAATCGGTGAACCCATTAGTCTATTCCATTGGTACTTGTGGTCCAGAGCCCAACCAAGATATGGCACAAAGTAGGCATTCATTTGTTGAGTAAATAAAGTAATTAACTTAGTATTCGCTGTCTGGTTAGCTAATACGTAGAATAAAACTAAAAACCTAATTCAGAGATAAAAATCAACACTTTATTTTTTGCTGTATGTTTGAAATACTTTGCTGTTAAGTAGAGTGAGGTGAGCATCTGTAGTTTGTTTCAGATTATTAATACCTTTATTAATATGTAACCCACTAACAAAATTATTCCATTTAAAGTATATAATTCAGAAGATTTTAGTATATTCACAAGAGTTGTGCAGCCATCACCACGATATAATTTAGAACGATTTAATCATCCCCAAATGAAACCCCAAACATGTTAGTGGTCACTTCCCATCCTCCTAGTAATTTACTTGTGCTCCTATAGATTTGCCCATTCTGTATACTTTATATAAATAACTGACTTCTTCCCCTAAGCATAATGTTTTGGAAGGTTATTCACATTGTAGCTTGTATCAGTACTTTCTTCTGTTTTATTGCAAATATCATTCCATTGTTTGGAAACACCACATTTTGTTTATCCAACTCATCCGTTGATGGACATTTGGGTTGTTTTCACTTTTTCGTTATTGTATGTAATGCTGTGAGAACATTTCTATATGAGTTCTTGTGTGGACATATGCTTTTATTTCTCTTGTATTAATTTCTTAATACAAATTAATTCTTTTTATTTCTCTTGTATTAATTTGTATTAATTTCCTATAGCAGCTGTAACAAATTGTCACACACTAAGTGCCTGAAAACAACATGCATTTATTATCTTACAGGTCTGGCAGTCTTAATTCTAAATCAGTTTCACTGGCTAAAATGAAGGTGTTGGCAGGGCTGTTATCCTTCTGAAGGCTCTTGGGGAGGTTTTTCCAACTTCCAGAGGTCACCTGCATTCCGTGGCTCCTGCCAGCCATGGCACCATTCCCACTTCTGTTTCCATCATCTTGTCTCCTTTTCTCTTCCTTCCATTGTCACATCTCTAACTCACTCTGCTTTCATTGTCACATAGCTTTCTCTGACTCTGACCATCCTGCCTTTGTCTTTCAAGGACCCTTGTGATTGCATTGGATACACAGATCATCTAGGACAGTCTCCCCGTCTCAAGACACTTAGTTTAATCACAGGTGCAAAGTTTCAGGTTTCAGGGATGAGGACATGGATATCTCTGGGAAGTGTGAGGCCTACAACTTTTTCTTTTTCAAATTTTGTTGGCTATTCTAGGTTCCTTGAACTCATAAAATTTTAGGCCCATCTTGTCAATTTCTGCCCAAAAGCCAGCTGGAATCTGATAGAGATCGTGATGAATCTGTGGATTGATTTAGGAAACGTTGCCATTTTTACAGTATTAAGTCTTTGGATCCATGAACCTGGGATGTCTTTCCATGTATTTAGATATTCTTTAATTTCCTTCAAAGATGTTTTGTAGTTTTCAGTGTACAAGTCTCACATTTCTTTTGTTAAATTTACACCTAAGTATTTTATTCTTTTTGATGCTATTGTAAATGGAATTTTTTTCTTAATTTTACTTTTAGATAGTTCTTTGCAAGTATATATGGATACAACTGATTTTTTATTAATCTTTTATCCTGTTACCTTTCTGAACTCATTTGCTGATTCTAAAAATTTTTTAGTGGATTCCTTAGGATTTTCTATATTAAATATAATGTCATCTACAATTAGAAAGTTTTTACTTCTTTTCCAATCTGGAGGCCTTTTATTTATTTTTCTTGCATAATTGCTATGGTTAGAATGTCTGGTACAATATTGAATAGATGTGGCAAGACTGGATATTGTTGTTTCTGATCTTAGGGGGAAAACATTCTGTCTTTCACCATTAACTATGACATCAGCTGCAGATTTTTTTTTAATGGATTCTTTTTATCACGTTAAAGAAGTTTTCTTTTATCCCTAGTTTGTTGATTGTTTTTTTTTTTATCAAGAAGACGTGTTGGGTTTTGTCAAATGTCTTTTCTGTGTCTATTGAGATAACCATGTAGTTTTTATTCTTTATTCTATTAATATAGTATATTACTTTGATTAGCTTTCAGTTGTTAAGCCAACTTTAATTCTTTTAGGCATAATTTTCTTTGGTTCTTAGAATATATTTATAATAGTTGATTTAAAATAGTTCTTTAGGAAATTCAACATTTGGGTCCCCTTAGGAACGTCTTTCTACCGCTTTTATTCCTTTGTATGGTTTTAACCTTTCTGTTTCTCTGCGTATCTCTTTATTTTTTTATACCAAATTGGGCATTTTAGATAATATAATGTGGCAACTCTGAATATCAGATTTCACTCCACTCCCCAGTTTGTTACTCTTGTTCTTTTGTTGTTCCTACTGTTTTTTTGTTTACCAACTTTTCTTAGCTAATTCTGTAAAGTCTGCATTCCCTGTATTGTTAAGTCACCGAAGTTTTTGTTTAGTTAGCTTAGTGGTCATCTAATGATTGGTCAGAGGTTTCCTTACATGTCTTCAGCCAGTGATTTTTCCGCACTTTGCTGAAGGGGGTCTGTGTGTGTTAGGAAGTGCTTTCAATGCTCAGGTAGCTTACAACTCTATGTTAGCTTTCACGTACTCTTGTACAGGACCTAAAAGTCAGTCGGAGATGGGAGACTGGGGTCCTTTCAGATGTTTTTGGGAATGCACACAGCCCTGCACATGTGCATGGCCTTCTTTATCCCTAAGAATATGTCCCAGCTTTTCAAAGCCCCTGGTGAACATCTCATTCTGTAGATCTTCCTTTTAAGTTTTTGGTGCGCTCTTATTTCGCCCAGTTGGTATGGCAGCCTCAGGCTACTATGATGCTAAACAATTGCCATTGATTGTTTTCAGCAAATGCTCTCAGAATAGGGCTTTTCTGGCAGAGCAATCTCCAAGTCAGGTCAAACGATGACTGTAAACATGGCTTTTCCAGGAAGCTGCGAGTCAGGTCAGGTAGTGACATTGATCTGGAGATGGGAGTTTTTGGGAAGTTCAAAATCAAGTCTGTCCCCTCTAGTGGCTGCAAAGCTGCTGGTTTTCAAGGCTCTTATGGAACTTGGGAAAGGACAGTGGCAGTAGGACAAGTTAAGAGGTCACAAAACCCTGGTTCTTACTGAGGTTCAACTGTTTTTCTTAAATAAATGCCCCTCAATCATTGCAAGACTTTCAGTAATTTTGAGTTCTTGAAAAACTGATTTTGATGGTTTTCACCCTTGTTTTGTTGCTTTTATGGAGACATAGATTTACATCAGTCTCATGCTGATATAAATGCTACCCCCTCCACAAAAGCCTCACTGATTTATTAATATTTGCATATATTCACTGATTAGAAATAGAAATTATGAAACTAAAATCCGAGAAACAAACGATTCAATTTTGGTTAAAATTAAAATAGACTATAAGTCACAGTGGTATATAATAAGCTTTAAGAAAGAATCAGATTGGTTCTCAAGTATTTTTAATTTTAAAGTATTCTTTCTGTAAAATAAGAATGTTTAAAATACAGAGCTCAGATAGTAGCTCAAAGAAGAAAGAACATATAGACAAAAGGGGGAAAATATTAGTTTTATTTATACCAGTCGTGATAATTACCCAAGCTCTTCAGTAGGACTAGAAAATTCATCTACTTCTTGGATCAATATTAAGCACAAAATTCTCATTTAATTTTCCTGATGCATAACCTCCAACTGAGAAGCATGTAAAACATTCTAGTCTTTATTTTGTCAATATATTATATTGGTTGTAAGATATGGACTTTGTTCACTAAGTTTGTAAGTGAATGTACCAGTATTGTGTTAATCACTACAAAATTTATATAAGCTCTTCTGGGAATAAGGAAAACCACAGACCTTGGGATCAAATTTTTTCCTCCCGTACTGCATTAAATAAAATGTGAACTGAGAGATTCAAATTCAAATGCAAGAAGAAGCCTGGAGTTTTTGATAGAGAGTAGGTTGCTACTGAACATTATCTCCATCCAGTGTATGTGATACACAGTTGAGTGTATTGATACAGACATGGTTAAATTTATATAGGTTACTACCAATTCTTCCAGCACTAGGGATAAAAGGTGACTGTTAATGTCTTAGACAATGCTATAGGGTACAGGAAAACAATTTATAAAATACTACAAGCTCTTTATAAAAATTGAGGGTACTTTTATGTTTTCACTTCTCATAGTAGATGTTTTGGATTGGTACTGATGACATCTTTTTTGAAAAACTTTCGTTGATTCATTATGGCAAAAGAAGCACCTGGTGATTTGACATTTTCTAAATTGTGCCTTTTCCTCCAAACACTTGTTTCTGTACAAAGCCTTTGGGAAGAACCCAGGAGTGAAGAAGATAAGTCCAGTTGCCACACTCTGGGCAGTTAAGTGGTGGGAGTTAAGTGCTATTCCGTTCTGACCCCAAGCACCCCCTTCTTGAACTGGGTCAAGTGGACTCAAAGGTGACTCATGACTGCTCTGGAGCAAGAAGCAGTTATTGATGAGTCAGCTGTAGCAACATGTCTTTCTTGCAGAGAGCTGAGTCAGAGCAAACTTAAGGCAAATATTCTGACAGCTTTTGAAGAAGAATTTGCAAGTTGTTCCCTCCAGTGTGGCACAAGCCCAGATAACTGAACAGCATTTAAGAGTTTTTTTTCAGTTGTGTCTGGTGTTTTTCTTTCTTTAAAAAAAATGACTCAGAAGTTTCCACTTGAGTTCCAATCAATATGCTGTAGACAGGCCAAATCATCCTGGCAGAGGGAAGAACTGAGATTGTATTCCTGAGGATGGTGCCAGGAGGTAGGGTTCTCCAAGGGAGGGAAGGGGTAAGTGCAGAAGCTCCAGAGACGTGGTGGCAGCAGAGTTAGATGGACGCACACACCAGACTTGAGGCTGTGGGCTGCTCACTGGTGAATATTGGCAGGCACTCGGCTGCTTCACCACTTTGTGACTTAAGCATTGACTACATCATCACCTCCTTTCTCCAGCCCCTGAAAGTGAGCGATATTGTGGTGAAGGATGGTGTACCTTTTCTGAAAAAATATGTGCTTGTATAGCTGAATATCCTTTTAGTAAATTAAAACATATTCTTTCACTGACATAATATTTTTGAGATTTGTTCTTCTCCTCCCTGATTGATATTTAGTTGGCAGTGATACTGACATACTAGCTTCAAATGTCTCTGTTCTCAGCTTCTTTGACAAGGAGTTAATGACTTTTAATGGAGAATTTAAGAAAAAGCTCTCTGCTTGGAGATACTTGTATAGATCTCCAAATATTAAATATACAGTAGTAAATACTTCCTCAAGAACAGGGCAGCTATCCCCACAGCCACGGGGGGGCTGACAAATGGGGACTGGTGGCCAGTTCATGCATCGTACTCTCTTACCTAGGAATGGCAGCCTTCATCCAGAACTACCCTAGTTGTTATAAGTTCCAGTCAGGTTCCAGAATTCTGAAGTAGTTGATTCCAAATGGTTTTTCCAGTTCAATGGCTGCTTTGTTGGAGGGAGACGCTCCTAGATCTTCCTACCATTTTGCTTCATGTCACTTGTATGAATGTACTTTGAAATTCATGTAAATGGTATCTATTTATCTATCTAAATTTTCATTTCCTACTTTTCATCATTTTCTTAAATTGTAGTGAAATACACATAACGTGAAATTTACCATCTTAATCATTTTTAAGCATACAATTCAATGGCATTAAGTATATTCACCCTGTCGAACTAATATCACCACCATCCATTCCCAGAACTCTCTTCGTCTTGAAAAAAGCTGGAACTCTGTACCCACTAAGTAACAACTCCCATCCACCCTCCCCCACAGACCCTGGCAACAACCATTCTACTTTTTTGTCTCTGTGAATTTGACTGCTCTAGGGACCTCATTAAGTGGACCTACTGTTTATCCCTTTGTGACTGACTCATTTCACTTAGCATAATAGCCTCCAGGTACGTCCATGAGTTAGAATTTCCCTCTTTGAAGGCTGAATAATATTTCATTGTATGAATAGATCACATATTGTTTATCCATTCATCCACTGATGGACATTTGGGTTGCTTTTGGCTGTTGTGAATAATGCTGCTGTGAACAGGGATGTAAAAATATCTGTTTAAAGTCCCTGCTTTCAACTCTTCTGAGTATATACCGGGAAGTAGAATTGCCAGATCATATGGTAACTCTGTTTAATTTTTGAGCAATCACCACACTGTTTTCCACAGCAGCTGTATCATTTTACATTGCTGCCAACTGTAAGGAATTCCAGTTTCTCCACATCCTCACTAATGCTTGCTATTTTCAGGTCTTTTTTTTTTTTTTAAATAGTAGCCACTGTAATAGGTGTGATGTTCTCCAGAGCCATACACTAATGTGGCTACACATCCCCAGGGTAGACATCCACGTTGTGTGCATCTCCTCACTGTCTCAATAAAGCTGTAGTAACATATTTGCTCATGTCCGTTTGTTAATCTGTGTAAAACCAGTTTGGGCAAATATGCCCAGGAATGGAATTGCTGGATCTCAATGTATTAGGATTTGTGTATTCTTTTTTTTTTTTTGCGGTACGCGGGCCTCTCACTGCTGTGGCCTCTCCCGTTGTGGAGCACAGGCTCCGGACGCGCAGGCTCAGCGGCCACGGCTCACGGGCCCAGCCGCTCCGCGGCACGTGGGATCTTCCCGGACCGGGGCACGAACCCATGTCCCCTGTATCGGCAGGCGGACTCTCAACCACTGCGCCACTAGGGAAGCCCAGGATTTGTGTATTCTTAATTTGACTAAGGAGTCTAAGTAAAACCAGACTGCTCTCTGTAATGGCTACACTGGTTTATATTCCTACCAACAATGGATGAGGATTCTATAGCTCAACAATCTTTTACCCAAACTTAGCATTATACAAACTTCCTATCGTATGCAGTCTTATATGCCTGAACTTCATTTGTATTTGTCTAACTTCTAATTATTTTGAGCATTTCTTCCTATGATTATTAATTTTTTGAGCTATCTATATTAAAGCTTCCTTGTTCATACCTTTGACTCATTTAAAATTTTGAGTTGCTGTACGTTTTTGTATTTGTTATTGTTTTGTTTTTTGACTGGAAGATTAGCTTTGATGTTCTGGAATTAGTCACCACTGTGTTTTTAGACATTGTTTATTCTTCTACTCTGTCATGTATTTATTAATTTGTCCAAGGTGTGTTTCATTAAATAGAAATTCTTAATTTTTATATACTCGAATTCAACAATTTTTTAACCTATGCATTACATTATTTTATTCTAATTAGTCTTTCCCTGCCCTTAGTTCACAAGGATACTTCTACGTTTTATTCTATGAACTTCATTGTTTTACCTTTCCTATTTAAGTTTTCATCTACCTTTCTACGTAGTGTTATTAGGAAGAGATTGTTTGATTTTTCTCCATATAATGAGATTTTTTTTTCCATATATTTTCTTCACATAATTTTCCCTACACTATCTCGAATCAAGTTGTCTTTTCTCCATCAATTTGCAATGCCCTCCTCATCAAATATTTTGTTCCTGGATATACACAGGTCTGTTTCTGCACTTTCCATCCCATTTCAGTGCTCTATTTACCTGTTTGTTTCTTCACCAAGGACACAGTATTTTTTAATCATAATGATTTTTGTACTTTAAATGATATAAAATTGCTAATATTTATCATTTCGATTTACAAAAAAGGTAATTTCATATGGTTGCACTTAACAGTATGTCTTAATATCTGATGGGGCAAGTTCTCCAAGTTCTCTCTCTTTGTTCTTTATTTTAATATATATAAAGTTGATTTGTCCCTTTACACACATTTGTTCTGCTTTATAAATTCAGATTAAATTTAATGAATTTCTTATAAATATCTGACTACTATTTTGATTGAGTTTCATTGAATTTTAGATCAATATAGGGACAATCAATACTTTTATAATATCAAGCCAGCTCATTTAACAGCACGGCATGTCTTCATTTATTCAAATAAACTTTTTTATGCCCTTTTTAACGTTTTACATTTTTCCCCACAGAATTCTCATGCATTCCTGATTTAGTTAATCCCTAGATCTTTTATAATATTTGTTATTTTAAAAAATATCATTTTTAATTTTATTCTGAGTCCATCTCTACTGGAAAGGAGAAATACTATTGATTTTTCTTGATTGATCTTCTATCCATATAACTTGCAGAACTCTCTTTTTACTTTTAATCATTTTCTATTAGAAGTTTGTTGATTTGATTTATTTTTCTAGATAGATGGCAATTTTATCTGTAAACAAGGGCAGTTTTACCTTTCTTTCCAATCTTTAAAACTATTTCCTCTCCTTTCCCAATAAAATTAAGCAATACTATATGGAAACACTGGTGGTAATAGAGAATGCTTATTTGTTCTCAGTCTTAAAGAGAAATTTTAGTTTCTCCATGCTTGAAACCTTTAACATTTGGAATTCTCTTTGTACATCTTACCCCTTGAAATGACCTCAGAACATTCAACCAGCTGCCTAGCTCGGATCTCTTGTCTTCAGGCTTTAAAAATCCCAGGTAGTTATTGTCTCAGCCATAAACAGGAAAGAGCATAATTGGTTTCTGCACTATGTATTTCCCTGGTCCCTGTGCTAGTCAAAGCTACAACTCTTTTTGTATTTATATAGAAAATTACTTAAATAATTTTTTCTCTAACCTTTGACACCCAAAATGTAAAACAAATATCAATGGATCCATACTGGTATAAATAAATGATTGAATAAATCAATAACTGGAGGAGAATAGATCCATCTCCCATGCAGAGTAATTCCAAGTATTGTAATTTAAGCAGATATTCTGCCCTCTGGGAGGTGGAGCAGAACCTCCCACTCTTGAAGTGTGGGCTGCAGAGAGAAATTTCCTCCCAAGGAGCACGGTGTGGATGGGGAAAGAGAGTCACTTTTCAGTAGAGAAACCCGACAGACATGACTTCAGACAGGTGATCAGGGTCAACATCAATGGTGATGATGTCATATTGACAGAATTTGCCCTGGATAAGATGTGATGACAATAGCACTTTGTCTCTGTGGTCTTCCTCCCCAACCCTGCAATCCCAGTCTCATCATGAGATGAACAACCAGTGAGCCTCAGCAGAAGGACGTTATACAAAATACCCGACTAGTACACTCCTCGAAACTTCAAGATCATCAAAAGCAAGGAATGTCAGAGAAATAGTCACAACCAAGAGAAGCCTAAAAAGACATGATGACTAAATGTCATGTGATCTCTTGGATGGAATCCTGGGACAGAAAAAAGACATTAGGTGAAAACTGAGGGAACCACAGTAGAGTATGGATTTTAGTTAATAATAATCTATCAACATTGGTTTGTTAATTGTGACAAGTATATCATATTGATGGAAGATGTTGGTAATAGAGGGAAACTGGGCATGTAGGGGGTGGGTAGGGGAGCACTCTGTACTATCTTTGCAATTTTTTGTAAATCTAAAGCTATTCTGAAATAAAATGCTTTATTTAAAAATCCCCCTGAAGCCTTCACTGAGAGTTCCGAGTGAAGTGGAGCATCCTGGGTGGGTAGAGGTGGTGTCAGGAGTTCCCTGGGGCATCTCCAGGCAGTTAAGTGGTTGTAAAAGAAAGGGATAGATTGGGAGTTTGGGATTGACATATACACTGCTATATTTAAAATAGATAACCAACAAGGAGCTACTGTACGGCACAGGGAACTCAGCTCAATATTCTGTAATAACGTAAATGGGAAAAGAACTTGAAAAAGAATAGATACATGTATGTGTATAACTGAATCACTTTGCTGTACGCCTGAAACTAAGACAACATTGTAAATCAACTACACTCCAACATAAAATAAAAATTAAAAAAAAAAAAAACTAAAAAAGGAAGAAAGGGGTTGAGAATGAAGGTTGCCTTTGCTTGTGACTTCCCTGGTGGTCCAGTGGTAAAGAATCTGCCTTGCAACGCAGAGGACGCCAGTTCGGTCCCTGGTGGGGGAATTAAGATCTCACAAGCCGCGGGGCAACTAAGCCCGTGCGCCGCAAGTACTGAGCTCACGCGCCTCAACTAGAGAGCCTGCATGCCGCAAACTACAGAGCCCACGTGCTCTGGAGCCTGCGATTCACAACTAGAGAGAGAACCTGCACACCACAACTAGAGAGAAGCCTGTGCCCTGCAACGAAGAGCCCGCATGCCTCAACGAAGAGCCCGCGTGCCACAACTAAGACCCGACACAGCCAAAAATAAATAAAGAAAAGATAAATCTTTTTTTTTTTTTTTTTTTAAAAAGGTTGCCTTTACTCAACACTTTTAAGGATGTAAACCTCCAGAGGGAGGCATGTGCTTCTCCCTGGGTGTACACAGGTGCACTGGGCTCTGTGTGGCTAGTAACAGCTGCTGTGTAGCAGAATGGGCAGTTGAATTAAAGCCGGAGTATTTTCCTGCCTCACAAAGTAAAGGAGAATCTATGCAGTGCACACACGGGCACACAAACACACACTATCAGAAATGACTTGGGACAGATGTCCTGCTGCCCTGGAGTCAGAGTTTCTTGAAGATGAGTCCAGAAATCCTGGGATGAGGTGCCCAGAAGGACCAAGACACATCCCTGTGTCTCTAGAGCTTTTCTTTGCAACTGCCTCACCAGAGGGCTCTGCACCCCACGCACATTCACCATCACAGATGCGTGATCACACTAGTTTTGTTTTTTTCTCTACCAGAAAGCGACTTTCCCTCCACGCCCCCTCCAGTCTGCTTTGTTCTTATTTTCACGGCCTCCTGGCATTACCTTAAGATAAACTAAAATCTCTTCAAATTGGATTCCTGAATAATTCCAGAGGGGAGAGTTTCTTTGTGAATTCTATTTGCTTGTGGACTCTGTACAGTGTTGGCAAATTCCACAGTGTTGGCAAGGCTCCAGACCTATTTAAATCCCCTTTCCAATTACCCAGCACCATCAAAGATGTCACCGACTTGAAGGGAAAATCCAAAAAGATTCTTTGCTTCAGGGTGTGTGTGAGAAAGTCCAGAATTTTTAAGAAGCACGTTGCTTGCAGCATCCGTCAGCTGGACACCAGCATGCAGAGCTTCTGGTATTTATCCTGTCCTGTTGGCTACTGAAGCTTGAGGCAGTTGGGCCCTGCCTCTGGCAAGTGGCCAAGCTTCCCAGCACGGGGAAGATGTAGAACAAATTGGGAAAGAACATTTTAGAGCTGTGCCTCTCACATTCAGTCTGGGGTCTCAGCTGAGCCATCGCTGCAAGGAGGTTGTAAGACTGCCCCTCCTCACTTTCCGGAAGATTCCTAAATGTCGGAGGTTTATAGTCTGATTATCCTGTGACCAGACTTTTTTTCATTTTGGGGGAAGAGCAAGGTGACACATTGCTAAATATTAGGTCTGGGAGTCTTTGTGAGCTGATTTCATAGCCCTGGGCCTTTGGGGGTTCTAACTCGGGAGTGAAAGGCATGTGCTATAGCTGCTCATAGCTCAAGGGCCTTTAGTTGCCAATTGGAGCTGTCCCACTTGAAAGGGGATGAAGCCCTAGAACATCTCTCCCTAGGATATCTCACTGTCCCCATTGGCAGAAATGATGATCCTATGGCCTAAAATGAAGTCTTATTAAGAAAGAAATCCAGGGCTTCCCTGGTGGCGCAGTGGTTGGGAGTCTGCCTGCCGATGCAGAGGACACAGGTTCGTGCCCCGGTCCGGGAAGATCTCACATGCCGCGGAGCGGCTGGGCCCGTGAGCCATGGCTGCTGAGCCTGCGCATCTGGAGCCTGTGCTCCACAACGGGAGGGGCCACAGCAGTGAGAGGCCCGCGTACCGCCAAAAAAAAAAAAAAAAAAAAGAAGTCCAGCCATAGCATGTGATCATGTGATCAGCGGGTCCCCCAGGGTGAAAGGTGCTCATTAGGGACAGTCTTAGTCTCTTCAGGCAGCTATAACAAAAGTAACTTAGATGAGGTGGCTTGTAAACAACGACACACTTCTCACGGTTCTGGAGGCTTGTCCAACGTCAAGGTGCCAGCATGGCTGAGTTCTAGTGAGACGCTGCTTCCTGGCTCACTGATGGCCATCTTCTCACCGTGTCCTCACGTGGCAGAAGTGGCGAGGAAGGTGTCTGGGGTCTCATTCAGAAGGGCCCCATCCTTATGACCTAATCATCCCCAAAGGCCCCCGTCACCCTGGAGATTACGATTTCGGCGTATGAATTTTGGGAGGTGACACATTCAGTCCATAGCAGGGACTGTCCATACCCTCCTGAGCCCTACTGTGTAGGCATTTCCCTTCTGAAGCAGTGGCATTGTCAGCTGGTTGGGAGCCCGGGATGTAACACAGTAATGAGGTTCTCTGCTGAGCCGCCAATGGTGGTTTTTAGGTACCTCTGATCCAGGGACTTGGGCCCTCTTCCTGTTACTTTCTCGTCCATTTCCTGATTTGGAATTGTCTGCGGGAAGTGTTCCATGATCACGAGCTGAAGCTGCAGAATCCTTCTGAAGCAGCTGGCGGAAGCGTCTAGTCCAGGGGCCTCGTTCTTTTGGAGGACACTTGCACAACTCAGGTGTCTCTCCTCCCTCTCACCCCTGCCCTGACGCCACGCTGTATCGTTTGGCTTCTTGTGTGCCTCCTGTCCACCCACCAAGGATCAGTCCTTATTCCTCTGGGGCTTTACTCTGCCCTGGTCTTCTTTGGCTTGCGACTTACCTGGTTTGACAGAGACTATCTTGGTTTTAAGACTGAAAAGCCCGTATCCCAGGAACCCCTTCAATCCCAGGTAAACCAAGACGGTTGGTGACAGTCTGTAGCTTACTGACCTCCACTCAGGTGGGTGGCCCAAAGCTGCACCCACCCCAGCCTCGGTAGCTGGCTCAATTTCCTAAATAAGATGTGACAACAAGAGTCTGATCAACTGTGTTCCCCAGCATCCAGGAGTTTCCAAAGCATCTATTTGGTTTTATGGCTGAATCCCTTTTGGTTGTGGGAGGAGGCAGATAAATTAACAGGGACCCTGACAATACCCACAGGTCCCAGTTCCCCGGGCCCTTTATCATTGAGGCTGCATTTCCTTACGTGTCTTCATGTGCTGAGACGATGGGCTGCCCTCAGCTCTGCTAGGTGGAAGGCTTCAGAGGAGGCTGCTCCAAGCACCTGGATCAGCTCCCCAGTGATGGGGCCAAGAGTTTCCCAAAATGTAGCAGTATTTTATAACTTTATTTATGTATGTTTAAATTTTGTACTTTATATTGGACTATAGTTAATTTACAATGTGCTAATTTCAGGTGTACAGCTTAAACTGAGTATAATCTAGAATCATTTTGAATCACTATGTTGTACAGCTGAAAGTAACGTAATATTGGAAATCAACTCAACCTCAATAAAAAATAAATACAATAAAATAAAAATTCAAAACCCAACCCAACCAAAACAAAATGCAGTTAAGCCTACCTGGTCTTGCTGCCTGGGCGCTAGGAAACAGAACATCACCAAGCGCTCACTGGAGCAGTGTGCTCACCAGCTGTGTCTTGCCGCCACTGTTCTGTTGCGTCTACGAGTCAAATGAGCACTGGGGTCTCTGAGAAGGCAGGGATCTAGTTTGTGAGACCCAGGAAGGCTTCTAGAGAGCAAGTCACTGAACTCTGTTTTGAAGGGTGAGATTTGAAGAAGAATGGGAAAGGGCTCCTGGGGTTACATTCTAAAGGACAGAGCCACACCTTCAGTCCACGGTACAGGTGCACTCACACACCTGGCTGACTTTCGCTTCTACTTGTAGCCATTTTGGCTTTGGGGACAGAAGAGCATCTCAAGTGGCCTTTGACCTTGACTCTTCTCCCAATGCTTATATCTCTCCCTAAACCGCCCAAGTATTTAGTTGACTGTTAAGCCTTCCAAGAAGAGGAACATCATCAGGGACTTAGTAAACCTTTTTAGTGATAAAACATCTTTCCAGTCAGTATATTTTTTTCCCCTTATTTTCCCTGATTCACTTTGTTATAAAGCAGAAACTAACACACCATTGTAAAGCAATTATACTCCAATAAAGATGTTAAAAAAAAAAAAAGCCTGTGCTCAAAATATTTATTCACACTAAGGTGTAAATGATAGGTGGCAGGTCAAATGAGAATCACTTTTAAATTCTTTTCTCTTTTTATTAGATAATACTCAGGAACATTGTAGCTAAATCGTGGAATATCAATTATAGGATGATTGGTTGGGAAGGATTTTTAAGCCTTTGGGGATCCTGCAGAATACAAACTATGGCATATCTGAATCCACCTAAAGATTAGGCCAACTTTGATGGAGACAGATTTAATCAAAAGTGGAAAAAAAGTGAAAATTAAGGTAAACATTTATACTTCAATATAATAGCTCAGGAAACTGGAACACTGATGTTCCTGAATTAGATTAATATTCCCTCCGTTTTCTGTTTTTTGCTCAAGTACAATTCTTTAAAATTCAGAATCATTTCCTAAAACTTTAATGGATTTGGACTCAGCCAGCAGATTATCTGTTATCTCTTTCCAATAAATCAATCCGGTAATGTTCCTTGACGGTCTATACACAAAAAGCACCTCGCCACTTCCTTTGGAGGATACAAAATGAACACACGAATACCTTCCTTAATTGTGTTCTGTTAGTTTCAGGACTGGAATTTTTGAAAGGACTTGAATGTCTTAGAGGATTCTTTCAATAATTAAAGGTAATCTATGTAAAGGGCTTAGAATTTAGTGCAAAACAAACACTCAACAGGTGGTTGCAGTTGTGTTGCTTTATCGTTATTCTAGCTGGACCGCTCTCTGCCTGCTTGACTTGGAACAAGTTAGTCAACGTCCCTGTGCTTCAGTTTCCCCTTCGGGAGAATGAAGATAATATGTGTAGCTCCTGTTTTACAAGTCTGTTAGGAGTCTTATTAAGATAACATTTGTAGAGTTGCTTTGAAAACTATGAAACACTAAACAAACATAAGGAAGTCTCAGTCATCTGTTAGATTAGTCCCAAGTGAGTGGAAGAAATCACGTCCTCCTGTTATGTCTCCTATTACCTGGAACAGGCTTGGGAGAGGCCTTGAGGCATCTCTGCTGGACAGTCCACTGCCAGAGATAAAAATTTAGTTTTTTGTTTGATGGGGTATATGGAATATTAGAAGGCAAGGTTGAGATTGGTCCATATTCTCATCTCTGCTTGTTCATTCATTCAACCTTAATTTCCTGGTAGATGAGAGAGACAGAGACAAAGAGAGAGAGAGAGACTGTTCTCGTGAACTTCTGGTTCTTCTGAGACTCAAACCAAGAGGACCTCCTCTTCAATTCCTATTGCAGAGCAACGTGGGAGAAACCATGTACCTAGGAGATGTCTGGGTTACATAAGCTCTGATCTCAGCCCCTAGTTGCTGCCTTTGAGGGACTGTGGGGCTGGGCTTCTGGAGACATCACAGGTAATGTGATGTTTGGAAGGGCTAACGGTTTGTTAGCCCTTCTCAAGGTTGGTTGGAAGGGCTAATGGTTTGTTAGCCCTTCTCAAGGTTGGTTGGAAGGGCTAATGGTTTGTTAGCCCTTCTCAGGGTTGGTTGGAAGGGCTAACGGTTTGTTAGCCCTTCTCAAGGTTGGTTGGAAGGGCTAACGGTTTGTTAGCCCTTCTCAAGGTTGGTTGGAAGGGCTAATGGTTTGTTAGCCCTTCTCAAGGTTGGTTGGAAGGGCTAATGGTTTGTTGAGTTCCTGACTCTATGAGAGTGGTTATGGAGTGCTGTATAGAAAGTGTTGCGTAGTGAACTTCTGGTTCACTCATAGGCACATGCTTTTATAATCCATCTAAGGGAATTGAACTCCCTTATTAAAACAAAATGCACACTCTACAGAATTCTAGTCCTCCTGTCCAAGTAAGGCAAGGTATTTGGGCCAAGTGCATCTACCGCTATTTTTCTTAAATTTTATCTACCCCATAGGGTGTAGAGAATTACTCTCTTTAATTACTGTGGCCACCATTGCATTGGCTTCTTTTCTAAAACTCTGTCCCAGGAGTTAACAAAAATCACTTTTTTTAAGTTCATGCATTCTTTTAATAATATATATATGTTTTTTTTAATTGGAGTATAATTGCTTTACCATGTTGTGTTAATTTCAGGACTGGAATTTTTGAAAGGACTTTGCTTAATGTCTTAGAGGATAAAGAGCGAGTAGAGAAGGAAAATGTAAAATAGAGGGCACAGGCTTCTGACGGGCAAAGCTGTCATCAGCTCCTACCCATTCTCCTCCAGGGGGAGCAGAGAGGAGTATAGTCTTACTCTCAAGGATGGATCAACATTGTGCCCAAGCTCCCGGCTTCCCAGCCCCTCATGTTTCCTCAGTTTCCCGTTCCTGAAGGTCATGTCTCAGACACTTTGTACATTTTCAGTCCAAGCCAAAGTCAAGAAAGAGACTTAGAAGACCCCATACTTAGTTCTTATTTCTGGTCCGAGGTGTGGACCCTTCCCCAGGTGACTGGCAGGTCCGTGATGATATTCACAGCGAATGAATCATCTCACATTTCTCACACTTCTACATGCAGCCACCGTATCTCCCTCACAGCCCCTTCTATTAAAAAGAGGAAGCGGGCTTCCCTGGTGGCGCAGTGGTTGAGAATCTGCCTGCTAATGCAGGGGACACGGGTTCGAGCCCTGGTCTGGGAGGATCCCACATGCTGCGGAGCAACTAGGCCCGTGAGCCACAACTACTGAGCCTGCGCGTCTGGAGCCCGTGCTCCGCAACAAGAGAGGCCGCGATAGTGAGAGGCCCGCGCACCGCGATGAAGAGCGGCCCCCGCTCGCCGCAACTAGAGAAAGCCCTCGCACAGAAACGAAGACCCAACGCAGCAAAAATAAATAAATAAATTAATAATAATAATAATAATAAAAGAATAATGTCTTTGAATGCAGAGAATGTGCTTTAAAAAAAAAGAAGCAGCAAATTCAGTGACAACCCATCCATGTGAGAATGACAATGACCAGTGTGGTGGCCAGAAAAATGCACCAGTCAGATCAGCGGGGGAGCGTATGTGACCCACAGCCCAGCCACGGCCCTCTGGATCTGTCACGCTCACTTGAGGCCATGCTCCCTGTGGGCTGCTCTCTGCCAGACTGAACACTGATGCTGCCATGCAGGTCCTCTCCAGAGAGACACAGCTTCCCAGGGTGAGTGGACTAGAGGCCTCACCCTCGGCCTGGCTGACCCTGACCCGGGGCTGTACCACAGTCCAGAGCTCCTCCTGCCCAAGTCTCCTCCCTCCCTTCTCTCCTCCCACGTTTGCCAGACCTGCAGCATGGTCTGAAGGTGCTGCCTGACTCCTCTGGAGGCCTCGCTCAATAAATCCCTTGGACATCAAATCCTATCCTGGCATTTGCTTCTCAGTGGACACAAATTAACATAACCAGTGACCAAGGAGATGTTTGGTTACAGATCCGAGCTGTATTTACTGGTGTCACCTGTGTGCGTTTGGAGGTTCGTGTGTTTCATTCCCCTGCACGTCAGCTAGCCTCTGGGCTGCCCTGGGAGCTCAGAGCACTGGGTGAGCTGGTGAAGTCAAGCAGAGTGAGATTTGGTTTCTTCTCACTGGGTTTGCCCCCCCTCTATTTTCTAGGGCGGCTGAAATCACAGAAGGAGATATTAGCACATAGCCGCTTCTAGACTGGGAGTTCAGCCCTTCAGGAGTTCAGCCAGGGTGCCTGTCCAGGTTTTATTAGCCAAGCCAGTTGGTTACTGTTTGGTAACCTAAGTGGTCAGGAGCTTCTGACAGTAGCAAAAAAATGAAAAACAACAACAGGAAAACCCACCTTGTTTGGGAAACCTTGAAAAATGTGAGACTGTGGTTATTGGTCCAGGAAAGAATATGCTGCTTGTTTGAGAAAGCAAAATAAAATTCCATCTGTGTCCACAGCTGTGCTGGACACTCAGTACACAGACGCTGCGCAAGCTTAGGGAACCGTCAGTGCAGGGGTAGCAAATAATTGCAAAGAGTTCCATTTCCATAAACCTATTCAGAATTTTGCACACCAAGGTATTTTTTAAAGCCTTTCAATTTGGTGTATGTGTATTTATTTTTGTTTTATAATTTAGCACAGTTTTAATTTTGTAATTATTTATGAAAAGAAACTTTGTAATATTTTCCATACGCAGGACTCCTAAAGGTCTCCATCTAGTCCACGGGCGTGGCCCCCGGACAGCCAGTCCCCGCCCACCCTCATGATCAGGTACCCATCAGCGGTGTGTTGGTAAATGTTTCATAACTGGATCTCTGGGGAAAAGGGTAAAGCCCAGGTTACCTTGAAATTTCTGTAAATAATATGCTCTACTTGTAATATAAAACATCTGTGGTCGTACCGACAGGGACTATAAAGGCAGGAGTAATGCCTGTCTCCTCCTCAAAATTCCAACCTTGCTCCTCAGCCGCGAGGAATCTGTCTCACTGTCGGCAGGTGGCAACGTCTAAAGCATTTTGGCCAATCCTGCTTAGAGATTAGCTCCGTGGTTAAGCCACTAGCCCAATAATAAGGTTCTTTTTAGAGCCATGACCAGCTTTAAGGATCGAATGGATGCTGTCGTCCTGGCTACAGAAATGTACCAGCTCTGAAAAGGATGCCCCCAGCTTCCTGGAGCTCATGCATCCTCTCCTCTCCCGTTCTAGTTCATTCATAAACCCTAAATTAAGAACATGTACTTTTGCGGGCCTCTCACTGCTGTGGCCCCTCCCGTTGCGGAGCACAGGCTCCGGACGCGCAGGCTCAGCGGCCATGGCTCACGGGCCCGGCCGCTCCGCGGCATGTGGGATCCTCCCGAACCGGGACACGAACCCGCGTCCCCTGCATCGGCAGGCGGACCCTCAACCACTGTGCCACCAGGGAAGCCCAAGAACATCTACTTTAAAGTGACTCTCCAGTAACTCTTTTCTCTATACCTAAAAGGTCCTAAATCTAAACCAGTGGATCCCAAGAGAATGTTGTATAAGAAATGCAGTTGCCCTGGATGTGAAAACATTCTTTACAAGATTTATTCAGACCAAGCATGTCAGATCTCAAAGAGTTTTTCTTTTTTTCTAAAAAATCCTAACATTAGACTCTGAAGAGGCACTTTCATGCACAGAGGACTGCGACCTCCCTTGGGGTTCTGTGGAAATGTCCACGTAATTAACATGAACTGGGGTAACTATTTTGGAGCTGCTTCTTCCACAAGGGTTTCTGCTGATTCATGAGCTGATGTGCACAGAAGTGACAGGAGTGGGAAAAGACAGGGAGAGAAATTTGTGTGGGGCTGGGAGATGAGGTCCTTCGGTGAGAAGGGCTAGAAAGTATAAAGTAGTCTCATTAAAAATGCATGTTGTGGAGCAAGAAACCGTTCCATGGCCTCATTTTGTGCTCCCTCCCTAAAGATTCCTAAGCCAGGGGCCTCTGACGAGCCTATTAGGTCACTGTCCTTTTCTCTACCGAGTGCCCCTTCCACATCTTTTCAGTTCTGCTGAAATCATCCTCAACCCTGGGCCATGCGGGGCTACCTGCACCATCCTTTTAATAGAAACAAACTTCCCAATCTATAACTTAGGCCTCAGAAGCAAGAGAATTGGTTTTAGAAGCTGCTTCAATTTTCCCCAGCTTTTTTTAGCACTGTGGGACAAATCCCATCACCTCTGGGGATTCGTGTTTTTCATTGGTCATGGCTGGTACTCGATTTTACAGAGATTTTAATTGTTTTTGTTTCTGCGGTTTGTGGCCAGAGGACTCTGATCTCTTCAATACTTGTAAGACGTTCCCAAAGTGCCTGACATTCCGGAAGACTGGTCCCTGTTTATTTAATCGAGATTTAGGGTCCTCTGTCCATGAGGCACAAAGCTTGTTGCCAGGGATAGAGTACTGAGTGAAAACAAACATGGTTCCCGCCGTCAGGATTGTAGTGGAGACACCTATTAATAGGAGAATCACACAAATAAATGTAGAATCACACCTGAGGTACCCAGAGCAAAGGAAAAGTGCTAGGAGCCCTGAGAACTTATAACGTAGGACCTGACCAAGTGAAAATGGACAAAGGATGCTTCCTAAAGAAAGTGATGGTGTCGTTCAGACCTGAAAGCCATCAGGGGTACCTGGAGGAGGGGCAGCTAGGCAGAGAAGAGAGTTTGTGCTAAAACAAACAGCACATTCCAAGTCCCTGGTGGTGGAGGGAGACCGTAAAATGTTCAGGGATCCAAGAAAAGGCTAGCTGTGAAAGAATAGGAGTAACAAAATAATGGGAATCATAAACGTAAAATCTGGGATTGAGGTTATGGCTGGTGCGCCAGGAATGAGGGAGGGAGAGGCAATGTAGGAGGAGGCCACTGGGGGCTTCAAGTATAAGACAATACTGCTTTTTGTTTAAAGGTGGGCAGTGAGTCCATGAGTTCGTTATAACACTATATATGTATTGTACATCTAAAATATTTAATATTAGTTTTTAAAAAAGAAAGACCAGCGAATCTGTGAGAAAAGAGAAAAGGAGAGAGGGTGGCAGAGAGAGGAAGCCGAGGGTTAGAAAAGATATCAGAGTATATGTCTTTCAGCTTAATTAAAACAGTATGATGGCTATTGTCACAGTATACTTTGAAAGGCACGATCCTGAACTTCTAATTCTTGTAGTCACTACTTTAGGGCGACCGAAACTAATTCTTAGGTAATGGTACTTACAAAGGGCTGTTAACATACAACGCTTCCACCATGGATGGGGTTAGGCATTAGCCCACCCAAATATCAAGAACTCTCTCCCTACTGGTTATAAAAACACATAGGAAAAATTTTTTTTAAATAGCGAAACTAATGTTTATTAAGTATTATTTATTAAGTAAAACATTAGAAACATCGAGAACTAAAGAATTTTATATTTTATAAAAACCTTATCATGAGTGGTGTGAACAGCGGTTGTCGTCTTCTTGTTGTCATATGACTTACTCGGTGGAGGCAGCATCCTCCCTAGGCCTTGTGAGATTGTCCCACTCCCTACTAAGTTTGGGTCAGCTTCCAATATTTTATCCTTTGAGCCTTCAATGTCTTGAAAAATCTCTGAGAGTTCCTTTAATATGATTTTTTTTTTTTTGCTGCTGTCATTTCCTCTGGGACGTCTTCACCATTTGCATCATAACCATTTTCCGAATTTTTGTGTGTGAGTTCACCTTCCTCAAGTTCCCCTGGCTGCACGGCTAGAGTCTCTCCACTGGAGGCAGTGTCCACGTTTCCACAGTCAGCTAATTCTTCAGAAACTCCATTTACTTTCATTGTGAATTTCACAGTCAGACTTTTTGTTTCTTTGCTACACTTTCATGTTCGGTGGCTTGTTGTCTCTTTTGATTCTCCGCTTTTGTAAAATGTCATGTAAATTATTTATCACTGGGAGACAAGGAGGCCCCACGGCCACACACTTTGCTGTCTGTGCATGAACTGATAACAGATGCAGCATGACCGGTCACACACAACTTCTAGAAGAAGTGACACGATTGGTTTCTATCAGGATGTACATCTGTTATTTACGTAGTGATCTTTGGACTGAAGAGTAAGTAGCAGAGTTTGTACTTGATGCAATCAGTTACACTGAACACACCACAGTAACTGAAATTCGTACGCAGTGGAACTGTGCAAAGTGAGGACTTCTTGTATTTACACAGGAGTCAGAAGAGTCATTTTGGAGGGAGTGGAGCAGAACAGAGCAAGGCTCTGAGCAAATGAAACACAGGACAATTTAGGTGGGAAGAAGGGAAAAAATTTGGAATTTGAGCTTCCCAATAATAAAATGCAACATTGGAAACGGTACCAGGAACCTGGTTAGAGAAGGTAGCAAGTGGGGACGGGCAGCGGCTGAAGGGAGAAAACTCCCAAGGGAATACCAGAGGATGACCAAGGCTAACTACTCATAGGCCGGTCAAGTGACCATCGAAGGTTACATGGAGACTACCTGATTGGTCATGTGTTTCTCTCCTTCTATGCTCTCTACATGATGAGTGTCTTCTCTTATTTTGCAAAAGAAAAAGTATTATAAGAGGCTTAGTATCATTAAGCAAGCTTGCCTGAGTGCCCACTCACTGCTAGCTGTTTGCACATATTTTCACGTGACTTTACATGTAAAACCTTCCCATTTTGCAATACAAGTGTGCCCGACACAGTCCTATATTGCTGCCAAAGGCTTGGGATTTGCTGAAGGAGAGTGATGGAAAATACCCGAATGAGAGTCAGGGAACAGCTTTGGAAGATGTTAAACAGAAATGAGACTACAATGAAATACTTTACTCTGCCAATGAAAAGAACTCTAAAATAATTATTCACTTTAAAATGATGGAGAACTTTGGTTTTGTCATCATTCTCTCTTCTTTTTTTGACATTGCAGATGAGTCAGGATCTCTTAGAAGCTCCTCTGGGTTTGGAAAGAGTTTTGCTTGGAGGTCTCTTGGTCTCTAACTGTTCACAACAAATGATGACACAACATTTGAGCAACAGAGTGAAAACAGTATCCTGAGAAATCAGAATGAATCCAAAACCACCAACCTACATGTGTAAAAGCAGGTGTTTTGATACAGGTGAAAGATGCTAGGTTTGGGACCATGCTATATATTTCTTGGAAATCACTGTTGCTTAGATAAAAAATCACCATAATGTTTTAGCATGGGGAAAGTCTCCATCGGTCTCAGGTTAACGTCCCCTGTGGGGTAGCTGATAAATTTGGAGAAGTGCCGTCTACTCTGGGGTAGGCCCAAAGCATGATTTGTCTTCTTGTCTATTTTGGCTCCCCCAGTCTGCAGCCTTAGTGTGTAATAAACTCAAAAAAATTGGGCATTTTTTTTTTAGTTGAAATTAAACAGATCCTTCCTAGACAGACTTTAGGGATAAACTGAACGATTTTCAGAGTTTTTAGAGCTGAGCTTATTTTCATGGACCTGCTAGCTTTTCGAGTAATTTAAAGATTTTAGGATACTTCTGCTGCTCTGGAATTCTGCTGGACTTGTTTTTATTTTTAAGGAAGTTAAAATTCAAATTAAATGAAGTTTAGGCCACCTCATAACAGAATGAAAAATTACTCCTTTCATGTAGCAAGTGTATATTTCCGTTATCACCTGGAGGTCCTTTCTATTTAGTTCATTTATTATGGTAGTAAAATTGAGTTCTTTTGTTAAGAAAACATTTTTCATGATTTGAGAAGCGTGAAACAGAACAAATCCTTAAGTAAACAGAAAAGGAGAGCTTGCACATATTATTTGTGGTTTCTGTTGGAGGCTTCATAGTGCTTTCAACTGAGGGTCTGTTTCTGCAAAACAGCTTAAATGCTACTATGGTGAAAGAAATACAATAACGTATCTTTACAGAGAAATGTGTAGTTAATCTTTATCCTGCTTAATATTTACAAGAAAAGAGTAGGTTGATATTATTGTTGTTGTTACCATTTTACTGATGAAATAAATACAGAAATTTGGGACCTGAAACATATTTCACTTGGGATCTCCTGCTTCCAGTAATGGTAAGACAACTTGAACAAACACTCCTGCTGAAAACAAGTAAAACAGATGAAATAGAGGGAAGAAATCTTTAAAACGTTTGCTGTGAGAGCATCCCTGCTACAGAGAAAGCAGGTGAAAGAACTAAACTGAGGTTTTAGCAGAATCCCAGGGCAAGGTGAACAAAAGTCAAAATCTGGAGCCCATCCAACGTGAAAAGTCTGATGCATCCCCACCTGTATTTCAACGTAGGACCCCAAAGACCTTCAGCCTCAGGGTGAGAATGAACCAGATGTAAACCAGCATTCACGCTGACTCACAGCCCATGTTCTCTTCCTCTGTCTAGTCTGGAGAACCTCAAGACTTGAACTTGAATTGAGGTGGGCTTGCACCCCTACTCCCCACCCTCTGCTGTACACACACACACACACACACACACACACACACACAAACAGCTGTAGGAAAGGATAAACGTTCTCTCTGCGGGTTTCCCATCCACGGATTCAACGAAATTTCTATCTGTGTTTGGTTGAATCCGCGATGGGAAACCCGCCAATACAGAGGGCCACCTCTGTTCATTGTTCCACACCTATGTGTATATAGGAGTTGAGCATCCATGGTGTCTAATCTGCAGACATCGAGGGATCGTGATTAAGCAGAAACAACAGAAAACGGAGAGTCCACAGTGGCTTTAGATATTAGAATTATCAGACAGATCGTAGAATGGCTATGCTTAATGTGTTTGAAGAAGTAAAAGAGGAACTTAAAATATATAAGCAGCAAAGGAAACTTTTAAAAATGGCATAGCTGATATAAACAATAGAAAAATTAGAAATTATAGACTTTGGGATAATAAATTTAGACTATAAAACACTGCACCCGAGAACTGAAGGATACGTACTCTTTTCAGCCATGCATGGAACATTTACAAAATTTGTTCATATATATTGGTCCATAAAGCAAGGTCTCGACATACTTTACAACTACAGGGAGTATATTCTAGCACTCATGCTAGAAACCAGTTTTAAAGAAAGGATGACTAGAAAATCTCTAAATGTTTTGAAATAAATACTTTTCTACATAACCAACTTTTCTTTAACCAAATTAAAGAAGAAATCATAATGGAGATTTGAAAATATTTTAAATTATTATGAAAATACATGTTTATACTCATGGGATGCAGTTAAGGCATGATTAGAGGAAAACTTATATCCTCAAGATGAATGTATAAGATAAAAGAAAGACATAATGAGTTGGGCATCAGTCTAGGAAACTAGGAGAAGAACAGTAACAAACTCAAACTAAATGCATCGCCTCTGCTAAATCCCTGACCCAGGCCACCATCATTCCTCGATCACTGCAATAATTTACAATCAGCCTCCCATCGACGAATTTTCCACAAAGAAGTCATTATTTTACTCTAAAAGCATAAAGCTTAATGCAATATCCTTACTTATAAACCTTTTTGGGGGATGCTATTTAAAAATGTATTAGCATGCTTTCTTTTTTCTTTTATTACTGAGGAAATGGCTTTGCCTCGATTTGCTCAGTGAGGAGATATTAGGATTTCTGTAGTAACAGAAGGAACCACTGGGGCTGAAGTAGTGAGACAAAGAAGGGAAGGGAGCCAGTATGGGGTACATGAGTCAGCATAACAGCTCGGCCCCGCTGGAGGGTCTCTGGGAAATTCTGTGTAATCTGCTTCAGAGTTGGCCTACCTGAGGGTGAGGGGGGTCTGTTATTTATCCACTAACTCTCAACTGACATTAGTCGAGGTCTCCTTTTGAGGAAATTAACTTCCTGGCACTCCAGGCCAGTCCTGCACATAAATCAAACATGCTTCTGTGGTTAGGGACTGCCCCCAGGAAGAGGGTCACAGGAGCTCACAGCACAAGGCCGCCTCTGTATAAGGGAACGGTGAATGTCCAGAGGATTCCTCGGGTGAAGCATCAACACTTGCACTGCTGTGATCAACTTCTATCCCATCTTAAGGGAAGATTAACGGGACAAGTCCCAGTCTCTGCTGCTGGAGTTTATCCTAAAGGCATCATAGATATGTCCTCTACTACCCACTCTGGATTCTCCTTAACCTTGCTCAACACGTCTGCTAGCTTAGTTTGCTAGAATAATCCATAACCCAGACATTCACCCCTGAGAGTTCTGAGTCACTGGTTACCGCACTGTGGTTGCTGTGACTTCCCCATCCGTGGTTAGCACTGGACACAGAAGCACAAAAAGCCATGCCTGCGTGCTTGGTACCCTCCTCCGACCCCCTTTATCTACAGCAGCAGTCAGAGATCCTGAGGATAATCAAGGTTGCTTTCGTCCACCAGTGTAACGATCCCTTTCTTTGCTTTTGCGTGTGCATTGACACTAGGAGCCCCAGATGACCAGGGGCTCCTTTGGATTTAAAGGGTTTAATGGAGCACCTCCGGTTAAGTCTGGGTTCCCTTCCCTGGAAATCAGAACTTATAACCAAGAAGAATCTAAACTTACAGGGTTAGGAAACACAGATTTCCCCAAGTCAGTCACTGAAAGTGGTTATGGAAGAAGCCCCTCCTTCCTATAACCCTTGGTTCCTGGACTCATTAGTTCTAGCAGATAATGTATCCTATAATGGCCATATAATGGTTCCAAGAATATGCTATATCCCAAATGACATGCTCCGTTCTAACTCTGTGGAGTGTCTCTGCCGAGCCAAGCTCCTGCCTCTGCTGTGCCTTTAAGAGGCCATCCAGCACTCTATCAGCCTGGTAGTTTCTGGGTGATGCGACGTAGGGTAGAAACGTTGGGTCCTACAGTGATGTGCCCATCATCGCACCTGCTTTGCTGCTGGCATTGACCCAAAGACTCATACATACTGTGTTCATTAGCACAGGCCCTTCGAATATGTTCTACTCCAGACCTCCTTGTCTCTGATCTTTCTAACCCGTGCACCTAGACCGCTGACCTAGACAAGCCATTAACAGATGTCCAAGGAGCCGGGTATAGCCTTACCTGGGTACCGCTTCTCTTTCCATACAAATGTGATGCCAGGTGTACTGCATGCGGCCGTGTCCACAGGGAGAATTTCTCCTCTTCACTCCGTATCAGGGAGAGGAGAACCGTGGTGCCGTCACAGGGTTCTCCTCTCCCTGAGTAGGGCTGTGGTTGGTAAGTAATCTACTCTTCAGCTCACATAGCTGTGAACTGAGGGAAAGGCATTCGTGCAGTGGATGCATGTAGCAGTGGTGTCTGGATTTCCTGTTCGTGTAACCTACCTGTGCTTTCCAGACCTGCTTGGGTCCAATCCCACGTGTACAGTTTTCACTGAGTGATGGATCGCTGCCGAGCCTGACCAGTCCTATAATTTACTGGCTGTGATGAATCCCTATTCCTGATGACAGCTCTAGTCTCATAGCCCCTTGATGTTCCACAGTCAGACACTCAGTCTCCATGATGGCCCAACAGCAGGCCAGGAGCTGCTTTTTGAATAGTGAATAGTTCTCTGATGCGGATTGCATTCCCTTGTTCCCTTGTTCCTTGGGCTCTTCACTGTGTCTCCAATACCAAGGTTTCCCTGAGACTCCACACAACGTCCTTTTCTACTGTAGGTATTTCTAGCACCATTAGATCTGCTGGATCTTATGACCCAAGTAGTAGAGTTACTCACACTGCAGCTTGAACCTGCTGCAGAGCTATTTCTTGCTCTGGACCCGCTTGGAGCTGCCTTATCCAATAATGGGTTAGAGCCGGATTTCCCAAGGTAATATATGATATTTCCAAATTTCAAAGATACCTACCAAACATTGTGTCTCTTTCTTGGTGGTAGGAAGGGCAAAGTGTAATAGGTCCTCCTTTATCTTGAGGGGGAGTCCTGGCATGCTCCAGATATCACAGCTCCTAGAAACTTTACTAAGTCTCTGCAGGGTTTTCTTCCCGCCTTTTGGTGTGCACATGTCTTACCAGAGGATAAGGAATACTTGCCATTTCCAGCTTCCCAAGTCGATTAATATGATCTTATCAGTGTAGTGGACCAGCATGATTTTTCATGCAGTGTCCAGATGATCAAAGTCCTTTTAGACTAAATGTAACAAAGATCAGAACAGGTAAAGATAGTACATGTGTAGAGTTATCTGTCCCAGGTTATTGTGAACTGGCTTTGATCCTTTGCTTGATAGAGAAAAGAATGCATTTGCCAAATCAGTATCCACATATAAAATGCAAGAGGCTGTGTTGATCTGGCTCTACCTCTAGTAGAACTACCACATCCAGCGCAGCTGTAACTGGGACTGTATCACCTGATTACGTTTGTGATATCACCCATCCGCTACCATGATCCATCTGGTTTTTGCAAGGGTCATGTAGTTGAATTAAATAGGGATGTAGTGGGACCCACCACTTCGGCATGCTTTAAATCTTTGAGGGTGGCGCTAATCTCGGACGTTCTCCTCGGGATGCAGTGTCACTTCTGCTTTATTATCTTAGTTGATGAAAGGGGAACGTTTTCAGGGATTCCCACTTGGCCTTGCCAACTCATGGCTCTTACTCTACAGGTTAGGAAACCAATATGAAGGTTCTGCCAGATGCTATGTATATCCATCTTTATTATGCAATCAGGGGCCAAGGAAATGACCGCAGGTGGGTCCATAGATCAGCTGGACTCACTGGAAGATGAACTTTGGCCAGGACCCCATTTATCTCTTGACACCCATGAATCCCAACTTTAACAAGGCGCCCTGGTGGTGTCTGCGGTTTCATGGCACCCATGTCAGCTCAGACCCTCTCCAGCAGCTGTCAGAAGATCTGGGCATTCCTCTTTCCCCAACTTACATTTGTTCTGCTAAGCAACCTCTGGGGAAGGATTAGAACAACAGTTACTGTGATTCTTGCTGTTATGGTGCAAGGCCTTTCCTCAGGGAGACCCCCCTTCAGTCAGTGGGCCCTGGTCTAGCACCCTCCATATGTACTCCCGGGTTCACAGTCTTCTGGTTTCTGCTGTTACATATTTGCCAGAACCTACAGTTCTTGTGGTGAATAATATCTTTCTTCCCAGAAAGTGGTCAATACTTCCCACTTGTGCCTTACGGAAACGACCCTGGGTATTGGTCTAGAGGCAATGAGGGGAGGTGGGACCAGATCTTGAGAAGGATAAATGTCATCTTGCAAGACTATCACCTCAAGTGAGGCATTTGTATGGTCTCCAGATAATGAGACCGCTCTCTTCTAACAAGGGAGAAGTAGACCCATGCGATTATTCGAGTTAATCTGAGAGATTTAAGGTTCTCAAGTGTATCTACCCAAAGTTCCCCATCCCAATGTCCCCACTCGTTCTGGAACAGAACCCTGACTTTTGTGTAGGTGGCTTCTATCTCCACCACAGTTACAATTAAATATTGTGCCTTATTATTCAACACAGTCTGTCTTCAGGCTACAGGAGATGAGCATCCCTTCAAACACTGCCGTATAGACGTCTGGCTTTCATACCAGACCTCAGAGTTGATAGCTGTCGTTTTCTTCTTTCAGGACTTCTGTGATTGTTAACAACAGGCAAGCGATTCCACAATCCTCATTACCATTGCCTACATAAATAGCAAGTGCTAGAGTTGTTGCAGAAGCCAGTGTATTTCTTTTCACCTCTACCCCATCCCAGTGCAACAAAGGTGAGGGTTTTAGTACTTGGGAAGCTGCATGCCAGGGGTTATCACCTCCACATTTCCCACCAGAAGTGGGGTACTTGCAGTCCTCTGGTTAGTAAGTGAGCCAATTCCAGAATCTCACCCTGAGCATCTTCTTCTTAAGACCACTTCTGATACCAGCTGTTTTAGGCAGGTGTAACAGCTAGCTTCTGTTGCATTATAAGTAACCCCAAAACTCAGTGGCTTAAAAAGCTAACATTTCTTTAGCGTATGATTCTCTAGGATGGCGGTTTAGGCTGGGCATAGCTGGGTGGTTCTTATGCTTGAGGGCTGGGCTACTCTATGCGTCCGTGGTTAACTGCCGATTGCTTTGCTGATCTTGGCTAAGCTGTCTCACATATGGGAGCTTAAATGACTTGCTCTGGCTCACATGTGAACTCATTATTCTGCAGGCTAGCCTGGGCTTTTTAACATAGCAGAGGTGGGATCCCAAGAGAGCAAGCAGAAGCACGTAGTGATCGATTAGGCCTATGCTTGGAACTGGCACCCTGTCACTTCTGTTGCATGCCATTGGGTAAAACAGCTCACCAGGTCATCCCGCTTTCAGGGAGTGAGGAAATAGTCTTCGTGTTTTGACGGGAGAAGCTGCAGAGTCACGTTGTAAAGGAGACAGGATGAGGGGTAAATTGTAGCTATTTTTGCCACCAATCTACCAGAGTTGGATCCCCCCACCCCATCCCCAGAAGCAGATCTTGGGACAAGGAATGAACTATAAACAATTCATTTGAGAGGTGATTCTAAGGGGCACCAGGAAAGGATCAGGGGAGTGAGACAGGGAAGGCAGAAAAGCCTCTGCAGGGTATACTCACAAGAGGGTTCTCACTTTGGGAAACTGAGCTCGATCCCACTGGAGGCTTCTGGGAAGCTGTACAGACCTGGTCAGAGTCACCCCATTGGAGGCATCTGTACACTTGCCCCATCTGTCACTGGCCGACGGCTGCTCCTGGAAGCATTGACACCCCAAGGACTTCTAGTTTCCTCCAGGTGGCCGGGTGGTTACAGGAGAGAGCTCTGTGTGTAAGGGAATGGACAGTGCCGGGCACCGATGGGGAAGTGAGACTGGGGAAGTGACCATAGGATTGGGCCGTCTGATGGTCAGCGGGGATCTTGACAAGAGCAGTTTCAGTGGATTTGAAGCAGGTCCAGTAGAGAAGGGGAGGAGACGGGGAGGTAGCTCCCACAGGGAAGGACAGCAGAGCAATGAAATGGGCTAGAAGCTGGAGGGAGTGATAAGGCTGAGAAAGGGGTTTTTTATTGGGAGGTATGTTGCAGGCCAATGGTCTGCAGATGGGAATGATTCAGTACAGATGGAAAATGTGACGCTACATGAGCGAGAATGAACAACTGTGAGAGTGTTGTCATTGGGGACGGGGGCAGCTTTGGGTAGGGCACACAGAAGTTCTTCATGTCATTCAAGCACCACCTCCTTAAAGAGGCCGTCTCCGATATGCAGGGTCAGATAGCTCCCCTTCACGTTACGCTGTCCTAGGCTGCGTTTGTTTATTTGCTTTTTATTTATTGGCTCACTGTAAGCCCCACAAGAGCGAGAATCAGGTCTGTCTTACTCAAATGCTTGAGCGCATTCCCAGTGCTTAGAACTAGGCCAGACACCGAGGAAGGAATAAATATTTGTTGAATGAGTGAATGAATGAAAAGAGCTTCATAATGTCTTTTCCACGGGATAGGAAAGGTCTTCTGTAGCAGGTTCAATTCTATGAGCCTTGGTCCCTGCCTAAGTTAGGAGGGCCACCCTGGATGCCTGACTGATGGTGAATCAAATTTATATGCACCCTGCAAGGTCAACGGCTTCTTGTAAGCAGGAAATTTAACTTTTCAAGTTGGGATCTTGGCAAAAGCAATTTCAGTGGGGTGGTGGCGCCAGAAGCCTGTCTGAAGTGGGAGAAAAGAAATGACCAGAGGGATTTTGCCACGTACTACAGCAGGTCACTCCATTAACCCCATCCGGTATTGCCTTCCATCTCTAATTGCACCTGTTTCTTGTTCCAATTCCTGACTCTCCCCACCGTGAGCTCAACAAACAGTTCAAACTCTGACATAATCGAAAATGAATTCAGTAATCTGGTCGATCAATCAATTGATTGCCTCTGGTTCTTTTTCCTGGTTACCATGTTTATTAGATTTCCTTAGCAGCAGTTGGAGTGCCTGTCTCTTGAGGGTAGTGGTACAAAAGGGAGAAGCAGCCTTTCCTCCAGCTAGCTTGCCTGTGAACTCTCTGTGGGCGTGTGATGTTACAAAAATAAACGGGGAAGAGCCGTACTCTCAGTTACTTGGGACTGCAACAGAGTGAAACGTGAAGTTTGCTTTTGCAGCTGTTCTTTGCAAAACTGGCTCCCATTGAATAATGAGAGCTTTTGCTTTCTACATTTTTGTTGTTTTCAATCCGTATTGGTTTCCAAATGACAAGGTCGATTGTGTTGGCTCGGGTGAACTTGGCTGCCATGTTGGCCGGTCCTTAGCGTGAGAGCAGCAGCCCCGTCCTTCTTCTATTGAATGCCTGGTCAGTCAATTCTAGGGGCTAAAATGAAAAGAATGTTGGAATGGTTGACATTTAGTTCTAGACATTGTTATGATTTTCAGGTCCAGGATTTTCTAATTTAATTCATGTTTGAAATGGTTCACTGGTGGTTCCTTGGAATTTAGCTTCTGATTCTGGTGTAGTAACCAGTATTTGCTATCAGTTCAAGACTCGGCAAAGTGTTGCTTTTTAATCTGATTCAGGGTTCATAGTTCAAAGCTACACATTGGTATTGAAAGTGGTTTGCTTATTTATGTGATAGCTAAAAAGCTTGGTATAGCGATAATTGCATCCTGGAGATTAATGCTGTTAATTCTTGACTGTCTGGATGTGTATTATAAATGTGATCTAATCTTCCCTTTTCAGATTCTGGGCATAAACTGTATTAGGAAAACAAAGTTCACATACTTTGAGTTCCTGAATATGCATAAAATCTTTTGGCCCAGTATACATATTTTAGGACATTTATTATGGCTCACAAGTAGCTTCAACGCTGCTTGACCTCATCAAAGCATAAAGATGGTAGCTTGGTATAGGCAGAGAGCACAACCTTGGATTCAAGTCCCAGACCCCGCACTGACCAGCTGTGTGGTCCTGGACAAGTAATTGTCCACTCTGAGCAAGTTTCAGTTTGCTCATCATTACATGGGGGATAATCCAGTTATATACCCTTTATACTTTTCAGGATTATTATGAAGTGAGGGCAGGAACAGTTTCTATTCAACTTGTAGCCACGTCATGTAGTTGTTTAATAAAAATATATTGAGTATTAAACGAACAAGACGATACCTTGCAGTTTGTAAAACAATATACACATAAATGGAATTGCATAAAATTTTTAAGTGTCTAAGTCCTTTTTTGTGTGTGTGTGTTTTTTTTTTTGTTTCTTTTTTTTGCGGTACGCGGGCCTCTCACTGCTGTGGCCTCTCCCGTTACAGAGCACAGGCTCCGGACGCGCAGGCTCAGTGGCCATGGCTCACGGGCCCAGCCGCTCCGCAGCATGTGGGATCTTCCCGGACCGGGGCACGAACCCGCGTCCCCTGCATGGGCAGGGGGACTCTCAACCACTGCGCCACCAGGGAAGCCCGTTAAGTGTCTAAGTCCTTCTTTTTCCTCTTCCTCATCCTCCTTCTTCATGTTATAATAGAGAACAAAAGAGTGTTTTTCCAGAAAAGCCTGAGGGTTTCTTCCCTGATGTCTAGCACTAGTGCAACTCATGGTTAATACAATTCACTCAGCTGGCTTTCTTAGTTGTTTACTCATTCACTCTTTCATTAACTCGCCGTACGTTCCTGAGCACCTCCGGGGTATAGACTTGGCTCTACAGCTTTGGTAATGCAGCTGCCGAATCGCAAGACAAAGTGAGATAGCCATTTCTTTCCCTGACCCACACATCCTGCAGTAGTAGGAAGTCAGGAAAAGGGAGTAAATTCTCCTGTTTCCATGGAAACCAACCTGATCAGAAAAGCAAGAGATATGCATAGCAACTACCTAGATGGTGGAATATGGTTCTCCTGCAGGGTACATGTTGCTATGGAGGTCAAGGGGCACCAGTCAGGTGGCTGGACACCAGGGAGAGGAAAAGAATAAACGTTTGGAATCGTTCTGTTCTTAAGACACTGAGACGTGATTGAATATTTGTAGAAACACTTGGTTTGATGAGGGGTGAAGAATTTTGATATTTTTTACAACTATCTCCATCCACAAAGACACAAGTCCATAACTCTGTCGGAGGAACTGACATTCTTGTGGAGCACACTGTCTTTGAGATCTTTAGACAGAGTGAAGTAAGTCAGAAAGAGAAAAACAAATACCGTATGCTAACGCATATATAGAGAATTTTAAAAAGTGGTACTGATGAACCTAGTAGCAGGGCAGTAGTAAAGACGCAGACATAGGGAACAGACTTGAGGGCATGGGGGGCGGGGAAGGGGAAGATGGGATGAAGTGAGAGAGTGGCACGGACATAAACACACTACCAAATGTAAAATAGATGGCTAGTGGGAAGCAGCCGCGTAGCACAGGGAGATCAGCTCGGTGCTTTGTATCCACCTAGAGGGGTGGGACAGGGAGGGTGGGAGGGAGGCTCAAGAGGGAGGGGATATGGGGATATACATATGCATATAGCTGATTCACTTTGTTGTACAGCAGAAATTAACACAACATTGCAAAGCATTTATACTCCAATAAGAATGAGGGGGAAAAAAAGATCTTTAGAACTGAGAGAGATGGGTGGGAATGCCAACAAGAAGAAGAAGGGGTGACTTCCTAGTGATAAATGTAACAACAACAGCGCAAGAACTGGCAGGCATGGGGCATTGCCTAGGTGCCCAGGACTGTGCTAATCGCTATATGTGCCTTACCTCTTTTAACCCTCAGAACAAATATGTGAGGAGCAAAAGCTTATAAAGATGAGGAAAATGAGGCCCAAGAAGTTTCAGAACATCACTTACAATCACATCGTTAACGAGAAACAGGGCTGAGATTTTAGCCCAGGTCTGTTGGACACCGAAGTCGCGGCATTTAACCATGACATCATATTGCATCCGGTGAGGTCGTGACACTCCAGCCATTCCAGAATGGGCTCTTTAGGGTAACATAGCACCTATTTATTTGTGACTTCTGTTTACGCAGTCCATTTGCCTGCATCTCTGAACACAGACTCCAAGCGTGTAATAAAGGGATTTCCTTTATTAGTAATACAGCTGCCGAATCTCAAGACAGAGTGAAATAGGCATTATTGAAACAAGGCAGTGCTGTAATGCAGGAGCACTGCAGTGAGGGAGTACGTGAGGGAAGCCGCTGATGCTGGGATTCCTTCTCTGCATCTTATTGTACCATACCATCATCAGGTCAGCACCTAGCATCAAAATGGGCAATTCCATTGGGGGAACAGAATTATTACGGTCACATTGTGTTGACAGGTTGTTCAGAGAAGGCAGAAAAGGTGCATGTTAGAGGTGAGTCCACAATTCCCTTTGTTCAAGAAATATTTACTGAGGACCTACTGTGTACTGAAGATCTAGAACTGAAAGATGTGGCCTCCACCATCAAGGGATTCGTAGAGGGGAAGAGACTGGAAAGTCAGGGTCACATGGGGACTTTAACAGGGGCTGTGCTTTGGGTGCCATGAGGAGCACGGAATTCAGCCTCGAATCTTGGAAAAGGGGGAGGGAAATATCAGGCTGTGCTTCCAATAGGTTAGAGCTTCAGTGGAGCCTTAAGGAACAAACAGGAGTAAGCCAGCAAGATTCAAGGGGTATCTGTGGGACGTCCCGTTTGAGATGTTTAATAGGCAAGAGGGGTTTTCCAGTTTTGAAATCTCTCAGTCATTCGATGAATAGAATTGAAACAGGACCACTGCACAGGTGTGGAGCTTCTGTCCACTAAGGTCCTCCTAAGGGCCACGGTGGGACCCTTACCTCTGGGTAAGATTATTCCTGCTTACAGAACGTTTTCACACAATCATCTCATTTTGTCCCTTTTGAGACAGACATTATTGTCCTCATTTTCTAGGTGAAGATGATGTATGAGTTGCCCAAGTTCCCCCAGCTCTGATAGGTGGGCCCATGATTCAACTCTCATCCCCCGACTCTAGGGCCCTTTCTCTGTACCACGCAGCCTCCCTCCAACTGGAGTGTGAGCTCGCCAAGAAGCTCCAGGCTTCTGAAACACACCCAGAGGGAAAAAGATGCTAAACTGGGTATGCGTGCCTCCTGGGCGGAGGGAGCTGGGACAGATGGTGGAGGACAAGCCAGGAGGGCCTGGTGAGGAGGCCAGCAGTGGCCGGAGAAGGAAGGCAGGGATGGAGCCTGAGAGGCTCCATGTGTCTGAGAGGTCGGAGGGTCAACCAAAAGGCGGTAGGGCAGGGTTGTGTAGCTTTAAATCCAATGCTCAAAGTGTGGGTTCATTGCTCCTGTTGGCTCACAGGTCAACTGCCCGCTCCCCACCAGCTGGGCTGGAGTCTCTTCTGGCCAATCAGAAGGAACCTCAGCTATAAAGGACCAGGCTAGCTTTGATGGTACTGAGGTACTGGCCGCCTTTTGTACACGCCACCCCAACATGACACGCAACACGCAGGTTTATGATTGCCTGTTACTCGTCTTCACTCCTCAAGCTCTCCAATGCCAACGGTTGGCGTGTTGTGGGCAAGTAAATATTAAATTAATTACTAAAAGACACACAGGCCATGCTGAATTCTACCCCTGGCTAACATAGGAACAGGGAAGCCTGGGTTCGTATATTGATTCTGCTTAATTTAGCAAACATGTATGAGCAGATTCTTGGTGTTGAGGATGCAGAGAAGTAGACACATGGTCCCTGACTTCACAGAGCATCTGATTAGATCGTCTGGATTAGATCATCTATACCAATCGAACAGGTTTACAAACAACTGGTCGTTGGGAGTTGCAATTTTCCTTAAGTGATTGGAAAATAAGGAAATACGATCTTTGATGGAAACAGAACACACCAGGAGTAGATAACTGTCCTCGATGTGTAGCCCATCACAAATGCAGTACTGCCAAGCTGAGCACCAGCTCATAAGAAAGAGACACACTGGGCTTCCCTGGTGGCGCAGTGGTTGAGAGTCCGCCTGCCGATGCAGGGGACGCGGGTTCGTGCCCCGGCCCGGGAAGATCCCACATGCCGCGGAGCGGCTGGGCCCGTGAGCCATGGCCGCTGAGCCTGCGCGTCCGGAGCCTGTGCTCCGCAACGGGAGAGGCCACAGCAGTGAGAGGCCCGCGTACCGCAAAAAAAAAAAAAAAAAAAAACACACTAATAATGAAGGAGTTCACTGACTGATATTGGTGTACAGTCTGATCCCTTTAAGGGATATTTTTTTTAAAGATCCTTCAAAAAATTGAAGAAAATTAAATCTTTAGGAGCCAAAGAATGAAGCCCTGGCAGCGTAATTCTAGGCTGTGTATTTGACATTTTAGGTGGGGAATATCCTTTGAAGTCATTATCCTTTGAAGTCATTCTGCCAAAGGGGCTGCTCAGGTAAGGCTGCCAGGGACCCCCTCCAAGGAAAATGTTGTAACAACATGCTATTTCCCCTCTTTGGAGCCATGGGTACATCTCTTTTCTTTGACTAACGGCGCATTCTCTCTGCAGTGAAGTGGGAGTTGCCGTCCCAGGAGCCCCTCCTGGGGACTCCCTTGTGCAGGAGGTGGTATAGACGTGTCCCAAAGCAGGGTACAGCATCTGCCTCCCCTGGAGCCTCGTGAGCTGCCTCCCCCTCAGACTGGCTCCAAGTAGATATTTTATGACTTTGCTGGGAAGGGAATGTTTTACAAAACTCTCAGAAGTGCCAAGGAGCTGAAAAAAGCTGGTGAAGAAACTAAGGGGAGATCCAAGGGCTACCTGCAGGGATTTGGAGGTCTGTCGTGTAGAAGGGGGAACAGGGAAGGAATTGAGGATTCCTAGACTTTTAGATAAGGAGAGGGGCTAAGGAGCATCTCGTCCAACTGCCTCACTGGACCGATGAAGTTACTGGGGTGGAGGCCTTGCCTAAGAGTGATGGTTGAAAATGATAGACAAACTAATTTAGGCTTGATATCCTTTTTCAATAGGCTGCCACCCTACAATGAAATGTGTGCCCCATGGGACAAAGAATTCCTCTTCATCACCGAAATGTGGACAGGGGCTAAATGTCACCCACAGAAGGCGTGATGGTTCATTTTATGTGTCAACTTGACTGGGCCATGGTGCCCAGGTATTTGGTCAAACACTCTCCTGGGTGTGTCTGTGAGGGTGTCTCTGGATGAGATTAACATTTGATTCAGTGGACTGAGTAGAGCAGATTGCCCTCCCCAATATGGGTGGGCCTCATCCAATCTGTTGAAGGCCTGAATATAACGAAAAGATCGACCTTCCCTGAGTAAGAGCGAGGTCCTCCTGCCTGACTGCCTTCAAGCTGAGACATTGGTCTCTTCCTGCCCTGGAACTGGAGCTCATGCCATCTGCTCTCTTGGTCCTCAGGCATTTGGACTCAGACTGCAACTAACCATTGACTTTTCTAGGTTTCCAGTTCACTGGTTACAGATACTGGGACTTCCCAGCCTCCATAATAACATAAGCCAATTCCTTATAATGAATATTCCTCTATATCTGTACCTATACCTATATCTATACCTATACCTATATCTATGTCTGTGTCTATATCTATGTCTACGTCTGTGTCTATGTCTGTGTCTATATCTATACGTACCCCAATTGGTTCTGTTTCTCTGGAGAACCCTGACTAATAACTGAAGGTCCATAGCGGCACTGTCCAAGAGAAATATAATGTGAGCTATGTATATAATTTTAAAATTTCTGGAAGCCACATTAAAAATAAAAGAAACAGGTGATATTTTTAATAATGTATGTGATTAATTCAATACACCCAAAATAGTATCATTTCAACATGTAATCTGTATTCAATATAAAAACCATTAACGAGATGTATTGCGTTCTATGACTGTAAAATCCAATGAGTCTTTTATACTTAGAGCACATCTCAGTTCAGACTAGCCGTATTTCAAGCACTTAATAGCCACAGCCCTATACCAGAAGAAAAGTGGGACTAGGTGACAATTAATGTTATTTCAGTCTCCCTGAAAATTAACTTATTTCTGTTTATTCAACGTGTATTTATTAAGCATCTACTCCATTTAGGCGCCAGACTAAGATCTTCAACAATGGCTAAGCTGGGATTGAAGGATGTCTTAAATGGTTGGGGGCAGGGAGTAAAAACCCACATTGAATGGAGACAGCTGGCATTCCTTCATCTCATTTCTTTGTTATTGATGGGACGGTGGTGTCATGAATTTAGTCATTACATGGACATAGAAATCTGCATTTGACCCGAATTAGCTTCTCCCTCACCTGTGTGGCACATACATCAGGCCATGTTTTGAGTCTCTATAAGCCTCCCTGACTAGCTGGGATTGCCTCCATTTGGGCTGATCACGATCTACACTGTACATCTGACGTTCAGAACGCCAGGTGCCAGCTTATGCATTGTCATCGAGAAGACGGGCAACCAAGGGAATGGTCGTGGCAGCACTGAAACACGGACATTGGATGGAAGGCTGATCTGGAGGGTAAGATGAGGGGCTTGGGCTTAGCAATTTCGCAATTGAAGAGACACTGAAATTTCCAGTTAGAAATACCCAGCGTGGAACTGGGAATATGGACCTGGCAGGAAGCGTCAGACCTGGAGGGACCTTCCCCGTAGAGAACTGAAGGCTGAAACCACACGAGCGAATGAGGTATCAGGAGGAGAGGACAGTGAGAGAGAAGCTTAAATGGACCAGGGCTTAAGCACAGGAACACACACATTTATGGGGAGAAATAACCTTCAATTCAACTCAACACACCGTTATTTGAGTGCTTACTATATGCCAGGTGCTGTTAGATGTGGGGTTCAGGGGTATAAAAGACAGTTACGGCCTCTGCTCTCATGGAACTTACGTTCTATACTCATTGAAAACATCACAGATCAGGAAATGGCAGGGGTAGAAGACAGCCCCAAAGCAGCTCATTTCAACCTTGATCTGCCAGCTCAGTGGTAGCACAGCTCCAGCCTGACCCCTCCGGCAGTCCTTCTCATTCTGGGGACGCACTAAATCAGCAAGTGCTTTGAAAGCCTTGGAGATATGAGGACAGACAACTCGTGCCCTGAGTTACAGGCTATCGATTTCCGTATCCTCACTATCTGGCTCTTTCCCTCTGAGAGCTCTTCATGTCAATGTCCATCGTAAAGTGCACACCCAGGAAGGGTTCACAAAGCTCTGGCCCTGGTCTGGCCAGGGAGGAAAGGGAAATGAGCGTCTGGCATCGAGTGTATGTGTCAGGCACGCACTCCACTGGGTGCTTTACAGCCGCTAAGTCAATCATCATGTCCATCAACGAGAAAAGTTAGACTCTTTTGTTCTGTATCCCAAACTTCTCTTAGCCTGCCCCCAGATTCACTTACATAATTTTCCTTATTAAACTTCCAACCGTCTTACATTTTACCCACTTCTCTTCTTCCCGTCCTCACTCTGAACGTTGTTTTGTTGGCATGGAAGATGAAGATTTTGCAACTGGTTCATTGTTCCCATCTGTTGATTTTTCATTGTCTTTGTTGTGTAATCCATCACTTTAGGTAACTTTCTTAGCTCTACAGCATCCAAAAATGTGAATAGCATACTATCAACATACTATATCTGAGATAGTATTAAATCTTAATACAAGAGCATCCCTGTGTAACCCAATCTAGAGAGTTTTAAAGGCCAGGAGCAGAAACAATGCTGTGAATGTCGAGCGGCCATGGCTCACGGGCCCAGCTGCTCCGCGGCATGCGGGATCTTCCCGGACCGGGGCACGAACCCGTGTCCCCTGCATCGGCAGGCGGACTCTCAACCACTGCGCCACCAGGGAAGCCCCGAAGATAAATTTTTAAAGTTGGTTAGCAATGGCAAAGGGAGCAGAGAAGTCAAACTGTAATATTCCTGGGAAGGTTCAAAGAGTAACCTCATGAAGATGGGTGGAGCTAGAAGCCACACTGCAGCGGGTAAAGCCCAGAACAGGTGGAGAAGTAGTGCAGGTCACCTGAATGCACTAGAGTTCCTTAAATCTGTCCACACATGAGGATAGGCTTTAGAAAGAAGCCAGCGTTTCAAGTGCTTGGAAATCTTTGAAAGAGTTTCTACTAAGTCCAAAGCGCTTCTAGATAATAAAGGTGGTGTTTTTTTCATCACCAGTTTTATTCTTGTTAAAGGAAAGCCATTTTAAAAAGAAGGGACTGAGACAGAGAGGGAGCAAGGCAAACTCAATTCCTTTTATCCCGGATGGGTGCTCTAAAATAGGCTCTGTTCTTCTGTAAAAGATTAGCAAGCATTTTCAGAATCTAATTTCTTATTTGCTTGCTTTTGTCACTCTTCAGCTTACTCAGGGAAGAAAAGCAGTGAAACAAAGAACAGGAAATTTCACCACTTGGCAGAACTGTCAAAATGGTTGTCCAAGCAAGAAACTGCATATTCACACAAACCACAGCCCTAGTCTTGCCTCTCCATTTCCTTTGTAGAACGATTGGCCAGAAAAGAAAAGATAACACTGAGAATAAAGGCATGCAGGATTCTTTCCTATTTGGGGGCCCTAAATACCACCCCTTAATAAGGATAATGAAAGTAAATAGGTTGATTATTAAAATAACACCGATGACTACTTAGGGTATGATAACCTCTGTGTTAAGAACTGCACATGGTTTAGCTCATTTAATTTTCATAATCCCATGAGTTCCATATTATTATTATTATTTTACAAATGAGGAAATGAGAGATAGAGATGGAAAGTGACAGAGCCAGACAGAGGACACTGGAGCCCCAGATCTTCATCGTCATGTTCTTTTGTCCGAAATTCACACATCACACTCTCTGAGCATGGAGAATACACCCTCTGTAAGTATCTGGTGAATGAATGAAGAATAAACGGATGAATGTCAAGAACAGGGAAGCAGCTGGAAATAGAATGAAGCTTAGAAACAAGTTCTATTAACCACACAAGCAAATTATATCGGTGAAATAATAAAGAAATCAGTCAAAAGCCCGGCACGTACATTATTCTGCGAATCAACATGATAACAGCAGCTAAGACACTAATACAAATGAAACATACCCTGTAACCAGTGATCTTTCATTATTAGATCAATCCTACGTGTGTGGCAGGAGGGCCACGGGAAAAGAAGTAGTTACGTTTCACAATCAAAGGGCAGAAATGGAATAGTTGAAACTGATTATTTAAGAACTAACTTGATAGAATTTTCTATGAAGTTGGAAATGTTCTGTGTGTGCTCGTTCAACGTGGTAACCACTAACCACACGTGGCTGAAGTGTGGCTTGTGTGACTGAGGAACCGAAGTTTCCTTTTACCAATTTTAATTCATTTGAATTTAAATGATCACATGAGGCTAATTGCCACTGTATTGGGCTGTGCAGAGACTGAGATGCAATTTTCCTTTTCCAGAATTATGCTGTCCACTTAACAACAGCAACAACAAATACAAACGTGGTGAATTAATTCAGCGCCAGGTCTGAGCCTTGATAGCCTTAGGATTTTCTCATTCTGGCTGGAAGAGGTAGGGCTGTCTGCACCTGAACGCTCAACTCAGACCTGAGGGGAAAGGGGGAAAGCAACAATCGCAAGCTGTTCAGACATCATCTGAAATCTGGAAAGGGGGGAGTTAAGATCCTGAGCTGGCTTGTTAGGGAGCGGGTCCTGGGAGCCAAGTGGAGACAACCGCCTGGACTTCAGCGGGTGTTGGTATCATTTCACCGCAAAGGATCCGCAGCTTGAAAAGAAGTGAACTTGCAAACTCAGTTCTTCCCCAGCAGGTCAGACTGTAGAATGAGAAAAGAAGCTGTCACTCCCACTGGCTTTGGGGTGAAGACTGTCAGAAGTATAGTTTGCAAGAGGAAAACACAGGGAGCCTTCATGCTCCGAAGTCTCCTCCTTAATAATCCTTGGCGGTTGAGTCTGGGTTGCCCTGTGCACCTGGGAAGTACGTACACACTGTCTTGTCCTCCTGGGGCTGAAGGCAGCTGGGGCTGGGAGGCCACTTACAATTACCTGTGAGGCCGTCTCCTCTAGCTCTGGTCTCACGTGTCTCCTCTTTGCTCTCTCTGTCTAAGGAATAGAAGTGCTTCTCTCTGGCCAAGCTCCGAGCCTTGTCCCGGACAAGGCGGATCTCAGGCAAGCTCATTTCTTGGGGGACCCAACAGGGCAGTAGAGTTGACCGTGTCTTCCGTGTGTCAAAACCACTGCACAAGGCAGGGCGCCAATAAAGAGAGAACTGAGGAGGCTGAAGGGCGCTGTCACTGCTTCAATGGCAGATCCAGGAGTTGGGTGGGCAGCCCTGGGGCTGGTCTGTGTGACACTTGCTACTCACAGGACATACAGGCTCAGAGAAGGGCCTGGGAGAGAGAATCAGCATTGGGGTGGAAGGTATCCATTTCTTCAGCAGAGTACAGGACTTGGCAGGCCTGAAATGGAAGGGCATGTTTCTTCATGGTGGTTTAGGGCAACCGAAAATTTGACAGACATTGGCCCACAGCTGATCCTAACGAGAATCCTAGAGAATTCTTCAGTGGCAAACAGAAAGATACTTCAGATGTTAAACGATGCTGGAGGGATGGTAGCATCAATGATCTTCTCCAAGACTAAGGCCCATTTGGCGTCTACAACTTCAGGAAAGTGAACTTTCCAAGTATTGTACAAACCCATTTCACAGATGCAGATCCAAGATGTGCGACTCCCGATTTTCAAATACAAATTTTAGGGCTTAAGGCATTTTGTCAGAAGCAGCCAAAAGTAGGTGGTCAAAGCATGATTTCTGTGCTCAGAGCCCTTTGAGACACCCGAGAGGGATTGTGTGATTTTGGGAGCACTGAGCCTGCATCTTTAGTCAAAATCGTTCCTAGGGCTCCCCTGGTGGCGCAGTGGTTGAGAGTCCGCCTGCCGATTCAGGGGACACGGGTTCGTGCCCCGGTCCGGGAGGATCCCACGTGCCGCGGAGCGGCTGGGCCCGTGAGCCATGGCCGCTGAGCCTGCGCGTCCGGAGCCTGTGCTCCGCAACAGGAGAGGCCGCGACAGTGAGAGGCCCGCGTACCGCAAAAAGAAAAAATTCCTTCCTAGGCAGGGGCTGCAATTCCTCTCTTCACCTTGATACTGCCTGAAACGCTACCAGGTGTGAAATCTTAGGACAGACTAGCATTCCCTTGGGAGATGACTAGCAACGTCTTCCTTCAACGTGACTCAGAACCCACAGAGCCAACTGAGTGTATGGGCGCCTGAGTCTGGGAGGAAGAGGAGAGGCAGTTTGGGAGTATGTGGGCCCAGGACCTGGGGGTTAGAGAGATGACCTGGCAGGAGGTGGAAGGCCCCGGGGACAAATTTCCCTGTCCAAAAGTTTGCCCTTGGTCAGCCCTGCTGTTTAAATAGGACCTTTGCTGACCTTTGCTGATGCCCAAGGTGTGGACTGATGTTTCAGCTGCTCTTTTTTTTTTTTTTTTGCGGTACGCGGGACTCTCACTGCTGTGGCCTCTCCTGCTGCGGAGCACAGGCTCCGGACGCGCAGGCTCAGTGGCCATGGCTCACGGGCCCAGCCGCTCCGCGGCATGTGGGATCTTCCCGGACTGGGGCACGAACCCGCGTCCCCTGCATCGGCAGGCGGACTCTCAACCACTGCGCCACCAGGGAAGCCCTCAGCTGCTTTTTTATCAATTTCATTCTGATGTCACACACGCATTTCAACATCACTGAATGTCCTGTAGTGGAACTGACTCGCCTCCACATCACCCTATCTGCTCCCCCTTCTCTATTCCCATCTCAGCAAATGCTCCCCCTACCCACTCCATCATCCGGCCTCAAAAACCTCAGGATTGCCCTCAACTCCTCCCTCATCCTCACCCCTACATCACATTAGTCACCAAATCCTGGTTACTCTACCCCCATAATGTCTCCTGAATTTATCCCCTCCTCCATTTTCTCCTGTTTGCATAGCTATTGCTACTGTCCTAATGGAGATCATCATCACTTCTTGCCTTCACTAAAGCAACATTCACCTTTGGGTTTCCCTGCTGCCGATTCACCCTACACAATGCCAACAGAGGGCTAGCTTGCTGAAAAATAATAACTCTGGGGGGCTTCCCTGGTAGCACAGTGGTTAAGAATCTGCCTGCCAACGCAGGGGACACGGGTTCGAGCCCTGGTCTGGGAAGATCCCACATGCCGCGGAGCAACTAAGCCTATGCCCCAGAACTACTGAGCCCGCGCGCCTAGAGTCCATGTTCCACAAGAGAAGCCACCGCAATGACAAGCCCACGCACTGCAATGAAGAGTAGCCCCTGCTCACCACAACTAGAGAAAGCCTGCACACAGCAACAAAGACCCAATGCAGCCAAAAATAAATTTTTTTTAAAAAAAGCCTTTAAATTAAAAAAAAAAAAGGGAATTCTGTTATTGGCAGCAACATGGGTGAACCCAGAAAGTATTGTGCTAAATGAAATAAGCCAGAGAAAGGCAAATACTGTCTGATATCACTTATATGGGGAATCTAATACAAAGTTTAATATTAATAGAAAGTAACAGAGCAGGATGGTGGTGCCAGGAGGTGGGGGGTGGGACAATAAGGAGAGGTTGCTGAAAGGACGCCAACTTTCCATTACAGGATGAATAAGTTCTGAGGATCCAATGTATAAATGGAGACTATAGCTGATAGTACTATATTGTATAATTGAAATGTGCTAAGAGAGTGGAACTTAAGTGTTTTCAGACACACACAAAAAGTTAAATATGTGAGGTGATTTATGTGTTAATTAACTCAATGGTGAGAATCCTTACATAATGTATACATATATCACATCATCAAATTGTACGCTTTAAATATATTACAATTTTATTTGTGCATTATAACTCAATAAAGCTGAAAAAAGAAATCGACATTGCACATCATAACAGCCAACTTAAATATAAAAAAAGTTAACAAATGGAATAAAAAATGAATGAAGGAAGGAAGAAAGAGGAAAATAAATTTGTGGCTGTTCCTTTCTGAACTTGGTTTAAACCACAGAAAACATATCCCACAGAAAAGATGCTCCTTTTTCAAGGGGTGGTCCCTGCAGTGAAATAGCTGTGTGGATGGCGTTTGCACCTGCAATTCCTGTTTTATAAGGGAAATAAATTTGCCTGTTATGTGAGAAACAGTGGGAAATGAGCAGTTTTTACTGCATGCCAAGATCTCACCTTGAAGTCACGAAGGATAATGGCTAATAAGGCTCTGGAGTGGGAGAGACTAAATCAGCAGCCAGCCCTCTCCCAATGCACTGGGCTGGGAAATATCTGAGTGCCATGGAATGTCACGGTTCCTGTGATGGCTTACTAAGCATGAGGTCACGAGACATGGGTTGACTTCAATGATGAAACACAAGTGAACTTGTCTGGGTCCTATGGCTCATGTGAAGAGGACGTTACATATATAATGTGGCTCTTTTTGGCCTTTTGGGGAAGGGGGAAGTGAGACCAACAACATTTACACAGGCCTCCCTGCTTCTGCCTTGAAGAAAGCCATAATCTCAGATTTATGACTGCCCCAAAGCCATCAGATTGTTTCTTAAAAGTCAGGTTTTGGGCTTCCCTGGTGGCGCAGTGGTTGAGAGTCCGCCTGCCGATGCAGGGGACGCGGGTTCGTGCCCCGGTCCGGGAGGATCCCACATGCCGCGGAGGGGCTGGGCCCGTGAACCATGGCCGCTGAGCCTGCGCGTCCGGAGCCTGTGCTCTGCAACGGGAGACGCCACAACAGTGAGAGACCCGCGTACCGAAAAAAAAAAAAGTCAGATTTTTCAAAATCCGTTTTCCAAAATCCATTTGTTCACACCACTTATATTTGACTGAATGGAAGTAACCGAGTATAACAAAAATAAATACTGTGACATTTTCTCTAAGAATCCTAAAACACATATTGCATACTGAGTTTACATGTGGATTTTCAATATTTTAAGATTCAAACCCCAAATATCTCATTTTTAATGATTATAAATGGAAATAGCCTTGTGTGTGAAAGTCTCATTTTTACATGAGAAAATGTCTTGGAACTAAATTGGGAGGGTGTGAGGGTTATATTGCATATTTCTTAATTAAGTCATTTCTTCATTCATTCACACAGAAAAGTGTATTAAGAGCAGCACTATTTATAATAGTCAAGACATGGAAACAACCCAAGTGCCCGTCAGCAGAGGGCTGGCTTAATAAGATGTGATGCGCACACGCACGCGGGCACACACGCACTGGATTGTTACGCAGCCATAAAAAGGAATGAAATATTGTCATTTACGGCAACATGGACAGACCTAGAGAATATTACGCTTAGTGAAATAAGGTAGACAGAGAGAGACAACTACTACAGGATATTACTTATATGTGGAATCTAAAACATAATACAAATGAGTATATATACAAAATAGAAACAGACTCACAGATATAGAAAACAAACTTATGGTTGCCAAAGGGAAGTGGGGGACAAATTGGAGTACGGGATTAACAGATACAAACTACTATACATAAAGTAGATAAGCAACAGGGATTTACTGTAGCGCACAGGGAATTATACCCAGTATCGTATAATAACCTATAACGGAATATAATCTGCAAAAAAAAATCACTACGCTGTACACCTGAAACTAACACAAGATTGTAAATCAGCGATACTTAAAAAGAAAAAAAAACTGGTAGGTAGTATTGTGTTAGAGGAAAGGTGACCAACTGTTTCTGCTTCCCAAGGACTGAGGAATTTCCGGGGACCTGAGACCTCTCAGTGCTAAAACTGGGATGAGTTGATTGACCTGGCTAGAGCTGGTATGTCAGTGACAAGTAAAGTATGATCAAGTAGCCATGTGACAGTAGTGCCTTAGGGGAGTACTGTTTCTATTTGTCTGTAGGAACACAAAAGAGGCTATTAACTGAACAATCCCAGGTGGTTTTTGACTTCCATTTCAAAGACCCTTGAGTTTGGGGCTTTTCTTTAAAGTTGTATCCAGAGCCATTTGGATGGGCCTGCACGTTGAAGTACTCATTTTTAAAACACAATGAATCTAACAGTTTAGGTATGGTTGGGAAAACCAACCCCCCCCCCCAAAAAAAAAGAGCAAGGAAAAAAAGAAAAAAAACTGGTCTGCCAAGCTTTGGCGGACAGAATTTATGGGACTCAGCCTAGAATCTCACTGGTCTTAGGAGAATACTAGCACCTTCACTTAAGTCTCTGAAAAAATCCAGTTTGCCACATCTTCAGTTACTTAAGTTGCACAGGGGTCCGGGTCTTACCTGTTTTATCTAGCACGTAGCCCTGGAATCTAGATCAGCTCCTGGCACATCATAGGGATTCAGTAAATGTTAAATAAATAAGTAAATAAATGAGAAAGAAGCCCGCGATTGATGTGGATTGCATATCAGGAGCCTCTGTGGGGCCTTTAGGGACTTTCCACCCCCTCACTTGTTCCCGTAAACCAACCTCTTGCGCCACTCCTTCTCCCTATCGAAACCAATTCTTCTCCCTATCGTGCGCCACTCCTTCTCCCTATCGAAACCAATTCTTCTCCCTATCGAAACCAATTCTTGGAGTTTTTCAGTTGACGGGGACTTTCCAGCCAGCGGGTAATTTTCCAGTTGCCCGTAACAGGTATACGCCCTAACCGCCACAATGAACGAACAACTGTAACGGCCAGAAGGTGGGGCAAAAGTTCCTAAGCCAATGAATTCAAAAGTCACCACATTTACCCAATCATTGTGAGAATATACCCGCCCTATGAGTAAATAAACCTATAGAAAGTATGTGATTCCGCTTTTAGGGGTTCCCCATCGGCTTCCTGCGTGAGGTTCAGGGAACCCCAGTGCATCGGCTCCTAATAAACCTCTTGCGTGTTGCAACGGCTCTCGACTCTTGGCGGTTCTTGGGCGAGTTGGAATCCCTCGTAGACCGTTTGGGTCTAACACCTCAAACTTAACTTCTACAGAATTTAGGATTTCTTGAAATAGCTACTTCTTACTTGTCCACATTTAGCAAATTATTTGTATTTATACACGTGTTACAAGGTTTCTTTTTGTTACATCTGGCTTTCTTAGAAATATATTGGTTTGTTACTTCATCTGAGAGTTTATTTGAAAGTGGATGCAGTCTTCAGAAAAATGATGCTTATAGTTTCGATATGCTTTATATATTTGGGGCTGCAAAGGAGAACTGGTTTGCTTTCTCAGAGAGAGAAATCTAGTTCAGGTGCCTACTTGTTCATAGAAACCACAGCTGTATGCATTGCAGATGGGGAGCCTGCTGAGGTGGTGTAGTACGTGAAGGTGTCCCCATATACAGATTCGGTTTGGGAACTGAAGGGGGACAGTCGTACCAGTCTGTGGATCACAGTTGTGACGTATGTCTTGCACCCCTTCTGTCGACTCAATCTACCCCACTTCCACCTTTCTCAACAATTCTAGCTGCTCAGTGCTTTCTTGCTTCCTAGCCCCTTCCCCTAAGACAATGTTCCTTAAGATGTGTTTGGGATGGAGTGGTGCAGGGGGAGAGTTGGAAGGGCTGCAAAAAAGAGTTCTGAAGGTGTTTTTTAAAAAAGTAGATTCCAGAGCCCCACCCAGACTTATCGTGCTGTTTGCCTCTCCCAGACCTATCCCCCGCCTTCTCTGCTTGCTCTGTGCCCTGCCAGGCTGACCCTTGCTAACTGTGGCCCTGGCTCCTAGTCTGCTATCTGGCTCCTAGTTGGGTTCAGTGGATGGGAGGTCCCAGTGGGAGATGAGAGAGAGGAGTGGGGGGGGGAATGGGTCTGCTCCCTCAATTCCCTTCCTGCCCCGTCCTCGCATCTCTGCAGTCCCAGCATCTTCCTGGGCTGTTCCTGGCGGACAGCCCTCGTCTTCAACTGGGCCTCCTCCTGGCTCCAGCTCATACCAGGCTAGGGTAACACAGTCTCCGTCCTCTGCCTTTTCAGCCCTTGGAGCAGTCATATCCTTCTGTAGCTTGCCTCTGGGTGCCTCAACACCTCTGTCCACAGCTAAGTAAGCACTCCCTCATCTTAGTCCCTTCACCTGAGCCGTCTGGGTTGAATTCTGTCTCCTAATGAAACTGTAGCAGATATGCCTATGAAGCCAGACTTTCTGCCAGCAGGAATCTGTTTTTTTTTTGTTTCCTTTTTATTATTATTTTTAATTGTGGTAAAATACACCCAACATAAAATCGAACACTTTAATCATTTTTAAGTGTACAGCTTGGTGGCGTTAAGTACCTTCACATTGTTGTGGAGCCATCACCACCATCCATTTCTGGAGCTTTTTCATCTTCCCCAAATGAAACTCTGTCCCCATTCAACACGAAATCCCCTTCCTCCCTCCTGTAGCCCCTGGCAACCACCCTTCTACTTTCTGTCTCTATGAATTTGACTGCTCTAGGGACCTCATATAAATGGAATCATATGATATTTGTGTGTGTGTGTGTGTGTGTGTGTGACTGGATTATTTCTGTAGCATAACGTCCTCAAGGTTCATTCATGTTGTAGCATGTGTCAGAATTTCCTTTTTAAGGCTGAAGAAGTCTCCATTGTGTGTATGTAACACATTTGGTTTAGCAGTTCATCTGTCAGTGGACACCTGGGTTGCTTCCACCTTTTGGCTATGGTGAATAATGCTGCCGTATGTGTGAGTATATAAATATCTGAACCTGCTTTTTAAATGGGCTGCCCAGGTGATTCTTATGCTCTTGGATTTTTAAGAATCGTTGCCGTTAGGAAATTAGAAAAGATCTGACATCACTGTTTGTATTCTTTGGCCCCAAATTTATAAACATTAACACATTACTTCTCCCGAGGTGCTTTATTTCTAATTATGGAATGAAATATTCATTCTCCCAGTTAATTGTACGTACTACAGAACAGATGGGGAGATATTTGGGGGCTTCAGGGGACTCTCTCCTTGTCCTGAAACTATGTCGTCATGAAGCTTTGTCTGAGGGCAAACTCATTTTAATCTGTCGCTGATATTCAGAAAGTGCTAAGTCAGAAAGGGATAGTCTCCCTTCCTGAGCTTTCTAACATCCTCCGTTACTCAGACTTCTACTTGCAGCCCTTTCCCATCATCTCTCTGCCTGGATCATGCGTGTTTAAATTTTAATTAGATGTCATGTTCTTTAGGGGGGTTTCTTGGAGCCCATTTCCCAAGATAGGATTAAACAGCCTGCCCTGTGGGTTCTGCACGCTCGTTACCATGTCTTATTCACTTGTTCACCTGCCTTTGGTCCTCACTATACTGGGAGTCCTGTTTCCCAGGAGTCCAGCCCTTCTGCTGCAGCTGCCCAGACCTCTCAGCATAGAAGTGTGGGTGGGTGGCCGTGGACGAAGCAGTAGGATGTGTGCATAGGGGGAGGCCCGGGAAACCTCAGCGGGTGGTATGGAAGGGGGCAAGGGAAACTGGATATATATTATTCAAATTGTGTGTGAGCACCTGTGGCCACGCCAGATTTGGTGAGCATTTGTAGACCATATCTGAAAGTCATCTACACTAACGCTGACTATAGAATTAGCTAAATCAGAAGAAAAAATTAGCTATTTATTTGACAATACAATTAAAGCCATAGATTTATGAGAACTGACCATTCTGAAACTCTATGCAGTATTGCAATAATCATATAGATCAGCAGGGTTTTTTTATGTTGCTGTAAAAGCAGGATACCCTATACATGTCCATTATTCTTATTTGCTCCTGGAGCATATTCGTCTATGTGCAACTCAGAAAAACTATGGTAAGGGCAATAGATGTGTCCCCATGATGCCACAGGGTCCTAGATTGAGGCCATCTAACTCCATCTGGGGGGTAGAGGGTTGGAGAAGATTCCTGGAGATACCTACACTGCATTTTAGGGGAGAAGGGGGTAGAGCTTGATGAATAAAAGTGGGAAGGGAATTTCAAGCCCAAGGGACAGTATTTGAAATCTTTAGTTACCGCAGAGTAATGAGAGCTGGTTCTATGAGTCGTAAGTGAAAGTCCATTGCATTACATTTGCATATTACTTCAAACATCTTTTTTTTTTTTTTTTGGCTGTACCATGCGGCATGAAGAACTTCCCCGACCAGGGATCTAACCCGTACCCCCTTGCAGTGGAACGGCAGAGCCTTAACCACTGGACCATCAGGGAAGTCCCGCAAACATCTTTCTTGCTCTCTGTCTCTTTCAGAACATTACCTGTTGATGCTTGGGCAAGGCCAAAAACTTGGTGGATGTGGTTAAAGAAGAAACTAATTTTCAGTTAAAGTGTTTAAGATCACTTCAGATTTGGAAGTCATGGATCTTCTCACATTAGGGCCACTTTAGGGTTTTTGGTTGAAGGTGGGTGAGACTTTGGTGACTGGGAGGGGATAGGCTATTCTAAGGCTGGAGAAAGAAAGTTCCAGTGAGCTGAGGAAGGAAGCCGTAGTGGTGGAGACTGACTGACTTCATTCATTACCCTACAACCGTGTGTTTGGGTTGCCTGATGGGGTGGTGTTAGAAAGTTGGAGTGTATCCAACTTTGTAGGATGCTCTATGACTATATGTCCTGGGAATAATGCTATCTCTCCAGGCACAGAAGGGAACAGAAGGCTGGGAGAGGGGAGTGAAATTGACCAAGGGTCGTTTTGCCTAAATCAGCGTGACCTCAGAGGAACTTGGATTAGAGTTATAATAATTTAATGGCCTAAACTAATGCCTGTAGATCTGGAAAGTGTCCTTCTAGGTTTAATGGGCTCCCTTTAAAGGAAATTCATTTTCTCTTTCCTAATATGACCAAGTAGATAAGAATATAATTCTTTTACCACTCCCAAGAGCTAGATAAGGTAACCCGGGAGTACTCACAATACCTGATTCTTAATACTAGCTGTGCCGCTTACCTCTGTGCTACCTGAAGCAAGTCACCAAATTTCTCTAGCATGAGTCTCTTCATCTATGAAATGGATGATTGCATGAATGATTACTCAGCCCTCTAGACCTTATAACTCAAACATTCTGTAGTTCAGTTACTATCTATCTTCTAAGGCAATGATTCTCAACTAGGGGTGACTTTACTCCCAGGGAACAGTTGGCAAGGTCTGGAGATGTTTCTGGCGGTTAAAGGGTTGCTATGGAATCTAGTGGGTAGAGGTCAGGGATGCTAATAAAAGCCTTCAGTGAGGAGGACAGCCCCCACTCCAAGTGTCAACAGGGCCAAGGTGGAGAAACCCTGCTCAAGGGGGAGAAACTCAATAAAGGAAATGACACTAGCTTTTTCTCTGTACAAGTCTGGCTGGGGGAAGTTATGGCAGGTCCCATGCCGTGCTCTACGGAGAAGTAACATAGCATGTTAGGAATAGCATGCCGAGATGCTTCCCCCCCCCACCATGTAGAGTGTACACTATTAAAATGAACTATTTTTTCGCAATAGATTTCATTGAAGATGCTGAGATAAACTCTAATTGAATGTACCATCTGGAAACACGGAACTACAGAGAGAGAGCAGTGGGATCAATTTACATCCTCCTCTGCACGCCCACTGGGTGAGTCTGAGTGTGAAATGCCTATTTACTCAATAGTCATCAGGCTGAGCATTTCAAAACACCTCTCTTTAAAGAAGATCGGAGTGCTACCTGTAGTGCGGCAACGCCACTCCTCTGCTTAGCTTCGCGTTGTACGTTGCACTTTAAGGGAAACGGAAGTATAGATGGTATTGCTGAGGCCACATCTCAAGGGCAGTGGCGGACTTGGGATCATGAATTGGCCCTGCTGCTTCTCGGCTCCAGGTGTAACCCATTAGCACATGTTGTCCATTGCCAGGGTTTCTACCATACGTACGTGTTCCATATAAGCTGTGCCTCTTCAAGATAAGCTTCTGCAGATCCTACTTGTGAGGTTTCAATGAGATCATGTATCAGAAATCACCTCACGTACAGCAGACGCTCAGGAAGTGTTTGTGCTCTTTGGAGGGAGTATGCTGACGCTGAGCGGCAGCAGTGGGGAGATCTTGAAATTAAACGTCACCTCCACGCTTCTCCCTCTCCTCAGCCTGTTTTCTGAATCGAAGCAGGTGGTCATTGAAAGTTAAGGGAGTTTGTTCGGTCTCAGTTTGGATGTGTTTCATGTTTGGCTAACATGGGGGAGTAAGACAAGTGGCACCAAAACAGCCTTGTTTCAAAGTTCCAGTGACCGTGAGGACTAATTGCTATGTTAACAAGAACGAGAATTTATTCAGACTTGCTGGATCAACGGACACATTCAATTTTCTGCATGCACAGCTCAGTTCTGTTTCTGCCTCCGGATGTGCATTCCAAAGAGGTAGCAGTATAGGGAATCTCAGTTTGGGGTGCCCCTTCTGCAAGAAAGAGCCCAAAGGCTGGTTTCAGCCACTGCCATCTTTTTCTATTCACCTCTAGTCTCTCTTCTGAATCCTTCTACCTACAGAGTTCTGTTTGTTCAAATGCAAAATGAGTTTGCTTATTTTGAGTAATAAGAGGCTTCCTGAGAGGCTGTGAAAATCCAGTTCTATTCTTGCCTGATGACTGAAGGAAACAAGATCTTGAAGGGTGGTTAGAAAAAAAGAGAAGAGAAAGCAACTAGCGTGGAATTTGAAAACAATTTCTTTTCCTTTGTAGAGATGGACTTCAGTTTGGTCCTGGTTGGATGGTCCAGCTATTCTGCTGACAGCACTTTTCCAGGCAAGGCTTTTGTTGCTGGATTGATTTCAAGAATTACCCCCACCCCTACCATGTTTCATAGAGTAAAGCTGTTTCTAAAAAAGTACCTGTGGCGTTGCCTGTCCTGAAGATCGACTTTTATGGGTTGCTCAAATACCAATACCAACTCATTGTCAATATATACTCTTACATATAAAATCCACTACGTGATCCTAGTCACCAGTTAAAATGCTAGTATAAGCAAATGCTCTTAAAGGACTTGACCTGAACAGCCTTCCTGTGTGGCAGGGAGATCAGACTGAGCTTCATCTGCCTTTACCCTGCACTAAGACACGTCTGGATGTGTCTAGGAGATTAGTGGACTGTGGTCCACAAGGATCTACTTAAATAATGGAGGCATTGATCTGGATTATCTGGGGATTGTAAATTTGAGAAATCTAACTTAAGTATTTTAAGGGGGGGTGAAATGAGAATGTGATCATAGTTCCAGTTAATGTAAGCTTTAGGCTTGACTGGATCCAAGTGCTCAAACAGTGTTACCATCAGGAATTTCCACCTCTTGATGGAGGGTTCTCTGTTGGTTTTATTTCTTGACCCCAAGTTAATGGCAAAGTATTTACCACTCATATTTGCAATTCTATCAGCTTCAAGCCTAGTGGAAAGAGAGGGGAAAAGAGCTCATTTTTCATCCAGTATTTGAGCAAAAGTTTTGGCTTTGAATTTCACGGGTATAGTTCTCATCTCTGTCAATCTACTCTCTTGAAACTGTTCTGCTCAGTCACCAGACTAGGATGAATGTACACCTCTATTTGCCTGAGATGGCCCTTGTTTATATTTGTTGTCTGTGCATAAATATTAATAATGTCCTCTTGTAGCCATTCCCTAGGATGGCTCTCAATTATCCCAGTTGTTCACACTCTTCTGTGGTCCCCTCCCAGACTGAGTAGGGCTGACCTGTGTGGCCATTTCAGCCTTGCTCTCTTGGATCACCTGCTCTGGAGGAAGTCAGATTCCCTGTTGTCAGGACACTCAAGCTGCCTGTGGGAAGGCCCATGTGCTGAAGTACGGAGGCTTCGGCCAACGACGAGCACTAACTTGCCATGTGAGTGAGCCACCTTGGAAGCAGATCTCACAGCCCCAGCCAAGCCTTCAGATGACTGTAGCCCCGGCTGATATCTGAATCCCATCTCATGAGAGGTCCTGAGACAGAACTGTCCAGCAAAGCCACTTCCGAATTCTAGACCCACATAAACTGTACAAGATAATAAATGTTTGCTATTATCTCAAGCCATTAAGTTCTGGGGATAATTTGTTACACAGCTATAGATGACTAATACACATCCTCTTTCATTCTCAAAGGTGTCCCAGTTTGGGAAATAAATGTTCATCCTACCAGTGACCTCCGTGTTGACAATCGTAGTCTTCAATTCTCAGTCGGTTCTCAGACTCGTTTTCCTCGATGTGTCAATAGCATTTGATACAGTTGGTTACTCGCTACCCTTTGAGCTGCTTTCTTCAGCGGGTCTTCGGGGTACCGCTCTCACTGGCTGCCCCTGCTCAGGCTCTTCTACTGCACCCTCATTCGTTCCATAGTTCTGGAAGTTTTGGGGCCTCCAGAATCCTTCAGAAGAGGTTCTCAGACACTTTCTCTTTTTTATGAATGCTTAGTACCTATTTGATCTCACTCAGTCCCGTTGATGCCCAATTTAAATCATCAGTTCAAATCTCTTCCTATATTCTCATCTTGTGTATTCAGCTGCCTTATCAAAATCTCTACTGGATGCTTAATGGGCATCTTGAAATCAACGCGTCCGTAATCAGAGTTTTGATCTTATCCCACCAGCCTGCTTCTCTGTCAGACCTTCCAATCCCGAAGACATCTGATTCTATTTTTCAAGTTACTCAGGCTAAAAACTTGGAGTCATCCTTAATTCTTTTCCCTTCCGCCTAACATCCAATATGGCGGCAAATTCTGCGTCCAGCCATGTCCTCCAACCCCACTGCTGCTACCCTTATCCAAGTTACCATCATCTTTCACCTGTATTGTTTCAATAGCCCCGGAGTGGTCTCCGTACTTCCCCTCTTGGTTCTTCTCAGTCTATTTGCTACACTCCAGCCAGTGTGATAATTCTAAGACCTCAGTCAAATCATGTCACACAACTGCTTAACCTCCCACAATGGCTCCTAAGCTAACTCAGAAGAAAATATAAAGTCTCTCCCAAGGCCTGCAAGACTCTATGCGATCTGCCTAGGAGAACTGCCTAATCTTTGACCTCATTTCCTCCTCATTCACTCTCCTCCAGCTACACTGGCTTCCTTGGGGTTGGCTGAAGATGTCAGGTGCAGTCCAACCCAGGGTCTCTGCACTTGTTGGTCCCTCTGTTCGGGATGTTTTTCCCCCAGATGTTCATATGCCACCTCCTTCACTTTATTCTGTCTCCGTTCAAAGATCACCTTGTCATAGTCGTCCTTGCTGACGACTGTATATAAAGGACTATCCCTACCATTACTCTCTGTCTGTTTACCTTCCTTTGTTTTTGCTCTTAACAATGGTCACAGTCACCTGACGGAGTTGTGAGATGTTGGCAACATTGGTGGAGGGAACTTCTGCAGCATTGGGAAATGGCACCAGTAGCGTCAGCATCCTCAACTGATGGAAGCCTGGACGTGGTCCTTCACAACTTTGACAGGTGTACTACCAGCCTTGGAGCAGTTCTATGGGCACCATCAGAGCACCATCTTCTGGGCACTGACAGCAGAGCTGGTTGGGTATGGCTAATCGTAGCACTCATCTCCAAGCAAGTGGGACAGGGAGAGGAGAACAGTGGATATCCCTGGGAGCCAACAGAACTAGCACTCAGGCAGGTGAGACAAGCCCTAGGAGAAGCCAGAATCTTGCACTAGGTTGTCAGCTCCTTAGGGCAGGGTTCATGACTGTCCTGCTCACAGCTGTATCTCCACACCACAACTGGTACCTATTATTGTCTCAGTGACACTTGTTGAATTAATCAGTAGCTTTTCATGAAGAGTTTGAGTGTAGCCAGAAGTCTATTTGAGAATGGAGGGGTGGAGACCCAGGAATATTGTTTACAATATTACAAAAGGTTGTTTACATCTTATTTGTTCAGGGACATACAGGGATACTAGGAAGATAATTATAAAAAGTCCTTTCTATTTAAAATCTCTCGCCTTGTTGGGCTTCCCTGGTGGCACAGTGGTTAAGAATCTGCCTGCCAATGCAGGAGACACGGGTTCGAACCCTAGTCCAGGAAGATGCCACATGCTGTGAAGCAACTGAGCCCATGCGCCACAACTCCTGAGCCTGCGCTCTAGGGCCCGCAAGCCACAACTACTGAAGCCTGAGCACCTAGAGCCCCTGCTCCGCAACAAGAGAAGCCACCTCAATGAGAAGCCCGCACGCAACAACGAAGACCCAATGCAGCCAAAGATAAATAAATAAATTCGTAAAAAAAAAAACTCTCTCTCCTTGTGGACCCATGAGCTGTAAAATTCCAGACCTGGGTTTGTCTTCACAACTCAGAGGCTAGGGGCTCTAGCTCATTACCCTGGTTACTCTTAGCCTTGAAACTGTGTTCTATTCCTTTTTCTGCTGTGGCCATCCCTGGGTTTTGCTGGCGGTTGTAATAGGACTGCCCCACTACCTTTCTTTAAACACTGTGAAATTTCTGGTGTTCCCTGGGCAAGTAATTGACTCCCACTGCAGGAAATCTGAGAATGGAAGATATGAGCAAATAGCTAAGTCCCAGATCTCTCAAATAAACTCCTTCCCCTCTTTCCCTTATTTCTTAACTATTTATTGTCAACAATGTCCCAAGCAGTATGTGATACATTGGGATGATAGTGATAAAAGATATCTAATTTGTTTAAAAATTTTTCTTTTGCTAAATAAAAACAAAATGCTGAATCACGCACAGTGCTTGGAAAAAAAAAATACAAATTGTCGGTTTAGGCTCAGAAAATTTCCCCTGGTTTTGGCTTGCGTGTCTAAGGCTAGATCTTGTGATGTGAGAAAGAGAAATGCATATATAGGGAATAAGACCCTTGAAGAGGTTGCCATTTAGATGTTAGATCAAAGAGATTATGATTCATTCAACTGGACTTTTGAAGGCCTATCCAAGTCTCGGTGACTTTGAGGTTTGCACGTTACCATGTAAAACTTGGTAAGCCAAAAATAAAAATAAAAGAAATAAAACTTAGTATGGCTTATTCCATGTAATTATGCAACAACTTGAAAGTGAACACCAGATTGAAAGATGTACTAAAAGTGGCCGAGCTCCATCTTTGTGAGTAGAGGTTACCAGAAAGACCACACTGAATGAACAGCAGCCCACAGGCCAGACTATGTATGACTGGGCTAAATTCTGCTACTATTTCCAGAGCTGGTTGTTTTCAAGGCACTCCTTGGGTGCCACCAGGCTGCCATACTTTCCTGACTTATTTCCTGCAGGTGCTTCATGTTTTGTTCTTTTCTCCCTACTGGCTGTTGTTTGAGGTGGCATTTCTGTACATCCCCATTAAAGTATTTTTTGTGCCCACATTTTCTACTCAAAATCCCAGTACTCGTGATGATGATCAGGTATCCTGTTGACAGCTTTCCAGATCTGTGTAATTGTGAGCCAGTTTTTACCATTTCATGTTAGAAGTGACTGGAGTTGTTACCAGTCCAAGCTCGCTCTGCCCGCCTCACGACAGGCCAATAAATTGGAGACGAGGCGGACAGCAAACCGAGACGATGGCAGACTAAAGTCTCAAAATAACCATCTTATCGGGGTTTGGATGCCAGTTTCTTTTATAGCACAGAGAGGGGGCGGAGGTGTGGAAATAAAGTAAGAAGGCCATAGTTTTGCAAATATCCCCTGGAATGGCCAGCCTCGAGGAGGGGATGTGTTAATGTCTTCTTTCTTGCAGCCATCCCCAGGTGGAACAGGGTCCAGATGTTTCCCTGAACAAAGGCACTTTGGTTTAACATTCAGGCAGAGGACCAGTGTTCCCCGAGGCAGGCCGTTATGTATAGACAGTATCCTCTTAGTGAACAAAAGCAGCGGAAAGCCAAGATTAAAGTAAAAGAAACAGATCCAACATGGAGTCCGAGTTGGCTCTTCCCTGTTACACAGTCACTATTTTCTGAACCAAAATTAGGCTGATCATCAATAAGATATGCGATATATGTAAAGCCCTAGATTTTTATGCAAGAAAATAAAGGGGGTATTACTGCTCTATGAGTCAGAGGCAAGGATGCCCAAGCTTCGTAGACATGGAGAGGGTAGCCTCCACCCTGGCCCCCAGAGGCTTCCTTTTCTGCTGAAAGCCTGCGACCCACAGCAGGCCTGCTCCATACATGGCAGGTGAATACCCACCTTTTGTCAACTAGTGCTTTACCAGATAACGTTTTACCCCTTAGGCTGAGTGTAGTTTTTGCATTCAGCTCTCTTTTTTTTTTTTTTTTTTTTTTGCAGTACGCGGGCCTCTCACTGCTGTGGCCTCTCCTGCTGCGGAGCACAGGCTCCAGACGCGCAGGCTCAGCGGCCATGGCTCACGGGCCCAGCCGCTCCGCGGCACGTGGGATCTTCCCGGACCGGGGCACGAACCCGCGTCCCCTGCATCGGCAGGCGGACTCCCAACCACTACGCCACCAGGGAAGCCCGCATTCAGCTCTTTACCTTCATTGGTGTGATGTAACTAAAATATTTCTAGAGGATCAAATTATTTGAGGATGGCTGTGATAAGCCCCTCTTTAAATGAGCCTTGACTAAGCAGGGACAAAGCTTCAGGAGACATTTCAGACTAACATTTTTTTCAAATGGGTTAATTAGAGTTGAAGAGCAATTATTTAAAGTTGAATAGTATAGGAACCTTTTATATAATATTTGTGTGTTTTTCTATTCTATAATATTCAGTATGTGATAAAGAAATCAGAGAAAATATTAAAGAAATTAGAAACCATTCAATGAATGCAATCTATGTGTTTAGAGAATCATTTTATGTAACTTCTCTGCTTTCCTGGAGTCACCACAGACAGTTAACACAAAATGACTTCAATCCAATGTGTTTTCAATGAATATCTGAACTTTCTGCTTGTAACATCCTCACTCTGCTTGCAAATATTTTCTTAAATCTCTGGTCTGTTTGCAGATGAATACACAATCCTATCCAAAGAACTAAGAGCGTTGAGAAATGGAATGTTGCCTGCCGTATCAGTAAACGAAGGATGTCCCAGCCATCAAGGATTGCAGCCACCTCCAAAGGTGAGCTGGTGAGCCCTGAGGGAACTCAGGAAGGGAACAAAAAAAAAAAAAAAAAAAAAGAATACCTGCCATCTAGCAGCCATCGGACTGCAGCCAGTCCCTAAGGTGAGCCCTGAGGAAACTCAGAATGTGAAAACAGGATCCTGGCCTGAGATAGCTGAGGTGCATATCAAAGGAATGATTTCAGTGAGCCCCATTCTTGCATTTTCCCTACTTGGAAAAGCACCAAATTCCTTAACTTGAGATTCCTAGTTTTCTTTAATTACCAATAATCTTTTGACGTTCAGACTAGCTGCCCTTTGTTACAAAACTCCTGTATATCCTGGCTCCCCCTTCCCCTCCCCAGAATAGTATTCTCAGGGTTGCTTGAGACGCTGCCTCCTCGGCTTGAAGTCCTAAACACTTCTGCCAAATAAGATATAACTCTCAACTTTTAGATTGTGAGGGTTTTTTTCTTTTCTTCAGTCGACAGCATCCTGAATTTGGGATTCTCTTTCTTACGAAGCCCCATCACTGCTACATTCAGAAGAGGTGTGACAATATCTAGGTTAAGCCATATATGTTGACGTAAATCGGATAAGAAAAACACAAACTCTTCAGCAACCTGATTTTTTTTCACTCCAAACATAATGTGGACGTACAGAACTCCACTTTATATTTTTTAATGATTGCATAGCTCTCCACTGTATGTGTGTGCTGTAATTTATTTCAACAAGCCCCTATTAATTGACATTTCTGTTGTTTCCTCTTTTTTGTAACTTGTAAACAATGACATTTAACATCCTGGGAAATACATCTTTGCATACTTAGACAAATATTTCTAGAGGATAAATTCCTAGAAGTGGAATTTTTGGCTCAAAGGAAACATACATTAAAGCTATAATAGGTATTGCTAAAAAGTCATTCCTTTCCACATTCTTGCCAACTCTGGGTGTTTGCGTATTAAATCTTTGCCAATTAGATGTGTCAAAACCATTCTGTTGTTTAAATTTGCATTTATTTGATTAGTAAAGAGGCTGAATATCTTTTCATATATTTACTAGCCATTTTTACTTCTCCATTTGAAAACTGCCTACTCGTGAGCTTTGCTCACTGATTCCATTGGATTGCTCTTTTTCTCATTAACTTATTGAGCTCTTTATGTATTATAAACTCTACTTTGTCACATCGCTGTAACTATTTTCATATTGATCAGTTATTGGTTACCGTGAAGTACTTTTCTATCCCACTTTATTATCAAAGGCACCCTCACTTGGCTTTCTGGGAAAGTCCTGTAAATTTTTGTGAGAAATTATAATAAAGACATTTATTTTAACATTATTATCAAAAAAGGAGCAAGAACCATTGTCTAAATATAGATTAAGTAAAGAAGTGTAAATAATTTTTTTTTTTTATCAAGCATGCAAAGGCTGTGACAATGTCTGCGAGAATAAAAACTTACATTCTTCTAGAAGATTCTTGAAGCCTGGAAATTCTCTTAGGCCAAAAGTCTTGTACCTCTAAGGGGAGCATTTCGGCCAATTACACTCCCCTCTCAACTCCAGCAGGAGTGGGTCATATCACAGAAGTAACGTGGGTCATTCACACATTCTGGCTCATCATTAATCAGTCTTGTCACCTGGTGTCAGAACCACTCACTCATCTGTAAAATGCACCTAAAGGTACCTGACTTATAGGGCTACTGTGATTATTAAATTAAGTACAATGTGCAGAGGAGATGCTCAGTAATATTTGTGTTCCCACCCAGTCCCAGGAGTTTTGTTCAAAAAAAAATGTACCTGTAACTACTAAGCTGTGACAGAAACATTTGACGTGTAAGATCATGAACAAGTCAAATGTAAATGTTCAGCTTTTTCTTAAAACACTCAAATGCCAAGACTCCTCACACACAAGTATGAAGCCGAATCTGGCCGCTTGGACCACGACACCAAATTAATTCTCAAAGACGGAGCTTTGGGTGAAGTAGAAAAGAATAGCTTTATTGCTTTGCCAGACAAAGGGGGTCACAGTGAGCTAATGCCCTCAAAACTGTGTGTCCCAACCTGGAGCAGGTAGTGAGGAGTTGTATAGTAATGGTGCAAAGGGGGCGTGATCAGCTCCTGGACATTCTTCTGATTGGTTGGTGAGGAGGTAAGTGGGAGTCGGCATCGTCAACCTTCTGGTTCCAACCCATCTGGGGTCTACCTGCTTGTGGGCAGCGTACAATTAATTTCTCCCACCTGGTGGGGGTTTCAGTATCTGCAAAACAGCTCCAAGATATTGTGATGTGTATCCCTTGAGGGGGAACCGGGACCCTGCCCCAAGGCTGCACTACTGTTTCTTTTGACTGCTCCTCCCTTGTTTCCACATCCCCTCCCTTCCCTGATTAGCATTTGTTTGAACCTGCTCCTTGGAACTCAGGGAAGGTCCTGGAGGCCGAATGAAGCCCATTTCCTGTAGTCAAGAAATGGGGTGGGGGAGCCTTCCCTGGTGGCGCAGTGGTTGAGAGTCCGCCTGCCGATGCAGGGGACACGGGATCGTGCCCCGGTCCGGGAAGATCCCACATGCGGCGGAGCAGCTGGGCCCGTGAGCTATGGCTGCCGAGCCTGTGTGTCCGCAACGGGAGAGGCCACAACAGTGAGAGGCCCACGTACAGAAAAAAAAAAAAAAAAAAAAAAGAAATGGGGGACACAGAAAGGCTTTTGTGCCCAGGAGCCCCGCAGAGTCCTGCTAGGTATCAAGTATATGAAGATTTATTTGATTCTCTAGAAAGGGGTTGAAACTATATTCTCTATATGATAGTTAACGACCTCTGTGCATCTTAAATGTTTAACGTTTATAATGAAAATGATGTTTACTAGGGAAAGGGCATGCTTCAAGATAAATATTAGTATCCATAAACCACTGAAGTGAAAGAAGAGGCCAGTCATGGTCCAGGAGGTGGATAGGGGAGCCTGTAGAAGTGATAGATCCCTTGTAGATTTACTTTTTTTTTTTTTTTTTTTTTTTTTGCGGTACGCGTGCCTCTCACTGTTGTGGCCTCTCCCGCTGCGGAGCACAGGCTCCGGACGCGCAGGCCCAGCGGCCATGGCACAGGCCCAGCCGCTCCGCGGCATGTGGGATCCCCCCAGACCGGGGCACGAACCCGCGTCCCCTGCGTCGGCAGGCGGACTCGCAACCACTGCGCCACCTGGGAAGCCCTGTAGATTTACTTTTGCTGGCAGGGTCTCAAGTATTTTTAGGCAATAGTCTACTGGGGAGGAAAACAGTGTCTATGTGACAAGTCGTGTTGATGGTATGCACTGTTGACACCATATAGTGAAAGTGACGTGACCTCTGTAGTCTTCCTCCCCAAAACCCATAACCCCTGTCTAATCACGAGAAAGTCATCAGACAAACCCCAATTTAATTGTACCAAATACCTGATAGTATTCCTCAAACTGTCAAGGTCATCGAAAAAAAGCAAAGTCTGAGAAATTGTCACAGCCCAGAGGAGCCTAAGGAGACATAAGGACTAAATGTAATGTGAATCCTGGCACAGAAAAAGGACCCGAGGCAAAAACTAAGGAAATTCACATAAAGTATAGATTTTAATTAACAATAATGTATCAATATGGATTCATTAATTGTAACACGTGTACTATACTAATGTAAGATGTTAATAATGGACTAAACTAGATTTGAGGTATATGGGAATTCTCTGTACTTTCACACTTTTTCTATAAATCTAAAGTTGTTCTAAAATATTAAGTTTATTATTTTTTTAAAGGCTCCTTAGATTGCCATCCATTTCACTCCTACTAGCTACCCTTAAAAGCAAAAATAAAACTTCCCCAATATGCCCGGAAGAACAGTATGCTTTCAAGAAGGTTAAAATCCCAGCCGCACACATCAACATTTGATTTTCTCCAAATGTGTCTCAGATACTTGTCTCCTCTCTCCGTCTGGGTTGCTCACTGTTTTTGGAGCCCATGTGGATGCTCGTGGGACACCAGCGGATGCTCAATAAATACTTACTAATTGATGGAGTGATATGATCATTTAGTCTTCATTAAGTGAATTCTGGTCATACCAGAGTTCCTGTTATAGAATAACTATTTTCCAAGAAGCTGCCCTAGAGACCAAGTCATGGGGGCAACACCCAGGGTCAGCCTGCACACGTGCACGCAGCCAGCTCTGCTCACATTCACGTTGACACAAGGCAGCAGATCAGTTCTGGATACAGAAGTGGAAGATTCAACAATTCAACAAGCTTGTCTTTTAACAGAGGACCTGGCAGCAAAATTTGGTTGAGTATGACATCATCTTAAATAGACCCAGTTCCGGCAGAAATCACTCATTCATTTAAAAACCAGCAAACAAGTAGCGAAGAGCACATCATCTCTCAGCTGGATGGTATATGCTAGGAATTTGCCAGCATTTTATTTGAATTAACGAACCAAATCATTTATCTGACTAATTGACTAATATAAATTCGCACATTCAAATGAATGCATATTCCAAGCCAGTTTGGCGTGTTATCCGTCTATACACCCCAGAGTACTGTACCGTTTGCAGAGCATGTGGAATATAGAGGAATACCAAGTTCATGTCTCATGCATGTGTGTGTGTGTGTGTGTGTGTGTGTGAAGCATACTAGTGGATCTGTGTATGTGTTGCTGTGATGTTGGTTACTAATAGAGTTGTGCCAGAGGAAGAAATGGGAAGAAATACCTTATATTTAGTGGTCTTTCCAAATCAATTGTAAACGAAATTGTTTCCTAGTATTTTCTTGTATGTTGGTAATAAAAATGGTGAGGGTCATGACTGAGCGCTGACTTTCCAGGCCCTGAAGATGGTAACAGAAGGCACCCAGCAGGCCTGCCCACTCCTGTTGTTAATTAAAGTGTTTTCACGTTCTCCAGGGTATAATGCACTCTGGGCACGGAGCCCCAGAGGGTCTGCTGTTGTCTAATGATCACACATTCAAATAAACACGGTGGGGGGCACCAGGGAACAGATCAGTTCCCCCACTTCGTTAATGACTGCAATGCTCTGCGAACGTCTGAGGTGCACTGGCTCCATTTCTCATGAATTATAAATAGTAGTCAGGCTCCCAATTGCTCAGTGGTTCAAGGGAAGGAGGACCCCGACCTGCTCAGCGGAGACCTCCACAGGGTAGGGAGTGACACTTGCAGCTCAGAGCCGTCTTGATTGCATCCACTAGGTGATTCTTGCCAAAGCAGATTTTCTCTGACTTATGACACCTCTTGGTCTGAACTGCAGTCTAATTCTCATTTGTCGGCACTATTAACAAATTTGTCTGCATGTGAAAGATGGAGAGCTTCGCAAAGCTGATGTGGACTCGTCGGAGGGTGAACCTGCACACACCACATCATCTTGAGGCTCTCGCGGCCTCAGAAAAAAAGACACACTTTAAATATTCAACATCCTTCCAAACTGCTAAACTAAATGGCGTAAAAGTCTCCCCAATACTTTGAATTTTAGCTGAAAGAAAGCAGGGGTAATTTTATTTCAGAGAGGTGTACAGTCAAAAAAATCTCTTTAGGAACTAGATGACAAAAAAAAAAATGCCATGATTTTGACACTTTGGGTGTTTTTATTTCAGTTAGGATATCACAAATGCAACTTTATATACATTGTATATTATATGCCCCAAAGTGCTATATATGTCTGTAAACCTCATTTAATCCTCACAACAGGTAGAAGCTTATTAGGTTATTGTATAAATAACAAAATTGAGGCTCAGAGAGGTTAAAAGATAGACCCCAGACCGCACAGTATGTAGCAGAACTTGGCCTCACATCCAGGTCTTCTGAAGACAAGAACATTCACCATGATAACCATGCTTCATACTGGATGGCCATTTATGTATTTCAGCCTTTTGCTTCAGTGAATATTGACCCTACAACTTTATTTTGTAAAGAAACCTGTCCTATATGCAAAGGCTTAACTTTCTTTGACATATATTTGGTTAGTTGTGAAGTAGCCCAGCTGCTCTAAGTTAAAAAGTTTGTTAGCAAACCATCAAATTTTTCTGAGTCCTTGAATTGAATTAATTAAAATAGATGAGACGGTCATAGTGATATTACTTTCCTTAATATATGAAAGACGCTTGAGATGCTGGATATCAAGGAGACAGAGACCAGAGGAAGAGCCCCCGCTCCCCCTCCTCCCTTTCCCCTCCCCAAATTGTATAGTTAGTTGGTGAACGTGATCATGATATCTCGTATTTGTGTGATATTTTTGTGTAGTTTTTGTGTGCAGAAAGGGCTTTTATGGTTGGTGATATTTGAACCTCACAAATCCCATAATCAGTAGGTAGATATTATCCCAATTTAAGGATGAAGCTGAACCACGGTTTGCACATGACAAAAATCTTAGTCCCTTCTTCCTTCCTTACATGTTACCTGACCTGTCCAAGGGCACACACAGTGTCAGGAGTGGCTTGGATTCTGAGTTCTAGTCTCACTGTTTTCCACTAACACTCTCTTCTCATTCACAGCTGAGCAGAGACCTTCCAAAATATACTCATACCCCGATAGCATAAAAACATTAATTTATAATGCTATTACCAAACAGAACTTGCGTCAGCTCTCCCAACATGCAGCAAAGCCAATCTACTGACACTGGGTTGTGATGAAGGAAAGTGCAGCATTTATTGCAGGGCACAAAGCAAGGAGAATGGGCATCTCATGCTCAGAAGACACAAACTCCCCAATGGCTTTTAGGCAAAGTCTTTTAAAGACAGTGTTAGGGGAGAGAGTCATAGGATGCCTGATCAGCTTGTGGACCTTCTTCTGATTGGCTGGTGGTGAGGTAATCAGGAGTCAACATCGTCAGCCTTCTGGTTCCAACCAGTCTGGAGTCTCGGTGCTTGTGGTCAGCATCATGGTTTTCTCTTGTAGAAAGTAAGACTCAGATTAAATATGAGAATATATATATATATATATATATATACTTTTTTTTTTTTTTTTTGCGGTTCGCGGGCCTCTCACTGCTGTGGCCCCTCCCGTTGTGGAGCACAGGCTCCGGACGCGCAGGCCCAGCGGCCATGGCTCACGGGCCCAGCCACTCCGCGGCATGTGGGATCTTCCCGGACCGGGGCACGAACCCGTGTCCCCTGCATCGGCAGGCGGACTCTCAACCACTGCGCCACCAGGGAAGCCCACTGGGGTTTTTATTTTTAAAGAACATCTGTGAACCATACATGATTAATAAAGATTTAGAAACTCTTAGTTTCTAAAGAACAGCTCAAAGATATGTGTCATTGTTACGTATATTCCTTCAGAAGGAACTAGGAGTCCTGTGACTCTCTTTTTCTAATCATCTGTTGCCTGAGCCTGCTCTTTGGAACTCAGGGAAGGCCTTGGAAAGTACTTTTTCCTACAAACAAGACATGGGGGACATTGTGGGGCTTTTGTACCCAGAAAGGTCCCGCAGGGTCCTGCTTGGTTTCAGTTCCTCCCTTTTCTTTGATGCTCCTCGATCCTGAGGGGGACAGGGGCAGGATAAGAAAGGGAATAACGTTTCGGATAGAGAGATTAATCATAAACTCAGCGGGGGAACTCAGTTGTAGGGGGGCTCGGTCTCAGTTCTCATCTGGGCAAAGCAGATGCAGACTATCGTACTTGTCTGTCAGAAGGGTCGAGTGGCTTCCATGCGTCTGTTCCTTCACTGCCTCCCAGCAGGGTTACCAAACGGAATATGGATAAAGTATAAACATGCTCCATGCTAAGCATGTCGTGTTCCATGATATATTTACACTAAACAATTGTTTGCTGTTTATCTGAAATTTGAATTTAACTGGCCTTTCTATGTTTTTCTTTCCTAAACTGGGCAACTCTCTTCTGTGGAGGTCTGGGCCCTGCCTGCCCCTAGGCTACTTTGGATGTATCTATTCTCATCACAGCTCTCAGGGAAGTGGGGAGCGTCAGAGGACACTGTCTCTCCTGGCGTCTATCACAGGCCCTATGTGGACGAGGGGAATTACAATCTTTAAAAGGCTTCTCAGCTCTGTGGGCCACCGGCTTCCCACATTGGCATTTTTGCTTCCTGAGACTCCCTCCTCGGGGAAGGAAGGTGATGAAGGCACTGGGTCTGAACTCCCATCTCCAGTTTCAAATCTTATTCTTATCTCAGAATGTCCTTCAGACACTCCACAGTCCACAGCAACAGCTATTGCTGTGAAAAAAAGACCTTAACCCCTGAATATCTTTGGTTACACCCTACATTCACACAATGACTGCATTCAAACAATGTTACATAAGAAATGGTTTCAATGTATAACTTAACACCTGAGTAAAATTCCCGAAGAATGAGAATAAAATAAAAGCAGATAAAAATAGCAGAAAATGTCAGTGACCATCAGTAATAGCCAGTAAACAAGATGAAGGCCTAGAATTTTCCCATAGGTAATAAGAAGACATTTACACTTATATTTTTTTGTCTTTTGCACCATTTGGTAGCATTAAAAAAAATGATTTTGAACATTTCTATTTTTACCTGAGGTAAATAAATGTATAGCTTAAATGAAATCTGGTGAAAGTAGATTCCCTCTGACTTTTCACACTCTTTACTATGAATTGCATCACAATTAACATTTGTTTGCAGTGTTAACAAATTCATCTTCTATAACTCTCTTTACACAAAGCCTAAGGCTTTGCCAGGCTGAATGCGAATGGTCAGAAGGTATAGATGCATATACCCCCAAACCATCTTAGAGAGTTTGTAGGAAAAATACCCATGTAACTATCCTAATACTACCAAACTAAATGTGGTTGAATTCTCCCTCCCAGGTCCCTGCTCAGCAGAAAAGCAAGCAGGTTGTGGGAATATACCCCAAATGCCAAGATTATGGAGTCTGAGGCTCTGTTTGGATCCAGGTTTCATCACACACTGCTTCTGCGACCTTGAGTGTGTTGCTTCACCTGCCCAAGCTTCAGTTTCCCCATCTGTAGAGTCAGAGAAGAGAAGCAGTTGTAGCATTGGGGTTGTTTTGAAGATTAAACAAATTATCTTTTGTGATGGACTTAAAAAAGTGTCTTACAAATAGTAGCTGGTATGTATGTGTACATAGGAACTGGTATTTAATTGTTAATTAAATAAAAGATATATACATAGATGTATGTATATATAATATATAGTGTGGGGCTTCCCTGGTGGCGCAGTGGTTGAGAGTCCACCTGCCGATGCAGGGGACGCGGGTTCGTGCCCCGGTCCGGGAAGATCCCACATGCCGCGGAGCGGCTGGGCCCGTGAGCCATGGCCGCTGAGCCTGCACGTCCGGAGCCTGTGCTCCGCAACGGGAGAGGCCACAACAGTGAGAGGCCCGCGTACCGCAAAAAAAAACACCAAAAAACAAAATAATATATAGTGTGTATATATACTATGTATGCATAGATGTATGTGTATATAATATACAGTGTGTATATATATTATGTATGCATAGATGTATGTGTATATAATATACAGTGTGTATATATATTATGTATACATAGATGTATGTGTATATAATATATAGTATGTGTATATAGTGTGTATATATAGTATGTATACATAATATATAGTATGTGTATATAGTATGTATACATAGATTTATGTATATATAATATATAGTATGTGTATATGTATGTATACATATATGTTTATATACATATATATACATAAATTTATATGTATATAAGTTTATATATATACATATATACAGTACATATGTGTGTGTCTATATATATGTATATATATACACTTTATATATATTTATATATTATACACTTTTATATATACATTTATATATATATATATGCAGGCTCAGCGGCCATGGCTCATGGGCCCAGCTGCTCCGCGGCATGTGGGATCTTCCCGGACCGGGGCACAAACCCGCGTCCCCTGCATCGGCAGGCGGACTCTCAACCACTGCGCCACCAGGGAAGCCCATATATATATACATATATATATATATATAAACTTTATTTCTAAATGAAGCCCAGTGTAACAAGGGAGATTCCTGCATCCCCATGGCATTTTAGCTCATTGGTCATCTTACAAAGAAGCACCACCAACCACCTGGTAGACATAGCCAGAGCCAAGAGAAAATAACCAGAAGGGCAAAGCGCCTGCCTAGACATGTAGCCTAAATGCTTCAGACTCCGGTAGAACATATGCATTTCCCACAAGCAGGGCACTGCCATCCCCCCCACAGCCCGGCATGTGCCTTGGTAAGTCTCAGTGTACACCTCAAAGTGAGCGTCGGGCTGAAGCTCTTTCCAGACAGATGAACAGGTTCTGCAGCTTCTGAAATGGGATCTGCTCCCAAACCCAGAGGTCACAGCAGCCCCTTCGGTGCTGAGAAGCCCTGTGACTCTGACACCTATGGGCCTGCAAGAGCTTTCATCAGCCATGGCTCAGACACCTTTCCAGACGTGTAATTCATGCCGTCTCTTACGCGTGAGAAAGAAGTACTCATGAGTATCCTGCAGAATTGAAAAGTGTGTGTGCCGTGTGGGTGTCTGGAGTGTGTGTATGTGTGTGGTGTGTATATGTGTGTGGTGTGTGTGGATATATGTGAAGTGTGTGGGATATATGTGGCTGTGGTCTGCGGTGTGTGGTGTGTGTGTGGTGGATGCATGGTGTGTGTGTGTGTGTTTGTTTCCTTTGCACTTATTTCTGTGCTTTTCTCATCTGTGGGCAGTTGGCCTTGCCTAGCTGAGGTTTTAGTTTTCAGAGGCATCTCCCCAGTTCCTCTGAAACATCTGGTGGAGTCGGGGGCAGGGGAGCTCTTGCTGCACTTTGCGACACCTCAACTGCATGGGTATCAGGCTTGAATTACTCATCAGCAAGTCTGCTGTGGTCCTAATACTGGCTCTGAACAACGGCCAGGGCCTTGGCTAAAGAAGCACTAGGGGTGATCTCAAGCAAACATGCCTCATAGACACAGTTTTGCAGGAGGAATATAAGTAATCGCAGGGCTCTGCCTCTTGCAGAATCGAGTCTTTTGCAAAAAAACTCTATAAAAACTCTAAAAACTCTTGCTCCAAAACCAAGTCCTGCCTATACACCGGGAGGAATCAGCAGCCCAAGTTTATCCTAAATGTTAGGTAGATGGCTTCCTTTGCAACTTGGAGAAAAACCTCTTATTGATGATGGCAGAACGAGGCTAAAAGGATTTCCTCTCGAATTCTTGACTGACTTCTTTAAAGGGGGCTTATGAGGACAGTTTTGAATCCGTCACTGAACTAGACTGAGTGCTTACAGCATTTAAATGTCAACACGTTCCAGGTCGGGAGCTGCTCTCGGCTGGTAGACCAGTTAACCAATACTGACCAGTCCTCACAGGTAACCAGATACAGGTGGATTCTCACATGGCCAACTCTTTGCCCACTTTATATAACCCTCTCCCTCCTTCTCTCTCTTGCATGTGTGGACTTTGTAGACCCTCCCTTCTCTCACAGGCAGGTAGCCACCACCCCAGTCGTATACCCGAAACTTCACCTGTTCCCACGTAAGTGCAACTTCAGAGATTTGCTGTGTAAGGTTTTCACTTTCCTGTCAGGGACTTGATCGTGCTCCTTTACCAGTGGAAATGCATGCTGACAGCACTTGGAAAAATCCCCTGGGTTACAGCCACCTCTGCCCCCATTTTCTTAGGACAGATGGTATTTTGTGACAGCTGCCAGATTTACCAAGACCTTCTGAGTCTAGAAAAAAGATTCAAAGAAAGGCAGAAAGCCTGCTAGGGAGGGGGAACCTCACAGGTTTCAGTTCTCTTTTAATTTCACTGGAAATTGCCTGGACTAGCAGTCTGTTGCCCCTCCTGTGCCCCACCCACTTCTATACATATGCTCTTGGGGAAAGGGCTTTGCAAAAAGGACAGTAATGGCTTTTTATAGGGAGTAATTTTATTTCATCATCTTTACTGCACAATTCCACATTGGCTACTTGGTTTGCTGTTTCTAAGATGAATCCTAGCAGTTTTTTAACTTGCTGGAAATGAACGGGCCACTTCTCCATTTTGGCATTTTCTTCCAAGTGAAAAGTATTCTGAAGTGTTGTCCAGTTTGCAGCCTGTCTGAAGTACTATACTAGAGACCATGGTCCTTGCTGATCGTATTTATTATTCCAGGAGAATCTCAGGATGTAACCCTATTTGAGGGTCCGGGAGACCAGGTGATCGCCCCCTCCCTCTCAAGCCGCATATGAATAGGACAACTGTCCTCAAGCACTGCTGTGCATATCGTGGTCAACTTAAGTCCTCTCACAAAAGTGTGAGTGGTGTTACCGAGTCCAAGCTCACTCTGCTTGCCACACAACAGGACAATAAATTGGGAGACAAGTGTTGAGGCAAAGGAATAGCGACATTATTAGGAGAGTTGGGTATCCGAGGAGATGGTGGACTGGTGTCCTAGAGTACCATCTTATTGGGTCTGGACGCTAGCTTCTTTTATAGAACAGAGCTGGGGAGGAGGTGAGGAAGTAAAGTCAAAGGTCATAAGTGTTGCAAAATATCTCCTGGTTTTGGCCAGCCTTGGGGAGGGGATGTGTTAATTTCTTCTTTTCTGCAGCCATTCACATGGGGGCAGGGTCAAGGTGTTTCCCTGTGAGCTGAACAAAGTCACTTTAGTTTAACATTCAGGCAGAGGGGCAGGGTTCCCAGAGGCAGACCATTATGTATGCCTATAGCTATAGACAGAACAAAAGCAATGGAAAGCAAAGGTCAAAGTAAAAGAAACAGATCCAACATAGAGTCAGATTATTCTCTTCCCTGTTACAGTGGGACCAGTCAGGTGTGAACTGAGATGTGAAAGGGCAGTGGAAGGTAAAAGCTGGATCTGCCATAGAACATGGTCTTGGGGATTGGGAACGCCATTTGGAATCATGTGTGGGGCCGGTAGGTATGGGGACCATGACCTTGACCGTTCTGAAGAGAGGGCCAGATATTTTGTAGAATGTCCTTCAGTTTGAGTTTGTTTGATGTTGCCTCACAGTGAGGTGCAGGTTGTGCATTTTTGGCAGAAGACCTCAAAAGTGATGTGTTCTCAGTGCATCGTATTAGGGGCATAGGATGTTGATCTGTTCCGTTACTGCACTTACTTTGATCCCTTGATGAAGGGTGTGCCCACCAGATCCTCCACTGTAAAGTTACTGTTTTTCCACTTTTATCATTTTAGAGCTGCTGCTACTGGGGGCTTGTCTGTGCAGCTGTTCCTTGTTAGAGGACCCACGGGTAATACAGAAAGGATCATGCAAGGATAGTTTGCTCTGTTCAATCATTTCAATGAGCTGGTTGAGCAATTATTTAAAGCCTCAAATCATTTAAGTCCTTGACTGCTTTATAAAATAGTCCATTGTAATGCTGTGCGGGCAGTAATGAAACACGCAAAGGGCCAAGAGACCCCTCACTAAGCAGCTCTTTACTTTTACAAAAACTACTCTCAAAATAAAAAAAAATTCAAAAAAACCCCCAAAAAACTACTCTCGGCTGACTGTATATTTAGTGAATGCAGCATTTGAAGTTGAATCTGGCCTCTGTACCCTAACACCAAATTAATTCTCAGAGACAGAGTTTTGGGTGAAGTAGAAAAGCATAGCTTTATTGCTTTGCCAGGCAAAGGGGGTCCCAGCGGGCGAATGCCCTCAGAACTGTGTGTCCCAACCTGGAGCAGGTAGTGAGGAGTTGTATAGTAATGGTGCAAAGGGGGCGTGATCAGCTCCTGGACATTCTTCTGATTGGTTGGTGGGGAGGTAAGTGGGAGTCGGCATCGTCAACCTTCTGGTTCCAACCCGTCTGGGGTCTACGTGCTTGTGGGCAGCGTACAATTAACTTCTCCCATCTGCTGGGGTTTCAGTGTCTGCAAAACAGCTCCAAGATATTGTGATGTGTATCTCTTGAGGGGGAACCAGGACCCTGCCCCAAGGCTGCACTACTTTTTCTTTTGACTGCTCCTCCCTTGTTTCCACATCCCCTCCCTTCCCTAATTAGTATCTGTTTGAACCTGCTCCTTGGAACTCAGGGAAGGTCCTGGAGGCCGAATGAAGCCCATTTCCTGTAATCAAGAAATGGGGGACACAGAAAGGCTTTTGTGCCTAGGAGCCTCACATGGTCCTATTCTGTATCACATACATACGCAGAAAGAGAAGAGAAACAATTATGAGCAGATGCTCCAATAATCCAAAAGGTCAAAATTGCTAATATGGATTGTACTCCCTTCCTTAGCTTTTTAACCGTCTTTCAACCATCAAGGAGGTACTAGATGGGAATTTGTCTGGAGTACAAGTGGGTGTAGAGACACTTAAGGATTAATACTATGTCCAGTAATAAATTATGCTTTTTAAATTCTGCCCCTGTCACCTCTGATCCTTTAAAGATGCAAACCTTGTGAGAGTGAAAGAACCCATATTAATCCAGCTCTAGATTCCTGAAAAATGAGTAACTGTTGTAATTACGATTGGCAGAGCTCATCCAGAAAGCAATGCCCAGAAGGTATTTTTGTTTTTACGGTCTTCATGTAAGTCAGGGTAGACATAGACGCAAGTGGGAAATATTACTACTCCATTTATAATGCTGTGGTAGAGCAGGAGGTGAAGTGATGAAATGGATCTGGGAAGTCTATTTAGCAGACCTCCGCAGCACTGCACTGTACAGGACGTTTAGCAAGTCTGCAGCAATTTTTAGCCAAGCCAGTCATTTGAAGATGAGAAGTTAAAAGTGCAGTAAATGTGAAATTCACAAATTTCATAAACCTAACTGATGCAAATGCAAAGAATACATTGTCAGAGACATAGAATTGTGTATTCCAAGTACTGCAATAACCAGACAAGAGCAGTGATTGTTTAAGTACATTTTGTGTTAGAATGAGGTAAATTTTGAGCCATTTTGAGAATGTATGTATCTACCACCATCCAAAATGTATTTCCCTGGAATAATCTTGCAAAATCAATATAGATTTTGATCAGTAAATGTGAAAAGATATGCTAAGTTGCCCATTGTGTAGTTCATCTCTTTACAGTCTTTTCAACATCAGAACCATTTAAAACTTATTATATTCATTTTTTATGATTACTGGACACAAAATGCAGCCTAAAGATTAACTAGACAGATCCTCTCATACACGGCTGGTCAAAGTAAGATTTGCTACAAACGCCTTTAAATGACAGTTTAGTAATATGAAACAATAATCTCTAAAATTTTCATATCTATTGATGCTATGTTTCTGCTTCTTGAACTCTAGTCTAATAAGAAAAGACTAGAATAAAATTAGCAAATTGTCAACATTTATGGCTACTATTCAACATTATTCTGGAGGTTCTGAAAAATGCAATAAAACAAGAAGTAATATGGGTTTTAAATTTTGGAAAAAAGAGAACTTTGAGGGTTTTTTGCAGATGGTAAGGCAGTATGTTTTCAAAATATAAGAAAATCAACTGAAAAATGATTTGAACTACTGAAAGAATTAGCTAAGTGAGCACTTACAAGAACAACGTCCAAAAATCAGTATTTTGTTTATAAATAATAATCAACTGACCATATAAAGAGAAAGAATAATTTATGGCGAGAATAAAATTTATAAAACCCTAAATAAACTTAATAGTAAAGATTCAGATAAAAAAGTATAAATTTTAATGAAGTACATAAAAAGAAAATCTGAGCAAATCAAAGAAATTGATCCTACTTATTGAAGGGAAGGCTCAGTGTTTAAAGACAGCTGTTGTTTTAAAATCAGTGTATAAACAATGCAGTTTCAATTAACATAATACTAGGATATTTCATGGAAAGTGGTGAGCTGATTTGAAAATCATCTGGGAGAGTAAATGGGCAAGAGTAGTTACGATAATTTTAAAAGAAAAGAACAAGGAGAACTGTGTGTGTCAAGCTAGGCTCTTTGAAAGAGAGAGATAGTTATTCTTATTGCCAGATGATGTTTTATTTGTGTAGCAGAAAAAAAAAAGCAAGGTATGAGTAGGCTTTCAAAATATGTGATTTGGAGCAACAAATAAAATTTAAACCAGACGTTAGTAAACAATTAGAAAAACCTAAAACCCAAAGCAGTAACAGCAATCACAAGAAGCTAGTACTATTTAATCACAATGCTCTTTAGGCTACATCAAACTTACTTGCTTAAATTTCAAATGGTCCTCAGAAAACCACACTACAAGGGAATGAGGTCAATGGAGACAGTCTGGTTCTATAATACCAAAGTGGATTCAGAACTCGAGAGAAGAAAGGGACTTCCAAAAGTCAAAAAGCCAATGAGGATGTTGACGCCAGTGAGGGTTTTGGAGCCAATACCCCAATTCTACTTCCAAGTTACATAGCCTTGGGCAAGTTAGTTAATCTCCTCTTATTTGGAAAACAGGTTTTCAAGAGCACTATAGGAGAAATTATGGCAACTACCACAGTATTTGGCCCAATAGTCTACAAAGTTAGCACCTATTCCTAGTGATTTGACGAGGGCCACATAGCCATTTAGGTGTGGGTCCACTCCCACCTGGTCTTGGACTCTACCATCCAGTGTTCTTCCTCTCCACATTCCCCACTCTTAAAAGCTTCCTTTATTTCTTTGGCCTTGGGGTCTGGAAAAATACTGTATCCAGAGAACTCAAATCAGACATCATTTCTATTTTTTAGAATGTAGAAGTGACTTCTTGAAGAAATTACTACCCAACCTGAGACTACATTCTAATTACAATATTGATCTAATAATGTTATTCATCATAATATCTCATGTAATTATCTGAAAAGATGGTTCTAAGATCAACAGGAGATATTAAATAGAAGTTACATTGAGGTATGGTGAAAAGAGAACTAAAAAACTTCTAGTGTCACCCCTTACTCTCTGTGTTACCCAGTCAGAACCCTTTACCTTTCTTAGCCTAGATTTTCTCATCTGAAAAAATGTGGGTATGAATACCTGTCCTATCTATCTTACAGAATTCTTGTCAAAATGAAATAATGCATGTAAAAGGGGTTCTGTAGATGAAAGAGTGCTAGTTAAATGTGATTTCATGTTATTCATTTGCGGAAGTTCTTTGAAAAGTTAACAGCAGAAATGAAATAGTGATCATTATTGAAGCTAAATGTGTTTGCAATGTGCTTCTTTCATGTGGGGACTCTCAGCATCTTGGTTTATGTAATGATAAATCATAAATGTGGCACCAGATGTTCCTTGGTCCTGAGTTCTGGGAAGCATGTCAGAAAATGTCAGGGGTGACCATGGAGAGACATTCAGTGACCTAGTAAAGCTCTTGGTAACTAAGACTCACAGTGAAGAAGGAAGATGGTTTTAACTGTTTCGTGCTTAACTTATTGAACAATTGATGTTTAACCCCGTGTGCTTATTTGCAAAAGTCTCTGTTAAGATACAAGACTTTCCAAATGAATATAAAAATCCTTAACTGATAAATATCTAAACTTACCTCTACAAAAATAATATGTGTTTTTTAATTCAGTTAAGATTTGTTATATATTGTCCTCTTTCTCTCTTGAAAAGTACGGTTGAATGTAGAACAAGCTAATTTCCTTATTTGTTCACAAAGTACAGATGAGGGTCTGTACTACTATACTTTCACAAGTGACCTAGTTTCCAAAGGAGAAGCAAAATAAAGGTTGAAGGAAGAACAGAGATGACATGGTTTCCATCATCACTGAAAAATTAAAAGAGGTTTCTTTCAGTTTGTAAAAAAAACAAAAAAACTTTTCTTGTGCAGAACCCCAAAGTGGCTCATAACAGAAGGAGCTAAATTCGCTAAATTCCAAATTGACATTTAGTATCTCCCAAGCTTTATTTTGTTTTAAGTCATATGCTCTCTTCATTTAGCCATCTCCAAAAGAAACTCGAATCTTCCATCTTCCTTTACCGACCCACGTAAATTAAGACATACATTTACTTTTTTCTCCCATTAGGGGTGAAAGGTTTGCTATAAAGTTCCTGAATCTCATGCTCAGTCCACCCTGTATGTGTGAGATGGCTGGAAAAGGCACAGGTGCAGTCTGAAGCCATGGCATAGAATTTCGTGGTTATGCTATACCAGTTTGTTTATTAACTTGTCTTATGTTCATAAAATGTCATTAAATATATATGCCTTCATAAACCCATGAGTGGAAGGAGAACGATATACAAACCACACAGTTGACTGCTCTCTCTGCACTGGGCATATGCAGATCAGGAGGTGTCCTCAGCCCATTTGGAGTCACAGACTCTCCAGAAAATCGCACAAATATATAACATTTTTTATTCCATTTATGGATCTACCAGATGGCAGTTGACCTCAGAGTAAGAAACCCTAAAGAATGAGGAAGGTGCGTATATGTCCATCCCCACCTCCCAGTTTATCTCCCACGCTACTATATATAAAATAGGTAACTAATAAGGACCTGCTGTGTAGCACAGGGAACTCTACTCAGTACTCTGTAATGACGCACATGGGAAAAGAATCTAAAGAAGTGTTGGTATATGTATATGTATAACTGGCTCACTTTGCTGTACAGCAGGAAGCAATACAACATTGTAAATCAACTCTACTCCAATAAAAATTTTTTAAAAAAAGAATGAAGAAGGTGATATCTTCACTTAATTTTCTTAAAGGGCCATTTTATGTTCTCTTCGATTTTGCATCAGCGTCTGACAGATGGGTGCTCGTCCAAGACCGCTGGGTCCCAAATGCCACGCAAGGGGGAATGTCATTTTCATATTCTTCAACGTGTTGAGGAAAGATGAGCACCATCAGGTGTATGTGTGCTAGGGTAGGATTTTTATTCTCTCACATTCCTTTCTTTCCTTCTTTTTCCTTAGGGGAAAGAACAGTGCTTTATTAACAAGATGACATCGAGGTTATTCCATAAGTGGCCAATGTTAGAAAATAGGGATGGTTTTGATGTGTTTTCTCTGGTTACTTGTTCTACAGATGCTGCACTCTGAGGAATCTGAAGGACCTCAGGCCTTTTCCCTCAAAGCACAGCAAGGACCTGCCTTCACGTGTCCTAGCCAGAGTCAGGACCAACGCTCAGAACTTGGGGCCCTGGTGGGCTCACCTAGGATGGAGCTGGGACCCTGGGAGTGAGTGAACCGAGGAGGGGAAACACTGAGGGGCATGTGGGGAGATGGGGAGAGGAGTGAAGAGGAAGTGATATCAGAGAGAAGAGGAAGTCTTTATGGGCTGAATAGTAACTTGAAAGGAATAGCAAGAAAAATGTTTTGCACCGTTATATGAACTCTCTCTATATGGCATTATCATATAGTGAGAGATTTTGCTTTCAGGTAATGAACTGAACTAGCACATCATTGCAAACATTGCATTGTTGGTGAAAAGGTGGCAAGTTTCTTGAGGAAGACTCGCCTTTAAGGTGATAGAACGTATGCTTCCTTCATTGGGAAAGTCTTGCTATGAAAAAAAAAATGTCAGCTGAAATGAATAGTGCAAACAGTTTGCGGACTTGTAGCCAGTCCCTGGACTACATTTTGAGTATCACTGAACTAGAAAACCTCTAAAATAGTTGCACTTTATTTATTTATTTATTTTTTAATAGTTGCACTTTAAATAATTATTTACTTATTTATTTATTTGGAACTGTAAAATAGAGAACTTGGGCTCTGAAATTGGGCAAGGCTCAATTGAAAACCTGTGAGTACTCCTGGAAAAGTTACCTAATTTCTCACTTTATCTGATCAGTGGGAATAATCATGTTGGTATCTGATCTCAGTAGGCTGTGAACTTCTGAAAGGAATAACACCTATAGTATGCCTTGGCAAGTAGTAATCACTCAATAAACGTGAGCCGCCGATATTATTTTTTCTTATTTAGTTATTTATTTTGTTATTATTTTTGTTGTTGTTGTTGGTACGCGGGCCTCTCACTGTCGTGGCCTCTCCCGTTGCGGAGCACAGGCTCCGGATGCGCAGGCCCAGCGGCCATGGCTCACGGGCCCAGCCGCTCGGCGGCACGTGGGATCTTCCCGGACCGGGGCACGAACCCGTGTCCCCTGCATCGGCAGGCAGACTCTCAACACTGAGCCACCAGGGAAGCCCTATTTTTTCTTATTTATTTACTACACATTTATAAAGCAGCTACCCTCTAGCAGACCCCGTGCCAAGTACTAGGGAAACAAAGATGAATGAAATGCAGCTTCTCTACGTAACAGCCTCATAGCTTAGGGTCTTCACACTTCTGAGATTCTAGACCAAGCAGACACACCGCGGATGGATCAGTCTTAGTGCTTCCTCTGCGCTGAGTGACTGAAGAGGGAAGATTCGTATGAACGAATACTTCACACACAACAAAATGGAGATTTCCTAGTCTTCGTCTGCAAGAACCAGGAAGCACCAGCGCCACCGGCTGAAGCAACAGGAAATGCGTTGGCTCACGTAACTAGAAGTCCAGAGTGGGGGCAGTTTCAATGCTGACTTAATCCTGAGGGTCTGGATCCATTTTTCCTGGTAGTCCTTTGACTCAGACTTTCTCAGATCATTGGCTTCGCCTCTAGAGTGGTGGAGAGATAGGGATAACTTTTCAGATTTTGTATTCTGCATCCAATCAGGTCCAGAGAAAGAGAGCAGAAGTTTTCCCAGAAAAACAAGAATGAACTTGCCCAGAACCCTTGATTTCAGTGCCCCGACTTGAGTCACATGCCCATTTCTGAACTAATCACCAGCAAAGAAGACTTTACTCTCAAGCCTGGGGGTCGCATAGGAGGGACACTGAAGGAGAAAACAACACACAGTGTTCCCAATGGGTGTTATGGGATAATGACAGCAAAACCTCCCAGGAGCTCCTAAAGGAGAGAATAGCCGCATAGAACTTTCTAAACCTCGGGTCTTGAAAAGCTTTTAGAGATAATCGATTCAAATTCCCCAGTCTATAGTAAAGAAACTCAAGACAAAAAAGAAATAAAGTGAATTTTTTTAAACATCTTTATTGGGGTATAATTGCTTTACAATGGTGTGTTAGTTTCTGCTTTATAACAAAGTGAATCAGTTATACATATACATATGTTCCCATATCTCTTCCCTCTTGCGTCTCCCTCCCTCCCACCCTCCCTATCCCACCCCTCCAGGCGGTCACAGAGCACCGAGCTGATCTCCCTGTGCTATGCGGCTGCTTCCCACTAGCTATCTATTTTACGTTTGGTAGTGTATATATGTCCATGCCTCTCTCTCACCCTGTCACAGCTCACCCTTCCCTCTCCCCATAATTGCCCAAGGTTGCACCACCAAAGGTGGCACAGCTGCGACTTTAACTTAAGCATTATTATTTCAGACCTACTGTGCTTTCAACATTAGCCTATTTTTTTCATCTTAACTAATAAAAACAAAAAAGGCACATGATTCTGATTGCTTTTCCTTTGCTTAGGGACTCCAACAGCTGGCGGGTAACTTAGCTCAAACTGAGGAGAAAGGTAAGTGCAGTTTATGTGATATAATTGTCTACAATACCCTTTAGTTTCTTTTGAAGATATAGATTACCTTTCAGTACTCTGGTCTTGTGTAGTTATTTTGTCCCGTATCAATAAAATTTTAAAATGGCATCCAATGTTCTGAAAAAGAACTGTGGTACTTGGGGAGAAAAACTATTAATTTTCAATGACTATGGTTTTTATCATAACCTTCTGTATCTTACTAAACCGAGTTGTATTGTGGCTTCATTCTTTGGGTTTCTCTGTTGTGCAGAATTTTTCAATTATTTAGAAGTTTCTTACTTGGATCTATCTTATGCTTAATGTATCATTTCATTTTCTTTGGAGTGGATCCCAGGATAACTCTTATCCTAGTGACCAGCTTCACATATTGAAGCCTTACAATTAAGTTCTCTAAAAATAGCCACATACAGTTTAGTGAATTTTCTCCCCTGTCTCTGAAACAGTTTTTTGGGAGGAAGAGATTCGTGAGGAGATTCTCACTGGTATTCTGTTTCAGTCCAGCAACCAAACCTTGATGTAAATCTTAAACGTCAAATCCTTAATGTAAAAAAAAAACATCAGTCGCTGGTCCAGCAGACCAAGCGTATTTATCTGGCCTGTGACCCCTCAGCCTCTTCCATTCTGTAATACGTTTAACTGGGATTTTAGCGTTACTACATAAAGATGTATGTAAAACTGGTTATACCTTTGGGATACACAGTCTCATCAACTGTTTCTCAAATCCCACTAAAATGTTCTTGTTTTGAGAGAAAAATAATTCTGATGTTTTAATAAAGGGTCTGGCTTGTGCGTATTTAAACCATAGACCCTAAATATTCCTTTCTTATCCTCTCAGTTTTTTCCAGTGGGTACTGTACCATCTCTAAATATTTGATGAAGGCTATAAAGTGGATTAGTCCTCCACACTTCAGTGACTTGTGGATTTACTCCCGGCTGGAAGCATTTCTGTCCTAGGAATATCAAAATCAGTGACCTTTTGGAAGTCAGCTGGTTTCTCCATCTGTCTCACAATGTAGATGTGAGAAATCAGACTGATGCCACGGAGCCATGCTTTCCTCCTTTTAGGCATCAATATGCTGATTCCTATATATTGAGCTTCTTTGGCGATTTTTCATACAGGCTCTATCCCTTCACCTGGGTGAAGATAGATCACAGGTGAAGAGTACGTGTAAGGATAGAGCCTAGAATTTGTGATTCATTCCTCTTTTTAGTATATGGTTTCTCATAGTGTCTTCTAATACTCTATCCCATTACTATCCCAAATGAAACTGTTTTGTTTTTTTTTTCTAGCTAGGTAATGTTAATTCAGGTACAGTGCTGTGGCTGGAAAAAAGAATAATGTTATAGGAAAATGTGTTTTAATTTTCTGAATTGTTGTCAGTTTTGTCACATAGGGAGCTGGATCCGTATAGCCTGTCTTAACAACAGTCTATGCAATAATGTTGTATGCTGGTCAATAGTTAAATTAGAGGTTGAAGGGGACAGATGTATTACTAATAATTTCCAAGATCACATCACCGATTTAAATTAAAGGGGACTTGGACCAAGTAGGTCATCCACATGAGGTTTTGTTATAAATCCTGATTTTATGTAATTATTTTGAGCCTTGTATTTTTGAGTAGGTAGACGGGAGGAATGATGATCAGCCTGTCAGTTCATATTGTCTACCTATTATCCTTCCTGGACTTAACCCTGATTTGGGTATATAACACACAAGACATCAATTTTATCTTGTTCCATTAAACAAAATAAATTCTGTTTCTCATTCAGGTTACTCCTTATCCTATGCTACAAAGACTGATGGCTTCTCATCTTGCACACCTTCAACTTATGCAATGTTATATGTCAGTTATATCTCAGTAAAGCTGGAAAGGGAAAAAAAAAAAAAAAACCCTGATGGCTTATTGTTTGGATTTGAAACCTTAGTTGCGTAAATTAGGCATCTCTTGGTTCCAACCTGACTGTGCATGTGTTTCTTCTGTTTGTCTGGGACTTGGGGTTTGGGTTTTTGCTCTGGCCACTCCCTCAGTCTCCACATCTAAGGCCAAGCTCCAAGGTAACCTTCCCAAATTATAACTCCGGATCCTAGTCAGGCGCTTCAGGCGCTAAAAATCTTCATACAGATGGAAATTGTATCCGTCTCGCTGTCTTCCCCTCGATTACTAACTCCTCAAAGCCTGAGATTCTCTCTTGCCCCAAGAATGGAATCTACCATAACCCCGATGCAAATGCTGGTCGAAATTTACCAGGGCACACACGTGGCTCAGGAGTAGGACCAGCTCACAGACGTGTTTTATGCGTCCAGAAGCATATTTTAGAGAAACTTGAGTGCCTTCAGGCAGAGCACGATTCTCAGGCTTTGAGTACGAGTTCCTGCCACTCCAGCAGTCTTAAATCACACCACGTCTACATTGCCTGCATGTCCCTGAAGGGATGTGAGACCGAGATTGTGAAGCCTGGCTTTTACCATCCGAGTATTTTGTTAACCCTCTTCTGGTTTTGTTGCTGTTGTTGTTGCTTGATTATTGCTTGTCTGTTTTAAAGAGAGCCCATCCCTCCATCATCTCTAACGGGAGGCTTTCCTGGTGCTATGAGAGCATCACTGCTTACATATTTAATATGACATTACTTTATTCTTGGTGACCACACGAAGGCAAATACCTGTGTTGTCCTGTGGATGTGAGCAGGCTCCAACACTCTAAAGCCTGTGACGATGATGACTTGCTATTTGCAAGTCCAGTGAATACGTTTCTGCCTTGATTTAGAGTGACACAGGGGAGAGCAGTCCTACATAGCATACATGCTCCTTCCGTCCTTCGAAGAGTGATGCAAATTCGTTCCTGGCTCTTTGATTATTTTGATGAATGTATTAGCTAGGATTAAATTTGGTTGCAAGGGATTAAAATAACAAAAGCAACCGTGTTTTAAACTGGACACTTGTTTATTTTGCTCTCACTTTAAGTGTCTAATTAGGCGGTCCAGGTCTGGAATAGGAACCACAGGAGCTCAGGCTCTTTCTAATTTGCTGCTTCTTTCACCCTCTTTAAGGCTTCCACATTGTGATTCACGAGGCTGCTTTAACTCCAGCCATCATGTTCACATTCCATCCAGCAAGAAGGAAACTAGAGCAAGAAAGGGCACATTCCACCTTTAAGGACTCACACAAAAAATTTCACACACATCTCCATTTATTTCTCATGGTCCAGGGTTCAGTCTCCTGGCTGTAACCAGCTACTAGATAAGTTGGGAAATAGGATTCTTCAGATAAAAATTGAAGGTTCAATCACTGCAGAAGAAAGGGAAAATGGGCATTGAGAGATAGATAGGAATCTCTATTTCAATATATATAACAGAATCATTATTTCTATACCTTCACTTTTCATCTCTTGTGCAACAAACACAAAAATATTTTTTCCCAGGAAAAAATACATATGTCCAAACATACTCAACACATCTGCAGTCAAAGCTGAGAAGTCCTAGTTCCCAGATGTATTATTTATTTTGATAATATCTATGTTTATAGTAAATAATAAATCTTTGCTATGCATTTTCTAAATGCTAAGGTATTTTATATTGAGTGCATAGGGACATTTTTCTTTACTGGATTAATGCACCAACACCTGAGCTTCACTTACAGAATTTAATTAGGAGCCCGCAGCCCACTGGACACAGCCCTGAGCCACGTCAAGGGGCGTTTCAGAAAGCAAAGGGAAATGGGACAAATAAAAACGGTGGAGCTGCCTGCGGAAGCAGGGAGGTGGCCACAATGTTATGTGCCGTCATCAAAGAGCTAGTCAAGAAGCCTGAAGGAAGGACATTTCTGCTGCAAGATACAAACTGGCAGCCCAACCGTGAGGCCAAAGCATCTACTGACAGATGGTGAGAGCAGAGGGGCATTCGCGCAGTGTGGTGCCTGGGGAGCACTGCTGTGGTTGCTGGGAAAACAGGTGACCTCGCTCTTGCTTGGGACCTGCAGGACTGTCGGATGTTGGCTTGGGCAACAGAGGACCCCACCTGCAGGCTTCCCCTTTGCCCCCAGCAGAGGTATCGGGGCCTGTGGCTGCATCCATCCAACAGGAATCCACACTACTCCTCTCTATCTGGAGACCCGGGAGCTTCTGCGGAGAGCATTCAACTGTGCTTTCCCATGAGGTCAAGGGGAGAACCGTGACCCTTAGTCCTTGATGCCACCCGAGCAGCCCTGGCATCTCTGCAGTGAGACAAGCCACAGCTTTCGCCCTATGAGTAGCAATGCAGCCCAAGAATTGGGCTTAACTCAGGGGCAATCAAACTGAGGGATTATAGAGTAAACAGAACATAGAAGGGGCTCCTGAGAACTCAGAACAAAAGGAAACCCACTCGAAACCCACCAGCCAAGCGGATTGAGGATATAGGCCCACATTCGCCAAATAGGAACAGAAAACAAAATGAAGGGAAGGATGACATCAGGACAAAACCCTATAGTCTCTAGAACAGAAATGAGAGACGGAATATACTGACAATGGCCAGACCGTGCATAAAAATGGAGCCCTGACCCACAGCCAGCAGCAAGCAACAAGGAAACCAATCCCTTATCTACAGTAACCAGCCCAGGAAGCCAGTGGCTGGAAGTCAGACGTGCAGGGAGCCTGACTGCTATCTTGCGTAGCAATCCGGAAAGCCAAGCAAGGACTTCTGTGACGATCAGCCCCAAATGCTCAAGACTCTACGGCAGCTTCTCTAATTTTTGTCCCCTCTTCCAGCTTAGGACTAAACAGAGAAAACGAACATGCATTCCTAACAAATCACCTAGGATGCAGCCCCTCTGGTTGACTAGCTACAGCCCCCCATGCCAGCAGCCCCCATCAGGGCACACCGGCAGCCTCCCTTTATTCCACTCTACAGCTGTCTCACTCCGCTGTCTGCCTTTGAGTCTCTGCCAGAACACAAGTGACGGTGGCTGACTCCTTCACTCTGGCAAGCTCAGAGTAAATGGCCTTTTCCTGTTCTCCTTTGGTCGGTCTTCATTTATTTCCACAGAAACTATGAACCCTGCAAAACTAACCTCATCCGCCCTCCAAGCAAACTCCCCATACATCATCACCTTTATTATCATTCATTAGCACCTTTAGTCCCTCTCCTGGAAAGCCTTCCCTTCTCTTCTCCACCCATCCATAACATGCCCTTTTCTCAAAACCCTGCCATCTCCAGGACGCTACCCCAGACCAGAGGCGACTTTGGTCCCACTTTACGCTCATCAACTTCTGAAAGCCCTGGGCATTCCCCACCTCCGGAGTGCATCTGGGGACTTGGATTATTTGGTTCTATACTATTGGTTGTCTTACTTTCTGATTCGAATGTGTTTGAATGTCCTTCCTACACATTCACTAAAGGGTTTTTTACAGCAGCGGTGCTCAAAGTAGGGTCCACAGACAGCAGCAGAAGCCACTTGGAACTTTTGAGAAATGCAAACTGATTGGCCCCTGCCCCACACCTGTCTAATCAGAGGCTCTCTGGGCAACTCCTGCACACTGCAGTTTGAGAGGCACTGCCCTACACCTTCTGGCGCTGTTCTTAGGTCATCGGAAGTGTTCAGTGAATACTTGCAGAACTGAATTGATTGCTTCCTTCTGAATGAGCCAAAGCTCCAATTAGAAGCACTGCCTTTTGTCTTCAAGGACGGAACAAATGCGGCTGAACAATACCCCCTTGCCCTGAGAACACGCCGTAAAACACACATTCAGAGGCATCTCCTCCCCACACATCCTGCCTTCACACACTTGAGAGACTTCAAGAAGCAGAGGCTTTTATGGTCTGTGATGAGCGAGTTAAATACTAGCAAATTCGGACTTAACAGTAGTGCCCAGGCTGCCCAGCAGATGGGAGGTGCTTGCAGAAGAAAGGAGGCTAATGACCGTGGAGAGGGCGGGTCCTCACCAGAGGCTGGGTCAAAAGCCAGACACTCAAGGGAACGAAGACTCGTAACCTTCGAGCTGTCACCACCAGAGAGGGGGGATATCTCCCAGACAAACCCAAGGTCCACTCTCCCCGGGATGCTCTCAGGAAACTGGCATGAGTGCCATCAAGGCAGAACTGTCAAAAATGAAGTCTTTCTTGCCAAACACAGCCACTTACGCAAAATCTGGACTCTGTAAGCAGTTGAGACCAATAGGAGAAGTCAAGGCTGTGGAATTCTCTTTCCGAACAACCTTGCAGGAGGCCTGCAAAGATGCAGCTACAGTCACCGTTAGAAGAAAATTAGCTGCATGGGCAGATCCTTGTTATGCCTCTCTTGGCTTCACTTTAAGGAAGGAAGGCCAGATGACCAAGGGTTTTTCTGGGTTTTTTTTCTTATTTTTCAGAAAGCATATGAAGTTGGTAAGGAAAAGGACATCCGAAATTAGAGAAAGAGATCGTAGCACTGGCCTTGCGTGTAGACCCTTGGCACTCAGCGACTCTTCAAACCCTTTCTTTTTTACATCACGGTGTTTTCTGAACGGTCCCTGGGGTGCTTTGGTAATGGGGGCAGCAAAGAGGGTCCAGGGAAGGCTGTGAGAGCCACTAGCTGCATGAAAGGACCCAGATACCATCTGATGCAAAATCAGAGCTGCGCTGAGGGGATGGAAGAGGTCCCTTGGGTCCAACAGACTTCAGGTCACACCTGCCCACATAAGCTTGCTTCATTCCCAGAGCAGACGTCGCGTGAAACACGCCATACCTCTGCCGCACAGCTTTCGTGCTCTTCTTAAGAATCACACTGAAGTCATTGAACAGAATCTGACGTTTGTTATTGGCAATATTCTGTACATTATGCCACCGATGTGAAAAACTGATCTAAACAAGGCGAATATATTAATAGCCCAATAATTCCTTCAGCTCTCCTCCGAAGGAAAAACATTAAAATTCCGCACAAAGATGTAAGGCGGACTGCGGACGAGAAGGCTGGTAAATACATCAGAGCTGCCTGAAATGTGAGTCTTATCCTGGAACCATCTCTGCAATTAGCCACGCCAGTGCAGAATAAAGAGCTAAAAGCCAATGATGGGTCCCCTGGGCCCTGGAGAGATTTCATAAAAAATTAATGCCGGGTAAAACAGAAACCATCGAAACTACAGCTGGCGAACACGTGCGGTGCGCTTGGATCGCCAAGGCCCCGCAGCAAAGAGCATTTTCCACTATCATTTGTTAGACCGGAACATTCTTCTGTCATACTTCCTGCCTGTGCTGAAAGGCATTTTCAGGTTAGACACGAAGAGATGGGAAGTGGGGTTGGAATGAGGATAGGAGGTTGGCCGGCGCACTCAGAATAACCGGTTGCTCTAACTTGCTCTGGGTAACCAGGGGGTGCAGGAGATGAGTAGGAATAGCAAAATTCCATGAGGCCGAGCCATGGGATGGAGCTCTCGGGGGTGGGAGGATCAGGGCTGAAGGGTCCAGGACTCGGGATAAACGTTGCTCTTTCCCTTCACTGGTGAGCTTAGGGGCTGACGGTGAGCCCTTGAGGGAAAAGACAATCTCTCTCTTGCTCCCCAAGGAATCCCCTGCAGCACCTAGCAGAATCCCTCGTCCATATGGAGGTCCAATTAAAAAAAACACCGGCAAGGGTGGGTAGAGGCACCCCGCCCACAGGGATGGCCTCCACCAGGTACGGTTTGGCCACATCCCTCACCGTCTCCTACTCAGTACGCTTAAAAAGCCCTGAGCAGGTGCCTGTTTGCCTGTCACCACTCAGAGGATGGATGGAGGCAACTGGCATCTTCCAGGAGCCCCACTCTAGAGGGACCTTAGAACATGTAGGGTTGAAGGGAAATTTTGAGTCAGGGAGAGATGATGGCTTGGTGAGAGTGTATTTTAGCTGAGACATTGAATTTGATTTCTGCAACAAACTTCAGTTCAAGTCTACAAACAATAAATGCTGGAGAGGGTGTGGAGAAGAAGGAACCCTCTTGCACTCTTGGTGGGAATGTAAACTGATGCGGCCACTGTGTGAACCTCAGTTTAAGTCCCAGATGTGTAACTGACTGGCTGTATGAACAAGTCCCTTTGTGTGTCTTCAGGCCTCAGTTTCCTTATTTGTGAACAGAGATGCTGCAGAGGGCTGTTCAGAGAATTAAATAGCCATCATGAAAGCGCTTCATATGGTATAAGTTACCAGGCAGCCACAAGGTATTAATAGGGCACGATAGATCACAACTGGGTTTTCTATAATCAATCCCAACTTAAGGAGTAATAGAAGATACAACTGCCTTTTTCAATGAAAGTATTTTGAAGCCAAATATTAAAAATCAAAATAAAATGCTTCTGATTTCTGTATCTTTCTAGGCTGTTCAGCTCTATGACACCCATTATACACATACATAGATACATATACATGCTTTATGTATACATAGAGTATACATTTTATATATTTGTAAATATACATACATATATAACACAGAATTCCTGCATAATGAAATAATTGTATCCGTATGAAAATTAAAATAAATGTAGTGCTAATAAATTATCTATATAATTTATTATGTATAGAGAGAGAGAGAGAACTTAGTACTATGGGAAATTAAACTGGTACTCTCATGGGACTAGAGACTAAAAGAAGCCATGCCATGTTAGTCTCAAGATGATTTAATTAACTTGGTTGTGTTCATCTATGACATACTTAAGTTTTCTTTTCCTGTAGCACTATCTCCCTCTCAAAAGGAGATCTTGCCTGAAGTTTCCAAGTGTATATGGTTGAAATCAATGAAAGTGCGGAGAGAAGAGGTCGGTAGCAGTGACTCGGGTACTGAGTAGACACCAACATTCATGGACACCAAGTGTTTCTGGTGGATCACGCCCATGTGGTACAGCTAGTATTTCAGATGCCACTTGAACAATTCCTAGTTACCTTTGTGATAGGAAAAATGCACCAAGAAGAAACACATTCACAGGAAGGACTCCGGCGCAGTCGTCTGCAAACCTCACTGCAGAAACTGCTTGAGTAAGCATCAAAGAAACGAGAACTTGTTCCGTTCCTCAGTTGTATCTTGGCGCCCACACGTGCGATTATGCAACGGTCTTTGGCTCGCTTTAGAAATTCGTAGAGCTTATCCAGAAGTTCTGCTGCTGTGATGACCCTGCAGAACATCAAGTCCTCTCCATTTCCGGCCTGACCTCACGGGAAGCTCTTCCTCCTTGTTTCCAAGTTTAGTTTGTCTCTGCTCTGCTCCGCTTCAGAAGAGTCCTGCAGGTCTGGTTCTAGCGCTTCGGCTGGCCAGCAAGAAGATGTTGTGTGACATCGTCGACATCTACAACAGGCAGCAGCAGGGCCCTCGGACAAGTGAGTGCCATAAGCTGGGGCACCGCATTGGAGCTGGCACCCTCAGGCCTCATTAGAGGAGTTTGGTGAGATGCCCAGGCAGGTCTGCCCTTTGACCTGCTTGGATGCGGGCTTCCAAAGACAGCGGGCAACCACACAAAAGCTGGTCCGTTCGCTTGTCATACTTCAGCTAAAATCCTTCTCTGACCCACTCCCCTGACAGCTTCCTTGTGTTGCCAGGGCTTTCATTTGCTTCGTTAGAAAGACACCCGTACATGTTCTCACATACACAACTGCAACCGGCCAGTTATAAATGGAATCCCCCATTGCCAAGAGTGAACTGCCGATGTAACTCCTGAAGACCTACTGGACTGAAAAGTAAAAGCACTGCCGCTGATTCCCCCACACACCAAAACATCCTAAATTATTGGCAAGTTAAATATCCTCTTCCCTGATAATGAGGAAGTAAAGGTAACATCAACTTTTAGAAAAAGTTAAAATATTCATGCGTGAGGTTTTCTCACACCTGCTGTTACTGGCAATATTCAATGTTAGTGCTGTGCTAGGGGCTGCACACGGTGTTTCGGATGTATCCTCTTCTTTGATCTTCAGAACCTGTGAGGTAGACACGCTCACGATTGCCGCTCTACAGGTGAGGGAACTGAGGTGCAGAGACATCAAGTAATTGGCCCAAGGTCACACAGGTAGCAGGTGAGGAAGCCTAGATTCTAACCTCAGTTGTCATATTACCCTTGGGACCTGCAGAGTTCCTATTGGACTGGAGCCCACACCTGCACACGCATGTGTGCACACATGCACACACACAGGTAGCTGGCATTCTGGCAATTTTAACGAAGCCAGCCTTGTTTGCAGCGCGTCCCCGTTATCTGGTGCTAGATGTGGTTTTCAACCGCTGCTGTCCTTTCAGTTAACACCTTTGTTACAAATTTGTGGAATTACTGTTAAGTTTAACTTCTGTTGATCGTTATGTTCATGGGCATTGCTACGTTACCATTTTATTTGCTGTTTTTTCACAATGCTTTATTATCACTGAATGCTTTTTAGCCCAAAAAGCAAGATAAGTGGGAAAGGTAGATGTGGGATCTCTTATTTGCTTCTGTGGTCATGGAGTCTGTGCACCACCAGAGTAAGGAATGGAATTGAACAAACCAAGCAGGCTTTGCCCTGTGTCTGTGCTGGTGAAGCTGCTTATAGCTTCCTAAGCCCTCTCCACTCTTGATATCTTTAAGCCATCAACATTTTACTAGAAGATCTCCTGCCTTCAAACCTGGAAGACTTCATCTGTAAGAGATCCAGTTCTAGTTGACTTTTCTCATATTTTATATAGTCTTTTAAATTTAAGAAGTCTTGGAGTGTCTTTAAACCAGTCCAGTCAGAACTCTGGAGGCGCTAGGAAGCCAGTGCAGGGCTGAAGCATCTTCTGGGTGGTTCTGCAGTCCTCCCGTTGCCCCTGGACACACACTCACATCACACACTCACACAGACAGGCACACACGTACAGGCACATTTTCACAAATACCCTTACGCACACAAACACACACACACTCAGATCAGTTGTTTGCCGGGTATAGAGTTTCAGTTTTGCAAGATGAAGAAATTCTGTAGATTGGTTGGACAACAATGTGATATAGTTGCCACCACTGAATTGTACGCTGAAAAATAATTAAGATGGTAAATTTTACGTTATGTGTATTTTGCCACAATTACAAATAACAGTAATAATAAAGACAGAGATATTCACGCGAGTGATAAGCGCACAAATGCATTCGTTCACTCTCACGCCTAAGGAGGAAACAGCTTTCCTCCGTGTGTCCTCCTGGAGGGCCCAGCCATGAGGAGACAGCCCTGCCATCCACTGCTCCCCGGGATGGTAGATTAAGGGTGACGGCAACGCGCTGGCCGGAGGGAACCACGCCCAGGAAAGCTGAAGCAGGAGAAGCTTCTGCCCTCTAGAGCTGTCACTGGCGCACTGGCGTGGATTCCATCTCTCCTAAAAGAAGACGGAAAGGAGCTCTGTCAGAGGAAGGGGCCTTTCTCAGAAGCCAAGCTCTTTTGTGGCAGCGGCTGGGAGGGTGCTTTTTAAATTCCTTCTTGGGGCTTCCAGTATCGTGGTCAGACGTTGTGAAGGCTCCCCTGAGGCTCTGAGAAAGGTGTGAAGGAAGACAGAGGGCCACTCCCTCTCCAACTGTTCACAGCTGTGGCTGCATCGAGATTGTAAACTTTTCGCTCAGCCTGCATTTCAACCTCCCCCCAGCCCCACCTCCTTCTGGAGTGGAAAGTTTTCCCCCAACTCCTAAGGCTCAAGGGCACTGGAGGAAAAAGTCTCCCCCAAGACAGGGAGAGGTTGAGAGGTTTGGCCTCTTTGAAGGCTCATTGTTATTTATATCCACTCACCTCCCTCTGCCACTGCATCTATAACCAACAAAATCCAGATCCTGTTTCAGCTGGAAAAAACCAGTAGGGTCCAGACGTGACTGAGATTTTTGTTTGTTTGTTTGGGATGTGAAGTTTTGAATGTAAATCAAATAGAGTCTGCTGGAAAAGTCATCCCCTGAGCAAACAGTCCACTTCCCGGGTATTGCCAAGTAGGAGAAAGACGGTAGTTTATTTGGAGAGAAGGGTGTCCATATCATATAAGTGAAAACTCAGAATCAAAGAGTCAAATTAAGGGAACTTGGAATCCTTCCACCCCGTACCTCCTGTTTACCTACAACTCCCAAAGGCTGCTACATGTTTCTGACAGGAGCCAGGATCCCTAGGTGATGTGTTCAGGCCTTCTTGCCCTGCCCCTGGAGGAGACAACGGGGTATAAATTGGAGCTTTCTTCAAGGTTCTATCAACGGGATGTTGGGATCGTGACCCCTTTGGTTGCAGAGAAATGGGAAGAGGTGCCAGGGCTTATGCACCGAGAGGATGCACATCTCCCCAGAGGTCCCATCTCGAGCCCGTGAGGCCAGGGGACGTGGTGGGAAGAGCTCCATTTTCCCAGTGACTTTCCCACTGGAGTTTCCTCTCTCCAGGCCATGGTTGTGGCCCTACAGCAATGCTGGGAAGGGAGCGAGAGGCACTGGCCGTACTGTGATGAAAGGTCCACGGCTTGATGTGCCAGTCCTGGAACTGTTTGCTCTGAGGTCACCTTGTCTCTGCTCTAATCTGCCTGGGTGGGCGTGGGGAGGCTGTGAAGAAAGGAGTCCCCACCGGAGCCCTGCCCACTCTCCTTAGAGAGGCCTGCTCGTGAGGCTGGCTTGGCTGCATCGGGGGCCTCCAATTTCAGGAGTCGTCCCACCACTCCTTGACCTAGAGGCATGGCTCGAGGTGCCTACGTTGTACAGTCGGGGTGGTTTATGTCGAGCACCTGCTTCCTCCTGGGAGCCTGAAGACTCATCTGTGCCAGGCAGAGGGGGCCCCTGTGAGCAGCTCCAATAAAACTCTTGGGCTCTGGGTCTCTGATGGTCTCCCTGGTGACGCCATTTCACACGTGTTGTCACAGTGTGTAGCTGGGGAGTCAAGCATGGGCTGTGTGACTCCAGCGGGTGAGGACCGTTGTAACTTTGTACCTGGCTTCCTTTGGCCTTTGCCCCATGTGCTTTTTCCCTTTGCTGATTTTGCTTTGTACCTTCTTGCTGTCCTAAATCATAGCGGTGAGGATGACAGGCTGGTGGGTCCACCTTGTGATTCATTGAACCTCGGGTGGTCTTGGGGCCCTTCCCCCCATCACAGGCGTGGTGGCGCCATCTTTGCAGGTTGTGTTTCCCTGACCCCTTCGTTAACTGACTGTAGCAAATGGGAGACAGTGGAGGGAGTGAGGACGGAGAAGAAAGAAACGAGCTAGAGGGGTCCTTCCTCCTACGGGAGCCCAGACAGTGTTTCCGGGAAAGGGTGGAGCTCTGGCGGTTCCAGTCTCGGCCACACAACCCCAGCCCGCATGCCGTGATGATGCCACGTCCTCCCTGCTCTTGCTGCCTCATCTGCCCCTACTTGGCACCTTGTCTTTTCCATCACCTGTGTAACCAATGCCCTGCGTTCAATTCCCTCTTTTAAAAATACCTCAAGTCATTTTTGTTTTCCTAGCCGAACACCAGCTGCTACATTCCTTAAATACATACGCTGTGCCACCTCCGTGCCAAGCAAATGATGTTCAGAGACAAGACACCTTAGACCTGAGTCTATGCACCCAGCTGCCCCTGCAGAGGTCACATTTTCTCACCCAGCAAAGGCTCACCATATGGTCAGAAAACTTTGTGCTGATTTCTAAGACCCAGGACTGTGGGCAAAGGGTCTGTAACGTGGGTGGGCTTCAGCCACCCATCCTACGGCTTGGTGCCCTCAGACACTCTCTTACTGACACTATTTGTTGGGCAAGAGAAAGCCATTGTGTGCTTAATTCTCCTCGGCTGGTGGTTTGGTAGAGTTAGAAAGTTAACCAGCATGTATGCATGTTCACACAATAATCGGTGAGTCTCAGGCCAAAAGTGTCACTGTGGTAGTGGTTTTGAGGGTAGCAAGCCTGTCCCAAAGGCACAACACAGCCAGGAATCCCAGGGGGACCTGGCAACTGTGTAACCTGGTCTGGAGGGTGTAGGGCTGACCACTCTTCCGTGGACCCCACGTGGGCAAGGGTAGCTAGGAATCCAGGACACTCCTGGTCCAGGGTTTTAGGGGAAATTATATATCTCATCTTAGACATGATGAGCTGCAAGTTATCATTGGGACACGCCAAGTGACGATGGCTGGTAGGCAGTTAGAGAGGGGAGTCTGAAGCTCTGGAAAGATTATGACTAAAGACCTAGATGTGGCAGAAGTCAGGATGGAAACTGAAATCATGGTGGTTGCTGAAATTATCAAGGGAGCCTGTGTAGCATATGGAGGAACTCCAGAGAGCGCATCTCTCAGAGGCCCGGGGGAAAGACCTTCAAGGCAAGTGTGGGCAACAGAGTTCAGCGCCTCCAAAGGTTAAGTAGATGGGAACTGGATCCTGTCCTTTGGATCTAGCACAGGCCATGGATGACCCTGAACTACAGTTTCCGTAGAATGATGGGGGCAGAAGCTTGCAACGAAGAGGGGAGAGAAGGAACGATAGCTGGGGGATGTGGGTTGAGCAAGGGTTTCTTAAAATACTAAAGAGACTTGAAGTTGAATACATGCTGATGGGAGGGAACTGCTAGAGACGGGGAGCCTGAAGGTACAGGAGGGAGAGTGGAGAAGCTGCGCAGCAAGGCCCTGAAGAAGGTGACAGGGAACACAGGCAAAGGGGGGACACAGCACACTTGGCCATGGACAAGGTGGGAACCTTTCTACTGTAGTAATAAGAAGAAACAGGGAAAAGACGGGTAAGTTTGCAGGCGAGTGCATAGATTTGGTAGCAAAAAACTGAGAGAATTCTTAAACAGTGGCATCGTTTTTTTCCCTAGTAAATTAGATCAAGTGACAGGGTCGGAAATATGGAGACAGTAAAGAAGGTTAGAGATAGCCACGACTGGAAATAGGAGTCTATAGAGATATAAAGACTCAGAGGAAAAGAAAGTATGGAAAATTTAGAAGGAAATTTTTCTTTTCTTTTTCTTCTATTAGTTGAAAAGAAACCAAAATGGTTTTCAGAAAAAAGAAATGTCATTTTCTAATTTTTGTAACACTCTTAAAGGTATTTACTCATCTTCCCTCCAGCTGGGCATCCCCCCACCCCCACCCCGGGCAGGAAATCTTGTGGTTAGATGGTGACCAGGCTCTGTGGATGGTCCAGGAATGTAGCCCATGCCCCTCAGCTGTATTTACCCAACAAGGACACGTTCCTTGCTGTGCATGGTCACAGCTGTCCGTGACTTGTCTGTAGGAGGGCAGACCCTCCCTCCTGCCAAACCGCACCAGCCGCCCTCGGAATCCTGGAGGGCGAAAACGTTCCCTTGTGCAGGAAGACCCCTCCTTCCCAGCCTTCTGACCAAAGTGGGAGAGGGGAAGGGGGCGGAGTCTGCCGGGCACTGCAGGGCACTCTGCCCGGGGCTCCCAGCCACCAGGTTGGAAACTGGGAGAAAGGGGGGCCGGGGGTGGGGGGCGGTCATGCCAGAATAACAGCAGCATGGCTGGGTGACCAGCAAGTCCCAGAGACGCTGCTGCTTCGCCAGCCTTCGAGAAGGGGGAGGAGAAAATGCTGCGGGATGGGGGGAGGAAGCGGGGGGGGGGTCCTTAGGAAGTTATTTAAGAGCTAAGTTTCTTGTCGTTTAGCCTGTGTCCTTTGGAGGGAGTACTCCAGAGACGCCCAGAGCCAGCCTGCGCTGGGACACCTCGGGAGGGGACCGCAGGTAAGCAGCCGCCCCTTCTGCCGGGGCATCCCGCAGCCCTGCGTCCACCTCCTGCCCCTGGGTTTCCGGGCCGATCCGTCAGTTGGTGCCCGGAGTGCGGGGGAGCGGGTATCGGAAGCGGCCCCAGCGGTCCAGTTCCGTTTCGCCCCTTACTCCGCATCTACCCAGCCCCACTTCCGAGCAGGCCTTCTCTCAGGCATCCCAGGAAGCTTCCCTAAAGGCGCTGCTGCCTGAAAAGGGCCACCAAGGGGCACCTGGGGTGCTCCCCCAAAGGACAGCCCCACCCCTTTCTTCAGGGGAGCGGACTATGGAGAGAGGATGCAGAAGGTTGCAGAAGGGGGTAGGCAGGGCCAGGTAAGAACACCTGCTTGGCTGGCACTGCGAGTGGTCCAGCTCCGCTCTCCATCGCTGGCACCCCATCCCCCCAGCCGCAGGCAGCCGAATTGGAGCACCTGCCCCAGCCCAGACCTGACAAGAAGGGGGCGCTTCTGCCCACCTGCGCTCACCCAGCCTGGCCTGCACCCGGGCAGCACCTGGGGCGCCCCAGTCTCTGCTTTAATGGTTCTCTCTCCCAACGGGCCACCGCACTGCTCTGTCCAAACATTCCCCTCCGCTAGCAGCCCTGCAGCCCACCCCAGCCACTCCCCACCAGAGGAAGGCTTTTTCCTGCCTTCTCTCTGTCCTTAACCCTTCTCTCTCCCCTGCCCCCACCCCTTAACCCACTAGAGCCTGTAAATCTGACCGCAGGTATTTCTGGATACCCACCCAGACTTTACACTTCCAAACGCTACTGTCTGCTTCCAAGCCCCAGTGCCTTAGGAAGTGGCTCCAGCTGTGCTCCATTTTTGCTCCACACTTTTCTGGGACAGTCTACTCCCCTCGCCTCTGTAAGGGCTACTTCTCATCTTCTGAGGGTGTGGAAAACAGCCGAAGAAACAGAGTCGTGACTGGGTAACCCAGGTGATCAAGGGGAAAGCTTCATTGGGGCCAGAAACAAGGTCTCGCTTCATCTGGTCTGTTGGTCAACAAGACCCCGACGGGAGGTGCGGTGATTAGACTGGTGGTTTGTCCGCACAAACTCCAAAGGGAGGGGAAGCAGGCTTGGAGCAAGGGCAGTGTTAGCTGACCCAGTAAGTTCAGCGAGCGGGCTATTTGCAGCCCTATTTAATATTGCAGTGGCCTCTGCCTCACCTACCCCAAATCTCCCCACCCTCGCCCCGCCTCCTGTGGTCCTGACTCCGAAGCAGCGACCACCTTCTCACACCCTACCGAGCGAGTTCACTTAAGAGTCTTGGTGGGCTCATCCGTACCCCGCCTAGACCGGAAGCTTTCAATGCAAGCATTCTCCTGTTTTGTTCTCCGATGTACCCCAAGTGCCCAGAACGCATAGGGGGGCCCTCGATAAATATTGGCTGGATTAAGTTGCAGACGTGAATGCCTGAGAGGATGCCACTGATCTGGACACGGGTGTATGAGTTTATTCTTATAGTGACGTCGGCCCCATAAGTCTATATAAAATGGGCAGAGGTACCTGCATAGGATAGCAAACGTTTCTTTCAAGAGATTGCCTTTAGGGGGAATGAGAAAAAGACCCTGCTTTCCAAAATCTTTTACATTTTTCATCTCTTCAAATAAGCCCTCTTTCTTCTGCTTTCCGTGTGTTTTGACAAACACGAAATCTCCCCGAGATCCTTGGGGAACAGTACTCCATCATTAGACTCATCCTTCCTGCCACATCTCAGGGTTCATTTATGCGAAACTCAAAATGTGTTGCTCCAGAGTCATCACAGACAGACGCGTCTCCCTGTTTTTGGGTCCTTGTCACAAATGCAACTGGCTTCACTTTCCTTTCCGTGCCTCCTTTTCTCCCCCCAAGGAGCCTGTGAGGCTGAGAATGTCGGAGTCCTCGGGGGCCACCTTTGGAGGCAGGAGAGCCGTCCCCCCCAACACCTCCAACGCATCAGAGAATGATCCCCCCACCATGGAGCTTCATGGCCTGGTGCCCCGGGGCTTCAACCGGCAAGGTACAGTCACCTCCTGGGCCGCCACGGCTGGCGTTCCCTGCGGGTGCCGGCTCAGCGCCCTCTGTCTCCACCGAGCTCCCACAAAAACTGGTCCACCACCAGTCTCTGGTTTTAAAGAAAGGCCTCCCAAACCCTCTTTTGAGTGGTAAAAGCACCAAAGGCCAGGATTCTTGTCCCAGTTCTGCCACTTAATGGCTTTGTAATCTCAAGGAAGTCACCTCTGCAAAACAAGGGCATTAGCTGAGTCCTCTTCCAGCCCTACTGTTTTGTTTTTAAGAATGTTCTCTAGCTGTAAGTTTCCACTTCCAAAACACTGTGGCTTTTGTGATTGTCTAGCTCACACCTCCTTCCTGCCCCGTCCCCGCACCCATCGCTGTGAGTCTCAGCTGGTGAGAGATGCTGGACCCTGACGGTAATGGAGATGGAAGCCCTCTGCTTCTCTCCAGAGCAGGCTGGGGGGCAGGTGAGGCGAGCGACTTCCCCTGCTTTTGTCTCCGCCCATCCGGAGGGACCTGCTCTGGGAGCAGCCAGCAGCCGCTGACCTCCACTCAGCCCTGTCAGCTGTGACAGGGCCCAGTTACCAGCAGTGGCTTGGTGACACAGACACCGCTCCCTTGGGCCATGGCAGGGACATTCAGACTCACGTCCCTGAATGGCATCCAGCGGGGAGCACATTTTGTCAGTTGCACTCGTGTACCCAAACCCACTTTTGCTCCTGAGGGGCTCTGTGTATGCTTTCACTGGGGGGTAAACACCCACTTGTAGGGGTAGGTGCCCACGATCACCCTGTGGTGTGTGGTTAATCTGCCTTGTCCGAAAGAGACCAGAGGTTGAAAGCCAAGGGAAAGGACAATGTTGATTACGAACAAACCCAGGAAGTCAGAGAACAGCCTGGGTCTGGTGGGCAAGTTTGACTGTGTTAGCATCATGTCTGGACGGTGTGATATCCAATTGTGAAGACGGAGAGATAACCAGTACCACCCGTGGGGTACCATCCAAACTGGGAGCAGGGGGCTCACGGAACTGAAGGGCATCTTCGGTTGAGTCGAGGGGCCAAGACAAGGTGTGAACTTGGAGTTCTGAGCTCTGTCCCTACTAGCTGCTGCACCATCTAAGACGCCACCATTAGAACCACAGAAATGAGTTTTAAAGGACTTGCTAGTCAACTCATCTAAATCCCCATGTTATAGGCTGGGAAACGGAAACCAACGTAAGCACTTAGTGTTCACTCCTTCACTTCTCAGTCTAGGAGTCTTCCTCCCTCCCTTCCTCCCTCCCTTCCTCCCTCCCTTCCTCCCTCCCTTCCTCCCTCCCTTCCTCCCTCCCTTCCTCCCTTCCTTCCTCCCTTCCTTCCTTCCTTCCTTCCTTCCTCCCTCCCTTCCTTCCTTCTTTCTTTTTAAATGCAAATAAAATTGGAAAGTGTACAGATGTCAAATTACCAAGCAAGTTATCTTGGTGTATTCAGTTTTCTAGCAAAATTCCCCTCTAGCAGAGAAGACTCTGGGACCCAGGAGAGGGGGGCAAAGTGCTGGAAGAAGTTGTGGGGGGAGCAGAAAGAGAAAGGGGCACAGGAGAAATGGGAGGCACCACTGGGGCAGTGAGGTGTAGCAAAGTGTCCCATGGTCCAGGACTCAAAAGACCCGGGGTCCTGTCCCACATCTGCCATTTGCTCACCCTGGGACCCCCAGAAAGTCATGTAAGTGTTCTGAGCCTCAGTTTCCCTATCAGCAAAATGGGAGCAATACCTACTTCACAGTTGCCGTGAGGATCAAACGACCAGTGGCTGTGAGAATACCCAATCAATACATGCTCATTGATTCAGAATGTGCCGATTATCATACCTCTGCAAGGTCAAGAACCCCCCCCAAGGGAACCTTGATTCTAAGGGGAATATGTGCAAGCCTGCAGCCCCCATAGAATTAAAATGGACCAAAATGTTGCCAGTAAGAAAACTGCCAAAGAACTTGAGCAGGTAGGACACTCTTTAAAAATCTGGGATACTGGTTTTTTGGTTACTTATTTTTGGAGGCAGAGGTGGGGAGTTAGTTTGAACTGAATTATTCTGAAAGATCAGTCATTATTTGCTTGGCAGTCATATGTGTCCACAATCCAAGTGACATTCTGGGGTACTTAATACAGGCCCTGGTATAGGAATGTGTGTCCAGTGAAAAATCAATCCCTTGAGAAATTAATGACTCATCAACCCTAGAGTCATTATAACCTTATTATTATTAACAGGTTCCAGGTTTCTTAAACACGCATCCATTTCGTAGTTCTCATACAGATGAGCTAAGTGCTACATGCTCTGAAGATAGGACCTCTGAACCCAGGAAGTATAGCAGTAAGTCCCCGATGAGTAGAACAGAAGAAAAAGAACACTGCCTTGATCAAGGAGGTCCATTTCCCAGTTATCCTTCACATTTCAAATCTCTGTTTAATTGTACTAAAAGTGGGTGTCCTGGGACTAAGTCTTTCAAGTTGTCCCCAAGTCCCTGCTAAGACCTAATCACGTGGGTTTAAGTGCCATCTTCTTGCAGTTTCCTCAGTGGCCACTAGGGGAGGGCTTGTACCTCCGTGATCTTGCCTGAGGATGACTGCTTCCAGGACAACAAAGCCCTAAGACAAACTCTCCACATTTGTTACATGGAAGCTTTCCAGAGTGTCCCGTGAGCACGCTACTCTTGTGAAATTGACTGAGAAGGGCAGAGAGGCAAGAGAGGGAAAATGCCAGATTTTTCCCTTTGAATCGTCTTGTGGCAATCGATGTATATGATATATATTGTGTGTAATACCTTTAATTCACAACTTCAGTGAATATTTGGTTAAGAATTATTTTTGCCTGTATTTCAAAACGTACAAACGTACATAAGGTTCCTCCCGTGTGGCGGCATGATATTTAAGAAACATTGAGATAGTTGAGGTGACAGTGGAACCCCGGAGATGGGACCAGCCAGTCCATGGAGGTGTTTGATGTCCTCCTGTGTTTTTAGGGATCCTTAATGCCCCCTTTGAACTCAATTGTAGCCGAGAAAAATATCTGAAAATCCCCTCAGATTGTTTGGATTTGCATCCATCTCTAATGTTTTGCATGCTCATTTGGTGTTTCTGAAAATCTCTCTAGAGGCTTCCTGGTCTCGAAGGTTATTTTAGCAGGAGATGTTCGGGAAGATAACCTTATATTCTTGGGCTGGTTTGACTCTGTGTTACTAACAGTAGGTGATCAATTTGCAGTAGTAATTATAATACTCATTTGGCAGGTCTAATGCAATTTGAATTCAAACTGGAAAGCAAGCTAGATCTATAAAAAAATCAAATGCAAGTGGGATCTAGCATTTTTCAGGGTAATGGGGTCTGTGCCTTTCTGATCGTCTCCTCCCTCCCATGACTCCACGTCAGAACGAAATCAACTAACTGACTAATTAGTCATCCATCTCGCCTTTGTGCAGAGTAAACCTCTCTGGAGTCGAGGTTATTGAAAGAATAAAAAAGGCCTTCAATGTATGATTAAGAAACGATGTTGTATAGAACCAGTTCACACTTTCCACTTGATTTGTGGGAAAATGTTTAATGATTGTGTCAGGAACGATACCAATCTCTCTCTGGGGTGTCGGTGGAGTGGGAAAGAAGGCGAGGAAGGTTTCGTAAATACAGGACACCTGAGTTAGGTCTTAGACGATAGGTAGGAGTGCCCCGGGCAGACAAGTGCCTGGAGGGGCATTTCTAGCAGAGAGCACAGTGTATGTCAAGTAGTGAGGACAAGAGAGGGGAGACGAGCCTGAGAAAAGTAAGCAGGGATCACATCATAACAGGCGTTGAAGACCTTACCTTTCCTCCTGCAGATACAGGGGACTTGCAAAGGATTCTAAATAGCAAATGACATAATCAGAATTATGTTTATAAAAATAATAGTGAGGAGAAAATGGAGAGAAGGAGACACATTTGGAGGCTGTTGAGATACTTCTGGCTAGAGGAGAAATAGACCAATAGAGAAATAGAAATATAGAGGGATTTTAGTCCCTGGAGAAGGTGTTAGACTCATTTCTCTCATTCTAGCTTCTGCTGAGCATTTCTTATACAGAGTACAGGACATTTTAATAGCAACAGTTGAAAACAATAAGCTGTTTAAGAAAATGTTTTTAATGATTCAAATTAATGAAAGTTTAAAATTCTGGGTGTCCAAAAGGAATATGAGAAAGGAAACTTCACCCTGTTGTTTTCACAATAAACAGACCTACCTCCTCATGGACAGTATTTACACCTATAGTTTGGTAATAATATTACTAAAGATTGCATGGAGATCTCAGTTCACTAGGGAATTCCTAGGATATGAACCTAAACATTTAACTTATTTAAAGGTTCCATCTGTGACAGGTATAATCATTCTCTGAAGAATATCTTTACCAGCTAAGGTGAAAATAGTCCACTTTTAATCCACTTTTTTCATATTAGGGGAAGGGTAGGAAGACAGGGAGGCAGCTGGCTCATGAGGAGAGATTTTTTCTTTAGCAGTCCATTTTCTGATGTTTTGGAATTAAGCTAAGTTGCGTTAGGTAGACTTTTGAAAGCTGTCACTTTGAAAGAGCAAGCTGCGAAGTTTCCAGCTACAATATCTCTCTCGAACCCCCCCCAAAGAAAAGGTAGCTTAGCAATGAGCTGCTCTGTTCTGTTCTGTTCTGCGAGGAACTGGGCTTGGACAGGGAGAAGCAAATTCCTTTCCTGTTTGTGGCGAATGGAGCCTGGGTGATGAGAAGGCTCTTTCAACCTAAACTATGACCTGTTAAGCCAATAAACAAAGCAAAAATCAATATTCCAGCTTAGAAAATGTTTACTGAGTGCCGGCTACATGGGAAGGAGCAATGGACAAGAAAAAGAACTATGATATTTTTATGCCTATGATCATATCTTATGACACCATCTGTATAGAGTCCTTGAGATTATCAGGTATTATAAGAACCAAATACTTGATCTGTGGGTGACTCTCCATGAACAATGGACGAAAAGGTATTTATTCAGTGGTGTTGGGGACCTCACCTCATCCCGTAAGACTTGGGGTAACCCTTAGTAACTCCACAGACCTATTGGGAGATTACACTGGAGAGAGGGCAACATGGCTGCCATTTTCTTCTCCGTCCAAACAATAACGCCCCTGCCTATCCTATTACCCTTCTGTACGTGTTACACATTTGGCTACAGTCTAGAACATTGTTTCTTTAAACTTGCCACCTCTCAGTGTAGCTTTTAATCTTCCATAGCTTAATCAAGTTTTATTCTCTTTTTAAATTAATTTTTATTGAAGTATAGTTGCTTTACAATGTTGTGTTAGCTTCGGCTGTACAGCAAAATTAATCAGCTATACATATATTATATATATATATATATATATATATATATCCCCTCTCTTTTGGATTTCCTTCCTATTTAGGTCACCACAGTGCATTAAGTAGAGTTTCCTGTGCTATTTACTAGGTTCTCATTAGTTATCTATTTTATACATAATATTGATAGTGTATATGTGTCAATCCCAATCTCCCAATTCCTCCCACCCTCGTTTTATTTTTTAAATGAAATGTTTCTCTTAGATTAAATTATTTTAATATGAATTTTTAAGAGCTTATTTAGGAAATTTTACTTATCATTGACTTAGCTTCTCCCTACGAAGGGTACCACTGTGATTTCCTATGATTTCTTTTTCCTTCCTGAAGGCATTGACTTAGCGCGACATTGCAATAGAAAAGGTAAAGGGCACTTAGAAGAGATAACATTTAAAAAATTCCATGTTTTGAATTAAACGTTGTCAAATGCACAGTAATGTAGACTACATTATTTTAAAACAAACTCTTAATATATATTAATATATATTTAGTATATATATATATATATATATATATATTTGTTCTCACCATGAAAAACCTAGTTGGGGTGGCAAAAAAGTTCGTTCGGATTTTTCCCTAAGATGCTACCCAATATAAACCCAATATAAAAACTATGGGGCTTCCCTGGTGGCGCAGTGGTTGAGAGTCCACCTGCCGATGCAGTGGACACGGGTTCGTGTCCCGGTCCGGGAGGATCCCACGTGCCGCGGAGCGGCTGAGCCCGTGAGCCGTGGCTGCTAAGCCTGCGCGTCCGGAGCCTGTGCTCTGCAGCGGGGGAGGTCACAGCGGCGAGAGGCCCGTGAACCGCAAAAAAAAAAAAAAAAAAAAAAAAAAAAGAGTATTCAAAACACTAATGGTATCTTGGACTGAAATCATAGAAATATGCTATTTATTTTGAAAGATGCAGTGGTCTCATTGGTTTTCATTGGAAAAACCAGAGTGATGTACTTAATTCTAGGAAAAACACTCTAAGAGAAATACGTAGAATGGAATATGTATATTTCAGAACACAGTAATGGGTAGAAGGTCTGGAAATAATTTCTTAAAGAACAGTTGAAGATGTGGAGAATGTTTTACTCAGAGGAACCCTAACAATAGTCTTCATATACCAAAAGAGTGCCAGATGAAATGAATAGAGCGTATTCTATATTTATGCAGAAGTTGGAACCAGGATCTATGGTTAGAAAAATTACAGGGAAAAAGATGCCAGTTCATCTTATAAGGATTTTTCAAATAATTGGGTGGTTTAAAAATGGCCTGTTTGCTTTATAAGAGAGTGGGTTCCCTGTTCAGATGGAGGCTAAAAGCCTAAGTACTAGGATTTTCATGGAGATGTTTCGTGCAATACATAGCAGGTCTACCAGATGGTCCAGAAAGTACCTTTGCCCTCTGAGATCCTGTGACAGTGCAGTATCGGTACATTCCTTCCATTGGTGCTGATGAATGGAGAGCTGATTAAACCCTTTTCTGAGGAGTTAGGTTTTTAGACATTTTTAAAAACTAAAACAAAACATTATTAAAAGTCATGGTGCTAAGAAAGAGGGCCAGCTGAGTTGATTACTAAGGCTCTTCTCAGTTGGGACGTTTATGATTCTCCAGCTCTTTCTGAAGCTGGTTTAGCACTGGGGAGTGTGACCTTAATAAGACCAGAGAACTTAGGAGGAAGGCAGCTTGGAAGAGAGAGCTATAGAAATAAACATCTTCACATCACAGCATAATGGAAGGAAACTGCCCCTCAGGGGACCATGAACTACAGGGTTCTGAGAGAAGCAAAAATAAAATTGCATCTTGCACTTTCTGTTTGCTATAATGTTGCAGTCAGGATAGTCCACTGAGTACCATGTAAGAAGTGGCGCCATGACAGTTCATAGTCAGCAAGCTCAAAGGAAGCCTCTGGTCCCACTATGCACCAGGCCTAGAGTCAGACCCATTGCGCTGTTAGGTCATTGAATCTTTGTAGAAATTCTCAAGATATTAGTACCTTCATTTTAAAGGTGAGAAAACTCAGCTTCTGAGAGGCAACATCCCTTACCTAAGTAATTATGAGACCTGAGATTCAAACTCAGGATTACCTGGACTTTGAATTCATCAAGGGTGTTGCAGGGACTCCTAGACTTTAGACCTATAGAGTACCTTAATGAACCCAATTTCTCCATTTTGCCTATGAGAAAAAATGAGGCCAGAGAGCACCAGGGGTCCTGCACAGGATTCCTGTGTAAAAGCAGAGGAAATCACTGAGCCCTTTCAGGGTGAAGCCCCAGCTCTCTATGTACACTGAGTTCACAGCCATGAGGACAAACCATGCAACAGTCAAGGTCAGGAAAAGGGAGGGAAGGCAAGAGGCCAGTGCACACCCGCCACCTCGCCCAGCATTCTCTCTCCAGTGTCCCTTTAGAACTCCAAATGCATACACAGAAATCTGTCTTTAGACTAGATCTTCTAAACTGCAGTGTAGACGGGTAGTTAGAGTTACCTTCACATTCAGTGATCATTTGCAGAGGGAATGGGAAAAAAGCAAGAGGAGATCTAACTTTTATCCAGTGCTCTCGTGTCTCAGGTAAATATATAACTGACATTTACACTCCCGATTCCAAAAATCAGAGGAAAAGCCTGTAGATTTCGGCGTCACACCAGGGTTTGCTACCAGATTGGTTGTTTAGTAGCCAGGGAAATTGAGTCTTGTTTCAGCATGTGCAAAGTGGAAACAATCCACCCTACCTCATAGGAATGCTGGTATCCTTCCTCCATGCCTGTTCCCTCTGTTTCCTGCCTTTGAAGGACAAGATCTAGTTTTAGAATTAAAGAAGGGGGCTGTGGGTTGACCTTTCCTGAAGTAAGAGGAGAATTTTGGACTGATGATCAACTTTGTCCTTAGAACATCCCTTGCAGGCTTTGTCAGATTTGATTCCTCCCTTTTTAAAGCTAAGAAAATTGAAGTGGCATCCCCTGCTTATCCCAACGTGTGGAGGCTGTAGTCATTGTGGGAAGCACCTGACATAACGAAAACCAACGTGAGACTCGGAAGTGAAGCCTTGAACTCAGGTGCTAGTTCCTCTGTATCTAGACCTATGGATAGGCATTATCAACACAGCTTTATTATCCCAAAGTGAGTGCCGTGTGGTCTGAGATGAGATCAGAAGGGGAAAATGCTTTTAAAAAAATCTCCTTTGAAAACAAGGATGTCACAAGAGACTGGCTCCCAAATCTACCAGCCCCCTGTATAGAGTTTTATCTAATAAACCTTACTACCTTGCGTCTTCAGGAAAATAGTCTTGTTTTTCGAGTTTGCGTTTAAACCAAAGTTACTCAATGGTTTCTCTTGATTGTTTTCTTTGTGTATAGACTACCTTAATGTTACGGGTGTTCACCTGTTCAAGGAGAGATGGGACAGCAACAAAGTGGATCACCACACCGACAAATACAGCAACAACAAGCTGATTGTACGTAGAGGACAGTCTTTCTACATCCAGATCGACTTCAATCGTCCCTACAACCCTAGGAGGGACCTCTTCAGGGTGGAATATGTCATTGGTGAGTGCCTCGTGCAAGCCTTATTCATGACAGTCATGATACCATGGGTCATAATGGAGGAAGGGTAAGGTATCGTTGTGTTATTTTCTGGAATCATACTTTAACAGTTGGCTGGAGCTGGGATTACATCCAACCCCTGGACCACTCTATGCTCTAAGACGGGTCTGATATAATGCCGAACATCAGCATATTATTTGCCTAATCAGGAAAAATCTGGTATAAATAAAAGTGAATACAATTGGCATAAAATGTTAATGTGTACGTAGAGAAAAGCATACAGGGCTGATATATGTGTAATTTAATAAGGTTTTTAGAAAGCAATTTGGCATATCTGTTAATATTAGAAATACATATGAGCTTTGACCTAGCAATTCCAGTCTTAAAAATCTATACCAATGATATCTAAAATCTTAAAATCCACTTTTACAAAGTGGGTATTATTTACTGCAGCGTTGTGTATGGTGACAAATAAAACCCTAAAAGTAAACAACTCTCAACAGTGGAATGGTTGAAAATACTGTGATATAGTCACATAATGGATTGTGAATTTGACCCATGCCAGATGACTTTAAGAGAGGTAGTGAGTGAGAAAACAAAATGTAGAAGGCTGTACATAAGATCTTCTATACATGTGTGTGTAAATGTACATGTGCATAGATCAATACTGTGAGTTCAGAAAAGAATATGAAGCACACACACTGGTGTTGATACGGGTTCCATGTTGGAAATACTGCCAAAATAAAGGCAAGAGAAGCAAAAGGACAGAAAACCAAGCAAGAAAGGGAGAAAAAAAGTGACCATGATATGATTACATGGAGGCATCTATGTAAAATCATTGACCTGTGGGAATAAATATAAAGAAATTAAATGTAATAAAATTAAAGCTAAAAATACTTCCTTGGGAAAAATATCTATGGCCACCGATCACTTGAGGAACATGGTTTGTGCTTACTTGAATTTACAATGCAAATTTGTATATAAATGTGGGAAAATTGGTTGAAGACAGAATAGAAGGGGGAGAGGAGAAAAGAGATCCCTGAGAGTCAGAATAAACAACATCAGCGCAGTGCTTGGGTTCTACACAGAATTATTTGTTATCCCAGTTGTGCGAAAAGAAAAGGGAAAACGAAATTACTGTTCCTGTGTGTTAGGCAAAGTGAAATAACTCCAATTTAATTTAGGGAGCAGACTCTTATTGTTAATATTTTTTTAATAATGGGTACTTCAGGTGAGAGAAGAATCCACAGATAATTTTTAAACAATATTTTAAAATATGATGAAAATTTATTTTTATTCCTTTCCCTAAGTTCATTTATCTTTCTTTTGTATATATGTGTGTGCATGTACATGCTTGTTTGGACTAGATATGATTAAAATGTCCTTGACACATTTTTAGTAAAAGGATCACTCCATGCGTGTCAGTAAATACCCATAGTTTTGTTCCAACTTAATGGGAATTTTTACCTTCACCTTTATAGCCAAATATTTCGGGCAGTGAGAAGAGGACAGGGAAGCTTTGTCCCTGAACTGGACTTGGCTGAGGTCTCAGATCTTCTCCCACACCCATTCATAAAATAACTAGAATAAGGAAAGTCTTCGGAAGAATAAGATGAATGTCTTAGATTGGGTTTCCAGGAAACAAACTCTAAGAAGGAGATTTGTGTGGAACAAGTTTACTGGGGAGCACTCTCAGGGTCAACATCAGTGTGGGAGTGAAGGGATCAGTGTTGGGCAGAGAGTGGGGTTGAACTCCAATGAACAGATGTTTCAGTGGATCCCATGGTGAGCTCTAGAGCTGGATTGTATCTTTAGAGTTGTCCAGTCTTGGGGCAAGGGCATGGGTCATTTATACTCTAGCATTGATGGTCATTGGCTACAAGCTCCCCCCAGGGAGGGAAAAATTAGTGTAGTTGGGTCTCCATGGCTGAGGGTAAACCCATGAGAGCAGTTCAATGAGAGCTGTGAGCCACCAGCGTTCCCAGCGTCGGGGCAAGGATGCCTCTGTCCTAAACACAAAAGGTCTGGGTAGCAGACCACAGAATCCACTACAGTAAGCATTTAAAGTCTTCTCTTTTTATAAAAAGACATAGTACTACTTTTGTTCCTTTAACTGAAAGGTGGGGGAGGGGAAGCATAGCATATTTGCCTTGGAGATAAAACAATCTATGTATTTTTAAAAACAGAATATCTCATAAAACTCAATGTCAAAAAAACCCCCCCACAATCCAATCAAAAATGGCAGGAGACTTGAATAGCCATTTTTCCAAAGAAGATATACAGACTGCCAACAGGTACATGAAAAGATGCTCAACATCCCTAGTTATTAGAGATATGCAAATCAAAACCAAAATGAGGCATTATCTCACACCTGTCAGAATGGCTAACATCAAAAATCTACAAATAACAAACGTTGAAGAGGATGTGGAGAAAAGGGAACCCTCCTACACTGTTGGTGAGAGTGTAAATTGGTATAGCCACTATGGAAAATAGTACGGAGTTTGCTTAAAACATACAAACAAAAAAACAAAAAAACAAAAAATAGAACTACCATGTGATCCAGCAATTCCACTCCTGAGTATATATCTTTAAAGAACCCCAAAACACTAATTAGAAAAGATAAACACACCCTAGTGCTCATAGCAGGACTGTTTACAATAGCTAAGACATGGAAGCAACCCAAATGCCCATCAACAGATGATTAGATTAAGATGTGGTATATACAAACAATGGAATATTAGCCATAAAACAATGAAATACTACCGTTTGCAGCTACATGGGTGGACCTAGAGAATGTTATGCTAATGAAATAAATCAGACAGAGAAAGACAAATACTATATGATATCATTTTATATGTAGAATCTAAAAAATAATACAAATGAATGTATATACAAAACAGAAACAGACTCACGGACATAGAAAAAAACTTGTGGTTACCAAAGGGGAGAAAGAAGGGGGAAGAGACAAACCAGGAGTATGGGATTAACAGATACAAATTACTATATATAAAATAGATAAGCAAACAAGGTCCTACTGTATAGCAGAGGGAATTATACCCATTATCATGTAATAACATTTAATGGAGTATAATCTGCAAAAATACCGAATCACTCTGCTGTACACCTGAAACTAACACAATATTGTAGATCGACTCTGCTTCAATCTTTAAAAAACGTAATTGCTCTAATGAGAAGAGGTAACTGTCGAATGTGAACTGGAAATGAAATTCAGTGCAAATGCTTGGATATGTGGGTGTACCTCAGTTTCAAGAAACCTAGAATGTGAAAAAGTGATTTAAAAAACAGAAAAGAGAATACTTTGTAAAAAAATGAAGGACACATAAAAGTCTCTTCAAATATTTATTTTAGGGTGTTTATAACACGGTTAGATTTATCAACAAAGACCAATTTATGCACTACTTTTAAAGAATCTAACTATTGAATAGAGAGACCTATCGTCGTATTAAAACTATGGAGAAAATAACCACACTTATTTGCTTCCAGTCTGCATTTCTTTGTTATTGTTCTTTTGTCTTTCCCTGTGACTTTATATAAGATGAGCTGGGATGTCTTAATACCCTGGAGTTTTCTTCTGTGACTGTCCTCAGAACCTAGGGTCATGGGACTTATTTATATGTGATTCTGCCTTCAAATCAAGCTTCTTTCTTTGTAAATATTCAAGTAAATAGCCTCTCGGGTGGTCCCAGATTTAACCATCGTACACTGGGTTCTCGGAGCAGAGAATGTGAACAGGGAGCTACTGGCTTTCCTCTGCCAGGGCCTCACTAGCTTGTGCTACAGACGCTCTCAGCGCTTTGATAACTGCGTTCATTAGTTGCTGGCCGTGCACCGCTATCTCTGTGAGTTATGTGGGAGGTGTTAATGAACTTGAGGAGGTGGGTGTGACTAGAAAATGTGCCTGGTCATCTGTGGGGCCTTTTCTCTCTTTCCACCCCTGAGCCTGCAGCCATGACAAATCATGGAAGGCATGGGGCAGAGCTGTTAATTACAGGTTTCCTTAACCCGTAGCTGGGGCTGTGAAAACCTAGAACAGCTTGTGGTGTTAATTTGCTGTTACTTTAGCACGGGCTCCCTACTTGTGTGATACGTCTTTGAGGCAGTCATTCCAAGGAAAGAATTTGCAGCTATCTTCCTTACCAGCTCTCCCCGCCTCAAAACAACAGACTTCCCCTACCCAGTGAGCCCTCCAGAGTGGCTCGGGCAAGTTCCTTCCTCCCTGGAGTCCCATTACGGGAGCACAGGGATGTTGGGGCCAGCACCTCAGACATTCTCTTGACCTTTTTCTTCAGTCCCTCAATGGCTCCCACAGTGTCAGGTTCATATTTCTGGGTACCTCAGAAAGAAGGGGGGAAGGATGGTATCAGCAAAGCCTGCCCCTCTCATCAGAAGAGCAAAGTTTTCCCAGAAGCCCCAGCAAACTATTGATGTCACATTTGTTACCCTTACCTGTAAGAGGAGCTGTGAAAGTAGTTCATTTTTCCAGTCTCCTCAGAGAGGGACAAGGGGAGCTAAGCATGGATGCTGGTAGACACCCAGTGGTGTGTGCTAGAAGTCCCTTCCAGCTGTGCAAACCTGGGAGTCCAAAAGTGCAGGCTTTTCTGAGCACAATGATGGAGGTCATTCATGGGTACAGTCATCACATGCCCAAGCGTTAATAGGACCACATCAGCTGCATATACTCTGCATTATTAACCCCATTAAGACACTGAAGTGGCCGCAAGACTTCAATATTTCTATTTCACCTATTTCTTGAGTGGTGTCTATCTAAAGCCAGCTGGGGTGTCAGACTGCTGTGTATTCAGGATGGGAGTGACATGAACGATTCTTATTTAGAGGGTTTGAGACTGGAGAGAAGGTGCTCAAAGGAGAGAGGGTGAGAGCCTGGATTCAGGCAGTGGTTGTAGAGATGGAGAGGAGAGGTGGGATTTGAGAAATGTTTAGGAGAGAAAAATCTACTGGACTTGTGACTGGTAGTCTTCATGGAGTTACTGGGAGGATAGTCAGCCACAGCTCCCAGGTTGCTGGCTTGTGTGCTGCTGGTGATAGGTGCCAGCACTCCCAGACGAGATAAGGAATGGAGGGAATTCAGGAGAGAAAAACTGAGTGTGGGACGTGATAATGACGCTAGTGGCTCCCATTGACAGCTCACCTGCTGGCACAGGGTACCGAGCAGAGGTGCCACGTACTGCCCATTTAACTCTTCACACACCCCTCTGGGCATTGGACTGTAGTTATCTCCATCTTTGCAGTGATTAAGGAACTTACCCAAGGTCACGTCTGGAAAGTGCTAGGGCTGTAATTCGAGCCCAGGCATTCTCTCCTAATCACAATGCTATAGGACCTCTGCCAATGAAACAGTAGTGATATAAATGAGATTCTGTTTGATCCTCTGTGTTTGAAGTACTTGAGGGACTTGCAGGTAAATATGTCCAATAGATGGTCCCATATATCAATCTGAAGCTTAGGGAAGAAGTTTGAGTTGGATATACGGAAATTTGGGTATCATACATACATAGATGGGCAAGATCATTCAGAAAACATAAATCAAGTGAGAGGTGGACGGAGGCTTTAAATCTTGGGGAAAATCAACTTTTAGGGAGTCAGTCCAGGAGCTGACACTCCTGGAGGAGACAAAGACCGCGTGATCAGATAAGTAGAAGGGCCATCAGGGAAGTGCAGTGCCACTAAATCCAAGAGAATTAGGTGTTTAAAGAGGAAATTGTTTAATCTTTTTGGAAGAGAAGAAAATTTAGATGATATCTGGAGAAGAATGTGAGTAAGAAGAGGGGTATTTTGTCTTGGGTGTCTGTTTTAGGACTGGAGGTACTTGAACTTGTATGTAGGCAGAAGGGAAGAAGCCAGTGGAGGAAGAATCCTGAAGATTCAGGAGAATGCTGGACAAAATAGAAGCATAGCGTCAAGTGGCTTGGATGAGAGGAAGACACAGCAGAAGAAGACTTTATCTTCTGAGGGTGTTGGAAAAGAGGTAGGGTGCGTGTCAGTATATTAGGTGGAGAGATCGGAAACTGATTATCATGCCTGATGACCTCAACTTTATCAAAGACCTAGGAGGTGAGCAGGTGCTACAGGAGCTTAGGGAGGAAAAGGACCATCTCTCATATCTGAGAGCATCACCCAAATCCTTAAAAACTAAGCACCCCTGTGGACTTATGTTTCAGAAAGTCCAGGTAAAATCAGCATCCCTGGCTGTCACAGACACAGCACAGTTTCTCTGCTGACAAATGTCTTGCCCCAAGTCATACAGCTCGAAAGATGTAGAGAAATTTCCTAGCCTGTGCTCTTTCCACTATTTTATGCAGGATTTTGATGAAAATGGGCTACCTGTTTCATTATTCTGAAGCAACACTGATATAGGATGTCATTTCAGATTTTTGTTGCTGTGTGTTTGTGCATCGATGATCAGCGTGTTCGTTCTTAAGTGCTTCTATGAAGTGACAGATAATGGCATCTAAGAATCTAGGACAGTGTTACCCAGAGTGTGCTCTCTATGAACACCTGTCATGTGTGATGTTCCTTGAAAAAAAAAGTTCTGTGGTCAAATGTATTTGGGTCACGCTGTGTTTCCTGCCTCTTCTTGGAGAGCTCCAACACACATTAGTATATTAAAGGCTCTGAGGGGGTACAAAGTCAAAAAGAGAATCTTCTTTAGCCTAACTGTCCCAGTAGCGCAGACACTACTCCACCATATTTTATTGTTATGATACCCTTTAGTAAAAGGCAGAACTCACTGTAGGAAATGCCAAACTACAGTTGCAAATTACCTTTATTCTGCAGAACACTGAGAAGAGTGGATGATGGAACTTGCATGCATTTGTAGTCAATGTGCTATGGTAACTTAGCATAATATCTGTTTTTTTCTTTTTGACACCTTTTGTGCCAACATTAAAATAACCCTATCAATTTGGCATTTGTATTCAGTAACTTTTCAAAAATGATTAGTTTCCTTTCTTATATTTATATATTTATTTTCCAGATTTTTATTTGGCTTCTTTTACCATGAAGCCAGTTTACTTTCCTTTTGAATGTGTTTACTGAGCTTTTATTGATAACCTTGCATGTGCAAAGCACTGCATTGGTATGAAAGTAGTAAGATACGTTTATCCTTTGCCCTCGAAGAGTCTGGAGAGGATAGTCTGAACACTAGAGGTTGAGTTCAATGCCAGCCTCTTGGACAAAACACCTGGAAAGCACCTTGGAGAGAGAGATTGACCATGAGACTAGTTGGTAGAGACCCCTGGCAAATGCTATTTGAGCTGGGTATCAAAGGATGAGGAGAGGTTGACCCAGTGGAATGGGAAAAAAATGGGAAATGTCAGTGGAGAAAGAAAACTTGGAAACATATTGACAATCTTGTACACCTAGATAAGGAGTTTAGATGTTATTCTATAAGTAGCCAGGAGCCTCTATGGAAGAGTTTTAAGCAGAGATTTAAAAGATCTAAGTTTTTAATTTTTAGATTACTGTGGCAGGGTAAGGAAGATAAACTGGAGGTCTGAGATCATTGTTGGGGACATAAGTAAGAGACTTGAAATCTTACTAATAGATGACAAGGTAAATGTGTAAGCATCATTATGAATGATTTTTCCTCTAGTAAAATTGGTGGTGTTTTTCTTTGCATAGTCAAATAAGACTCACCTATAGTAAAGTAATGCACTTTGGTCTGAGGAAGCACAGTATATGCTGTAGTGGCTGGCTCTTTGGAGTCATTTCAGGGATGACAGCTCATTTGATAAAAGGGCTGGGAGGTAGTGCAGTGGAGGGGGGATGATTTGGAGTCAGGAAGACCCCAGTCGGCATCCTAGTTCCACCACTTAGAACAGTGGTGGTCTCACTTAACCCCCTCAGTGACTGTTTTCTCACCTGAACAAAAAAGGGATTATAATACTTCAAACAGCTATTCATGGATTATAGGAGATAACATACATGAAAGCACATTTTCATTCTCACAACAAAACTGGGAAGTGGGAGGTTGGAGTAAACCTCATTGAACATCTGGAAAACAAAATTCACAGGGAGTGAATGATTCACCCAGGATGGTGCAGTGAAGGGGAGGTCTCCTGTCCTTGCCTCCCCACAGACCATCAGAATCTTAGCCCAGTGGCCTGTCCACCTTGGCCCTTTAAAAGAGAACAAATACATTGTCAAGTAAAAGCATAGAATTAATCCTAGTTACATTGTTTCGTGGATTATTTCATTTGTTCTGCTCTGATCTTCCTGACTGTTCCCCCTGTAAATGAAGACATTTGCTGAGGTACCAGCCTAGCCAGACTCTTCGAGCAGCTTTCTGTGGGATCAAGCTCTCCATGACTAATATGCCCTCTGTAACTCCCCACCCCATCCTGGGTCTGAAGGGAGGGCAATGGAAGAAGACTGCCATCTCTCTCCTTTAGGGTTATAGCCCCTAAGGACCTTAGCACCAGCGGGCTTGGGGGAGGCTCTCCAGGGAAGGACTATTACTAAATAAGAAAAGGCTGTCAAAAAGGCCAAGAGGAGACCACTGCTCTCTGTCTTTTCTCTCCTGGCAGCAAGAAAAGATAACAATCACTGAACCTCCAAACAAAACTCTCCAGTGTCGCAATATCCACGCTGACAGCTTAATTAGTCAAATAGGAACCCTGACAAACCACAGACCAAGTTCTGCCCAGAATTATTTGCCCGCAGTTCTAGCTGAAGTGACAGAGGCTGTTTAGTCTCAAAGTAGGAGGGATTGCCAGGCACATTCTAGTGCCAGAGACCTACAGGGAGCCCCCTTTCCCTGCCTTGTGACCCAATCCCATCCTACAGAGCTTGAGTTTCTCAGCAAAGCTCAGTATCCTGAGGGTACCAGAGTTGTCAGTGTGTGTCATCACATGTAGTGTGCTCTGGGGAGCACATATAAAGGACAATGGATGTTGGAATGAGAAACCTCACAGATTCCTGACTTCCGCCCTCCTTTCTCCCTCTCTTTTTTATTCCCCGAATTTGCCTTCACTCTAGCTCCTCTCTCTGTTCTATCTCCATACTTGTGTCTCACATTAACCTCTTTCACTTATTAGAATTCATAACCTTGGCTAATTAGCATCGCATAACTGGAGCTGTACTCTACCAGAACTCGTGATCTGAACCCAGGGGTTATAGTGGGTGGGCATCCTCTGGCTTTTCCACATAAATTCTAGGAAGTTCTTGCAGTTTGTGAAGTTGGGGGTGACAAAGGTGGGTGAAAAAATCATTTAGTGAAAATGAATGTGTCCACTGTTATCCCTTGGTCTTAAGTCTCCAGTCCGTGAAAAGAGAGAGCAACTGATTGAAATTAAAACCCACTGAAGAAAGGATGAAAGTGGACAAATTATTCATAATCTGTGCCGTCTCGTTACTCCGCGAGCACGTTGTAAGAACCGGCGAGGGAACAACTGGAAAGCTCTTGGAACTCCTTAGTGATAGCTGCTTGCTAATAAGATCACCCGCTTACCAGGCGTATTTGGAGTATTGCAACTGTATAGGAAAGCTAAATGTTTATAGTGTTCCTTAAGGAAGTATAACTTTCATAAAACATTACTATAACAGCAGCCAAACCAGACAGGTATTAGATGACCATAAGACAGGCTATAAATCGCTGTACCTCTCTTTTACTATCCTTTCCACCTTTTCTTTCTTCTCATTATCTCAGCCCTTCTGATCTTTTCTACCCTTTCTTATAATTTCTCTTACTTCCATTTCTGTCTGTTTCTCTCCTGCGCTTGTTCTCTCTCTCATACATACATGCACACTGTCCCGTGGATGAACATTTTGATATTTCTCATTTAGTTAGGAGAATAATGCAAATTACCCTCAGGAGGTGGGTACAGCAATTTTTGTATCTGCCTGTAGGTGTTTCCTCAGGCTTCAGGGAGCTGGGCTGGATGCTGTAAATGCTTTGTCGCATCTCTGGCTGAAGCCTAGCTTAGCCATTTAGAGGTTCCTCTGCTGTACTGTTGGATGTGCTTTGGGGAGTCTTGCTGTGGCTTCTTCAGGTTCCTATCTACCTCCTTTCCACTTCTGTTACGGTGCCTTTATAACATCTCACCTCATCTCTGGTCCAGTGAATTTCTGATGCAGAAACCTCTGCTGTGTCTGGCACTGTGTGAGATGGGGGATTTAAGACACTATTCATGTCTTTAAAGAGCTTACTATAGCTGGAGTGAGAAGAAGTCCACAAACAGTAAACGAATATCACTATACAGTATATAATCAAGTGCTGAACTGATACAATTATCTACTAGAAATGTGTACTAGAGACAGGTAGTCACTATGCTGGGCAGTCAGGAGGGACCTAGGTTAGAGTTGAAAGCTAAGGTCTCGGGACAAGGCAAGTAGTCCTTGAGATGGATCCTGAGGAACTGGGAATTTCACAAGAGGGATAGGAAATGTGCACGCTCCAGGCTGGGAGGAAGGCCTTCTTGGAAGTCCAAGAGCTTATTGTTCTGCCAATGGATACATATTTCTAATGAGAAAGGAATCCTTAACTGAATCAAATCTCACAGCTACGTTTGGGGTTTGGGCACCACTCATTCTTGAGGCTCCTGGAGTTTTATGGAGATTGCAGTGGTGTGGGAGACCTACTCTGGCCATCCCATAAAGGATGCTCCCACCTTTTATGGAACGAGTCTTCACTAACTAGGATTCAGAGCTCAGGTTCTCTGCGTGTGTCGGGGTGGCATCTGGATTCTCCACGCAGCAAAATCGTCACGCTTCCTAAACAATCCATTTCATCATGTCAGATTAAAACACGAGCCCTGAAAAACTATCTTTTGTCAAAGATCAGAATCTCATTAACATGATCAAATGCAATTAAGTCACCATTAGTTTTCAAGAACAGTTTAAAGGGGGCTCGATAAATGGTGTAGGTCTCTGTGCTCGTGACAGATCAAGAGAGACTTGAATGATATCCACCCCCTTTATCTATTCATCAGAAATGCCTGTGGGGAAAGTGGAGAGAAGAGATCTATTATCCCTGCTTTCCTGCTAACCTGGAGATGAACAGATTCTCACACTTTGTGAAACCAAATATACTTAAAAAGCAAAGGGTTCAGGGCAGTAATGTGTAGACTGATAATAAGATGGGTTGTAATAAAAACAAATTTTCAGTCTCATTCATTCATTCACACATTACGTTCACCAGCCACGTGTTGATGAACATCAGATTGCCGCCTGCCAAGTCTACAGCCAGGTAGAGAGGCAATAGTCTCTATGATGAGACGTGAGAGGTATTCCAGCAACAGCGTGTTGAATTCCTCCATTGTAGTCACTTCTCTGAATTAACACATAACATCCGAAGCTCCCCTAACAAAATGAAAATGCTCCATGAGGGTAGATAATACTACCCAACTGACCCCTGTTTGTGAATTTGCACAGCTTGGCTTTGAAGAATAACTCTCCGACACTCTGCAGAGGGCGGTGTCCTAAAGAGGTGAGATGCATCGTCCAAGAACAAGTTTTGAGAGAAAAGAAGAAAACCCTGGGGAGTCAGACATAGAGAGATGCAGGAGAGGAGGGTACCATGAGTTGAATGAAGATGCCGAGGGTTGTGTTTACATTCAAGGCAAAAACTGAGAGCCAAAGAGGAGAAGTGCCCGGGAGTAACTGCCCAGCATCCAGTTAGGACTGGCTGCTCTGAAAAGCACGCCTCTCTAAATGCTTTACTGGGTGCCTCTGCTCATTGTTAAAGGTGAAGCAATCCAAAGCTTGGTATATATCACAGAATCACAGAACAGAAATGTTAGGGTGCTGGAAGGAATCTTAGCCATCACTTTGCCCACTCAGTTTACAGATCTGGGAACTATCCATGCCCAACAGAGGGATCAAATATACTTTTGCCCAAGGCCAGACCAGGGTCTGATGTAGCTCCATGGGTAAGCCTGTAGTTTGTCCTCCAAACCAGGACACTTTTGAGAGGGAAGGTGACTAACTAGATGGGATGCTAGGAAAAGAAGCGTAAGCTGGGCAACCTTGGATACGATTGTTAAATCAGAGCTGAGGTGAGAGGAAGCTACTAGACAGCTAGAGGAACATACAGGGGGACAGGGAGCAATCTCACGATGCTAACAGTTGGGATCAGTGTCCAAACAGGGCACAGAAAATCCATTTCAAGAGAAGAAAAGTAGCCGAGATCATTGGACTGAGTGGGGTGTAGTGTTGATCTAGCTTCGGAAGTGCAGACTGGGGACAGTGAGTTCATCCAGCATAGGTGAGGTCAAGCAGAGACAGCCACCCAGGATGAGGCAAGGCAAGGGAAGAAGAAGCCGGCACAGAGCTGGAAGCGGGCCCCAGCGAGCCATCAGGGGCACAGTATGGGCACCTCTGCTCCTCCTCGCTGCAGGAGCAAAGAGATGCAAGCTACCCGAGGGGACTGAGCAAGGTGACCACCTTTGCCCTCCAGCAGACAAGAGCTAAGCCTCTCTCCTGCTCTCGGTTTGGGGGCTGTGCAGGGTATTGCTACAGTACTCTAACCCTTCAGGGTTCTGGATAGGGGCGGCAGCCTTGAATTAGCTGGATGTTCAATCAGATCACCTGGGAGAAGACTAGGACTCGACAGGGTGGGCACTGAAAGCAACTTGGAACAAATAGGGGAATAAATAGGCCAGAGTCCCATCAGGGTGGCTTGGCCAGCGTGGAAGCCAGGTGTGTGATCATTCTCAGCGTGCGCGGTTTAGACATACAAGGTAGTCACAATTATAGTCTACCTTATGCATATGGGGGAACTGAGGCAGTGTCTGCCAAATGTATCAAGAATTTTGCATTACCCACTGAGTGGCTCAGAAACCCTTATGCTGGGACTTCCTCTGGGCTTATGGCACCAAACAGCTCCACACTGCACCCCATAAAAAAGCCAGGGAACTGGTCTTAGCTAACAGCTAATGGCAAGAGTCTAACAAATCCACTCTTGCTTAAGTTTTAATATCTGATAAGACATTGTACTTCCTCTCACCTCTGTATTTACTCACTATGAAAATAATTCCCTAACATCTCAAATGAATAAATTACCATAGCTGAATTCCATTCATTGTATCAGCTTGGAGAGGAGGATGGGTTCCTGTCTTCAGTTCCCATTCAGTGGACCCTGTATCCTTCCAAGACTTTTTAAGATCCCAGGTCCAGCGCCAGGTCAGGAATATTAGGACCAGCCAGTAATCAGGATCTGAATTCCACTGATTCCTCCTTGAGGGAAGAGACCAGGTATGAGGGGATGGGTTGAGGTATAGCCAGGACAACTGAAAGGCCTTTAGTAAGGGAGAGGGGATGGAGAAGAGGGATGAGACATTGCTATGGATTGAATGTTTTGGTCCCCAAATTCACAAGTGTCGGTGTTTGGACGTGGCACCTTTGGGGAATAATTAGGTTTAGACGAGGTCATGAGGGTATGGCCCCATGATGGAATTTGTATACTTTTAAGAGGAGGAAGAGAGACCAGAGCTCTCTCTCTCCCCCACCACGTGAGAACACAGCAAGAAAACTTGATCTTGGACTTCCCAGCCTCCAGAACTGTGAGAAATGAACGTCTGTTATTTAAACCACCCAGTGAGTGGTGTTTTACTAAAGCAGCCCCCGCAGACTAAAACAGACATCATAGAATGAGTATCTTTGGGGCCTGAGGTGTCCAGGAGTCCAGCAGCTAAATGAAGTGTGTGCAGCACTTCTCACTATCGTGTGACCTGGGGAGAAACACACGTGCTGGATTTTTTTGGAAAGCAGTCGTCAGCACAACGTTATCAACTCTTCCAATGAAGGTGTCATGCTTTCCATTTGGACTTGCAAGAACTAATGCTATTTCAAGTCCTGTTTCCTTGACTGGGAAAATAAAAAGACAAAATAGCTTTCCCTCTCGGCCCCATAACTGGCTCCCAAAGGGACAAGCCACGTTAGAGGTCCAACATCTCAAAGTTAGGTTGACGTATATGCTATTTTCACCGGAAAATGAGTGCACAGGGTAGACAAGAGCCCTTGGTATTCTGAAGCAATTAACTAGACAAAGGCAGTGTTTTTCTGACTAAAATGATGGAAATGAAGAAGTGGAGACAGCTAGGGTGACATTTTCCATCAAACAACTTTTTTTTATTTGTGCAACATATTTCCAAGTGATAGAAAATGACACACTGTCTCCATTACTTCCTTTCCATCGTCTCAATCTTTTCTAACTTGCGTATTTGTGAAACAAATTGCTTTAAACATGTCAAAGACACTTGAGTGGATTGTTAGCCAAAATTTAAAAATAAAGATGATTCACAAAGACAGTACTTGTGTTTATAACCATCATGATAAAATTTCAAGGAAAAACTCACAGATAACTTAGGGCACAAGTACAAGGTAATCATCTTCAGAAGTTAGAACGAACTCTCCTTTTGCTTTCTGTCTCATTTCCCCTAGATTTGTATGACACAGTGAACCTGACCTTGTGGGAGCTCAGCCATCCCTGCTTCAATGCTTTACTAAGTAGCGGCCCCCATATCGATTTCTTCAGCCTTGGATCCCGTTTCCATTACTATGCAAGGAGTTGAGCTCCTCCTTGACATTTTCCTCCTCATCAGTCCCATATTCTCTTAGAGCTGATGCTTCTTGAAGGATGAGCCTAGAGAGATAGGATGTTGCCTAGTGTGGGGCAACTCAGAGGCTCCCTTCACCACGTATTCTTGAAGAGTCAATATAGGTGTTCCAAACAGAACAAGCTCAAAAAGTACTGCTCATCTTAAGAAACATAAAGACCTACATCACTGATGGTTTTAAAAAAAAAAAAAAGAAAAAGGAGAAAACTATGCTCCAATATAAAATAAAAATTTTTTAAAAGCCAAAAAATAAAAAAATTTTAAAAAGGAGAACATGGATATACAAGATAATTGTACAAACAATGGTTACCCATGTTGTTCTGTTGTTTGTTGTTTAAAACTTTTCTTAAAAATTTTGAAACGAACTCCACTTTACAGAAAATTTATGAGTGGTACAAAGAACTTCTGTTTTTCTTCCTGAACCACTAGAGAGCTGTCAACCCTATGTTCCATCATCACTGAATACTTTAAATACTTCAGTGTGTATTTCCTGTGAGCAAAGACATTCTCCTGAATAACCACCCAAATCAGGAAATTATAATTGATACATTATGATCATCTAATCTTCAGACCCCATTTGAGTGTCACCAGTTGTCCCAATAATATCCTTTATAGCAAGGGGATCCAGTCCAAAATCACACGTTGCATTTTGTTGTCATGTCTCGTCTCTAGTTTTCTTCAATTTGGAAAAATTTTGTCATCTTTCTTTGACTTTCATTACTTGACACATTTGCAGATTATAAGGCAGTGATTTTGTACAATACCTCCCAATTTGGGTCTTTTTGTCTGATGCTTCCTCGTGATTACAATCAGGTTATGTATCTTTGGCAGTAATATCACAGAAGTGGTGCTGAGTTCTTCTCGATGAATCCTACCCGGTTGCACTTAACTTTTTTTAGATCCCCTTAATTAATTTTGATTACTTGATTAAGGCAGAGTTATAGGTCAATATCTCAGTCTGTTCTGGCTGCTAACAAATACCATAGACTGGGTGCTTATAAATAAACATTTATTTCTCACAGTTCTGGAGGCTGGGAAGTCCAAAATCAAGGCGCTGACAGATTTAGTGTGTGGTGAGGACCTACTTACGGGTTCACAAATGGCTGTCTTCTCACTGTGTACTCACATGGCAGAAAGGGTAAGGGATCTCTCTGGGGTCTCCTTTATAGAGATACAATTCCCATTCATGAGGGCTCCACCCCATGGCCTAGTCACCTCTCAAAGGCCCCACTGTCAATTATGTGGAGCTTTTAGCGAACTGTTTAAAGGGCTGTAATACTAGTGTTTCTATAAGCTACTCTGAAGCCTTATTTAGCATAATGTTCTAGTAGTATGTTTAAGTGAAGCCTTTGCATCTATGACATATGAATTTTGGGGGTAATACACATATTCAGTCTATAGAAGTTGGGTTCTCTAGGAAGTAGACTTTGAAATTAGCATACAAGAAGTTAATTATGGAATGCTCTTGGGATTAACCTCTGTGGAAGCAGAACTGGGCAGAAAGAGAAGTTGAGCTTTAAGTAGTACCTGCAAAGGCCACAGCTGACCCCACGAGGAACTATGGAGATGGGACGGCTCTTCAGAGCTCTCTTGTTATGGGGGCACCTGAACTTGACCTTTGTACACCCATGTTGATCATCCATTGGATGTGAACTGCTCCTAAATGAGGTATAATCTTGGATGAGGCAGTTTTCTTCAACTTCGGTAACTCCCAAAGAGGGCTGACCCACGAAGGACCATTTTATGCCATCAATCCCAGCAGCTATGGATAAATCTGTCCTTCCTGAAGGAGTCTCTGGGCAGCACATCACAGAATCCAACACAGTGGTGTCTGTCGGGATTCTCCACTGCAAGTTACTCTTTGTTCCCATTGTAATTACTAAGTGCTTTACAAGCAAGTACCTTCAGACTATGAAATTATTCTGTTTATCATCCAATTTTTACTGATTGAATGATTGCTATCAATATGAATTCATGATTTCCTCTTTTAATTAAATAGGTTACTTAAATCTGTTACTATCTTTAATGAATTTGATGTTCAAACTGTCCTAAATTTTGCCAGTTGGAAACTTTTCCCACTGGCCTCAGTATCCTTACTTTCTTATTTTCTGGCACAAAAAGATGTTTCAAGCTCATCTTCTCTTTTCCTTGCGCCAGACTTGAAATCAACCATTTCTCCAAGGAACTCTGCTTCCTTTTAGGAGAAAGTCATATTTAGAAATCAGGATCTGAGTCCTGTGTGTACTCGCTACTATTTTTACCTCCTTTCAGTATTTCCCAATCTTATCTGGGTTTATCTCACTTATCACTGTTCCGCAACCATGTTATGCCTGTGGTGACCCCTGACCCCCGACCTCCATAACATTGCTCATCCTTGAGAGTTCATACCCAAGGAGACTTGAGTGAGTATGGGTGTCGGGCAGATAATAATATCACTCATAAAATGACGTTTAATGAATCTTCACAACATGCCAACAATTCTTTGTGTTTGTGTTAGATTTTTACTGCTGCTGTAAAAAATAATTACAATCTTGGTGGCTTAAAACAACAAAAATTTATAATTTTGACACTAGGCGTAATGATAATGACTTATAAAGCTGTAATGATGCCGTAACCCAGCTCCTCATACCTAGTTTGTTTCCTCAAGGAGGAATCTGTGGAATTCAGATCGTGATTACTGGCCAATTCTAGTATTCCTGGCCTGATGCTGGACCTGGCATCTGATAAGGTCTTGGAAGGATACAGGTCTACTGAATGGAAAGTAAAGACAGGAACCCACCCCGCTCTCCAAGCTGGTGTAATGAATGGAATTCAGCTATGGAAATTTATTCATTTAAGATGTTAGGGAATTATTTCCATAAAGAGTAAATATGGAGGTGAGAGGAAGTATAATGTCTTATCAGATATTAAAATTTTAGGAAGAATGGATTTATTAGATTCTTGCCATTAACTGTTAGCTAAGACCAGGTCCTTTAGAACGAGGGGCCAAATGGCGTTTTTATGGGGTGCTGTGTAGAGATATTTGGCTTCCTGGAGCTGCCAGGGAAGACAGGCCCAGCAGAGGTCACAAAGGGAGGATCCTTTGGTCACACAGCAGACAGTGTGAAACTTCAGAGTACATGCTCTGAGTTTGGGGTCAAACTATGGGGTTTTAGAGCAGTGAGAGATTTTTTTAGACAAAATTCCTTCACTGTGCCATTTTCCAAAAGACTGGACATGGGGGTCATTCATGGAAGGCCAAATTATACAACTTCAGTCCACAAATAAAGAGGTACTTGACAATTACCTCTATTTAAAGATGTTAGGCAAATCAGTGGGTTTTGCTGATTTTAAAAGTTTACTGGAGGAAATGAAGGAAAACTGGAATATATTTCAAGGCCTTGGGGAAATGTGAAGAAGAACAATCTCCTTTTCCCATAAGGAGTCCCTGGGTAGGGCTCTGCTGGTACAACCTAGGGTGTGATTCCTTCACATCTTTGTGTTTAAACCGGGTATTCTACGTGGTCACTTATGTAGTTGATTTATGTCAGTTGTGAAAACCTGGCTTGAGTACACTACATTTTCTGATGTTTTTAAATGTAAGCAGTGATCAGCTCATAAAGCAACCGTGAACATCTATCGTAGGCAACTGAACATCCACACATAAACATACACATGAACTAACGAAATGCAATGAGCTTGTCATTCTTTCTTCTCATCCTTCAAGTTCTATCTTTGTTGTTATGTCTTTAATAAACTTGTTCTTGGCTCCCCTAGCAATTCACTGCTCTTGGTCTGTTACTCTGGTGTGGAATTAGTCTTCTGACTTGAATTACAGTCTAAACTTGGATGCTTCATTATAAACTCACTGAATACAGGAAGTATATCACATGCCTCTTATACACTCACCACCAGGTTAAGTGATATTACTTTGCTCATAGTAAGAACCAGTAAATATCTGTTTAAATAAATGCTTATTGTCAATATCCACCTGCAGACTGATACCAAATGGACTGCCTCTTATTCCTAGATTATCTCCACGTTGATTTTTGCTTTACCAGGAACTGGTTTGATCTCTGGTGATGTGAACTTATTTAACAGTTGCTGCTATGTATTGCATTCACATAGTTGCATTCCAAAGACAGAGAAATATTTTATTATAATTACCAATGATTTGTTCTTTTCCCCATTACTGTTGCCATTAAATTATTAACAAGAATTGACTGTCTTAGTGAAAATTTCATCAGAGGTCTGTTTTGCTTGGAAAACATTCAGCTAAACTTTTGATCTTATCTTTGTTAGCTAATGACACTTCTTAAATCTCATAAGACCCGCTAGCCTCCGGCTGCATACATGATGGATACGACACAAACAAATGGAATTTAACTCCACAGAATTGCCATTTGTTGAGGAGATTCAGTTCCTATAAGAGAGAATTCCTTATGGCATGCTTTCTGAAGCTGACTGAGAAACAGATAGGCACCAAAGCTGCTAGCTGCCATGCATCTGGTCAGTGATCCCTACTTTCAGTCCGAAGTGTGTTTCCCACCCACTCCAAACCTTCCTTGGGCTTCCAGGGCCCAGCTTGTGGATGGCATAATCCCGAGAAATGTGTAAACATCCTTCGTCATTTGAAATTGTTTCATAACAGTTGGAGTGAGGAGGGACAAAAGGCCAGTATGCAGTTTGGTTCATAATCGTGAAATCCATCAAAGTACAATAAACTAGACATTGTGAAACCAGCGTCCTCTCTCCCCAATATCACTAGACCCTAGTGGATATAAACCTCGATGGATTGTTAGAACAACAGAACCTCATTCAGACTCAGGCCAGGGAAGGGCTACAGATTTCCCTAGAAAAAAAACTGTGGTGTAGGTAAACTTTGTACTTCAAGTGGCCACATGTTTCACACCACCTCCCCACCTCAATGTCCAGTTCTCTCCCAGCTGTGAAAACCAGCTTTTAGGAAAGGTATGGTAAGCAGGTTTCACATCACAGAGTAACAGATTTAAGCAAATGTATTTCTTTCCAGGGATAGAAATATTCTAGCCGTATCTCTAGTTTGTCCTCTATTGGAAGGATTTTCATGATCAAAAAAGCAATGTGGGAAGATCATGGGGAGTCAGGAGATCTTCATAGCAATCTCGATTACTCTCCCACAGTCTACATGGCAACCAGAGTGATTTTTTAGAAACACTTAAGGTAGACCATATCTGTTTTCTACTGATTTCTTTTCTCAAGAAGAATAAATTCTAAAATCCTGACAACAGCCTACAAGGCCCTGCTTGATCCTCTGGCTCTCTCACCCCATCTCCCACGGCTCTCTCCAGTGCTCTCTGCTCCAGGCACATCAGGCTCCTGGAGCCTGCCAAGAACACCGTCCTCAGGACCTTTGCACGCACTTTCATGCTCCCCTCTCGGTGTCTGCACAGCTCATTTCCTCCCTGCTCTTCTACCTCTGCTCAATGTCACCTTACCAGGGTGTCCTGCTCTGGCCACTCTCTCCAAATCAGCACCCCACCCTATCACTCTCTGTCCCCTTTAGCTGCTTTGTTTATGTTTTTATAGCATTTATCTTTGTTTGATGTTGTATGTATTTATTTGTCTATTGTCTGTTTACCCCCACTAGGCGGTATGCTCCATGAACCCGTGTGGACATCGCTATATTTTCGGTACCTAGAACAGTGCCTGGCACTTAAATGGTGCTCAGTAAATGCTGAGTAAATCCCTGCACCATGCCACATCGGCAGCCCCATTTTAATTCATGCTCAGAAATAAAAATAAAATAGGTCTAAGGAGTTTTATTTGCTGTTGTAACCGTTAGACGCCATAAAAATAACAATCATTTGTTCAGTTCATGACATGCGCTTCACACATTATTATTTCAGTGCTCACCTTTTATAATTTCTGGTTTACAGATGGAAAATAGACTAAGAGAGGTTGATTTACCTTCCCCAGACATGAGTGCTGGACTGAACAAACAGACCTGGGAGTTCAAATCATCGTTCTGCAACTTGATAGCTGTGTAACCCAGAGCTAGTTACTTAAGTTCTCCGAGCCCCAGTTTCCCCAGATACTAAATGGACGTAACTCCTAAAGCCAATGTAAAGTATTAGGACGAGATCTGACACATTGCAGGCTCAGGGCCCAGAGCATAAAGTAGACACTTCTCTAGGTTTTATAAGCAACAGAAGTTTAATCAAAGGAATTGATTACACTGGTGAGAGAACAGCTAAGAAGCCAAACGGGTGGCACAGTGAGGTAACTCAGGAGTTAGTATCAGCAGAAAACTGTGGACCTGGGGCACGTGGAGGAGGGGGAGGTCTTACCAGAACCCAGCAGCCACTGCTGAGAGCTGGGAGCCATGGAGGAGACTCAGCCCCCCACACAATGCAGCATCTCCCCATCTGCCTCCAGAGCCCCTCACTGGCCATACCTACTCAGAGGGCAGCCCAGAGGGCAATGCATCCTGGGAAGGGGGCTTCCTGGGAGCCCAGAAGAGGGTCTTGGGAGGTGTGGGCCTTGGGTCTGAGAGCGGCCAGGCCGTCGACAGGCTCAGTAAATAAGCACAAACAGTAGTTATTATTCCCCAGTGGACAGCCTGGACCTCAACTCCACCTTCTCCGACTTCTATTTCTCCTGTTCCTTAGGAATTGGATCAACCGTATGAAGCAATCTTCAGTGCAATGTTACGTTCTATAACCAACTTCATCTAAATCGTAGAGATTTTATGTTGATTATTTTTTCTTAAAGACTAAAAATATTCTGTCTTCTCTCCAGCGTCAACACACACACATGGGGTTAAGGGAATTCCCAGAAAACTAGCTTCCTTGAGTAAATCTGTGTGGCAGTTAAGCATACCAGGCCCTGCTTTTGGAGCAGACGCCTTACAAAGAAGCAGGCTCCACTAGGCTTGTAGCTTGTTCATGAGTCGCAGGGTTCGAGGAGATGACTGTTTTTCTTGTGGCTGTGGCCCAACATCTACAGTGTCTAGCACCTAGTAGGCACTCAAAAACTCTTTGGTGAAGAGTGAAAAAAACCTGGGGTCACCTTTGACTCCACCCTCCTCACTGAGGACGAGCATCTCATCCCTGACCAAGCCTGTATTTCTTCTGCGTCCCGGCACTCATCTTCCCTCCAGAGCCGGCCAGTATCACTCTAGGGGTGACGTCATGCCACACCCGAGTACTCCGGCAACCCTCGAACCTCCACCCCTGTCCCCTAGCAAACCGTTCTCCTTCCTGCAGCCGGAGCGAGCTTCCTGAAGCACAGCTCTCATCAGGCCAAGTAAAGCTTCCCCTGCCCCCTCTCCCGTCCTTCCTAGGACACAGCCTAGATGCCTTTGCACAGTGTCAAATGTCCCTTTGGTCCTCACCCTGCCCAGATCAGCTGCTTCCCCTACCACAGGCATCTCGTGGTTCCCTCACGATGCATGCTTTCCTTCTTCCCTCCGCTAGGAAGGCTCCTTCCTGCCTTGTCCACGTTAGCTGCTTCCTTCTCTGGGTTTCCACTGCACCAACCAGCTGTGATGACTTGTGTTTCGGCATGCTGGAGGCATGTTCAAAGCGTGGTCAGTTTTGTCGAAGGAGCCATAAGGTCTTATTGCGCCGAGGAAGAAATGATTTTATCTCCACGTTGTTGACGTGTCCTCTGAATTGTATCCCATGTCCTTTTCTTCCTCTCTGTGCTGTCGGCAACACCCTGGGCCAGGCCCTTGTCTCCTCATGTCCAGATTATTACCTTGGTCGGTCATCTGAGGCATACACACTTCACAATGCTGACCGTCCTCAGCAGGCATGACCTTATTATCTTTCCTGAATCATTCAAAGAAACCTGCACAGTGCTGGTTTCATATATATTTCACAGAATTACACCTTACCCCCAAAAATATTTTAAGAGACTTAGGAAGTGTTGAAAGTGACATAAGGTAGACAAGACACCTTAAAGAATATAGCTATCGGACTTCCCTGGTGGTGCAGTGGTTGAGAGTCTGCCTGCCGATGCAGGGGATGCGGGTTCGTGCCCCGGTCCGGGAGGATCTCACATGCCGTGGAGCGGCTGGGCCCGTGAGCCATGGCCGCTGAGCCTGCGCGTCCGGAGCCTGTGCTCCGTAACGGGAGAGGCCACAGCAGTGAGAGGCCCGCGTACCGCAAAAAAGAAAAAAGAATATAGCTATCATCAAGCTACCAGATATTTATTGAGCCTACTATGTTCCAAGATGATGCAAGGCACCAGATGTACAAAGTTAAACCAAAGTCAGTCCCTGTCCTCAAGAAGCTTTCCCTTCCTTCTCTGGTTTGCTAGAATAAACATTTCCAGGAAGTTTTCTTCCTTTAGAAAACATCCAAATAAATAAATATAGATAAGTAAACTTTATATATACATCCCACTGGCAAGGTATTAGATAGAAGGCGTAGGTTCCTGAGTTCCGTAATGAAACGATTCGCTTTTGAATGTTTATGTTGCTTTCCTCTTAGTTGTTACCATCTAAGGTTTTTGTGCCTTTTTTGATAGTTTCTTTTTTGGTGGTGCTGTTTTGTTTCTGTAGTTGGTAACCTGGTGCTCCTAAAAGTTATTCAGAGACTTATTCCATCCCGGTCCCTGTGCACTCCCATTCCATTCTAAGACAGTTAAAACAAGGTTTGCTTCCCTTTACAAGGCTGCTGTATTCACACTTCCAGTCCTGCCCCATGCATCACGCTGTCATTGTAATACTTCCAGGGCCCATTTGGAAACAGATTGATTATTTTGAACATGAAAGGTGTGTCTTGGGAAAAACAAACGAATCAAATGGAAAAATGAATTAACATCATGAAATTTACCTTCCCAGCTGGAGACATGATATATTCATGAGTTCCTTAGAGACAATCCTCTTATAAGAATTCACTATTCAAGAAAGTCTGCAGTTAGGTGGAGTCAGAGCTCAGCTTGAAATGTATTTATATATGAATGAAAAGTACCCCTTGAAGGAAAAAGTTTAGAACCAGAAATTTTTGTCTCTTGTGAAGGGTGCTTGGAATTGACAACTGGTTACCACAGGCTCTCATTCCAGGGCTTCTAAAGTCTGGGTGATGCTCTTAATGGGACTCGGCATCTGCAAAAGTCTCAGTTCAGTCCATTGACATGTATTGGCACCTGCAAGGCATTGTGGTATTCTGTGGGGCTATAGAGCAATAGAACGATATCTTCAGTTCCGTTAATAAGAAAAATAGATATCTAAGTTAATAAGGAGGAAAAGTTTTGTCTGGGGTGTCCTGGTGATTAATTAAGACTCTCATGACCGAAAGTATTATCATTAAGTATAGCGTAGGCGGAACACAGACTACGGCCACTTGAGTTATGGATGATGTGCCCAAGAGATGAGAAGTAAGGGTGTCCTGAGGTTCACGCTTCCGCATTTCAGAGCACCAGGGAAAAGTGACTGACAGGCGTGCCTTCTTCAATTACAGGAACGTCCTCCTCCATCCTATGTCCTCCCAGGTTCTAGGTATAAGCAAGGTGAAGTCAGAATGATTCTATTAGCAACCCTGTTTAACTATGCTGACCACACTGTAGGCTAATTAGTGGCCTTCCAGGACTGCCTGGGACCCTAATCACCACATAGGGCATTATGTTTTTAATGTAAAAATATTCCAAGCCATCCACTTACTAAAACATTAATTTTTTTAATGCAGTACATTCCTCTGTGCGGTGCTACCTGTGCAGGGCTCGGCATGCAGTGCGTTCTCAGGTCTGTAAAATCAATGATTGAGAGCAAGTTTCCCCCAAGGTCACGTAGGGCTGAGTCTGAGCTGGAGGTGGATTTCTCTTGCCCACCACGTAAATGACACGAATATGAAGAAGCCATGCAAAAAGCTCAGGCCCATTGAGCCGAGGTCAGTAAAGAATAAAATTGTAAAGGAATTAAATATTTTCATCCTCTTCCTCCCAGTTACAAGCAGTGGGATGTTAAGGTAGGTGCATCTCTCTGTATTCACACGTCTGTATTATATATAAAGAGAGAGTCAGATAAAAGAAGGCGTGGGTGCATTTGAATACAGGCATATGGTCCAAGCGAATTTTCCCTTACAAGGAGTATTAGCGTGGCCTCAAAAATGATTTACAGATGAAAACAAACATTTAAACTAAGAGCATATGTTAATTTCTAGATCACTTGGGAAAATGACACCCATTTTAGTTAAGTGTGAAAGAATGCAACTGGTAACTATATTTTTTCATGGTTAGTAAGTAGTCCAATTTCAAAGACTACATTATTAAAAACAAAATGAGAATCCTTTCTGGGATATTGTATTTCCTGCTTCTATTCTTCTTGCTCAGATTTTTGTTAACACGAAAGTTACTCAATTTTGGAAAAAAGCAAAACAAACGTCTGTGCAGACATTATTCCCTTTCGCAAACGTGTGCATGGTGGTCACCTCTGGAGGGCCGAAGTTCACATCCAGATTCGGCCAAGGGTAGCTGTTGGGCCATCCTGGATGTTGGTGGATGGGTGTTCCGGAGTGTAGGCTGATTGAGGTCTCTTAAACGTGCTACCTCCCGAGGGGAGAGGGCTATTTAGCGAAATGAAATACTACTCTGTCACAACTTCCTCACTCACAGTTCGATCCTGGAAAATTCTTCCCCAGAGCTGTCATTGAAATCATTACATTCAGAATTAAACATGGTGTAACGGAGCAGCTGACAAGACCCTGAAGTACTATTGACACATCAGGTCTCACATTAATAATCAGCTTTTCCATACGGTGTATATGAAAAGGCCTGAGAATCTGGGTTCTTTTTTGGCCCCTTGGAATGTTCCTGATTTGCCGCCATAGGCTGGTCTTGTGCCACACAGCCTGACCGATGAGTGGTGTCCTTCTCCTTCTCCCTTCTCCCTTTTGTCACTGACATCACCTTAAAAACCTTCCCAACTCATGTCCCTTGCAGCCCAGAGACCCTCTTTGTTCTTTTTTTTTTTTTTTTTTTTTTTTTTTTTTTTGGTACGCAGGCCTCTCACTGTTGTGGCCTCTCCCGTTGCGGAGCACAGGCTGTGGACGCGCAGGCTCAGCGGCCATGGTTCACGGGCCCAGCCACTCCGCAGCATGTGGGATCTTCCTGGACCAGGGCACGAACCCATGTCCTCTGCATCGGCAGGCGGACTCTCAACCACTGTGCCACCTGGGAAGCCCCAGAGACCCTCTTTGGAAGGCCCTGTCTGCCAGGTCTTCTTGCTCATCACCAGTGATTAAGCCCTGGGATTCATACTTCCGCCTCACACATGTCGTATCCACCACTGCGGTCCTAACTGTCCTTCTGCCTCCTATCCCGTCAAATCTTGCAGCTTTAGTCTTCTCTTGGCTTCCTCCTCTTCGTAATTCCTCCAGCATCCTCCCACCATCCCCACAGAGGCAGCATGCAGGGAAAGGAGAACGGGCTTTCCAGTGCAGACGTTTCAGTCCATGCCCTGTGTCTGCCTCTGCCCACTTATACGGATGTCTTGCATGTGATAACCTCACAGAACCCCAGTTTCCCATCTGTAAACATTCCCTCACAGGGACCTGGGGAAATAAACCTCCATTCCTGTTGTGCTTTATTTCCATCTCTCTGTGAACTGCCTTGGCAACGCTAAACAACTTTTACAGTAATAAACTTGAACGTTTTAGCAGTGTCTAGTGAAATCAGTAAAAAGTTACAACCCATTTCCTACATCTTCAGTACCCTCTGAGACTGTGAGGGATTTAACTAGGAGGTTTTAAGGAAACTAAATGTTGACCCCATAGCAGTGAAGATGTTTGTTATTAGATAAGTAACGTATTCCTCTTTGAAGAAAAAACTAGGTGATGGTATTTTCTTCTTAGGCCCAAGTCTTAGACACTGAGTGTCTATAATCAATCACCCCTTAAAGAAATAAAATATAAAACTCTCTAAGGCAGAGGTTGGCAAACTTTTACTGTAAGGGCCAGATAGTGAATCTTTTAGCCTTTGCAGACCATATCGCCTCTGTCACAGCTACTCAACTCTGCTGTTGTAGCACAGTAATACACAAATGAATGAGTGTGTTCCAATAAAACTTTATTTACACAAACATGCAGCAAGCTACATTTGGCCCATGGACCATAAAGTTTGCCACCTCCTACGTAAGTCATGAATGGAGATGACAGTGACCATAGTGATTCAGAAAACCAGATTTTTTTAGTGAAGGGCAGGTTTTAGATAATTCTGTGATAATTCTGGAATTATTAAGTTTTTTTTGGTTAATACTGAATGCCATCACTTTGGCGGGGGAGTAGATGGGGGGAGCAGAGGCTGTGCAAGTTTTCTAGATGGAAATATTAGTCAGCTCAGTATATTTGAATCTTGAATAAACTGGCCTTTGTAAGTAGATTTGGGTTCTCTAGGTTGGCTATTAGGGAACCCAACCTGTCTTCCCGCTCCTGGAACAGAGAAAGGACGAATTAGGGGAATCAGAAAGCCTGAGAAAAGGGGGAAATAACAATGACTACCATTTATTAAGCTGTCCTCCCCATCACAAACTATGACCATATTATCCCCATTTTACAGAATACGTGAAGTTTTAGTTGAGTGAGGATGAATACTTTGTCAGGATTACACAGTAAGTGTCCGAGCCAGCTGTATTGCTTTCTCCTTGGCCACAATACTTCCCTCAAGAAAAGTAACCTGCTTTCCCCAGGACACCCACCTTCTTCAGGTTAAAACCAGAGAAGGCAGTGGGGTGGGGGGAAATCACCCCTTCTTCCTTCTATCTTTCCTTTCCAGTAGCTGTTATGTTTGAAACACAAACAATAAATGTCTCGTGAGTCAACTTCTACTGCGTGCCAGGCATAAAGCTTTCCTTCTATTACAAAAGCTATTTTCTTCCCATTTCCAGGACTGCAAAGAGACAAGGAAATGGAACTTCAGACAATTAAGAAACGTGCCCTAGGTAGCACCAAGAGTTAATTGCAAAGTCAGAATTTCATCACAATTCTCACCAACACCAAAGCATCGTCTGCACGTACAACTGCCGTAGAGCTTAGAAGTGAAACTCCCAGGCTCTTAAGCCAGACTGACTGGTTCAAATCTCAACCCACTGGTTACTAGTTGTATCACCCTAGACAACTTGCTTAATGATCTTGTGTCTTAGTTTCCTGATTTGTCGAATTAGGATGTTGATAATGATTTCCCTCTCGCAGTTTGTTATAAGGAGTAAAACTATACATGCATGTCATACATAGCACGGGCTTGGCTTTTTCCATAGACTATAAGCTCTGTGGGCACAGGAGTCTGTTTTGTTTGCTGTTGTGTCTTTAGCACTTAGAATAATGCCCAGCACACAGTAGGCAATATTGTTGCAGGAAGGAAAAAGTTTCAAACAAACTAGCCTTTAGATTAAGTTGTGACTGGGTTCAAAGCCAGCATGAAGAAAACATAGTTCTCCTTTTTCTTTACTTTTTTTTGTATAACTTGAATTTGATACATAAAATTTAATATGGCTTTGAAATCATAACAGGAAGTGTAATAACGGAAACCAGCAATTGTCTTGGTTATTTCGATACTCCTGACAATAGCAGATGTCAGTACAAAGGTGAAGCTGAGTCTCATAGCACATAGCTTTGGATACACTCTCCTAATTCTTTGGTATTCCTAAAGGAACCTGCTTATGTAGTTCATTTTAAAATTCCTTTCATCCTCTTTCTCTAAATCTAATAAGTCTGTCATCATCACACAGATTTTATCTCCAAAAGTTTACTTTTACCAAACTTGTGTCGTATTTAATACTGTGGATTCTAAATGCAAGTCAGTATTTAGTGGCAACAGCTGTCAGGAGTCATTGTAATAAATGAGTTATGGTCACCTTTAGCTGGCAAGATTGCTTTTGATGTCTGCACGTCAGCACTGATGGAGGCTCCAGAGAGCAACAATGCCTCCAGAGAAAAGGGTAAACTCATCCCCCAGTCTGAATGTGTACAAAGAGGAGTATATATACAGGAGGTATGGGGATGGCGGTGCCTTTGGAACAAACAGTTCTTGCAGGTGGATTTATGTCCAGGCTCCGGGAAGCTGAGCTCCACGTATTCCCAAGAACACCACCACCTAGACACACTGTCATACCTTGGCAGAAAAGCATTTTCAAGGCTTTATTGGATTTATGATAATATTCATTCTGAGCGTTGATAAACTGACACCCCTAACAATAGCAAAGCACTGGGGTTCTAATCTTTCTCCCTGGCTTGCGCTGTATACATTTATTTTCATTAAGAATAAGTATCTCACAGAATTACACAATGGCAGCTTATGTAACTACCTCCTTAGAATGCTCTATCTTCAACAACATGCCTACCAAAGAATCCTTTAAAGACCTCAGTAACTGGAGAGGCCAAAAAGAATCATTGTTTTTATTTGTTTTCACGTAGAATCCTCTACATGGTTTATGTTATGCAATTGAAGTGAGTAAGTTTTAAAGTCTCTTCTGCTTACAATCAAAATAATTTAGACGTATTAGTCTGATTTGTAATTTTCTTCAAGAAGAACTGAATGTCTAATACATTTGGGAAACGTTCGTAAATGAAAGATTTGCTCCAGTTTAAAACATCTATCTATTTGACTATTCTGTAAACCAAACTATAAATTGAACTGTAAGCCAAAGAGTTGAAGAATGCTGTGAGGTTTGACTTTCGCAGTGAAGACTTTGATTTTCCAGGCACCCAGTGGTAGAATTTAGTTTTGGGGTCAACCTCATGAAATAAGAATTTGGCCCAAAATGGCAGCAATAAAGAGAAATAAGATTTACCCTGAGAATGCTTATACATAAAGTATGATGAGCCTGGACGGTAAATACCCTGCTGTTTAATTTCCTGTTGAAATAATAGCTAAAGATTTGTTATGCATGAGAAATTATGTGCAAAGCATCTTATGTGTATTATTTTATTTCATCACTGTGTACTATTTTTTTAACATCTTTACTGGAGTATAATTGCATTACAATGGTGTGTTAGTTTCTTCTTTATAACAATTGTGTAGTATTATTATTCTCATTTATTGATAGAGAATAAGAGAGGAAAATAGAGATCTGTAAAGGTCAAGTAATTTGCCAGAGGTTACAAAGGTAAGGAAGTCGCATAGCCAAGATTCAAACCTAGACAATTTGCCTCCGGAGCCTGAATTCTTGTCCATGACATAAGCCTAAATTACTAATGATGTTGGCAATAAATATGTTTCAGTTAAACACGAAAATAATGACATATGGACAACTTATAAATGTAGCTCTATTATAGGTAGTATAACAAGTTGTATTCAGAATAAACAAAAACATTTGCCTTACACCCCTAAAAAAGCAATTCTACGTTTTTAGAGGGCAGAATTTCAGGTACTGATGACTTCACATTACCCTATAAGCTCTGTTTTTGTTTCTGCCTCCAAGGTTAGTATTTCCACATCTTATTTGAATTCATTGATCAACCAACAAAAAACTCTGTAAGCACTGTTATTCTTTTTTTAAAATCTAGACAGGACAATTCTGACCTTCAAAGAAGTTACAAAAATTGTCCACCATCAGGCAGCAAGTTGGTGGCCAAAGTGGAATTCCAACCCAAGTTTCGGGATTTCAAGTCTAATGAATTATTTCCCACCTTTCGCTATAAAGGTGACAGAGTGAGAACAAAAATGGCTCGTGAAATCTCCTTAACACTATACTTCTTCTTTTTTCTCATAGGTCGCTACCCTCAGGAGAACAAGGGAACCTACATCCCAGTCTCTGTGGTCTCCGAGCTGCAGAGTGGCAAGTGGGGAGCCAAAGTTATCACGAGAGAGGACAGGTCTGTCCGGCTGTCCATCCAGTCTTCTCCAGACTGCATTGTGGGGAAGTTCCGCATGTATGTTGCTGTCTGGACCCCCTATGGTGTAATCCGCACCAGCCGAAACCCAGAAACAGACACGTACATTCTCTTCAATCCTTGGTGTGAAGGTAAGGGCCAGGGCTTTATTTTCTTATTACAAAAATAGTTCCAATATTTCTAATGCGTCTCTTTTTGGATGATGGCAAAATTATTCTACAAGACGTCCCTTTCCTACATACACTTTCCGTGTTTTAAAGATAGAAAAAGATACAAAATTTGTCCTCACTGTACATGAGGACATAACCTGAAGTTAATGCTGCTATAGATTTATTGCAGGAAACCATTGAAGATTGCCTAAAGCTGCACCATTAGTTAACTGTGGAGCTATATGTTGATGGTATCACCTCTGTGTATGTTATTGCTCTGGAAACGAAAAGGGTTTCTTTAACTTGACTTTCAAAGCTATTAGGATCCAGAAGATGTGGTGTATATATCTATATATCTATATGTATAGTCTCAGCCATAACAAAGAACCAAATTTTGCCACTTGCAGCAATGTGGATGGACTTGGAAGGCATTATGCTAAGTGAAATGAGACAGAGAAAGACAAACACCGTATGATACCATTTATATGCGGAATCTAAAAAGTGCAAACTAGTGAATATGACAAAATGAAGCAGACTCCCAGAGAACAAACTAACGGTTACCAGTGGGGAGAAGGAAGAGGGAGGGGCGATATAGCGGTAGGGAATTAAGAGGTACAAACAATGAGGTATAAAATAAGCGGCAAGGATATATTGTACAACATGAGGAACATAGCCAGTATTTTATAATAACTATAAATGGAGTATAACCTTTAAAAATTGTGAGCCACTGCATATGATATATGTACAGCTGTAACTTATATCGTGCAGCAACTATACTTCAATTTAAAAAAAAAAAACTCTTAGGATCCATAATCTGGCTTCAGAAAAAAAATAGAATAAAGTTGACCCTGTCTATAGTGGAACTAATTTCTCTGTCTCCTTAATTCAAGAAGAGAAAGCCTGAATGTCTAACAGATTCTACAAATGTGTTTATACGCATAGTGCGTGCACACTTCATAAACCGTAACTCTGGAGACGCAAACATGTAACTTTATTTTAATATAATACAACTTAATCTCTACTGCTATTTTGAGCCTTCCCTTCTGGCTGCTGCAGAAGTTAAATCTGGTTATAGTCAAATAAACTCAGTCAAGTCCAAGGATTTCTCTACCAATCCAATTTAAAAACTCAGTCACACACAGTACTTTTCCCTATCCGCATCTCTGCTCTTCCTTGTCTGCCCCCTGCTTCCATACTTGGCATGAGGCTGATTTTAAGTTCCAGAGGCAATGTTGTAGCAAAATTGAGGGAAGGGAGTCCACGTTTAGATCTTAAGAAATAAGGTAATGAAACATATAAAAGCTGATGGGACCAAAGGCTTCTCACATCATCTTATTCCATATGCATTGCTCTCCAATATCTTCCAAAATGGGTCTATATTAGGGCTGACTTTGAACGTGAGAGTTGTACTTAAACCAGGCTTGATCTGAACTTCCATGTAGATAATAAGTGAACAACAATGTTTTCTACTCCTGTATAACATAAACCTGGATCCTACTGACCTTTTCTTTGAACTGTCTGTTCCAATAGAGGGCACTGAGCTAATCCTATACTCCCCACTCACCACCTCCATCATCCTATACCCAATAATCCTTATCTATGAGACAAACGTTCAAGGTTGATGGTGACAGGAGCTGCTAACTGGGCCATGTGCAGTTCAAAGGCACAGGGATCTGTTTATAGTAACCTTGCCAACCAGATACAACTGCAAATGAGTGGATAATGGAGAAGACTGAGGGGAGTGAGGGGGTAGAGACAAACTAAGGTTTTGAAAATGTTTACTTGGAGATAACTGTAGATACTCAACCAGAAATGACCGGAGATATCCTGATATGTAAGATGAGAATCAGAGATGTGAATCTGGGACTTATCGGCACCTTTGGAGAAAATATAGATAAAGAAGGAAAGAGGATGTCCTATCAAGCCCTAAAGAACCCTAACATTTAGGGGTCTAACAGAGTAGGAATCAGCAAGGGGGGCTGAGATGGTGGAATACGTAGGTGGTGGCCTAATATAAGAAAATTGTATTTTAAAAAGCCATACTTATAAAATAGGTAAACAAGGAATTTGTTACTGATTTTATTTGCATTACAGAAAGAAAATCATACAACTTCATATAACTATCCAACACCCTAAGGTATTTAAAGAATGATATGATCTGCCCAAACTTTGGTTTATTAATAGCTTTTCTGGATTACATCATCTGTGTAAGATGGGACACATGTCTACATGCATTTGCACTTATGTGGCCTCTCTTCTAGAGGTGAAAAGGGTTAGTCGTGTTGCCTGACCTATTGACTTTACAGGAGGACCATTCAGGAGGTGGATGGTCTAACAACCTTCAACTACCTGATCATTGCCTTGGTGTTCCATTGTAGCCATGGTGAGCAGCTTCCAGGTACCTCTGCTCCGAAAGAGTGACATAGATCTAGAGATGACATGGTGCTGCCACTAGATGCTGCATTACAGAAAAGGAGCAGAGGGGCATTGCTGATCAGCGGAAGGTGAGAATAAAACCAGAGAGTTCTAGTAGGCACTTGAATAGGTGAGTCTAGAGCACAGAGGAGATATAGCTGAGCTAGAGATATAAATATGACTGCCAGCAGGAGCCAGCGGCAAGTTTAAAGGAAGAACAGGATGGATTTAGTATAATCAACAATTCGAGTCTAAACAAAGGACAGGGAGATTGACGAAGAGTAGCCAGTGGGGTAAGAGGGAATCAGAAGAACGTGGTGTCACAGAGTCAGAGCACCAACTGATTCAAGGAGACAGGCTTTAGCTCTTTGGAATGCTGCTTATTAGTTGAGTAGGATAAGAAAAGCAAGTGGCCATACACTGTGAAAATACAGAAGTCATTGGGAAAATTAGAAAGATAGTTTTACTGGTGTGATGGGGACAGAAACCAGAGAGATGGGCACGGGCTACAATGTAATGGGAGGTGAGAAAGTGGAGGCACAGGTATTACCATCTCCTTCAAGAAGACTTTCTGTGAAACAGAGATGGTGATACGAAGGTCAAAGGAGAATTTTTAAAGACAGGACAGAGTGGACATAATTTTCTGGTGCTGGAGACCAACCAGGAGAAAGAGTTTACAGCCCAGAGGGAGGGTGGTGGTTCACAGCCTTCTCTGCCCCCTGGAATCACCTGGGGGCTTGGCCACTGACGCCGTGGTCTCCCCACCCAAACATTCTGATTGGTCTGGACTGCAGCTTGGGATTCAGGGCTTATAAAAAGCTCTGTAGATGATTCTTGAAGACACGGTCGAGAGTCACTGACTTAGAGAAATCCTTGAGTGGGTGGGATCTAGGGAACAGGTGAAAAGCCCTTGATAGGTGGGACTATCCATCCCCCACGGTGACAGGAGCAAAGTAGGATACGGGTGAAGGTGCAGGTTTTCTAGACTCAGTGGAAGGAGGACGAGGTTTTTCCCTCCTGTGATTCTGTGTTTCTCAGTAAGATGTAAAGCAAGATCATCTGTTGAGAGCAAGAAGCAAGGAGGGAGTATTGGAAGCTTGTTGGAGGAGACATAAGAGTTGGGAGGTGGGAAGCAGGCTTACTGCATGAACATGGCAGATGGGTCTGCCCCGGTCCCCAGAACCCAGAGAAAACTGCCACAACCCCTTAATTCCTTGGCCTGTGAAAGTCCAAACATTTCTGCAACTTTCTTGGGGATATTGTTGTGGCCATCTCTACGTGTAGGAATCCTATATCTCTCAGTGCTGACACCTGTGCTGCCTCAGAAACATCATGAACAGTTACCCAAAACATCTATGAATGTCTAGACATTAACTGCCACTCGGTGTGGGGCGGTGAGAGGAAGAAAGATTTACAGTCGTCTCTCGGAATCTCTGGGGATTGGTTCGGGGACAGCCACAGATACCCCAGATCCACGGATGCTCAAGTCCTGTATTTGCCCTTCATATTCCTTGTGTGCCACGGATTCAACCAACAGAGATGGTAAACATAGTACACAATCTGCGGTTGGTTGAATCTGCAGATGAGGACCTCGCGGGTACACAGACCCCAACCGTGCCGTGGTTCTCCAACTCAGACCACATCAGAAACACGTGGAGGGCTTGTTAAAACACAGGTTTCTGTGCAGCATTCTCATATTGATGAGGTCTGGGTGGGGCCTGAGAACTTGTATTTCTAACCAGTTTCCAGAGGACGCTTATGCTGCTGGTCAGGGACCACACTCACAGGACCACTGGTTTACATAATAATCACAAGATAATTATTACAAAACACAGGAGACTGTGTTCACTCTTCTTAAAATTCCACTGGCTCCTCCCTAACCCTAATCCCAGTCTCTCTCCAGTTTTTACTGCCCCTTCTCTCTTCCCTTTTGTTTTTCCTTGTCCTCCAAACTCTGCTCTCTCATCCTCTCTCAGGAGCAAATTCTCTTATTCTCTCATGCAGAACACTTCAGCAAGCCTTTTGATTTCGTTCTTTGGGCTTCTCCAACAGTCAGACTACATATTTGTGCTTCTACACACTTTTCCAAAGCTATTCCCTCCAGAAAAATTCTGGCACCAGCTTTTAAGTTAATACCTTTTTACATTTTTGTGTTAATGCTCACTGAGCTCTCCCAGGGGATGTGAATGGAATGGGGGAAAGAGGTCTTCTCTTCATTTCTCTCATGCTGTGGTTTTCCCGGCCTAGAAACCAAAGCATAATCCAACCAGGGGATCTGTATGATGAACGCCACACACAACCAAATACACTGTAGCCTGACAATCAACCAGTTTCCTACTTACACGTGCTAACTCATAACAATGGACTCCTAGAGATATGATCTGGCAACTAGAAAGTACATAAGAAGAGAGGCCATTGCCCAAGGAGAAAAGATAACAAAAAAGGAAATCAGAAGCTGTCAAAATAAAGCCAGGTGAGCAAAGATGCTGAAAACACCACACTCTTGACATGGAAGTGATGTCCAAGGTGGCTTAGGACACTGCGCTGAAATTACACAGGCAAGTACAGCACTGATTGATAAAGAATGAACAGCTCTGTTGCTGGGAGCCCTTCAGCTTGCTTTGCATTCATAGGCAATTTATCCTCCTTAATCACTCAATCATTAGTGGGGATCAATAGCTGTACCACATTACTGAGGGCAGCGGTGGACGTCCGGAGATTTATTGGTTAGCTTTTTAATTTAATTGTGCTCACCAGGCTTCAGGTCCGTTCCAGGAAAGAGCCCTTCTCTGGGTGTTGGAGACAAAACTGTACCCACAAAGGCAGCAGGAGTGAGCTGGGTGTTTATTGTGAAGTCATCTTATTTTTCTGACCACTTGGGAACTCTGAATGGTTGAACGTATTTCCCTATTTAAGTTCAAACTGTTCCAGATTGGTAGTCTAGCATTAGTGCCAGAGAGTGTGTTCTGAAAGATTTCAGTGTCCCGTCCTGTGCTCAGTACTCAGGTCAGTATTTGATGGCTCTGTTTGGTAGGGCACCAGTCATTTTCAAGGGGTTCGGCTTTTCTTAATCACTTGTTTCCCATGTCATTCCCCATCACTGATTTTCCCTTAAATCCAGTCTTCATCCTAGCACCTAGCACAGCGCCTGGTACATACTTCATGTTTAATAACTGTTTGCTGCATTGATTTAATAATTCCAAGTAAATGCTTTTTAGGTTCACTGCACTTATCATCACAGATAAGTTGTGAATGTAATCTCACAACTTACCATCTTGGAAAAAGTCAAAGTCATACATGATGCGTGGGGGACATGTGTTGTGGGTACATGTGTGTAGATTTCTCTCCCTTTTAGCACCTGACACTAAATTAGCATGTGGTATTTCTAACTTTTCATTCAATGTGCTTTTTGCATTTTCCTTTAAACAAAGAAATCTATTAAATTTAGTGTAAAGGAATCAATAAATTTCCAATATCTGGATGCTTTTAATAGTAAAAACACATGACCAACTTGTATTTTATTATAACATTCGTCTTTATACTATGTGCTTTGTAATTATACATGGTCTTTTAGACCCTTCAGTACAGAATGGAGTAATGTACCAGGCCTGGTAATCCTGGGGTAACAATGAACAACACCCCTTTCTCTTGCAAACCCTTGAGCCCAGAGCAGAATTTACACCCTCAGGCTAGAGACATTCATCCATCAATCCACAAATGTTAATAGTATATCTCCCCCAATGCTCATGACAACATAATGACCCATGGGTGGTACAGCGATGTATTCATTCACACATGTGAAGGATCAATGCTGAAGTAGGCACTCGAATACGGTAGTGAGAAAGACAGTCTTTGCCCTCAAAGAGCCTCTGGCAAAGATTTCACAAATGAGCTACTAATAAACATGAATTATAACAGCTGCAAAAGAAGTCATGACACAACAAGAACATGTAATAGTAGCAGAGCACTGGCCTCACTGGGGAGTAGGGAGAGACGGGTCAGAGGATTATCTTTGTACCCTCTCCAGCCCCTAGAATAGTGCTTGCATACAACAGCAGTCAGATAGTTGGTTAACTGAATTTGTATGAATTTTAATAAAGCTTATGTGAAATTTTTAAGCCCTTATTTATTCTAACCTTCTATTTAATGAAATAGCATATATCCTTCTTGCAAGTGTCTAACTCATTAGAGTCTCATTCTTACTTCTTGTACCAAGTGAGCATTATTCAGTGTGACACTGCAATCAGAAGGAAGCCCAGAGAGCTCACAGTGAACGTTATTTTCAGTGACATAGAGATGACCCCAGATTCAAGGTCCAAAGCTGTTTCTGGAAGGAGCAGGTTTGGAAGGTCTGTTCCAGAATTCATCTGCCGATTCATGTCGTGTATAATTCCTTAGGTGGGCGGGTTTTTCTTTATATCTTCAAATGATGCTCAAAGCGGGTATCTTCCTGCATTCTGTGTTTCAGAAAGCAGGATCCTTTTCTCATTCAGCCTAACACGGTGCCAGGTCCAGAGTTAATACTCATGAATGTTTGCTGGATTGAATTGATAACCAGCACTGCAAGAGGCAGGGAGAGGATCATTAGCCTCATATTTCAAGAGTAAAAAACAGACCCTGTGGTATTACATAAAATTTTCAAGGTCACACAGAAAAATCAGGAAACAAGCTGGGGCTAAAACCTGGTTACCCTGATTCGGTCAGGGTAAGCTCTTTCATTTTCAGAACCAGAAACATGGGTACCCTGTATTGTGTCATGAGAGAAACAAGGGGTAGATGCTTCTATGATGTTCTAATGAACACTGGGAAAGCCTGCCATTAAAAATAAATAAATAAAAAAAAATAAAACCAGGTTGATAGCTAAAAGATCAAACAAGTTTCCTTTGCAAAAAAAAAAAAAAAGAGAGAGAGAGAGAGAGAGAGAAATTAAGCATCCCAGCAAGGGCACAGGCTCCCTTTGAGGAAATATGCTAAGTAAAGAATATCAGATATTTTCTTTGTAGAATTGCTTCATGAATAATAGTCTGTCTTCTGAAGATATTTAAGTACACTGAAAATTCCTTACCCAGCAAAACTGGAAAAATAACACAAATCAAATAAACTTCCCAAGCTGGCCTGAGCTGTAATGTAATGCAGCGTGTTTGCCAGGAACACGCGTAGACCCAACTGTTGAGGAATCGCTTGCCTGGGTTTCATGGGCTCGTTCCATTCCAGAGTTCACAGGTACAAAGGCAGGCCTCTAGAGAGGCTGACTTAACCCGTTTTAGGAAGACAGTGGCTCTGGACCCTTCCAGTAAAAAAGCACAGACTCTGGAAATGCCATTCCCTAATACACGGCAGTGTTTCCCGATTCCCACAGGTGGGACTCGTGTGCCTATAGCGCACACAGCCTGCTGGGGTCACCACCCCTTCTGATTTACTTCGAGATGGAAAAACATATCACGAAGACTCTTATCTGGAGTCACACTTGCTCCCCAGATGAAGGCACCCCCTCGAAGACTGATTACACTCACCCAGCACGTCTTGCCTCTTTCTTTAGTGACGCTAAGCTTTTACATAAAGGGGAGGCAAGTAAAAGTTATTTCTAATCCCTCGTTCAAAATTTCTCCCTTCACTAAAAACGTGAGACATTTTGCCTTCCTGAAGAGGCCAAGCTATTATTTCTTCCAAAGGATCAGAAGCAGAACCAAACTCTGATTTAAGCTCTTCGGCAGTCTCTTCAGAGATCGAGTATACGACAGCATCTCTAGCTCTGCAGTTGTCTTTGATCCCTTTGCCAGGCTTGAACTTAATGACCTTAGAAATGGGACTTGCTTTAACTTTAAAATAGCATGTAAATAAGCAAAGGGAAATTTTCTACCCACGTGGTGATGAATAGCCCTCCTTCTCCCTAAGAGGTTATACAGATACTAAAATCAATATGGTCAACATTCATTTTTACAGGTTTGTTATAAATTCTTACTTTCTCTGAGGGGGGAGGCGGCAAATTGTAATTTCCAAGGGTGCCAGAAATCAGCCGTAGAAGTGAGTCCCGGCATTTCTCAGCCCCCAGTTTTCTTTTTTGAGCTGCCCCACCAGAGGAATCGTAAAATAAATGAGGCCGTTCTTCTTTACTACTTGCCTCCTGTAAGTCACCCGGGAAGAGTGGTTATTTACAAGGCATGTTGAAGGTCTGTTCTGGTGGCAGAGGTGCAGGGTAAAGCAGATGGAGGTATTATTGCATAATCACCAATGGCGCCATGTTTTCTTGTGAGTTTTATTGTGGTGACGGTGGTTTGCCAGAGGTCTCAGAGGATCAAGAGGATGTCGACGGGTCCATGGTGCTGCCATTCCAACTCTATGAGCCCTCTAGACCTAGCTTCTCCTATCCGCTCTCACGCAACTGAGAAGTGTAGTCCCCACACTTACGTACGAGCGCGCACACACACACACCCCTCTGCTTTCTATCAATAACAGTTCAGATTGTTGGGCCACTAGAACAGTGACTTGTCAGCTCATTTTCCCTTTTCATAGTATAATAGTACCCTCCGTGCCCCCCCCAGATCTAGAAAAACCTCACCACACCTCTCTAACAAAAGAATTTTAAAAACAAACAAAAGCAACACCAGAAAAAACAACAACAAAAATCTCAAGAGGCAAATGATTAAGTTTTCCTGTTTTTTGTCAGCCTATCAAACAAAGAGAGTTTTTTGGCGTTTCCATGGGGCTGTAATTTTTTTTTTTTAACCCTAGCTTTGGACAACTATATTTTAAAGTGACAGATCTGAATAAAAACAGAGGAAAGAAAGCTCTTCTTTCCACCCTCAATCTTCCTTTAAAATCATAAATAAATTTAAAATTAAAATCAAGCCTCCCCATTTGTTTTCCTGGCCCTGCTGTGGATTCATGATTACGCCCGCCGCTTTTGAGGTAAGGTTTAATGCAGCCGCTGCAAGGAAAAGGATGGTCTGGTCTCGAGCTGCAGAACTCCTTCCTATTCATGGTTTGCCACCTAAATTTATGACTTCCCATCAATAATAACCCAAAGCCAAAAATAAATCCTTCATTTTCTTGGACTTCTCTCTCACTCTCAAAGCTCAGACATCCATCCCCAGCCCTCATTCTTGCGGTTGGCGTTTACTGTGCCACGTTCCCAAGCACAATGTACGGGACGCTGGGGAGACCGTGCCCTGATCCCTTGGACTCAGAGTCATAGTCTACTTGGGGGACAGCTTGGTATTCAAATCCTGGCTTCACCTCTTACCTGCACTATGACCTTGGGATGGACACTTCTCTCTTCCTCAGTTTCCTCGTCTCCAAAATGGGGAAAAATATTATGCCTTCCTCTTAGAGATGTTATGAGTTTTAAAGAGTTTGTTTTTGTACCACACTTAGAAAGTTTCTGGCATGGAGTAAATACTAAACACATACTTGTTCAAGAAATAATTAAATCACGGAACAATTTCCATATAGTGGAGTGAATGTCACTGCAGCATCCATAGGACACTACAAAACAAGGCTTAATCCAACCTGTGCTGGGAAGAAAAGAGTACAGGGAGACTTAAAGAAGGGGGGAAGTTATCACTGTATAAAGATATTTAATAAAGACATCGATAATAAAAAAAGAACACACCATATTGTTCTTGAAGAAAAATTAATGCAACAAAGTTAAACTTGCTAACCTCTTCTTAAATAGGTGGTTTCATGTAAACGCAACCACACTTCAAAAAATAACTTTTTTCTCATGATGAAAGTCTTATTATAGAAATAAAAAATAATGAAAGCATAAAAAGAACGCAGAGATCTACAAATCACAATTACCATTTTGGTGTACTTCCATTCACTTAATGTATTTTTGAATGGTTTTAATTTTTAATTGACAATTAGTTGAATACATTGCCCTTTCAAATATACACCATGTATGCATATAAATGATAAAGAGTGGACTTTCCCTTTCACCTACGCTCCAATCCTAGAGCATCTCCAGAGAAAACAAACTTCAACTGTGTATTTCATTCCAGATATTTTGCTATAATTTTACATATTAATGTCCATATGTACATCTATAGAGTTTGGATTTTATTAACCACAGGTGGGATTGTGTTATGCACGTTTCTCTATACTTCCTTGCACAATATACCCTGGAGAGTTTTCTATATCCACACAAGCATATTCTTTTTAGTGACTGCTTGTACCGTAATTGATTTGGTCTTTTATTTACAAATATTTAGATTTCCTCTCATTTTCACTGTAGTATACCGTGCTACACTGAATGTTTCACACACCTTCATACAAATGTATTTCTGTAGAATAGATACCTAGAAATACCTTTGCTTGGTCAAAGTAAATCCACATCTTAGATTTGCATAGATACTGCCAAATTTTTTTAAAGGATGCAGTAGTTTATAATACAGTCACAGCACACGAGCGTATCCATTTCTTTAAACTTTCATTGGCACCAGGTGTTACCGTGTGTTTTACTATATGCCAATATGCTAGGCAAAATATGGTATTTCCAACTCAATAGCAAAAAAAAAAAAAAAAAAATTTTTTTTTAAATGGGCAAAGAACCTGAATAGACATTTCTCCAAAGAAGATATATGAAAAACCAACAGGTACATTAAAAGATGCTCAACCTCACTAGTCATTAGGGAAATGCAAATTAAAACCACAATGAGATATTACCTCACTGTTGTTAGAATGGCCATCATCAAAAAGACAAGGGGGAAGGGGAAGCTGGGACGAAGTGAGAGAGTGGCATGGACATATATACATTACCAAATGTAAAATAGCTAGTGGGAAGCAGCCACGTAGCACAGGGAGATCAGCTTGGTGCTTTGTGACCACCTAGAGGGGTGGGATAGGGAGGGTGGGAGGGAGACGCAAGAGGGAGGAGATATGGGGACATATGTATATGTATAGCTGATTCACTTTGTTATAAAGCAGAAACTAACACACCACTGTAAAGCAATTATACTCCAATCAAGATGTTTAAAAAAAAAAAAGACAAGAGAGAACAAATGCTGGCATGGGTGTAGTGTTTCTCTAACCCCTGTATTTTCTGTTAAGCGGTTAGTTCTATCTAGAGACTCAATCAGATTCATCTATAAGTGAATTATTTTCTGTTTTCTTTGGAGGGGGGCAGAGAGAGCACTTAAGAACTATATACTTCTTAAGTCATATGCTGTGTGCTTCCTGGGCACTCGTCCCATCAGGAGACTCATAATGTCTGTTTGTCCCTCTCTTTGTGATGTTCAGATTTATTCGTAGGATCAGGTTTTACCAGTCTCATCCATCCATTATGAAGTTCCCCATTAGCCTTTTAACAAATGATTTTAGCCTAGATCCATTATTTCATCAGGGACTGCAAAATGGTGCTGGTCTCATCTACCATTCTTTCTGCATTTATTAGCATCTATTATTTTGGTGCCTTGAGGTAGTAGTCATAGAAGAAAGTCTAGATGCATGGCTCTTTTCCTATTTCTAAGTTTTTTAAATAATGAGTTGATTCTTAGCACATGCATAAAGGTGACCAATGAATTTTTAAAATCACTATGAAACTACAAATATTGAAGTATTTCACATGTTCTAATACTTTGCAGTGACTATTATTTTTGCTATTTGAATTGTCCCATTCTTGGCCAGTGGGAGCTCCTTCAAGTTGATTTATGATTCCTTTGTCATGAGTCCTAGAATCTTTAAAAGCCTCCTTGTTTTCTGGTAGGAAGAAGTATTTCAGGCTAGTCTCGTACATTTCCTGACCCAGACCTGCTTTTTCTTAAGGAGCCCAGGTACCTTTTAATGGGGGGTGGGTGGAGAGGAATGGTACTTAGAGATCATAATCTGGGCTCAAGTGTACTTGCTGTTGCCATTGCATTGGTTGTTTTTTCTAGTTCTTTTCAGTGGACAGAACTAAAAAATGTGATTTCTTTTTTTTTTTTCTACCTTTCGCTGCGTTGGGTCTTTGTTGCTGCGTGCAGGCTTTCTTTAGTTGCGGCGAGCGGGGGCTACTCTTCGTTGCGGTGTGCAGGCTTCTCATTGTGGTGGCTTCTCTTGTTGTGGAGCACGGGCTCTAGGCGTGCGGGCTTCAGTAGTTGTGGCACACAGGCTCTAGAGCACGGGTTTAGTAGTTGTGGCCCGCGGGCTTAGTTGCTCCGCGGCATGTGGGATCTTCCCACACCAGGTCTTGAACCCGTGTCCCCTGCACTGGTAGGTGGATTCTTAACCACTGCACCACCAGGGAAGCCCCAAAATGTGATTTCTAAAGAGAATATGCATCATGAATTGTTATGATGCTTTCAACTTATTTTTTTTTGAAAATCCTTTTATTCAATATTTTTTTATAATGGAATTAAGTTTTTGATTATTACAGTATGTTCTGATTGAAACACTACAAACTATTGCAAGGACTAGTGGAAATAGGAAAATCTGTGAATAATAATATTTGTTGGTGAAAAATCATAGTGAATCCAAAAATCTATTTGGATCCATGAATCTATCGGTCATATGAGTAAAAGCACAACTTCTGGGAAGTATGTGTGGGAAGAAATAACCAGTCTCTCCCTTCGTATACATTCTTTCTTATTTTCTTGTTATATCTTCCCCAAACAGAGGTAGTCAACAGTAGTTAGAATGGCCGTCTCCCAACACATAAAATAATCGAATTCCCCAATGGGTGAACAAAATAACGAGTAGTAACCTGGAACTCAGCTGAGCAGGCCACTTTGGAGCCTTCAGTGGGGACGTCTTCCAATTTCAGAGTGATGTGTCCTCACCCTGCATCATCGTTTTAGTGCAAAAACAGAAATTAATTCTGGTGAAATGAGATTCACCTCCCAACAGGATTAATAGTCGCATTCACTGAAGTTCTTCCTCTTCATTTGTGAACTGTGAAGAAACCAGTAGTAGCTATAAGATCAATAGGATTTCTGCAGATGGAATGACAATATACAAGGACAAAATCACCTATTTTTTGACTTACCAAGCCAACGGTAGTTTTAAATTTGCAAGTTAATTACAGACCAGCTACACCACAACATTTTCAAATGGCAAAAGTTACGTGTTACAAAAATATTTCAGAAAAAGTGTAGTCTAACCAAATAAAAGCACTAAAAAGGTATCTTGCCCAAGGAACGTCAGCTTGGAAAAATTATCACCAAAGCTAAACATTTTTATTTCACACAAACTATACTCGGAAATAGCTTTGAGACTGATTTCTGAGGCTGAAAGTATCAAAGGGTTTATTTGTCAAGAAACAAATACCTTAACTGACAAGGATGGATAGAATGAGTTCATACTCATTAAGATTTCTGCAGGGTTAGGGTACTAACAAACATCTCTTAATGGCAGAATGTGGTAATCATGGAATTATTGCTAAAGTAGTTTTCAAATGAAAAAAGGAAAAGAAAACAAAACAAATTAAACTTGACCAAACATGTCAATTTACAGTTTTAAGGTTATTTTACAAAATACCTCCATTTACACAATAGACTTCACACAGCATTTTAAGATGAAAGTTCTTTTAATTTATCCTGGCACACTATAAATGAATAAATTACACTGTTTAAAGAATTATTTAATATGTTTTATTTATTAAATTTATTTATTCGATAAGTTTTTCTTTCTCTTGACTCAGACAAAGAAAATATCTTATATATAATAGATTAAGAGAGGAAGTTAAGCGCACTAACCCTTACAGAAACAGGTGGGAACTGGGGAGGGTCAGCAATCATGTGAGTCTCACCCGATGTGATGCTCTTCAAAGATGAGTCAATCTTCTTAGAGCCATTTAATGAAGATTTTGAAGGAAAACTTCATTTTGTACTCTAGCCCTTTAACGCTTTCATTCTTTTTTTTTTTTTTTTTTTTGCGGTACACGGGCCTCTCACTGTCGTGGCCTCTCCCGTTGTGGAGCACAGGCTCCGGACGCACAGGCTCAGCGGCCACGGCTCACAGGCCCAGCCGCTCCGCGGCATGTGGGATCTTCCCGGACCGGGGCACGAACCCGTGTCCCCTGCATCGGCAGACGGACTCTCAACAACTGAGCCACCAGGGAAGCCCAAAGCTTTCATTCTTACAGTTAGTTCAGCTGTTGGTCTGTAGTAGCAGGAGTTACAGTACCAAATGGAAGATAGATTCATTGCTCTGGATCAAAGATCATGAATATCTTCAAGGCTAATGATACAATTGCCAAGTTGCTTTTTAAAATATTGTAGCAATCACAATCCCATCAGTAGATTGGCAATTCATCACACAGTAGCTGGTACTGAGTATTATAAAATAAAATACATAGACAAATGAATATATACATATAATTTCTTTTGAAACCTTTGCAGTTCTTGGATTACTACTTAATTAAAGTTGTTTCAGATTATTTTCTGTTCACGTTTCCTCATCTGTGAACTGGTTTTCCCTTTACTGGCTTTCTTTTATACACTTCATGATTTTCTTATCAATTTATTGGAGTTCTCTACATGTAAGGAAAATTTACTAACATTTTCTATTGTTGCAAATATCTCTCTAGTTTGTTGTAGACTTTATATTTTATTATATCCGAAATTCAAGTTTTACATTTATATCAAATAAAATGCAGTGATCATTTCCTTTTTGATTTTTTTCTTTTATCTTTGCCTTGATAAAACTCTCTCACTTGGAGACCAAGTAACTATTCACAGTTATTTTACTCCGGAATTTTTTATGTTTTGTATTTTTAAATTCAGATTCTAAATTAATGTTCAGTTTATTCTGGGGTACAAAAAATTTACTTTTCCCAAGCAGCCAATTTTCTCAGCTGAATTAATGGACACTCCAGTCATCCTCTTTGATTTATAACATTTCTTTTATCATAAATATATTTCATAGATACAGATGCATATTGTAACATCTATTTCTAGGCTACCTATTTTGACCCATTAATCTAATTTTATACCAATTGTTTAAATTATGGTAGCTTATAATACAGTCTAATATCTTATAGGACAAGTCCATAAACATCTCATATTATAAGGAAAACATCTTTAAACATTCCTAAATGGCACTTCTAGACCTCAGTGGCCTTAAGAGGAGTTTTATCTCAATAACAGGCATTTGAAACGCACTTGGCTGAGATGTTTATTATTACAATACTTACAACAGTTAAACCACTACTATAGAGGAATTCTTTAAAAGTAGCCTTTCCTTTTCAGGCCATTTTGATAGCATTATCTGGTGGCGGGCTGTAAAAGGTGTGCATGTAAACGGTCAATGTCCTTTTACACATATTATGAGATGATTTTATTTTAAAATAAATGTATTCTTTTAGGATTTTACTCCGAACTATTGACCTCGCTATTTCTGTTGTCACTTCTTTATATGTTACCTCTGCTTTGTTCCACTTGGAAATGAAGCTGTCATTTCAGTTGAGGAGTCACATGACTGTATAGAGATTGCTGGCAAAACCATGGAACCCAGCAAGGCCAAAAGTCTGAAGCATCCAAGTTCACGTTGGCGAGGGCTGGGGGGAGGCTGCGGCACATCTGTCCTGTAACTCTGATTCTTCTAGAAAGATAAAATGGCTTTAGGGTGAATAAGCTATTGACACGCACAGCGACATGAGTAAGTCTCAAGAGAATTAGCCTGAGTGAAAGAAGCGAGACCCCCAAACGTGTGCATACTGTACAGTTCTTTTTATATAAAATTGTAGAAAATGCAAATGAGCTTACAGTGATAGAAAGCAGATGAATGGTTCCCTGGCCGGGCTGGGACATCAGGGAGAGGACTGGGAGGGAGGAATTACACAGCGGTACAAGGAAGCTTTTGGGGTGATGGACATGTTTATTATTTTGGTCGTGAAATTATACACTTTAAATGTGTGTACATTATTGGACACTAGTAAATATGTAGATGTGTGTATGCGTGTGTGTATTTACTGTTGCATGAAACCAGGCTAATGGTAGGCAAGAGGCAAAGCTTGGAAAGGAAGTTACAAGAAAGTACCGGAGAGCAGACAAGACCGCAGAATCTCCGAAGGGTTCTGTCAAAGCTATAATACAGCCCAAAGGGGGATCCAAGCTGGTTGGATGGGGCAGCACCTGGCAAACTTTAATGTACACACAAATCCCGGGGAACCTCGTTAACATGCAAATTCTGCTTCGGTAGGTCAGAACTGGGCCCTGAGATTCTGCATTTCTCACAAGGTCCCAGGTGGTGCTGTACGCGGCTGGTCTTTCCGCCATTCTTTGAGCAGCGAGGGGCTAGAGCATCTGTTCTCAACTCCGGCTGCATATCAGAATCGCTGGGGAGCTTAAAATTAATTAATTAGTTAATTAATTAATGTAAAAACCCTGATGCCTGGATCTCAGCCTTACTCCCAGAGATTCTGATGCAATCGATCTAGAGTTCAGCTGGAATCAAGAGTTTGTAAATCTACCCGGATGATTCTAACGTGTAGCCAGGGTTGACAACCACTACTCCAGAGGGATGGTAAAAACCTTATCAGGGAATGAGGAGGAAAGAACCCTGAGAAGGTACTAGGATGGCAAGTAGGGCCAGAGAAGTGTGAAGAACCATGTTCCCGATCAGAACCAAAATTGACCATTTCCAAGCCTGCAAATTGACCTGAGTATAACTTATAGCCTGTATGGTCCTGCCTGTGTTAAAGATGCTTTTGCTGCTTTCACACCTGGCCTGGGAATAAGTACCAGCTGATTACTGAGCAGGCAGATGGGCAGCGAGGTTTTCCTGAGATTACAGCCACAGGGAAGAAAAGCCCTTGCAATGGAGGAAGAGGACCAGGGAGGCTGATTGTACACACACTTACCAACACATGCACAAGGATTTTTCCTTGAAAGGAGACAAAGCCCAGCCTCTCTCCTCCTGTCCCTATGGGCCACTAACCAGGCATGACAGATGGTACTCCAGCCTCCTAATATGCCCCAGACTTGTTTTAAAATCATTTGGAATTCTATTAACATTAATACTTTGGAAATTATTTTTTGATCTGTGTTACAGACTTTTATCTGCATTATAAAATTCTGATTCTGAAACCACTGAGACAACAGAATCCTAAAATGTTTACTGAGACTTGTCAATTTAATTGTGCTACTTGGAACTTATGGAAGCATTTTGCTGACAAGTGTCATCGTTTACAGACTGATCTAGGCCACTAATTATGTTCACCATTGCTAAAATTACACGTTGCGAAATGAGCTACCTTTAGTGAAACAAAAGACTTTTTTCCCATTTAGCAGCTTAGGACCGAAACAAACTTGCAAGTATACGAAAACCTTCTGGTTTGGTAACAGTCATTACGTTTACATTTCAATGCAGAGGATGCTGTATACCTGGATAATGAAAAAGAAAGAGAAGAGTATGTACTGAATGACATCGGGGTTATTTTTTATGGAGACTTCAGTGACATCAAGAGTAGAAGCTGGAGCTACGGTCAGGTGAGCCACTTAAAATTTGTCATCGTCAAGGACATTTTTACTTAATATTTTTAGCCCCATGTATCACTGCAGGGCGCTCTCTGTCGATATTAGACAAGCACAATTTCCTGCTTTTCAGGATCTGAGACTCCAAGATGGGCCTGGGAGTAGAGACTTAGAAAGGCACCTGCATAATTCATCAGCTGAAATCACATATTTTCGGTTATTACAATGTTACAGAGATGGGAGATTGTATGGATGATATGACATTCCAGTGAGCAATGCTTTGCAAACTCAGTATAGAGAAATCTCAGGAGCTTCGACTCTGCTCTCCAACCTGGAATGAACCCATGTTTTTCTTTTCTTATAAGGAAAAGTGTTTTGATAACAATGCAAAGGATGCAGAAAGGCAAGTGCCCAACTCAAAAATCCCTTTTTTTAAGGGTTAGGATTAGATATGCTAATTAGAAAAGAATGCTACCATTTAGTCAAAGGAGGGCCCACTGGGCTTTCACCTTGAGACATTTTATCAGCTGCAGCCTCAAAGTACTGTCCGAATATAAGGTAGCAAATGGTATTTCATCTGAGATATTCAGTGGTTCAAGCTATTTCAGCTTGGCATCTTTAATAATGGAGCAAATGAATATTTTTACCGTCTCTCCATAAACAGACTCATGTCCTGTGATCCAGAAACGACTTTCCATTAGCGATGTGAGGGCAGGTGAATGTGTCATTTCTCAGAGTTTTGGCTGAAATGGTTGTGATGGTGCACCATCATTCTGGGTAACCAGGGGCAGATTTCCCAGAACCTGGCCTCACCAGGTCACAGGATACTTTCTTGGCGTGACATCCTTGTTTAAACTTCCACGTGGGCTCTCCCTGCCGTGCTCAGCCCTGCTCGAGCCTGACCACTGGGCTGTCATCATTGGCTCTTGTCTTGTCCACCCAGCTTTATGCCTTTTGCTCCTTCTCAGTGTTCAGGTTTGCCCGCCTGCATTTCTGACGTCCTGCCAGGCTAATGATCTACGTGCTCTTCCCCTGTTTTGGGGTCCCTGCCTGGCTCCCTGGTTCCAAGTCCTCCCCTTCCTGAGTGACATACAACCCGTGACCATTGCTTATTGTCTGGTGCTCTCGCCTTGGGTCCCTAATTCCTAACCTTTAGGCGTGATTCTATTTATGCCTCCAGTGTGGCAATAGAGAGAGAGCTAACAAGGGAAAAAGTCATCTAGGTGGGTAGCAAGGACTGCGAAAGGGTTCCAAGCATGATCGTGGACTCCCCAGACAGCCTGCCTTTGGATAGATGCCCTTCAGCACAGCCGCTGCCTGTCTCTATTGTCATTTGGAGTCCATTAATTTGTGTACTTCAGTCCAAACAACCAGCCAAGCCAGTAGTTTGTAGTGTAGTTCTCTATGCCTTTACCTTTCCAGCTTGTGGCTGTCATGCCCCACAGACACAGCTGAAAGATGCTGTCTAATAAGAACCAGAGTAATGAGTTCTTATTCACCTGGAGAGCTAGTGCAATTACCCATTTCTGCATCTATCACATCAGTTTAGGATACACGCAGAGTTGCTATTCTAACTGGATTTTAATGAGGAATTACATGGAAATTAGCCATTAAAATTGTGATTTCTGTCCTAAGCCCTTGGGTGGATAATATACAAGGCTTCTGTATTCAGGGAAATCTTCTGTACAATGAGGTACAGTATAAGTGTAATCTTCCAATTTTGCCTTTATTTTTTTTTTTTTTACTATTTTGTCTTTGTTCCTTGTTTGGAAATTTTGGGCATTGTATGTGGCTGGGAGTTCTTTCTAAGGAAATTGAACTGACTACCTGATGGTTCCCTTGATAATATGATCTCCTTTCTCTAAGCCTTCCTGCCCTCTCTTCGACCCTGGAGTCCACCTTATCTCAGACGAGAGGAAACCTTAGACAGACATTCACTATGTGAGGTCTCCTACTATTTCCAGTGCAGACCTGAAGTGCCTTCCTGAGAAGTACCTGAGAGCCCTTTACTGTCGATATGCACAAGGACTCATGTTACTTTTGAGGGCTCGAGACTTTGGCCTGACTTTGGCAAATGGTTCATTCCCTTGCCTTGGCGCTGGAGCCAATATGTTGGAGAGATCCTCTAAATTAACCCTACAATTTTCTGAAGAACTTCAGGTCAGTTCTTGACCCTTGAGTACATCAGCTCGCTAGTAGTTCTGTTTATATTTCTAGCTAGTATTTAAGTTCTTAATTACTAAAAAATAAAAGAGGGTGTCTCCTTCCTTCCACCTTGATATTTCACGCTAAAGATTATGAGTGATTACCATCTAGGAAATACACATTTCTAAACATGAGGTTGTGGTTTCATTTTATTTTTCAGCAGAGAATATCTTGTTTTCAGAGGGGACATTAAATCGTTTCTAATTTTTTTTCTCCAAATAGTTTGAGGATGGCATCCTCGATGCTTGCCTGTATGTGATGGACAGAGCGAAGATGGACCTTTCTGGCAGAGGGAATCCCATCAAAGTCAGCCGTGTTGGATCTGCCATGGTAAGAACAACCACTAATTACACATGTCATTTGCCTCAGTATAGATGTCAGCTCATTAAGTGCTGTTGAAATGGTGACTCGCACATAATAAACTTTTATTTGGAAGAGTCTGTAATTCCCTGAACTTGTCATGTGCCGTAAAACAAAATTCTTACATCAGTACTGTGTGTTGCTTTGGCTTCAGACAAATGCTGATAGATGACGTGGACAATATAGATCACTTATTCTTAAGAATCTTTGCCTAGGGGCTGAGAGTGACCATGACAAAGTGTCAGCAACTATAATCAATCAATCAACAAACAAACATCAAAGAGCATCAAAAAAAAAACCCTGCAAGATGGAAATTCTCTACATTTTCACACCCATAGTAAGAATAAAGAAATAAATGACTAATCCTAGCTTCTATTTCAATGATACCTCACCCCAGGGCTTTATAGTTTATGAAACGGACATTGATTCTTCACAGTACTCACATGAGATACGTGGGGAGGGGGTGGCATTACCCATGCCAGCCATTTTACAAGTTAGGAAACAGTGTGAAGACAGTTTGTCAGTGACAAAGCCTCAGCTAGAACCCAGGTCTGCTGACTCCAAAGCTAGACATTTTCTACCTTCCTTGCTGGTCTCTGCAGGACATCCTGAAACATCTCGGGGGATGCACAGACCCTGCAACGGAACAGCTTCCTGAGAGAGGAGATACAATTCTGATGAGTGGGAAGGTTGGGGGTCAGGTCTGGGCGGTGAATTAATTGTGTTGCCCAGGTCCTGGACCGTACTGACGTGCGGACCGGGTCCTGGGCAGCCCTGGACCGTACCAACGTGCCACACACACAGATCCTGCCCTTGGTGTGTGAAAGCGAATCAAATCTGATTTAGGAGCAGATTATTCCCGAAAAAAACATCAAGCTAGGTGCTATTTCATACAATCAAAGACTGAGCAACAAATACTCCTTTTTGTTACCAGTTTCCTTAAGTCTTATTTAAAAAAACAATCCCTCTGAAAGAGTGCTGTCTTTGGGTTTGGTTTAAGTTAAATAAAATCAAAATCAAATATTGTTTATATAAAGATATTAGACTGAGAATGATATGAAATGTAATTTATGGTTAGCTCTTAAGAACAAAGATTGTTTTATTAGTAACTAGGCTATGTGTAAATTTAAGAAGAGTGGAGCTTAAAAAGAGAAGGTAAAAACTAATATCTAAAAGCAGTTTTGTTTTCTGTTGCTAGTTTATGTATGCAATGTAAACTATGCAAGTGAAAAGACAATGGATTCTAAAGAATTTGGGAATTTCTTTATAATAGCTATTTATTACAACATGCATTAGACCTGCAGTCAGTCACTGTTTTTCCTGTTTCATGGACAAAATTCTCCCTTTTCTCCTGTAAAGTCATCATGACAGGTTTGCAGTGAGACGGGAAGCAGTTGTCGCAGTGGTTAGATAGAAATTAATATCTTCTTAGGCACTCTGAAATGACATGCTCGTCAACCCGAGCTTACTCACATGTTGTGGGTATATTTACGAGTCTAGAAATCACTGCCTAACACAAGCCAAAGCAAGAGGGACGCCAACAGGAAGCAGCTAACCCAACGCTATGGTGGCATCTGGCCAGATGGAAGCTGTTAAGCCTTGAATTAAGCAGAGAATCCTAATACAAATTGCCTTGAAATCGTATTAATCACGAAAAGCCTATGAAGTTCTGATTTTGAAAATCTATAGCTCACAAGATTTAGAACTAGACAGAATCAATTTCGGGGGTTTGGTTTGGTTTTATTTTTTGAGGGAGAGGCCTTGGGTGTTAGGGGAGAGGCCCACCCTGGGCAATATCTCTATTTCCACCAGCACCATCGTTTACATACACAAAATATACGTCTGAGAGTTTTCAAAATCTTTTTATATCTCTTATGTCTTTTGATCCTTAGAAGAGCTCTGTGAATCTTTCCAAAATATATTCAGTTATAATGATTTTAGAAAATAAAATATTGAGCCTCCAAAAATCAATAAAAAATATGCAACTTTCCCAAAAAGTCAATTGTTTTCTGGTCACTCAGAGAGCTCCTCTCCTGTTCACAAATCCTGGAACTCTATCATGAAATTGCTGAGGGAAGTTAAGCAAAGACTGAAAGAAAAAAAACAAAACAGAAACCCCTCAAATTTCTCAATAAAGATTTGCTTTAAAATATGAGAAGATGTATTTAGGGAGCCCAGAAAGAAAATGTTCTGAAGTTGCTTGAGTCTAGCCAGAGCCCTGGGTCCGAGCAGATAGGCCTGTGGGTGTTTTCTAGGGGGCACAGAGGGAGCTGTATGGTCATTTTAAAAGCTCTCCATCATCTCCCCAGCCTGGTCACTGAGGCAGGAAATTCCTTTCATAGGATACAAATACTGGAACAGGATACACCGCGACATGCAAATTCTCTGGGAGGGGTAGCTCACTGACTGCAGTTCATGCCAAGGTGACAGTGATGGAAGGCAGAGATTTCCTGGGCTCAGTTACTGCCACGAAGGAGGGGGATGAGAAGCTTGGTCCTGGCTGGGCACCTGCAGAGGGTGGAGAGGGGACAGGAGGCAAGAGCAGGTGACTGGGGCCCCAAAGACAAATTTGCTTCCTGTGGTCACGGCAAAGTCTGGCACTGAAGACTGGCCAGGAATTTGCAGAAAGTAGATGGGTGCTCGGTGCTGTATGAAGCACAGATAATAACTCAGGTTATTATCTGACTTATCTAACTTTCTGATGAGGGTGCTGACGATGATGATCTAAATCTGGCTTTACAGTCCCCAGATAAAAATCTTTGTCGTCTAGTGTTTACGACCTTGGGCCGTTCTTTGCCATGGGGGTATCCTACACACGACAGGATATTTAGCGGTATCCATGGCTTCTGCCCAAGAAATGCCAGGAGTTGTGACAACCAAGAATGTCTTTAGATATTTCCAAATGTCCCTCTGGGTCAAAATCACCCCCAGTGAGGGCCACGGCACCAAACCCCTCCGAGGCTCAGCTTCCCTGCCTGTGCGATGAACGTAACCCTCTCTTCTTGCCTGCGTGGAGGATCTCTTTTCTTACCTTATTCAAAGCCTGCTGGCTTTCCTTCTTCTGCTGAAGAGAAAGTGGAGGCAGCATCCTGCGGGAAGGCCCAGGTCCAGGTCACATCAGACCTCTGGGTTCTGACTCTTCTGCGAATGTCCTGTGTGACGCAGGGCCAATCACTCAGCCTCTCGGGGCCTCCTTTATCTTTAAAATGAAATTTTGTCTCTGTACTCAAATCACACTTGTTATTCCCGGTGGCAGCAAGAATTCCCTTTTCTCCTTCAAAACAATGTGCTTCTTTCTTCTATTTTTCCCTTTATAAATTCAATATTTAGTTCTTTTGAGTTGCGGTTACTTCACTTTGATGTGAAAATCAGGAAAGTTTATGACAGTCTGGACAGCCTTGGGCTGTTGGGTTTTCCCAGGGGAAAGAAAGTCTAAAACTCCTGTAAAGAGTTTTACAGGGAAGTCTAAAACTCCTATAAAGCTCATTGTCTGGGGATTGGTCCTGAGATGCTATAACCTTACATAAGCGAACTTTTAGTTAGGTTTTTCTAAATAGTGAGTGGTACATTTTACCGAAGCTACACTGCAGATTGATTTAAGAGAGAAAAAAAATTTTTTAAGAGATTAGAAAAAAGGAAAATCTTGTCCAAAGCTACACTTCCTCCTTTTTTTTCATTTTTTAAAATTTATTTATTTATTTATTTGATTTTTATTGGCGTATAGCTGCTTTGTGACCAGTGGCCTTGTGACCGTGAATAAATCATTTAACTTCCTGACACTTCAATAAAAACAACAATGTTGTGTTAGTTTCTGCTGTACAGTGAGGTGAATCAGTTAGACGTATACATATGTCCCCTCTTTTTTGGATTTCCTTCCCACTTAGGTCACCACAGAGCATCAAGTAGAGTCCCCTGTGCTATACAGTAGGTTCTCAGGAGTTATCTATTTTATACATAGTATCAATAGTTATACTTCCTCCTTTAAACTTCTTGATTACTGTTTGCTTTCCACCTCGTACCTGATGTGACAGTCCTCACCAGGACAATTGCCAGGAAATGTGCCAGGAAAACTTTAGAAGGATGCTTTGTGCCATCTGAAAACTTACTTTGCTCACAGGGCACTAATAAAGCATTCCATCACAGACCCTGAATTACAGTGAAGTAACCAGACATGGACTCTGAGCGCCGGTCACACTCTCAAGACAGGTGCGCTATGCCACGTGACAGGAACAGCAGGGTCCTGGGGAAAGGAGAGACGGTGACAGTAGCCTGCCTTTACTGCTGGGTGGTAACTGGTCCCTACCTGCTTCTGCCTCGTGACTGATTGGATCTAGCAGCAACTCTGGGCAGAGAAGTTCTCCCATACTGGCCCTGCCGTGGCCGCTGGGCCTGTGGATACTGCTTGTTCATTCACTGTGGAAGCCCTAGCATCCCACCTCAGTGCAGGTTCCCTCCTCTGGGTTGAGACTTACTAATAGGAGTTCTGTGTCGAAATGCACACAGAACCAGTACATGAGATGTGGAAGACTCTCCAGGGGTCTTCTAGGTAAAGGGGTGGAGGCCCTTGGAAATGATGTCACTCAAGGTCACACACAACTAAGTGGTTGAGCTGGAACTAGATATTGTCCTTGCTCTCAGGTCATATTAGACCTTAGACGGCCACCACCAACACACAAGCATCAATGACACAATTCGTACCTCATGTTAATCCGTCATTCACCAGGGATTTTCATTTCTGTTTATTGAAGAATTTTTAACAATTGACAAATAAATTGGAAGCCAGTAGGAAGATGGAATTTACCTAATGGAAATTGTTTTCATAGCCAATTTTGAGAAACTATATCCATTTCATAAATAACCAATGTACGGATGAAGAGACAGAAGTATCAGCAAGTTAAATGACTTATCCAAGGTCACTGGTCACTGGTAGCTATCTCCTAGAAAAGAAGGACCCAAGAGAATGGGTTCCAGAACAGGTGAATTTTGAAATAGAGGGATAAGTGAAGAAAGGCATAAATCAGAGAATTCTAAATAGCCAGAGGCATTGGGTCCCTGGGGAAAGAGTTCCCAAAGAAGACTAGGTACCAAATATGGCTTGATGGTGGTATTGGTGACAGTGACGGTAGTAATTGCTGTAATGATGCTCATGGTAGTAAAACACTCAGTTTTAACTCATTCATTCCACAAGTATTCATTGAGAATCTCCAGTCTAGGTACAGTTGTAAAAAAAAACAAACAAACATAGTTTCTGCCTTACAGAGCGTATAGTCTAACAGAGAAGACAGACTTGTAAGTAGAACATTTCAACACATTATGGCAAAGTCTCTGATGAAATAAGCATAGGGGTGTAGGAGAAAGCAAACCTCTCAAGCTTTCCTCAGAGGTTTCCCAGGACAAAGCAGTGACCTAACAAATGTTGGGATATTGGATGAAAAGGTAGAAGAATAACTGACAAGGGTCCAGAGCAATTATAAGCCACGCTGCTATTCACGGAAACCCTTTTTCCTTGGTGGAAATTATACCCAACAGCACTGCAGGAACATGTAGTCAGGAGAAACTTGCCCCTCTGGGGACTTATTTGTTTCAACTACAATTTTTTTAAAAAGTGACATTTTGGGGAAATTTTGGAAGGAGGGAGAGAAGAAAAAATATCAATACACTAGTTACATATTTTTAAATACCACTCTTTACACCGCCGCCAGCCTGGGCTTTCCTGCTTCCCTTGAGGGGTACACATTTATTTTTAACCCTGGTCTTTTGCTAACATCGAAACACGATGCCATCATTAATCCCCATTAATACCCTATTCTAACTGTGCCTTTTGGGAACTCACTCAAGATTGAACTCTTTTTTAACCAGTCATGTTCGTTGTACTCTTTAGTGTTATAAAAAGGAAATCTTGCACTCCAGCTAGTAAATCAAACTGACCACAAGTGGAAGTATAGGTCCTGGAGTTCCCTAGGGCCCAACACAAGATGAATGACTGTAGACCTTGCAGGTGGACTGGACTTCAGAGCTTCTGATCCCCAAGCATACATGATCTCACAGATAAACTGAAAATAAAGCTACTTTTCGCTTTGTCCATCTTTCTTCCCCTTCTTCTTGTCCCGTATTTAGACTGTTTTTTTTTTTTTTCTTCCATGCATGAAAAAGACGGTCATGACATCACTCCTTTGATATTTTGCTAAAGCAGCTTCACAGGGGGCTACTACAGAACGGCGTTTTCATTTTTCCCCAGTTGTTTACTTGGTCATCTCGTAGAAAGCTTCACATTCAGCAACGAACTATTTCAACCATTCAGACTACACTTACAAATTCACTTGGGTTAGAAATTCCACCCAGCTACCCCAAATGAACTTTAGAATCACAAATAAATACATGATGTCTAGTCCCTGATCTTACAGACCAGCCAAAGCATAGCTCCCTAAAACTTTTATTTAAAAAAAATAAATACAAATGTTAAAGCACTATATAACTGCTCCTTTGTTTTATAAGCAGCCAAAAACCCCCTTTCTTGGAGTGAATTGTCCTGGAGAAATCTGAGGACTCAGGTGCTTAAGAGCCATTGTCCCCAACCATTTCCCCACCGAGGAGCTTCTTCGCGTTTCCCCTTATGGATCTTGTTTTTGGAAAAATTTCCTCTATCAAAAAAGCATATTTATGTAATAATAATTTTGTTTCCCCATTCTTGCATCAGAGATTTATCTAACGGCCAAACAGAACTTCTAATGGGAGTGGTACATTCAGTGCAGGCACTCAGTGTGACTCGATGCCACCTCTGAAGGTAAAGATATGACTTCCATTGGTGTTTTGGAAAAGCGGCAAAATGACTCACACGCCTGCATAATTTTGCAGATGCCTAAGAGTTAAAATTTCCAGGCTGGCGACCATTGCCAGATGTACGTTCCTTCGTGGATTTCAGCCCCCATCCAGAGATCCTGGAGCTCTGACCCTATCTGCTTTCTTTTCTTAAATTGTTATTTTCTCTCTCCATGATTCATGCCCAGGAATGTCAAGAATGACATTCCTCACTCTGGTAGAGGAGAAAAAGCTAGAGGTCTCTGTTGCTCTTGATAACCTTTCCAGTCTCAATCAAGAGCTCCCACGGGTGGCAACTTTGGAGAATCTACCGGTCAGGATTAACGAGAAACGTTGATTGTAGTTCAACAGGGTAAAAGACTAATTCTAATAAGTTTTTTTTAATCTTAAAGTTGGAGTCAAGGTACCACAAGCACGGGAGGCCTTCCTAAGATTTAGGAACGGCTAAGGGAATCCAGTGATGAACGGGAGGTACAGAGTCAGGTACCTCCAGTACCTTTCAAAGTAAACATGATGCCATAAGGTCACCTCACTCACCAGGGATTTTCATTTCTGTTTATCGAAGAATTTTTAACAATCGACAGATATATTGGAAGCCAGTAGGAAAATAGAATTTACCTAACGGAAATTGTTTTCATAGCCAATTTTGAGAAACCGTATCCGTTTCATAAATAACCAACGTGCAGGTGAAGAGACAGAAGTATCAGGAAGTTAAATGACTTATCCAAGGTCACCAGTCAAACTGGAAATGGATCTCAGGTTGCCTGACCCCACTGTTCCACACACGATGTTACATGTCCCCTGTATTTGTCCTCTGCCTGTCCTCTCTCCGTATCACATGACCTCCTTGGGTACAAAAGTAATGCCTTTTACAAGCCCTGTCTCATGCAATCCTTCTCTTTTAAGTTGGGGTGGAGGGGTTCAGGAGACAAATGAACTGTTCAGACATCATTTTCTTCTCTTGTGGTTAAAAACTAGCAATGTAATGAGGTTTCCATTTGTGGGCAAACAGCTTGGCTTCTCAATCATTAAGGTTACATTCCTTATGCCTGTGCTCCCCATATATTGGGAGAAAAACAGACATTTATTACAAGCCATCTCTCGAATGTGATAATCACAGTCAATCTAAATGTCTGCTTTCCCTGAATTGCTTCCCGGAATGAGGTTTCAGTGCTACATCTATTTTGTAATCACATTGGCTATTTCTGAAACACGGGGCTGCTTCTCAGCACTCCTTCCAAGCTGTGCAGTCAGGGCTGCTCTGGTCTCCTGGGTCAGACATCCCCATGATGGATAAATAGAAATGCAGCAAAGCCAGCACCGCCCTTTAGGATATGTGATCACAGGGCACTTTGCCTCCCTTCTTGCCCTCTCTCCTTCCCCTCTCCTCTCCCTTGGTACCCTTTTCCTTTCCTCCTCTTGTTCTGTTCTTTCCCTTTCCCATTCATCTATTCATCCATCCAGTCGTTCATTCAGATATTTTTGGAGGTCCATTCTATACACCAGCCCTGCCCCACACAGCAGCGGAATAGCAATGAAAAACAGCAGACAGCGCTTGGAAAGCTTAAGATCTCAGTACCTCTCTCTCTCTCTCTCTCTCTCTCTCTCTCTCTCTCTCTCTCTCTCTCTCTCTTTCTCTCTCTCTCTCTCTCGGTCCGGTCCACCTTTTGTTATTTCTTTCACAACTGTCAATTAGTAAAATATGTTTGGGCCAAATAAGAATCCTCAGTTACCAAGGGAGACAAGGTTAATAATCTCTAGTTGTAAAGATTTTCATAAGAAATGAAGCTAATTACCAACTCCTGTCAGAGCCTGTGTCAAGTCTATACAGCAGAGCACATTTGCAGACAGTGGTTATACGCTTCGCAGTATAGGTTAGGGTTAGTTCCTGTGGTTTTTATGTGTTTTTTGTGAAGTAGAATTTACGTACAGTGAAATGTATGGGTATTAAATGTAACATTCAATGAGTTTTGATTGGGGTAATCACTACCACAATGTAACCATAATATAAACATTACCATCAGCCCAGAAATTTCCCTCGTGCTCTCTTGTAATCATTCCACATCCCCAGAAGCAAGCAACCACTATTCTGATTCCTTAAAATAGATTTGACTTTTTTTTTTGGGGGGCTGCGTTGGGTCTTCGTTGCTGCGCGTGGCCTTTCTCTAGCTGCAGCGAACGGGGACTATTCTTCATTGCGGTGCGCGGCCGTCTCATTGCAGTGGCTTCTCTTGTTGTGGAGCGTGAGCTCTAGGCACGCGGGCTTCAGTAGTTGTGGCACACGGGCTCAGTAGTTGTGGCGCATGGGCTTAGTTGCTCCGCGGCATGTGGGATCTTCCCGGACCAGGGCTCGAATCCGTGCCCCCTGCATTGGCAGGCGGATTCTTAACCACTGTGCCACCAGGGAAGCCTGATTTGCCTTTTCCTAAATCTCACATAACTGGATTCATATGGTGTGTACTATTTGGGGCTGGCTTCTTCTACTCAATCAATTCTTGCACGTGTCTTCAATGTGTTCCTTTGCACTGGCAAAAGCAGTATTTTATCGTATTCTATACCCCAGTTTGTCTACCTGTTCGCCTGCTGATGGACATCTGAGATGTTTTCAGTTTGGGCCTCTTATGAATAAAGCTGTTAGGAACACCCTTGTACAAAGTAAAGTAATTATATGTTTTAAATCATGTTTTAGGTAGTGTTGGTTAACTAAGAGAGATGAACACATTAAAACAGCACTTCCATTCTTCCTTTCCTCTTTCCTCCCTCAGGTCTAATTTTTTCTTAGGATTATCATTGTTTTTACATTATCAAGTTTTAAAATTCATATTCATTCTGTTACTATGATTCCCAAAGATTTTTGCACGTATGTAGATTTTTCTCACCCCTGGATCTTTACCACAGAGTCTCCGTTACTGGGATCTGTGCTAGATTCATCCCTTAATTATCTTGATATCACTTTTCAGGTGGTTGGGTTGTGATGGGTCCTGTGTTCTCTGAGATCCTTCATGTTTGAAAATGTGTGCTGGTTGTCCTTGTGCTCACAGAACAGCTTAGCTCTGCATAATATTCTTGGGTCCACCCTCCTCTCAGGACCATGCACATGTGGATGACATCAACTGGTTGCTCTGGAGAAGTCTAAAGACAGCCCCATTTTCCCCTTATTGTTAATTTGCATTTTCTGTCTGTAGGACTGAACAATTATTTCTTTTTTTTGTTTGTTTGTTTGTTTGTTTGTTTTTTGCGGTACGCGGGCCTCTCACTGTTGTGACCTCTCCCGTTGTGGAGCACAGGCTCCGGACGCGCAGGCTCAGCGGCCATGGCTCACGAGCCCAGCCGCTCCGCGGCATGTGGGATCCTCCCAGACCGGGGCACTAACCCGTGTCCCCTGCATCGGCAGGCGGACTCCCAACCACTGCGCCACCAGGGAAGCCCCAACAATTATTTCTTTAAGCTTAAGTTCAACTAGATTAATTAAAGTTCCTAGGTAATGAGCGTTCTACATCAAATTACCCTGCAGCTCAGATTGCTCTTCCAATGTATAGATTAAATTTTTCCTCAATTAGGTAAAATTTTTCTTACGTTATGTCATGAATATATCTTCTGTTTTATTTGTTGCGTTCTCTACTTCAAGGATACTAATTATCCTTATGTTGTATCATCCTTGTCTTCCATAACTATTAGCTTCTCTCCAATAACTTCATCTCTTTATCTTTTTCATTAGCATTTTCTTCACCTCAAGTTTTTCCTCTATGTCATTAATTTTATTTTGAACGTTATCTATTCTGTTTCTTAGAGTTTATAATTTATCTTTAGTTGCATGATGATGTGAGTTGGTGCCCAGTGTGTTCCTTTAGGTCTGTGATCTCCTAGGAGGTTGTGAGAAACTCCTTTATGTTCCTTAGTTTTGTTTTCTTCTATGTATAGTTTTTCCATTCTCTCTCTTTCCTCTTTGCTTTTCTTTTTATTCATGCTCATACTTGCATAACTCTTCTCCAAGTGTCCTATTTGCTGTAATATACTGTAGATAAAATCTTCACTCTCCAATCCAAGATGAGTTTGATTTAACCTCTGAACTATAGTTTGAGGCCAATGTATTTCATTCTACTCTTTTGTACCCTGAGACGGACTGAAGCAGAGGAGGGAGTTTAGCTGACGAGATGGCAAACTCTGTTAAAATCCTTGGGCTCTGCTCTTTCTTTTAGGATTCTGTTAAATTTCTCATTCTAGAATCTAGTCTACCTAATTGGAGGTAGATCTCCTTCCCACGTGGAGATAACTCACAGGCTTTGTATCATTTCTCCACTGTAGTCCCAGAATCTCTACCTTTTAAGGGATGCAGACCCTTTTTCACCCACTTCTCCACAGCAGTCATTTCCAAGATTCTGGTCAGAACAAGGAAAAGATCAGCATTTTAATCCAGTGTGTTTCTTTCCAGATTTGGAAATACAAACGAGCAACCTCAGGATTTTGGTGACTTGACAGTAGGGCTTCTGAAGCCCTGGTGGTCAGGGTTAGAGCTGAGCCAAGCTGCCCCTCTGCCGCACTCCAAAATCCTCCCCTTTTCTTGGATCAGGTTTTGAAGTTTATCGAATTATGTTATGCCACAGAGGTGGCTGACAGTGACTTTCAAAGGGGCTGGTTTTAAATTTTGTCCAATATTGTAGGTATTATGAGAGGACGGTTTAGTGAAACCTTAATGAAGTTGAATAATGCTCCCTGTCCAAAGTCCTGGGTTCATATTTTCTTGTTGACCACCAGTGATGCAAGATGGAGACATTTCATTCTGTAACTGGTTCAACCCAGAGTTCATGATAGGGTGCTCACAGTCAGCTGTGGCCTGACGAGGGACAAGCATATGCCCTTGAAGTGTCCCCCAAACATATCTTGTTGTCTAGGAAGGGGGCTATTAATTTAACCGTTTACATCTGTCACTAAAGACTTATCTCTTTCTGAATCTGGGCTCCCCAGAAATCAATATTCTAATTAGAAAACAGTAGCTAATCTGGCTAAATGCTAATAAACGAGAGTTGTGATTTATCTAGCAACAGGGGAACAGCTCAGCATTAAGAATTAAAAGGTCTGTAGAGAAGAGAGCTCTTTTTTTCCTTACTCTTCCCTTTGGCTGATTGGGTTCAGCTGTATGCTATAAATAACACTTTTAATTAATGGCTGTCTGTTTGAAAATCAGTCATCAGAACCATAATTTAGGAACTTTTACCTCTGAGATTCATTGTTCTACCCAATTTCTCAATGATAAGGATAAGAAACTGGTAATGTGAGTTAAAGCTGAACCTACCTACTCACAGATACCAAACCACATCATAGCCTACCAAGGCACTCTTCAGGCTTCACTATAATAGATGTAGATGTAAATAATCAATTCAACTGCAAGGAGAATTATTGATCATGAATAGAACCAAAATTGTTGTCTAAACCCTGCTGCACTCCAGTCATTTCATGGAGTTACAGGATAAAGTCAAAGTTAATCTCAAAGGAAGGAGTTTGCAATTAGTTGAATGGGGTCCTTCAGTAATCTCTAACGGATGAATTTTTTTCTACATTAAACAAATTAACCGGGTAGTTACCTTCCCTTTAATCTAACTGGACAGAGTCAAAGGGGAAAAATAGAAGTTGCTTGCACATCTTAAGTGTTTTCTTCTAGTAGTTTCTACTTCGTCCAATATTGCCTACTTACATGATACTTGCAGTAGGTCCTTGAACTTGCCGTATTTCTTCATGACACCAAACAATTATTCAAATTCTCTCTACCATGTAGATAACCTTTTCTGGACCTCAGCCCCTCCAGACCTAGCTTTCATGTCATTTTCTCTATCCAGCCCACAACCGTCACCACACCCTCCAATCTAATAAAACTGATTACTCCTTCTGTTGGGACCCAAATCTCCCTGTACCTCTTTCTGCATTAATATTGATAACATTTACTTCTGCTTGATGAGTTTTAGACCATCTCTTTTCACAGAGAAGATCTTACTCTTACTCAGATGTGCAATTCCTATATGCTTGTTGAATACACAACGGATTATTCAACAGCTATTGAGCACCTGCTCTTTGCCAATACTTGTTAGAAGTCAGAAAGGCATCGATTTTCATCTCTGTTCTCAATGTACTCACGACCCACTGGGGAGGATAGACTTTTATAAAAACTAAACTCAGCAAGCCTAAGAGAGGGGTCTGGGCAAGTAAGTGCTGGGGGTGGGTTGTTAATTAGCAAGGCCATGAACACATAGAAAAATCACCATATTTTACTATCTCTTCTATGGTTGTCATAATCCAAACACACCTGCTTCAATCATAAGTTCTACCTTGCTTACTAATGTCTTTTCAGTGCAGTCTGAGCCTATGCTTCTCAAACTAACGTGCACAGAAATCACCTGGGGATTTTGTTCAAAGGTGGGCTCCGATTTAGTGGGTCTGGGGAGGTCTGCATTTGCAGCCAGTTCCCGGGCATTCCACTGCCGCTGGTCCACAGACCACATGTTGAAGAGCAAGTCTGTAAACCATTGTCATGTCAACATATAAACATTGTTAAAGTGCCATCAGTTTTTGGAAGAACTCCCAATGCTCCCCACCTAGAAATTCTTCTGACTGTAATTAAACATAATGAAAGCTACAGCAAGAGAAGTAAGACTCAGCAGTGACCCCCAAGAAACTGACAGGATGCCTTGAAACTGTTTATTCCTGCCCCGTTTTGTTGTCTAAACACGAAAGATTCCTGCACTTCAGGTCTGCTGCTACCAAATGACTGTGGTCTGAACGTGTAGCCAGGTTTTCCCAAATATTCGATTGCCATTCTTTGCTTAAGTCTCCCCTATATTTAAACTATAATACCCCAGGCCCTTTATGTATTATAACAAAATTATGCAACTTTAATCATGCAACTTCTGTAATGCAACTTCTTAAAAAACAGACTCTGCAAGGCACCCATGGGAATCTAATTTCTTATTAATTCTTAATGGTTCCTATGACAGCATCTGCTTACTTTTTCAATTTATTAGAGTCTGCCACTCATCCCCAAAGTCAAAACTCGTTAGACCATGAGACTCTGGGCCCCCACTCTAACATCTTCTGTCATTTGTCAGCTTTTAACTCTCCTTCTTTCAAGACAAGATACTTACTTGAGCTGTCTTCTTTTGCAGGTCTTCTTCCTCTCTTCCTCACACATGCTCCAGCTCTATTCCAACCAGACCAAGGGCCCTGTGTGTATCTTCTCCCAAGCACGTGAGAAAACATGATAACTCTTCCTGCCTGCTTTTCAACACCACCTTACGACAATCATACACTATATAACAGGGCATCTTGGTTATTTGGTTTCCCCTCACATCACTTTCCCTGACAAATAACAGTGAACTGAACAGCAGTGGAACTGTTTTCATCATGCAGGAATACAGAAGGCACTGGAAACCTTAGCTTGCCCAGTGTCGGAGTCTGGAGAGGACTCTTCTAAATGACCTTGACCCCTTCTCACCTCTCATCGTCTCATTTAGATTAATGCCAAGGATGATGAAGGCGTCATCGCTGGATCCTGGGACAATGTCTATGCTTATGGCATCCCCCCATCAGCCTGGACTGGAAGTGTTGACATCCTGTTGGAATACAGGAGTTCTGAGAATCCAGTCCGCTATGGTCAGTGCTGGGTTTTTGCTGGTGTCTTTAACACATGTAAGTATCCAGTTGAGCAATATATTTTTAATGCGAAGGAAATTTCACCTTAAGACATCTTATCTATAACCTGGCAAAGCAACCTAGCAAGCTCTGTTGGACCTATAGAATTTGTGGGTGGCTATTCTGGGATGCAGCCAATGCATAATGAAATTGTACTTGGCCAAATATGCTCCTAGTTTCTCTTTGACTGCCGAAGCTTTATAGAAAGAATGATGGACTATTTCCTACATAATCCATCGTTCAATACCCAGAGAAATGGAGCGTCTCCGGGGTCACATAAGGATGTGAGGGAAAGGCCATGCCGTTTTATTTCTTAGTAATCCCCACATTTTAAAAGGCTCAATTAGCAAAATTTAAAATAATAAATAATAAGCTATGTACTGCTTGTTATTGAGCAGTTTTGTAAATATGCTTATTTGCTTACTGTTTATCACTGAGAATTTTCTAAACATACCCACTTAGTTTTTTACCCCAGCTATGGGAGGGACTGTGGCAGGTGGGCTCATCTTCATCCTTGTATGTGAGTCTCAATGCCCCTGAGCAATTAGACACCAGAACTTAATGAACGATCTGTACTCCCCAGCTTCCCCTTTTGCTTTTAATCCACCCAATATCCAATCCATAGAGGAAAACGTATGGGAACAGAATTGTTCTCTTCAGCCTCATGCATCATTTTTCAATATGGCATTTGTCTGTCCCAGCCCAGACAATGTTATTGTTAATTCAGTGGGTATTTTAAAAAAACATTTATTTCAGTATGTCTTCATCATTGGTAATGATTTTCATTAACACGCCATTTCTACAGCCCTGTAAAAAAAAAACAAAACATTAAGCGCAAGTCGAAGTGTCCTATCTGCTGGCTCATTAATAAAGACTGTTTTACCCAGTTAGCATGTTTTTAATCAGAAAAATCGAGGAGGATCTGGAGGCTGGAAGCCAGGATGAGACCATTTTTTTATAAATGATTATGAAGCCTGTCAGTTTCAGCTCAAAGTTCTGACCGTCTAAGAATTAGTCAGAGATCCAAGTGGAAAGAAATCATGAATTTGGGTTGTGTGTTTTGTTTCTCCATGGCGTCAAACTGGATAAGATTATTTTCTTAGCCATTTGCGTATACCCAAGGGCTAAAGGAATATATATTTCCTGGGAGCAACGAACGGCATTGTAGCCAATGTGCCAGTGTCCTAGAAGGGCTGGTCTCTCAAGTTCCACATGGAAGCCTGAATTTCACGGAGGGCTACCAGTTGGAGGTAGGCCCCCCTCCCTCATGGCTCCCAAGCCAAGTCTAAGTACAGGATGCTCAGCAGAGGCAGCCTCTCTTATGAAATGATCCCAGGAAAAGAGAAAGGACTCCCCACGTCCTCCTGATGTCTGAAGTTTCACTCTCCCGGTGTAATTCCTTTAGGTTTAGAACCAGATAAAATAGCAAACACCTTCCATTCATGTATGCCTTTTGTATAAAAGGGTCCTCGAATCTCTTCCTGAACACCGGCTTTGGTGATAAGAAAAGGCAGAGGCCCAACGTGTGATGTCACCGTGAGGATAAACCTGAAAAGGAAATTTGGAGGGAAGGAGGCACTGGTGCCCCCACGTCAAACTTCACCAATCTTAGAATTATGAGTTCGGCAGATTCTGTAATCACGTGAATTAGTGTTAAGCTAGAAATAGAACTAGAGTGCCAATCATTTCTTTGGTGAAACTGTAGCAAGTGTAGGGGCTGTAAATCCATAGAGGAAGATGGAAGTGAGAGGCAGGTGATGGCTGCCATCGGTGACGTTTGGGGTGTTAAGATTAAGTCACTGACATGTACGCGCCACTATCTATACAATAGGTATCTAATACGGACCTGCTGCAGAGCACAGGGAACCCTGCTCCTTACTCTGTAATGACCTGTGTGGGAAAAGAATCTAGAAAAGAGTGGATACGTGTATCTGTATAACTGATTCACTTTGCTACACAGCAGAAACTAACACCTCATTGTAAACCGACTACACTCCGATAAAAATTAATTTAAAACAAGATTCAGTCATTTAATGAGGACCCTTGAGTCTCTACCAGATTCAAGTTTGGACTTCCAAGGTTGTTCTATTGAAGGAGGTGGATGGTCTTTGGTTAAAAATGCTAAACAATTCTGAGAGGGGAAAAAAAAAAAGGGAAGGCAACTCATTAATCTTAAAAGTGTCAGCTGAATTATTTTCAATGAGCCCTGAGGTCTGGTGTCCTGGCAGCCAGGGAGGGCATTTGGATTACGTTTAATCAATAGGTGCATATACGGCAAGAGATGCAACCAGGTAATTTATTATCTAATGATTAAAATGAATCTGTGCTGTCACCCTCCACCAAGTGTCACAAGAGCACGTTCCAGCCGGGAAAGCAAACCGCACTGAGGGTCTGCTTGGTAAATTCCTAACTTCCTATTAGCTGAGGTTTTTAAATTTTATTTTCAGAAATTTTAGTCCATTAGCTGGACTAAAATAATCCTACTTTGACGATCGTATGATTAGCAGCTAAACAACTGGATCCCATTCCCACTGGCTTCGTAAGGTGCCAACTGCAGTTTGTATGATCAGGTAACGAGGCTTCTCTCTGCAGCCCCGGTCCTTGACAATAGGCCCCCTTCCTCAGTGTGGGACGTTTGAGAACAACATGTCCATGTTGGCAAAGAAGAAGGTCCCTTCTGAGAGGGGATTGTTCACTCTGTATTTATCAGAGCTCGGTGATGTGCTTAGTTGTGGTCCATCTTTCTTTCCCGCAGTTTTGCGATGCCTCGGGATACCAGCGAGAGTCGTTACCAACTATTTCTCGGCCCATGATAACAATGCCAATTTGCAGCTGGACATCTTCCTGGAAGAAGACGGGAATGTGAACTCCAAACTCACCAAGGATTCAGTGTGGTGAGTTTGATCTACAAGGGCATTTGCTGATATCAAATTGAAGTGACGTACATTTACCAGGAGACAGAGTCGGTCTAATGTTTCTTTCTGTTCTATTTTAAGGAGTATTCGATACCATAGGCAGAAAAGTCTGATTGTCAGATTGTTTTTAGCTAATGAATGAGAAATGTTACTGAACAGGTAGTCTGGGCTTCGTATAATGGAGATGGATCATCCCATTACGACAGCAACCACTGGAAAAGGCCATGGTTTTAGTGGCCAGAGCCTATACTAGTTCCTCTCTACCTTAGTGTATGACTATTAGGGTGAATGGCAGAGACACCGGAGCCAAGCCTTCTCTACTCTAAGAGTAAGGTAGCCAACGTTTACTGAGCACTTACTGTGTACCAGTCTCTGCGTGAGCATGATCTTATCTAAGCTTTTAAAGTTTTATCAGGTGGGTGCTTATTAATATTCCATTTACAGATGAGGAAACTGAGGCACAGAGAGGTTAAAATAATTTTCTCAAGGTCATACATCTGGTAAGCTAAGAATAAAACCCAAGAGCATCTGACCCTAAACCACAACCCTTTTTTTTTTTTTTTTTTTGGCCTTTGCAATATAGGATTGCTCTTTGAAGGTAAAGATGTGGTTTCCCCGATCTGTGACCTCATCTTTCGTTCAGAGATAGAAGTGGAAATAAAACTGAAATTATTACCAAATACCAACCACACAGTTTTTTCACTGCCCTGAACAGCTATATCACAAGCTGGCTGCAGGGAGTTTAGGATTCCAAAGAAATTTCTTTTTTCCATTGGGACCCACTCAGTCCAAAACAATATTCTTGTTTTATTCTTGTCCAAAAGAGGGGGGAAAAATCCCGAGAGTCCAAATGTAAAGGATATTTACAAAGGTCTGCATGGGAGGGAAATTGTCAGGCGTTGAACTCAGTGGAATTTGGCTCAGTGGAACTAAAAATGTGTCTCCTAGAGTGGTTCTTTAGAAGCAGTAAAGCTAAAACACTGTCGGTTGTAAAAGCATCCAGATGGGGATGGTAGGAAGTTATAAGCTCATTTAAAGAGAAATTAAAAGCTAGAAGTGTCTTAACTGCCCCATGTTACAGGAATTACAGCGCAGCAGCCCTGCATGTATGTGGAACGACAAAAACAGACCCAAATAGCCATCCCCTAAGCCTGCTGTGACAGCCCAAAATGGCAAAATAAGGATTATTTGGCATCCTGCACCGCTCACCTCTTCTTTACACACCCCACCGCCCTGTACTCACACACACACACACTCACACACACACTCACACACACACACTCACACACACACTCACACACACACACACACACACTCACACACTCACTCACTCAATGCCCTTGAAGCCAGCTGCCACTCAAAATTATTCCTCCCGATTCCTTGATCCGAAGGCCTCCCACCATAAATCCCCACGGGCACCCCAGCAAATAAGCTCATAGGCTGCCCCTCACCAAATTGCTACAAAAGTGTGAAGCTGGTAAGACCTTGTTCTCGGTAACCCTTTCCTCTGTCAGCTCTCTGCTCCGAATTCCTTTCCCTGTTTCTATCACCCTTGTCCATTCGTTGTCTTCCCCAAATATCCCATCACCCTGGGACCATGTTCCCTGGTCCGGGGCCCCTGCTCCTCACAGCCAGACCACTGCCCCAGGCTTCTCGTCTTCCCTTTGCTTGGCTCACAGAGGGTGGCTGACGGTCTGACTAACTGAATGGGACACGCCAGACCGTGGAGCACAGGGATTAAAGGGCTCCGTCGGGTCTGGGTCATGCACCAAGCAGCTGTGTGACCTTGGGCAAGGCACAACCTCTCTGTGCCTCTCTTTCGTCCTCTAAAGTGGAGATGACAAAATTTCCAAGCATAACAGGAGCCTAATGACTGTTAGCTGCTCTTATTGTGTTCATCACTAGTCACACAGCTGGAATTTCTTGGAGGCAATATGTTGCCATCAACCTAAGCACCTTGAAGCAGTTGGAGGAAGAGGGGTGCCCAGTGTCCTAAGATGACTCTGCTATTTCTGTCACTTTGGGGCATTTTAAAAACAAAAGCAGAAACCTTGCCTCCTCAGTGCAAACACCAGTGAACCCTAGAAGTTACAGAGGTTCCAGAAAACCAAAAGTATTTCTAAGCCCCTCCCTGATTGAGGGGGCTGGTGGAGGCTGTCCCTGGACACGTCCACCAGTTTATGGTCACCACAGCCGCCCCTCACGTCAAGCTCTGGCTTGGGCAGTCACTGGCTGTGTGACCTTGAAAAAACGGCTTTACCTCTCTGAGCTTCCTCATCAGTAGAATGAGGGTAAACTTAGTAGTTACCAATTAAATGGCAATTTAACGAGGCAATTTAAAGTACTTCCCACAGTGCTAGGCCCAGAGGGAGTGCCCAGTTGGCACCTGCTGATGAGATTAGTAATGACCACTGGTAAGAAATGGGGGCTACCTGAGCTGCAGGGTTGGCGAGCAGGGGTGGGGCTGGGGGCAGCAGAGGCTGAGGCGGGGCAGGGAGGGTTCGGTCGGCATCAGCTGACCACCCAGAGGCCAGTGCAGCATGGCTGGCAACACATGGCCCAACAAATTTCCCAGCGGGGGTCTCAGGAGCCACCGGCCTCACCCAAGCCCCCCAGCCTCACTTCCCTCCGCAGGCTCCACTCAGACAAACTCTTGGTTGTACGTGGCCCCTGCCCCCCTCTTTCTAAAGGAAGCCACGAGAATGATTTCTTGGTTCTCTCTCCTGGGTCTCCACCATCTCTTCGACACTGAGGTCCTGATGGTACAGGATGTGGTAAATTAATTTGTCCAGTTGGGTCTCGGTGACCCACCGCATCCTCTTTTCCACGGCTCAGCTGGGTCCTGTGTCCCCAAAGCAGAAATAAGGCAGCACGAGGGTTCAGAGGGAGAGCTCAAGGATGCATGCGAAGGTGTGCTGTGCTCAGTGTGACCCAGAGCCGAGAGGGGTGAAGTCTGGATTTCACCCGGCGCTCTCACCCTTTCCCTTTACCACCGCAGACCATCCAGCACCGACTGCTTACAGGCCTGCTTCCTGGTCTGCTACCTTAGGTCCCCGCATGTGTATTTCCTCTCCCAGAGAGCCTCACCTTGCCAGGGGCAACAGTTTTGCCCAGAGTGGACATGCTATTGACGCCGACAGAGGGAAGAGTGGGCTTAGCGATTCAGGAGAGGGAGGACCTAAGGAACCTTAGAAGGGCACAGCTGGGCAGTGGAATTGCACCTCAGGTTCCCACCTGAAATTCCAGGAGGGCCAACACAAGGTAACATACCCTGGAAGGAGCAATTTAAGCCTCCTGTCCCCAGCGTGCTGATGGGTTTGGAATGATGTGTAACCTCTGGGCATCCATGAATCACGGTGGACGGTTTAATGAAGATGCTTCTGCAATGTCCAGCTGCAACCTAAACCATGAATAGGGATGTGGGGCTCACAATGGGCAGGAGTAAAGTGACCCTTCATCTACCTCCTGATAGAACTCAGCTTGGTCACCTCATCATACGATGGTCGCACTGGAAACAGAAACAATTTTAAAAGAAAGGGATGGTGGCGCTTATTAGGGTCATGAAAGGTATTTCAGGAAAAGGCTCCTCTCCTTCTAAATGAAAGTGTTATCCTGTGTCCTACTGCTGGAGAGCATGTGGCCAGATCTGATTATTCTGGGTGGAAGATCTGTGTCCACCTCTTGACTTCCCTCCACCAGTATGCAACCCCCATGGGAGAAGCCTCGTCTGATGTATTTTACTTTTGTTTTGCCAACAGGGTGCAAGGCAAAGAGCAAGGACTTGATAAATGGAACTGGTTGGAAAAAATGTTAAATGCTTATTTAACAGATAGATATCATTTAATTCTTTCAACAAACACTATTATACACTAAGACTTCCAAATACCAGATGCTAAGGATTCAGAAGGAAATTAAGTAGGTCTCTGCCCTTGAGGAGCTCCATCCAGTGTTCATGAGTGAAACAACCACATACAGTACACTCTATAAAAATATAAGGTGGGCTGTAAGGTGAGCCAGGAGTCATGGAGACGAGGGCAAGGGGCTTCCGTCCTAAACCCAGGGGAGCAGGGGCAAGGCTGTTCACATGGTCAGCGGCCGTAGACTCAAAGCCGTTAACCCCCTGCAATCTTCTGGCTGTGCTGTTCAAAGATGGAATGCCCAGGAAACGACCTTGGCCCACAGATAAAACTCAGGGGTATAAGTCTAAGGGGCTGAGATGAGACCACCAGAGGTCAGTCTGTTTCAAGGACCAGGCAGGAAGGAATGGAATTTCATGCAGAGTTACCCATATTATTTTGACTACAGTTGTTGAATATTGAAACTCACTCTGTCGAGATCCAGCCCCTTGCCACTCCTTCTTGTATGACCTCAAGAACATCTAGCACTTTGTCCTCTTTCTGGAAGGGCTAATGCCCCCCAAGGCTGTACATTCACAAGAGGCAGATGGAGTCAATACTCTTTGGAGATGGGGATGGGGGTGGGTCACTATTACCATCTATCACCACCTCTCCTGCTTCCCTACCCTCTGTCCAATCCCAGGTTCTGCCTCCTTTAAGACAAACCCACCCCTCACTCTTAGTTTTAGAGGGTCTGACAGTCAACAGCGTTCCAGAGTCCTTCTTGGCGCCAACAGCTTCCTAGACCCTGCCTCCTTCTGGTCCACCTTCTAGGCCTCTCCTTCATGCGCCCCTTTCCATCCCGCTCACTTTCCCAGAGGAAGGTCTTCACCCCTGGACGATGGAGTTCCAAGTGGGGTGGGTGGGTAGAAACATGTGCTACTCATGCCCTCAGGATGTGAAGAGAAGGGGCTGTGCACCTGTGTGCACACCAAGGCCCTTCTGCTTCTCAGAGGCCAGCTGATTGGCCAATCGGCAGGTGTAGAAAATTGCCGAACTCAGAGTTTTAAGCATCTCATATGATATTAAAGATAATTGGAAAGATGATGAATGCTAAAACAATTCACAAGTCTTTCTTTCCTTTATTGCCTTTGCGTTTCAAATTAAGTAAGTTTGATTAAACTGGCTTTCTCAATTTAATGTTTTAAAATAATTGTGAACTCGCAAATTTGTAATTATCAGTTTCAGCTTAAAGTTGGGACAATCTAAGAAATAGTCAGTGATCCAAGTGGAAAGAAATTACAGTTTTATTTTGTTTTCCCTTAGGATCTCATGGAAAAACACCAAATCAAGTCAAACTACTCTTACAATTTCTTTCCCTCCCTCTCTCTCCATGGCTCACGGCAATATGATTAGCTCTTCCACTGACTAGCTGAGTGACTTCGAGCAAGTTGCTTGATTTCTCTGAGCCTTAATTTTCTCATACGGCTTTGGATTTAATGAGGTATAGGGTCACCTTCAGCTCCAGAAGTATTATTTTTAAAATAACTGTCACTGTTCTTCCAGCCAGGCCTTTCCTCCCACAGTTAGCGGGTTCTGTCATGCGCTCTGAGTGAAGATCTGCTTGCCTTCACAGGACCAGGCTGTGATCCACTCACCCACATGTAGGTGCTGCTTTGCAAACCGTCTTCATGTCAGCTCTCCAGGAAGAAAAGACACAGAAATCAAACAAGCCACAGAAAGTTGCTGTAACTCTTTGGCTGGCCTCAATGCACCTGATTCTTAAAAAAAAAAAAAAACCCAACTTCCTTCAGTACTTTTCGGAAAGAGTACAGTTGCTATTGTTTTGTTGTGTTTTTCACTCCAAATGCAGAAAACTCTGCTGCAATGGGTAGCATTGAATCTATAAACAAAGCTCTTTCAAAGCAACTTCTATAGCGGAAAGCAGCTTTCACACCTGGGAGCCAGCCCTGGGTTTAACCCAGTCCCACCAATCCTAATTCTAATTGCAGTTTGCACACTTGGCATGCTGGTTTGCACATCATAGGTGCATTTTTGAAATTCAGACTGATCCACTTTGTACATTGTACAAAGTACGTTCCAACTAGTTGAACTTTCATACTGTTATATTACCCTAACTTTTAATCATGGTGTATGAGAAGAAGAATTATCCAAAAATGAATTCCAAGTAAAAAAATATAGAAGAAATATTCTGAATATAGGCCAAACTGTTTAAGATGTTTACGAGTTTGTAAAATTATCCTGTGATGGATCCAAGTTACCAAAGATAACAGCTACCAAGGATATTTCTTTTCAAATAAATTATCTAGTTAACTACATTACTGTCAGCCAAATAGTTTTTGAGAAAATCACCTGGAGATAGATCACGAGAGCTGTCATTAGAGAACTAAGAATATATGCCGTGAATCCGCACCAGAGTCTTGAAGGAAGGATTGAAAATGTTATTTGCCACCTCCAAGGATCAAAATAGCTCATGCTTATGGAATACTTTCTTTGTGCCAGGCCCTAAGCTAAGTGGGTGACATGTATTAATTCATTTAATCCTTTTAACAACATGTTAAGGTACTACTATTATTGTCCTCACTTATAAGTGAAGAAACTGAGACACAGTAACTTAACCATGGTCACCAGCCTTCTAGCTGCCATGGCTTCTGATAGGAAGTCATCTTTAATTCTATTGATAATCCCTTGTACATAACAAATCACTTTTTTGTGTGCTGTCTTCAAGATTGTCCCTTTATCTTCAGCTTTGGACAGTTTGACTATGAGGATTTTAGGTGTATATCCCTTTGAGTTTATCCTCTTTGGGTCTTTTAACTTCTAGGATGTGTATATTAATATCTGTCATCAAATTGGGAAAGTTTTCAGCTATTATTTTTTCAAATATTCTTTCTGATTCTTCCTCTCTTTCCCTTCCTTCAGGGAGTTTCATTATGAGTATGGTCCACATGCCTCGGGGCTCTGTTCATTTTTCTTCACCTTTTTCTTCTGTTATTTAGGTTAGATCATTTCAGTTGACTTATTTCAAGTTCACTGATTCTTTATTCTTTCTACCTGATCAAATCTGCTTTTGAGACCCTCTAGTGATTTTTTTGAAATTTTTATTCCAGTTATTATACTTTTCAGCTCCAGAATTTCTGTTTGATTCCTTTCCATAATTTCTATCTCTTCATTGATATTCTCTATTTAGTTAGACATTGCTGCCATGGTTCCCTTTAGTTCTTTGAATATGCTTATAATGGCTGAATTAAAATCTTTGTCTAGGAAGCCCAGTGTCTTGGCTTCCTTAGTGACATTTTCCCTTGACTGGTTCTTTTTTTCACTGTGTATGGGACATACTTCTCTGTTTCTTTGTGTCTTGTAATTTTTGTTAAAACCTGGACATTTTAAATAATATAATGTGTTAACTCTGCAAACAGGATATCCTGATCTCCAGAATTTGCTGTTGATGTTTTGTTGTTGCTCTTGTTTGTTTGTTTAGTGACTTTCCTGGACTAATTCTGTAAGGTCTGTATTCATCATGCATGGCCACTGAAGTCTCTGCTGGGTAAACTCAGTGGACAGCTAATTGTCTTCAGTGTTCCAGCAGGAAGTACACAATTCTGCTGTAGCCTTCACTTCCTGCTTGCTCAGAGTCTGAAGTTCAGCCAGAGGTGAGAATTTAGGACCTTGTTGGGGCTTTCCTGGGCATGCTTACAGACCTGCACATCTGTGTGGCCGTCTAGACTCTCAGGAGTAAGTCAGAAGTGTTCAAAGTCCCCTAAGGAAATTTCAGTCCCTCCTGTTAAATTTTTTGGACAGCCTTTTATTATCCCCAGTTGGTATCACCTCTTCAGGCACCTATAATGTTAAACAGTTGCTTCTAATTGGTTTTGAAAAACATCCTATAGGTAGGGCTATTTGCACATAGTAAGCTCTGAATCAGATCAAATAAAAATAAGCCCTGGGAATGGAACTTTTCAGAGGGCTGCCAGACAGGTTAATAGTGACAATTCTTTTATTGAATTTTAGGGAGTTCCAAGCCCATTTTCTCCTCTTTGTTGTTTGCTAGGCTGCAAGTTTTTATGGCTACCATAGTTGTAAGGCTGTTCGTTTTCAAGACTACCATGGAGCTAGGGAGAGAGGGGTGGAAATAAGGCAAATTAACATGCCACAAAGCTCACAGTTCTGAGATTCTTTTGTTCTTGTTGAATAAATCCTCCTTATATTGTTGCAAATCTTTGGTTCATTTCCAGAGTTCTGGAAAAGTTGGTTTTGATCATGTTTGTTAGTGTCCTCACTATTTTTATGAAGGAGCAGATTTTTGGAGGCCCTCACTCTGTCATTCTGGGAGTGTTTCTCCAGAACACACTTTTAACCACCCTACAAGTGGTTCCAAATTGGGGGCCTACCACAACCCTTGAAGGGTTTACATTTTGTAGGAATAGTTTGGTATCTAATACCATCTTCCTGACATATATCTGAAATACATATTATTTTATGTATTTTTATTTCTTCATTTATTCTATACATTATAGGGCATTATATTATCTTTTAGAAATTGTGTATAGAAATCTGTGGACTTCATTTCAGTATAATATAGAGGTGTTACAAAATATTTGTTTTAAAACTAGGAAGGGACATTAATTTTTGAAGGTTGAAAATCACTGCACTAGACTCTCCTCCCATTCCTTTCATATATCTACCCTAGTCCTGCGGCTACAATATCTCCAAAGAGTGCCTTGCAGTTCCTATTCTACTCGAGTTCCACTTAAGAGTGAACGGAGAGGGAGTTTGGGAGGTAAATAAAATCAGAGGTCGTTACAAATACCTCTCAGGAAATTAGAATGAAAAAGAAAGTGGGAGCCATCTAATAAACCACATAGAAAGTACTAAGGCATTTTTTATAACAAGAAAAATGTCATGTTTTGGTTAATCATAAATTCTGCTTAAGAGAGTCATCATATATACTGATCAAAAGTTACCAGTTTTCAAATAATTAAAAGCTAATAAAATATGTACCACCTAAGCTATACTGAATGCAATTTAATTTCTTTTGATGATTAATAAGACCTCTAGAAAAATGTCATATAAATAAGAGCTTTTAGAATAGTATACTCATAAACAGCTTTATAATGCAAAGCAGTAATTTTGGTACCTACTAAGATTGTTGGCTCTATTTTTTTAAAACTCCTTTCAATAATTATGGATAAGCTTGGCCAGAAGTTATTATAGAAAGCTTTTTATAACTTACAGTCATTCTCAAAATCCAATCTTTTCTTAATTTTCAGCAGGAATATCAATTGATAATTTGCTACGCAAGAGAGAGAGGTAAAGGGGTTCAACCAGGGTGCTATTTTCAAAGTAAATCCAGCAAGGGGAACTCAGCAGAATTACAGACGGCCTTCTGCTAAGTAGTGGTGTCAAACGTGGCTCATATGGATGGGTGTCATCTACTTCCTGAACATTTTGAAGGTTCCATTTTGGTCTCTCACACATGCTATCTTCAGCCCCTTAACTGGGTCTTTCGTGCTACATCAGACTGTGATTAAACTGTGACTTCTTTTTTTTTAAAATAAATTTATTTATTTTATTTATTTATCTTTGGCTACGTTGGGTCTTGGTTTCTGTGCGCGGGCTTTCTCTAGTTGCGGTGAGCAGGGGCTACTCTTCGTTGCGGTGCGCGGGCTTCTCATTGCAGTGGCTTCTCTTGTTGTGGAGCATGGGCTGTAGGCACACGGGCTTCAGTAGTTGTGGCACGCAGGCTCAGTAGTTGTGGCTCACGAGTTCTAGAACGCAGGCTCAGTAGTTGTTGTGCATGGGCTTAGTTGCTCCGCAGCATGTGGGATCGTCCTGGACCAGGGCTCGAACGTGTGTCCCCTGCATTGGCAGGCAGATTCTTAACCACTGCACCACCAGGGAAGCCCTAAACTGTGACTTCTTAATGAACAGCATAGGATCCCTTCCCTGCATATTATGAGCAAAAACAAACACCTTCATTACTTTCTCTTTTTTCTTGATGGGTGATTGGTTCTTACAGGGGGCACTGGCTTGGTCTCCACCTGATTGGACTTTTGGCCTTCAGTGGAGAAGACCCCAGAGGAACGCCAAATGCCCCTTCCTGGTTTCAGCACTGCAACAATGAACAGCTGCATTCTGAACTAGCGTGGCTCTCCCAGCTCCCAGCTCCATAAAAGATTCCTCCAGCATACTTCCCTTCCTCTGAATAATTCCTTTCTGTTGTCTTGCTTCGTTACCTTTCCCAACTGGCAAGGTTTTTCTTGGTCCAAGCTTTCATTTCCACTTTGGAATGTCTTACTAGGCAAGCGTCAGAGTCCACCAACTTGTCTCTACTTCTTTCCCACCCCACCCCACCCCCCTTCGTTACTGGAGTGACCAGAGTTTAACAAGTCCAGGGCGTGCTGTCGTTTTTGTCACCAGTATCATTGCCTGTGTCAGGAGTATAACAACAGGGCCAGAGAGGTAGGGCTGTGCCCATCTGTGACAAACACAAATAGTTTGCAAGATAGACCAGGGTCTTTATTCTACCCCCTGCCATTTGTAAAATAAAAGAATTCAAAGACTTGGTTTACACTTGAAGTTGGTCCAAGATATCTCTGCCCCTGCTTTCTCTCAACCTTATTTGTGCTCTCCCTTGAGCCCTAATAAAGCTGCAGAAACAAAATTACAGTCCCACGTCTCTTTCTTCCCTTTTAGGGAAGAAAACCTTTCTGCACAGATTGCAGATGAGATGACCCTGTGGAATGTTTAAGCAGTTAGCCAAGTTAAAGGCAGTAAAGGACTCTTTGCTTAAATTATCCACTCTATTTTCTTTGAACATACAGCACACAGAGCCCCGAAGCCCATCCTGGTCTCAGCTGTGTTTTCTGTCCACTCTGCACCCTCCCATGGGCACTTGTCACCCTGGATGTGACCTTAGCCAGTTGTTAGAACTGTGCTCTTCCTTCTTTAATAAAAAAGAGTCCTGCTAATGGTTTTTTTTTGGGGGGGGGGTGAGGGGGACTCGTATATATTTATTATAAAAATTTCAAACATTGCAGAAAAAAGTATAAAAATAAGAGTCATCCACTTTCCAGCTACTCAGAACATTTATATTTTGCTAAACATTCTTTCATGGGTCCCTTTGCATATTGTATTCATTTTTTTATTGCTGCATAACAAATTTCCAAAACCTTGGCAGCTTAAAACAACACAAAGTTATTATCCAACAGTCTCTGTAGGCGAAGGGTTTGGGCCCAGGTTAACTGGGTCCTCTGCTTAGGGTCGCAAATGGTGGCAATCAAAGTGTTAGCCTGGACTGTGGTCCCCTCTGATGCTCAGGGCTCTCTTCCAAGCTCATTCAGGTTCTTGGAAAAGTTCAGTTCCTTGCAGCTGTAGAACTCATGGAAGCTTCCATCTTCTTCGAGGCCAGCAGGAGAATATCTTTGCTGTTTCAAATCTCTAGCTTGCTATGTCCCAGATGTCCCAGATTTAAAGGCTCACGTGATTCGGTCAGGCCCACATGATAATCTCCTTTTTAATTAACTCACAATCAACAGCTTACTTACCTTAATTACGTCTGCAAAATCCTCTTTGCCATGTAAAAATGTAATCACAGGAACAACATCCCATCCTATTCACAGACTTCACCCACATTCAAAGGGAGGGATTTATACAAGTGTGAGGATCGTTGAACGTTCTGCCTTCCGCACATCTATACATACACAATGAACACTCTACCTGGGGTTCTGTAGCGTGATTTTAAAAAATTGATATGCCGTGGTTATTTTTCCTACCTGATAAATACAGATCTGATTTTTATGGCTGAATAGTATTTCATTTTGTGATTTAAAATAGTTAATCACATACTGGACAGTTTCTGATTTTCCTTCTTAAAAATTATGCAAGGATGAACATTTCACATTCTTGTCTCTGCATGTGTATAATTCTAAGGAAAGGCGTTTACCAAATCAAAGGATAAACTAAACCAAGGCTGCCATGTCCCTTCCAGGGTCCTCCAGCAGTGCACGGTGCTGCTTTGCTAGCGAGGCTCTGCTTTTGGTGAAGGTTCTCTGCGTCTCTTGCTCCGATACTGCCACATTACTACATCCTTGAACGGAGTTCTAGAAATCACTAGCTGCCACTGCAGGAAACATACAGGAAGTAACATAAAGTGAAGATGTGATGTTCACTTGTCACCTCCATCATCTCCCCAAAGAAGTTATTTTCAATTTGATTAAATAACTTTGGACGAGATGGGGGCTTTATTTTAATTTCTACCCTGCTTCTTTAGAAAGAGGCAACAAGGATACTAGATCACATTGAAGGTTGATAATCTTTTTAACTTTCAAAGGACACTGCATATTTTGATGGTATGGTGGGAAGTCGGGCTTCAAATGAAGGCTCTGAGAAAATACAAAACGGTGAATCTTAAAAACAAACACACAAAGATTTGATTAGGCCTGCCTGCCTTGCTAGGAGAGATCCTTAACTTTCAAGCAACCAGTACTTTGTGAGCACCTCCTATGGGCCAGTTCTAGTTCTGGGAATGCGATGGTGAACGGGCAGGCGGAGCTCACAAAATGAATCCACACACTTTGCAAGTGCATATGACGAAACAGCGAGATACATTCATCTAGATACAGATCTAGGTTAAAAAGCTTTAAGATAAAAAAAACTTTCCAAGAAGCATATATATTTTCCCAGCCTGGATAGTAGGTAAACGGAATTCAGCTATGTCTGTAAATGTTAACCCCTTTCATAGGAGAACCTGAGATGTAAAAGGCAGGAGTGTATACCCAGAAATACTGAACATCCAGCCAAAAGGGGACCCTCGTGGCATGGGTGGCCCAGGACGCATATCCCCTGGCCGTTCCTGAGCAGAGAGAATGGCATGATGGAAAAAGCCCCATTTCTTCAGAGGTTGCAACCTCTTCCCTTGCTCGTGGCAATCTGGGAGCCCAGCTACTGGCCTTCCACCCGTTGACTAAGGCCCAACCCCTCCAGAGCATAAGTTCTGTTCACTTCACCCACTGCTACAAGTTCCTCACCCTCTTATTAAACTCTTCTACCCCAAACACACAAATAAGGTCTCAGTCTTAGGTGAAAGTGGAAGAGACCGTGAGTACAGAGAGAAGAAACCTTTCCCCATCTCCTGGTCATTTGAAAGGAAATAAAATCCTCAAAGCAATGTCTTTACCTGAGATCCGAAATGCAAAGCTTATTTATCTTGTTCAAGGCTCACCTGGCCCAGGATACTTGAATTTAAATAAGGAGGTTCTGGAGCCTCTTACCCTAGGGCGGTGCTGGTGAAAGCCAGGGTTGCTAAACATCGCAGGCTGTGTAGGAAGCGTGACTGTGGCCATTTGGGATTGCAAGTGTCTCACTGCTGTTCTTTCTGGATCTCTCTGCCCGATGGTGCAATGTTTACCGTTCTTAAGGGGGGCTAGCATTGCTTATTACCTGATCACCGTGACCTTCCTTCCAGCTTCAGAGCAAAGATAGAGGCTCTCAGATGGGAGCCAGCCTCATGCTCGTGTCCTGACACCTCACACCTTGACCCTGACCTACATCTGCACCCCCGTCCCCCGCAGACAGTGCCTCGCTCCCCACACTTGTCCATGGCGCTGCTCTCCACCTCATCCTCCTCCATCCTTGGTATTTGAGCCTTTTTTTATTCCATCTCTCCCTTTATTCTATCTTTATCTCACTCCCTCTCTACTGGTTCTTCCTCCATAGACATGACAATCTCTCCTAACGTAAAAATAATCAAAACAATCTTCCCGCATTGCATTATTTTCTAGCCACTGCCCTATCGTCTGTTCTGGCATTCACAACCTAGGTCACCCTTGGGGGAGAAATCCACTCCGCATTTCTCCCCTCCTGTTCCCTCTGCGTCTGGCGTTTGCACTCACCACTCTCCTCCATCAGCTATAAAGACGCCAGTGGCTTCCTACGTCAAATTCCGAGTGTCACGTGTGTATATAAAAATGCCTCTTGGGTTTCATCCTTTGAGTTTCTCACGGGCACTCGAGTTCATCATGTCCCAAATGAACATGTCACCCACCCAACACCAGCCCCCAGCACAAACCTTCTCTTCTTCCTTCATTCAGTCTTGGTGAATGGAACCACCACACTCCCTGGAAACTCAAAAGCTTCCTCAACACTCACAGTTCCCTTCTGACAGCTCCTCTCCTTCTCCACGGTGACGAGGGGAAACTCAGCTCAGTCTCTGGTCCTCGCCCAGCTCCCACAAATACAGATCTGCAAATTTAACTGGCCCGAGGATAAAACCAAAATATTTAACTTGGGATAAAAGGATCTCACAATCTCATCCTCACCAACAACATAGCTCAGTGTTTAAAAGCATGGATCCTGGAGCTCTATCACTAACTCACTGTGCAACCTCAGGCAAGATTCTTAACCTCTCTGTGCTTCCGTTTCCTCCCTTGTAAGTGGGGGATAATAATAACAATACCTTTCTCATAGAGTACTGGAAACATCGTTTGTATTCACGTACATAAAGACTTTAGAACAGTGCCTGGCCTACAGTTGCGCTATGTGTACCTGACGGTCTTGTGATGTACTGCCCATTTTCACCTGCCAATCCTCTTCTCCCATGCACGCAAGTATGCAGACATGCTACAACAGCATGCAGGTCACCAAACACACCATATTGGCTATTTCTTGTCTCCACAGCTTTGTTCTTAGTTCTTTTGTCAATCTGCTAAACCCCCTTTTATTTTGGGGGACTCACAGCTCAAATACCACTTCTGCTGTGGTGCCTTCCCTCCTGCCCCAAGGGCTTCCCCACTGAGACCCGATTGTACCCCAAATGAATTTCCCCTGTAGCATGCATCACTTCAATCGATTATTTTTAAAAGTCTGAGAGTTACCATGTTTGAGCACTTGTCATATGCCAGACCCTGTTCTAAGTGCTGTACATGTATTCGCTTGTTTAAGCCTCACAGCAAACGTATGAAATGTTTTAGCAATTGGTTTCTGTGTTCATCATTCCTCCTCAGTCGTGGGGCTCTTTATGGGCAAGAACCTATGACTTGATCATGCCTGGGTGTCCAGCAAGGTGCCTGGTGCATGATGGGCCCATAGATAAGTGAATACCTCTGAACTGAGCCAATCAAAGATGAGCTGAACTCAGAGAGAGATGGGCACATGCACGAATTACTGACATTGAAGGACACTGAGGTATGGGTGGATGGTAGCTGGATCTGAAATTCACCAGTGCTATAAAGACTGCTGTATTTTCTATAATGCCGACAGGTTAAGGTGCTCCCATTTGTTTCTGTAATGTCATATAATTTCTGGTCTTTCCAAGGATATAATAATGCAATTCATGATGATATTTTTATCCCATGCTCTTGTTTCAAGGGTCACTTGCTAAGTCTGAAAAGTTTTGCCTGGCCTTCAGCTCGTGGGTCACCCACCTTTGATAAAGTGTAAAGAGACACTCACCCTGAAAACCTTTCCTTCTTGTTGGACACCAGATGGAAATTTGCCACAAATTATAGACAACTGAAGTCAGGAGTTAACATTACAGTTTCTATGGCAATAGTCTAAGCCCATAAACAAAAAACTTAATCGTTACAAAGGGATATGCTTTTTATAAATCTAATATACATATAAATATAAAAGGAATTCAAAGATAATATGTATCTCAGTTTTCATTAACTTTTCTTCCCTGCCATATCCCTTGAGCCCATAGTAAATTCTGTTTCATTAAGGCAGTAGACAGGGTTAAGATCAAAATTGTTTAAGGCATTGATTAGAATATCTCTGGGTGGCCTTGAAGCTGATATTAGTGGGGGAGAGAGCAATGTCCAGCCATATGAGTGCCGCCCCAGGGGTGCCAGTGGAAAAGGACGTGCACAGAAAACTTAAGTCCAGAGCCCCAGTATATCTCTGGGAAGCTTCCAGCTAGCTTAAGCCATTCTGATAATTTATAGGTAGCATAGTCACAGGATTTTTGGTCACTTTTTGACTTCCTGGAGCATTGAATGTGATGGGAAGTTTAATCTCGCTGGGGTGGTGTTTTTTAAGGAACTACCACTGCTGGAACGAAGCCTGGATGACGAGGCCTGATCTTCCCATTGGATTTGGAGGTTGGCAAGTCGTGGACAGCACCCCGCAGGAAAACAGCGACGGTAAAAACCGCATCCTCCCTCAGGGAAATGGATGAACTGTGGGTCTTTATTTTGCTTTTATGATTGCATTTGATGTGTGGGAAACACTCCCTCCCAGTGGGAACAGCATCAGAAGTGTGCTTCCTGGGCGCATGTACAGGGTTGACTTCATTTCACTGGTCGTCTTTACTCTGATTATTTTGTCACTTTTAGGGGGAAAAAAGCATAAGACTTAACATATATAACCTCATCGATTCTTGCTTTGATAAGCAGTTTTGAAGACAAGGGAAAATGTATCTGGGTAAGCACTTTTGCTAGGCTATAAAATAGACTTCAGCCCTGCCTGATAAACAGTGATAAGATAGATGGCAGTGGTGAAAATAAAGAACTCAGAAAATAATTACAGATCATCCTTTAACTTGTTGTTTTTCCAGACGCTGATTTCTTTTTAGGTTGTGTGATTTCTTTCAAAACTTGAGTATGTAGGTACGTATCTTCTAACGTGTGTGCTAAATAGTGGCAGCTATGACCTCCCTCTCCCACCGAATGTTTATAAAATCACACACGTCGTGAGGCCGCATTTCTCTTTAGCATGATGATAAAAGTCAGTGGTCTAGGACGCGACTTTTCTCTCCTCAGGTGTTGATATAAGATATCGATGTGTGCATACATATATACACAAAAACGTTCATTATGTACTCATAAGGGAACGCCAGTACAATACTGGATTTTAAGAGAGAAATTTCAACACTTTCTGGTGTTCCGGATTATATATCATGACGAGATAGCTGAGTGACTAATGGCAGCTAATCTCTTATTAACAAGAGATAGCTGGTTAAAATTCAAAGGACTTTGTGAAGGTCAGCGTGGGCCTACTGACTTCCTGAGTGCACGTGGTCCATGTGTGTGGCTAATGTCCAGATTCTCCAGCTAAACTTGACATGTGTCCATAACGTCCAGACACAAAAAACAAAAGTGAAAACAACAACACAAACACTGAGGACGGATCACTGTTTCCAACATTCCAGATACGAGTTATGAAAGGATAAGCCCTGTGTAAGCCAGCGGCTGGGCACCAACACACTTGAGTCTGTTTGTAGCTGGAAGAGTAGATGCAGAAATAGTGTTGCCCTATATTCTTTTCGTGGCTTCAAATTTTGGTTTGCAGAGTCATTTCCGACAATTCCCTCTCGATTACACACGTGGGTCATTCACCCGCTCCGGCCATGGAAAGCACTGGGGCTACCTCGGTGATGAAGTAGAGGAACATTTGTCTCTACGGAGTTACCTCAGGGCTATGATCCAGATCAGCTCTGCATCTGGACGGAACTGAAGATGGCAAACTCATGCTGCCCCTCCTCTGTGTGATACAGGGATGTATCGGTGCGGCCCGGCCTCTGTTCAAGCCATTAAGCACGGCAATGTTTGCTTCCAGTTTGACGCACCCTTCGTTTTTGCAGAGGTAAGGGGGAAGCTGGGGAAAAGAGCCGCTTTCCTTCCCAACCCCTTAACACATCAAAAAATACGGTACTGGGCTGTTACTTCTAAATTTCCCAGGTACATAGTGTATGCTTCACGTTTACAAAGTTAACTAGACATCATTCCAACCCCCAGGCACTGCACGCTAAATGCAGTTCTTACTTAAACATTTTTCTCTCCTTGATGTTTTGAGATTTTTCTGCCGGAAAGCAATCGCTTTACTAACCTTAGCTTAGTTCTCTGGACCCCTGAAGTAGGTATCAACTGCTCCCAAGAAATTAAGTGACTAAATGAATCACTCAACAAAAAATTGGTGGAGACGGTCCGTGAATTGGAATGGCAGAGCGTCCTTCACCCTGAGACTAGCCCAACAGTTCACTGGAACAACACCTGAACACACCCCAACTACGGTCTTAGTCTGGGGACTCCAGTCCATTTCCTGCCATTCCAGGCCATCCTCCAACAGCGGAGACAGAGAGTACAGCTGCTAGAATACGGAGGGGAGAAGAGGGTCTAGAACACTGCACACTAAAGGGTGGATAGGGACGGTTTGGGAAAGGGTCTGAAATTCTGCAAGAACTGGATGGAGGTCGGAAGCAGAGAGGGCAGTTCAAGGGTGCTCCAAAGAGAGCTCAGAAAGTCAAATTAAATGTAAGAGACATCAGGTGAGGGAGAAGGCCAGGAGGCTGCTGAAGGTAGGGGTGAGGAACAGAGATTTATGAGAGGCTGAGAAGCACGACTGACCTAGAGTATAATTTCACGAATGAACGCAATGAAATAACGCCTACTGCTACGTAATCACTTCGCCTACCATCGGATGCTCTTAGCAACCCTTTAAAATGGGTGTTATAATTCTTCCCATTTTACAGAAGAGAAACATGAGGCGAAGAGCGGTTAAATAACCTTCCCACAATCATCTAACCAACAAAGAGTAGTGCTAAGATTTAAAGCCAGGGAGGCACCTGAGCTCATGCCAGCAAACACCACTTTCTGCTACTATTCTAGAATGAGTAAATGTCTCTTCCCACTATGTGCCAGACACTGTGGGAATTCAGAAGCCTATGTCCTTAGGTAACTGGATTCTTGATGGAGATGGTGGTACGTAAACACAGCAACGTTTAAATAACAATAACGTAAGGGATGCTATGGAACTAAATGTCAGACAGCAATGTAGGTGATAAATGACTTGCATTAAAGTTAATTGAGAAATACGAGCTAGAAACTGAGTCAGGACAACAAAGGCCACGAGCCCCTGTCTAGGGAGAGTGATCTGGGAACAGACACAAGGACAGCTACATCATAGCCGCAGTACGATGAGTGGAGTATTACAGGAGCCCATGGAAGGAGGGCCAGAGATGCTACCTGGAGGGAGTGGAGCCTGAAGCATGTCTGGAGGGATGATTAGTGATTATTCAGGCAAAGGGGGTAAGAAAGAAGCCAGAGGAAGGAAAGAATTTTACACAGAGGAGAAAACTTGAGCCTCCGAATGGTATGTGCCGACAATTAAAAACTATACAGCCTCATGAAAAGTGATGTGTTGGGAGGCGTCAAATGATGACAGCTGAGGGAACTAGACAAGGGACCTTCTGTCCTGAGAAAGGGGCACCCCGTCCTGTAAACGAGAGGCTTCCCACGGGGAAGGGACGGGAACCTGTGCAGTACGGCCTTGAAGGGAAGGCCGTGGGGGGGCGGGGGGGAGAGGGGGGAGGGGGGCGGACATGGGAAGGCTGGGATGTTACTCCACCCCCAAACCAGACAAACGGCGACAGGCGGGGAAGGAGGGGGCAGGAGGGGGCAGGCCTGGGAAATGTTTCGGAAATAAGCAAAAGCGGAAATGTGAATTACACAAAAGGAACAGTGTCTCTTCTACTGTTCCTACCATTACAGTTTCTAGACGCCTTGGGAGAACAGGCAGACCGTATTTGGAATTTCACCCTCTCGACTTCATTTTGAGATTTAAAGATTTATCCAATCCTCCCCAGCTGCCGTCTGATCATTTCTGATGCTACGAGCACTTCTTAATGGGAAATGACTCTAAAACTCGCCAAGCCTTGTTTTTTGTATTTTCATTAAGCTTTGTTGCTGCGAAGGGGAGAGGAACAGCCTCCCTCCAGGAGCGAATTGCCTAAGAGCTGTTAATGCGAACGCTTTCTGTTGTTATTAAATATAGATCGCGGTGTCGTGAATGTCATCGGGACTCTCAGGTTATAATTACTCCTCTCTCACCCACTGCAGACTTGTCTGACAGCGTGTAGGATTGCTGCTTTGGCACGGGCTGAGCTTCAGGGCTGAGCCATTTATAAGAGATGCTCCAACTGCTGAAAAGTGCGTGAGGACTCTTTTCTCAAGGGTCCTAAAGTAGGACTCCATGGGGCGCGTCGGATTTCACTTTAATGAGAGTCTATGTGACTCGGGTTCTAGACAGCATCTTCCCTCCCTTTCTCGCCTCCCTGCTGCCTAAGCTTGCCTCTCCCTGACCCCAGCCACGTCAGCCGGAACGTGCCTTTTCTTGCCTCTCGGCAGACTGACTTTCTTGGTCACTCCTTACTCATTTCCGGGCCAGATCAAGCATCATCTTCATTGACTTCCTTTGGTTTTCTCAGGGCTTTTTTAGGGGAAGCACGACCCCAAATAAGAGAGGTATGCACGAAAAGCATCCTACCTATGCCCTTCTCCTCTTCTCCTCCGTTTTGGAAATCTACGCTTCCCATTTCTAGATTTCTTCCAGGGATGGAAGCTTACTTCTCTACCCCCCTCCCTTCTCATGCCCTCAGCCCTGCGGTGAGTTTCTTGGTTCTGGAGGCTGTTCAGCCCGTCCTCCCTGACTCCTGGGGACCTGGGGCTCCTAAAGAGAACAGAACGGTTCTCAGTGTCGGGGCTACTTTCCCAATTCCCACGCAATTCCCACGTTCACTAAGCATTCAGGAGCTGCTGCTTCTCTTCTGTCTTAGCTTCTTCTAGTTATGTCTGTTGACCCCCTCACGCCATCCCACTCAAACTCACACACACACACACACACACACACACGAACACGCACGCACCCATTTTCCCTCCCTGGCCCGGAGCTAATTTTCAGGGCAGCAGTGACCGGCTCCTCAGGGCCGCAGTCACCACCCCCTTGCTCCAGAGGCCACACCTTCCCTTGCTCCGGGCCAGCAGTTCCCTGTATGCTAACTATGCAACCGCTTCTCTGCAGATTCTTCGTTCTCAATTCAAGCTTGTTTACTTTGCTACCACTTATGAGATGCAGCCGATTTTTTGGCATCCCCTAGTCTGATCTAAAATAATTCACCCATTCGTTCAAATAACCTATGAAACTTGGAAATCATCTTGGCTTCTCTTCTTAACCTTCCTCAGGCATCTTGCCGGAAATATAATACCTTCCAATAAGATCACAGATCCAACCACGCCAGCGATCTCCATCGTTACCCTCTGAGCTCTGAACAGCACTGAGATCTGGGACGTCTGCCCCTAAATCATCTGCTTCCTCCTCGCTTGCCCCTTTCCTGTTTCTTCTCCACAAACCAGCCAGAAGTATCCTTCATAATGTAAATAGAAACATGTCACTCCCCTGGCCCAAACCTTCTAACGGATTCCCATCACTTTTACAATACACTGAGGCATAAATCATTACAAGGTTCTGTGCGATATGGACCCTGGCTTCCCCTCCACCCCCATCCCTTTGCTCATTTCCTTCCAGCCACACTGACCTTGCTATTTTGTCAGAGTCTTTACACATACTGTTCCTTTGGCTATGACAGCTCCTCCCCTACCCTCCACCCCACTTAGCATGTCCTGTTGCCTCCCTGCGTCCAGATCTCTGTTCAGCTCACCTCCTCGAAGAGACCTTCACTCACACCACCTCGCACCTGAAACGTCACCACCTGCCCTGTTGTTTCTGTCCTTCTACTCTGACTCAGTGTTATTATTTCTCTCCTTGCTAGAATGTAAGTTCCACGCAGGTAGGCTCTGTTGGCTTCTCATCGCTGAAAGCAGGGTCTGGCACATGGCAGCCACCAGTAAATACATGAATGAATAGAGCAAGCAAAAGCGTGTGCATAGTACACCGCTGAGAGCAGTATCCCAGAGAGACAGGGGTCACATGGCACCCTCGTGCCGGCAGTCCTGGTGGGAGATGAGGCCCACGTACGCAGCGGCAGGGGGCGCACATGGGAGTGTGGCCACGTAGCCAGCGCCCGCGGGCTGAAGGAGTGGCAAGCACGGGCTCGACGTCTGGCAGCTGTGCCAGGAGGGCTCCAGGAGCAGGTGGGCACCCACTGCGTTCCCTCAGAAGCCCTGGAAGGAGCACCCCCTTCTCAGCACGGCCTGCAGGGTAGTTACTTCCCCTTGGGAACAGATGAAGAGAGCAGACACTGTCCTGGGTCCCGAAAACCAGAGCTTCCATCCTGAGAGGTGAGAAGTGTAGCTTCTGCCGGCAGTGGACACACGTTCACATTCCTTGGGCAACGAGCAGAAGTTTGCAGAGAGGCCCCTCTCTAGCCTGAGGACCCAGCCCCCCTTTGCTGAGCCCCAGGGGCCCTGAAACATCCAAACATGCTCTCGTATCAGAGTCTTTACACATACTGTTCCTCCTGGTAGGAAAGCTCTCCCCTACTGTCCACCCCACTTTGAAGTGCCTGTGTCTCGCCAAGAAGCAAGGGGTGGTGGGGCTGAGAATAGCCGTATTTCACGTTGGGTTGCCTAGGTTCTGCGTGACCAGAGCCCTTTCAAATGTATGGGTGAGACCAGATGGTCCCGAAGACTCCTTTCCACTCAAAAGAAATTAAACACAGGACTTTCACAGGTGTTGCTTTTCTACTTGCCAGCCTTGCAAGGGAGGTATAATCAAACCCAGGCTCAGAGATACTCAGTAACTTGCCCAAAGTCACGGAGCCTAGGTCCGATATTTCTTCCCCTTATGACTGTTCTACCGTAGAGATTCAGCTGGTCTTGCATACGCTTTCTAAGCCCCTCGGCGATTCTAACGTGCGGTCAGGACGGAGAACCGCCACACTAGTGGCTGCAACCGAAAAGAAAGCTTGCGGATGTCACTTGGAAAGGATCCTTTCCCTAAACCCTCACGCCCAACATACATATGCAAAAGCCATTTTATGTATGTGTTTCTCCTTCCCTTTCCTCACAAGGGACAGTGTAGTGGGCTGGCCTGAGGTTTTAGCCTACATAAATTTCCTAAGCTACGCTCAAGGGGAGACGAGGATTTATCCACTTTCATATTTAGCCTTGTCTCCCTGGAAAACTGAAAGCTGCTTTAAGAGTTGTTTATTAAGAGGACATTTATCATCATTGTGGCTATAGTTTGCAAGTGGGGAGGGAGCTGTCCATGCCTGCATGGTCTCCGCCAGAGGGACGGCAGAAATTCTCAGGAAGCTCATTTAAAGTTTCCTTGAACTTTTTTCTCCAAAATGAGAAATATTCTTGAGGTGTCTGCTCTGTCCTCTCTTGTCCCGATTCCTGGTTTCGCATTCCAGCCTTTCACATCACGTGTCTTTCGCCACCGAGCCCTGGATACGCAGCGGCTGAGGAACAGGGCCAACGCCATCACCCCTCAGAAACCTGAGGCAGCATCGAACCACCCAGGCCCCGGGCCTGGAAGCGCCTCCCTACCACGTGGTGCCATGGTCCTGTGGGGTGATGTGGGAGAGGCAGTGAGCTGCGAAACTCCAGGGAACATGTACGGGTCACCCCGGGTGAAGGTCAGGACATGTGCTATGACCACCCAGGGTGAGGGTCAGGGCATGTGCTATGACCACCCAGGGTGAAGGTCAGGGCGTGTGCTATGACCACCCAGGGTGAGGGTCAGGGCATGTGCTATGACCACCCAGGGTGAGGGTCAGGGCATGTGCTATGACCACCCAGGGTGAGGGTCAGGGCATGTGCTATGACCACCCAGGGTGAGGGTCAGGGCATGTGCTATGACCACCCAGGGTGAGGGTCAGGGCATGTGCTATGACCACCCAGGGTGAGGGTCAGGACGTGTGCTATGACCACCCAGGGTGAAGGTCAGGGCGTGTGCTATGACCACCCAGGGTGAGGGTCAGGACGTGTGCTATGACCACCCAGGGTGAGGGTCAGGACGTGTGCTATGACCACCCAGGGTGAGGGTCAGGGCGTGTGCTATGACCACCCAGGGTGAGGGTCAGGACGTGTGCTATGACCACCCAGGGTGAGGGTCAGGGCATGTGCTATGACCACTCAAGGTGAAGGTCAGGGCATGTGCTATGACCACCCAGGGTGAGGGTCAGGGCATGTGCTATGACCACTCGAGGTGAAGGTCAGGACATGTGCTATGACCACTCAAGGTGAAGGTCAGGGCATGTGCTATGACCACTCAAGGTGAAGGTCAGGGCATGTGCTATGACCACCCAGGGTGAGGGTCAGGGCATGTGCTATGACCACTCGAGGTGAAGGTCAGGACATGTGCTATGACCACCCAGGGTGAAGGTCAGGGCGTGTGCTATGACCACTCAAGGTGAAGGTCAGGGCATGTGCTATGACCACTCAAGGTGAAGGTCAGGACATGTGCTATGACCACCCAGGGTGAAGGTCAGGACATGTGCTATGACCACCCAGGGTGAGGGTCAGGGCATGTGCTATGACCACTCAAGGTGAAGGTCAGGGCATGTGCTATGACCACCCAGGGTGAAGGTCAGGACATGTGCTATGACCACCCAGGGTGAGGGTCAGGACATGTGCTATGACCACCCAGGGTGAGGGTCAGGGCATGTGCTATGACCACCCAGGGTGAGGGTCAGGACATGTGCTATGACCACTCAAGGTGAAGGTCAGGACATGTGCTATGACCACTCAAGGTGAAGGTCAGGACATGTGCTATGACCACCCAGGGTGAGGGTCAGGACATGTGCTATGACCACTCAAGGTGAAGGTCAGGGCATGTGCTATGACCACCCAGGGTGAGGGTCAGGACATGTGCTATGACCACCCAGGGTGAAGGTCAGGACATGTGCTATGACCACTCAAGGTGAAGGTCAGGACATGTGCTATGACCACCCAGGGTGAGGGTCAGGGCATGTGCAATGGGCATGCCCCTGCCCACGCTTGTACTTCTTCTCCACCACCTCCCAGCCATGTGACCACGAACACTCGGCTGACTCTCTGACTCTTGGTGCCTCGCCTATAAAACAGGGATAATAGTACCTACCTCACAGGATGGTCGCTGTGGGGGTTAAATTAAATCATTTAAAAATGTCCCTGAAACATTATGGGTCAATAAATATTGACTACTTCCTTTGTCCTTAATGGAGATCAGACTTCACGTAAATTCAGAACATTTTGTGAGAAAGCAGAGAAAAGTTGCTCTCTTAAACCTCATCTTTAAAAGCGAGGGATCTATCATCAAGTCTTCCCATTACCTAGTAATGATCATTACATTTTTACTCAATTTTGATGTTTACAAACCTCTGTAAGAATCGTGCTCACATAGATTCTATCTCGCTCAGTCCCAAGGTGTTCCTATGAAACTGGCAAAACAAGTGTAATTATTTTCATCTTATAGAAGCAGGAACGGAGGTTCAGAGAGGACAAGGTAACTTTCGAAAAGTACACACCCAAGGTCAGAGCCCGTGTTCCCTACAGCGGATCCAGTGCGTCTCTCAAGTACCTTCCTCAGAACCTTTGAAGCGGCCAGTCCCTCTGCCTATCACAGCCTTTCTTCTCTCCACTTACTTGCTTTAATTATTTTAAGCTTTAATGGGGTAAAATTGATATTTAAAATGCATACATTTAATGTATGCATCTTGATGGATTTGGACCAATGCATCTACCTGGAGAAAAATCTCCCAGGAGCCACCCAGCAGACTTTCTCTTCTTCCTGGAAGTAGGTCATGCCATCACTGTCAGCTTAAAGAAGTCTGAGGAGAGTAACAGGGTACTTTCTGCTTTGCCTTAGGAGGTAGGATTTGCCAACAAGAGAAAGGAAAGAAAGAAATGGTTGGCACTTAAATGACTTAGCACGATGAGTAATGCTGTCTCCAGGGACCCGACATGGCTACACTATTGAGAGTTAGAGATTTTGGTGACAGGAACACTGGATGCTGGCTAATGGTCTCCTCTCCTGTTTTTAGGTCAACAGTGATCTTGTTTACATTACAGCTAAGAAAGATGGCACTCATGTGGTTGAAACCCTCGATACCACCCACATTGGGAAATTAATCGTGACCAAGGAAGTTGGAGGAGATGGCATAAAGGACATTACTGACACCTACAAATTCCAAGAAGGTAAGTTACTGCAATCGAATGAAGATTGCTCTGCCCAAGTCTGTTCGGCACTTTCGTAGTCAGGGTCACTGTCACCACGAAGACGTGTTTCGGAGAAGGCGTGGCCATTTGCAGCATTTGGAAGTTAGGAGAGAACTGGAGTGAATACACATCACACCTACAATTTCTCGTGTCATTGTAGATTTACTTGTTTGTTTGCTTTGAGCGGAATTCTGCTTCACATGGCTTTTGAAATAAATGCTTTAAAGTCACGTCTATTTTAACAGAATATAGAATGTGTTCTTGTTCAGAAAAATATGAAAGAATCTTAATTGCAAATAATCCTATTAGAAAACATTACATAACTAATGTACTTTTAGTTCAATAATGAAATTTAAATACCTGTTCACATTTATTTAGTACCTTGAAAACTATTTTCACATGCGTTGTTCCCTTGACATATCGTGGAAATCCCCTGAGGTAGATGATACAACATTAATAGGACACTGCGGTCTCACTAATTCAGGCCAATTAGAATGGAGGCCCGTTTCAATCATGAAATAACGTTAAGGTGGTTCTTGTTAACTCTTCGTGTGTGGAATGTTTGAAATGGAGCTGCTGAGGTCAGTCCTGTCTCCATCGTACTGAGCGCCTGCTCTATGCCTGGAGTTGTTGTTTGGTGCTGGGATCCCCACGGTGAGTAGAACCCAGTTTCTGGGCAAGTGATAGGTTCATTCTGCTGAAGGCTTTGAAAACAAAGAAGAGGGGCAGTCAGTCCAACCAGGAGATTCAGGAAAACAAAGCCCGATAAGAGAAGTCCCAGACCACAGTTAAGGAAGCTGGACCAGGGTTTCCAGGAGATGAGAATACGACAAGGCCATGGGGTGTGAATCAGCCGGTGTGTTTAGGGTCCTGCAGACATTACTAAACATTAAGCTCATTAAGTGCCCAGAGGCTGGAGTCAAATCTCCCCAAGGTCAGTAGTGGACAGGAGGTGGAGGACCTTGGGTGTCTTCATGGGAACGTGGAATATATGTTACAAGTGATTCACCAACAGAGCTTCTTAGGAATGGCAAATGCCATTTTAGAAAATGGATAAAAATGAAGAGTCATTTGCATATACCTAAATATTCATCAGTATTCCTGAAATGCTGAGTGCAGAATTTGTTTTAAATATTTTAGATCCTCTGTCTCCCTGCTCTTATTTACAAAAGCAATTTGCACTATAAAGAGAAAGTTTGCTGAATTGAGAAATTCAGGATTTGTGCCATCTGAACCCATGAATTTTTGCTGTATTCCTGAAATAGATAGCTCTTCTCTTCTGTTGGTTTTCATCCACTGCACAACCTCGAAACAAAAGATTTGTTTTTTCTTTTGGGCTTTTTTCTAAAAAGAGAGTTTTTAAAAACATAAGCGAGGGCTTCCCTGGTGGTGCAGTGGTTAAGAATCCGCCTGCCAATGCAGGGGACAAGCGTTCGAGCCCTGGTCCGGGAGGATCCCACATGCCGTGGAGCAACTGGGCCCGTGCGCCACAGCTACTGAGCCTGTGCTCTAGAGCCTGTGTGCCACAACTACTGAAGCCCACACGCCTAGAGCCCGTGCTTTGCAATGGGAGAAGCCACCACAATGAGAAACCTGAGCACCACAGCGAGGACCCAACGCAGACAAAAATAAAATTAATTAATTAATTAATTAATTATTTTTAAAAAAGCACAATAAAACAAAACAAATGACCCATGCCCTCTTGTGATAGAGTGACAGGCAAAAAGATTTGGAAAGGAAAAAGGATTCCATATAGGAATGAAAGGAACCGGCTGTAACATCCATGCATTATTCATTCATCCTTTCAACTACTTGCTGTTAACCACCCCCCAGATTCCAAACACTGTCGGGATGGAGACACACACAGCCCTGCTTTCCCATCTATAATAGCTAGAGAGACGGGCGGGAAGCTGTGTGCTGGATGCCTAGGACAGGGGTGGTTGGACAGATGCTCAGGGATCCTGGAGGACCTTAGCTTTCGGCTCCCTGAGTCTGAAGGACAAACAGGGAAACACGGGGATGACTCTTTCCCCAGGGAACGAGTTCTCCAGGAAAAGGCAGCAGGACAGGGATTGTGGATAAACTCTCCCAGTGTGGAGGAGTCCTGAGCAGACAGTGTCTAGAACAAGAGCTGAGCCATCCTCTAGGAAGCCGTCCAAGTGACCAGCTATCTTGTTTAAACTGCTCAGCAAGATGCCCTGCGTGGTCAGCCACAGAGGTGGTGGTGAAGACCAAATCAGGGTCAGACGTCAGTCCATGAAAGAGGAGTCAGGAGCTTGGCCAAGGGAGAATCCCAGATTAAAACAAATTAAATGTGCCAGCTCTGAATGGGGAAGACAGCTGAGGTCTAGGCCTCCAAGGTCTGGCAAGAAGGCAAGGCTCAGAGGAGTGAAAAGTGTGGGGGGCTTGTCCAAGCAGAAGAGTCCCTAAAATCCTCATAGATAGTTTAAGAGGCATCCCCTCCTGCTCCTGGGCTGGCGTCTGATTCCAGGTGGATCGTTAGCTTCTTAATCAAGGATGGCATGTGGGTTTCGTATTCTAACCTTGGGAATGATGGAGTGAGCGCCGTTTAAGAAGGAAGCTGACGCCGCTCCTGTGTATACGGTGGGAAAGGGTGAGTGGTTATCCAGGGGCATCTAGGAGAGACTGCCAGCATCTGGGCCCGTGCATTTGCCACCCTGGTCCTCATTATTGAATCTCTTATATAATTTCTCTACAAATGCTGAGTGTGGCCACTAACCTGTGGTGGGAGTGAAAACAGAGAAAAAAATATTACCAGATTTAGGCACTTACTATTTTAATTAACTAGACTGTGGAAAGATCATTTTTCACTTTGATGAACTAAAGCTTAATGTCTATTTTATACCTTTCTTTAAAATATAAGATGAAGAAACTATAAAATTTGGAAAACTAGAATTCTTAGAACTTCTCCTGCGGCGATGTCTTCTTCTGTGATGGTGTCCGGGTCCCGTTTCCTCTTCGCTCCATCAGTTATACCTTCTGTCACTTGTATTTTCATCTCTCCTTCTCTATTAGCTCCTTCCCATGACCATGTCACCTGTGTTAAGAAAATTTACAAAACTTTTTCAACAATAAAGTCCCCTGCAAACATGGTCCATCCTTTCTTCTCTTTGCCTGCGCGGCTGCCCGCACCCAACATCCTTTTCCTTTTATGTCTCATCCACTGTGCTCTGAGGTCTGCCACCTGCTCACCCTTGAAGCCCTTCTCCTCAAGGTTGCCGAGACATCTGATCGCCATGCAGAATGAACATTTTGCAGATTTCAACTTGCCTAAAACCTCCTGCATTTCTTGATGCTATTTGCTCACTCACAATTCTTGAAATTCTCTCTTCTTTTTTTAATTAAAATTGTTTTTTAACTTTTTTAATTTATTTTTTATTCAAGTATAGCTGCTGTACAATATTATATAAGTTACAGGTGTACAATATAGTGACTCATAATTTTTCAAGGTTATACTCCATTGATAGTTACTATAAACTATTGGCTATATTCCCCATGTCGTACAATATATCCTTGTAGTTTATTTTATACCTAATAGTTTGTACCTCTTAATCCTCTACCCTCCTATTGTCCCTCCCACACCTTCCCAATGGTAGGCACTAGTTTGCTTTCTATATCTGTTGAGTCTACTTCTTTTTTGTTCTATTCACTAGTTTTTTAGATTCCACATATGAGTGATATCAGACAGTATTTGTCTTTCTCTGTCTGACATATTTGCCTTAGCATAATGTCCTCCAAGTCCATCCGTGGTGCTGCAAATGGCAACACATGTTCATTCTTTTTTATGGCTGCGTAATATTCCATTGTGTATACATACCACACCTTCCTTTTCCATTCATCTGTTGATTGGACACTTAGGTTGCTTTGACGTTCTCTCTTCTCTTTGTTCCTATGATACAGCTTTCTCCTGGTTCCATCCCAACCTACCTGACTCGTTTTTCCATCTTCTTCTGCAACTCAGAGCTCCCCTTTCTTTGCCCCGCTCAGAATGTTTCTTCCTTCTAGGCTTTGTTCCTACCCAGTAGCTGGTGTTAACATGCACACACATACTGATTCTCCCAAGTCTGTCTCCAGCCTAGACTCCACTTTTAAGCCCCACATTCACCTAAATGTCCCATAGGAACCTGAAACTGAACCTTGCCAAATGCCACCTTCTATCACTCCCTCCCCACCCCAGATCTATTTCTCCCGTGCTCCCTGCCCCAGGAACGAAAACCATGATCCACCCAAACTTAGCACGTTGAGAATAAGTCAAGCAGCAAATCCTCTAAAAGTCCCCTTTGGAAGAGTTCAAAGTTATCTCCTCCCCTCCATTTCCATGGCCCCTCCCTGAGAATCAAATGGTGCTGGGCGTGGAAACCCCTTAACCTAGTACCTGATATGTAGTAAATGGCCAACCAAAGTTAGTTTCCACTATTGCTGGTAATTCTATTATTACTACCATGCTCCTACTATAGGCTTGGACTCTGATTATTTTTCCCCTGGATAACTGCTATAGCTTCCCAATTCCACCTTCCCTTCTCACCCTCTTTCCCTCTGTTTAAGTCATTGCCTCCAAAGTGACATATTTAATGACATCAATCTCAACCTGTTGCCGCACAGCTTAAAAGCCCTCACTCGCTTCCGTTGCCTGCAGGGTATTCCAGCCAGAGCTCGCCAAGCCTCTGCTGGTTGCCTTTTTGGCCCCTCGCAGCTCTTCCTAGCCATACCCACAGGCATTAAAATCAGCAGACAGGTGAGCTGTGACAGTTCCTCCACCAAGCCAGGCTCCCACCTGCCTCCATGCCTTTGCTCTTGCTCTGGAAGGAAAAACCCTCTGAGAAGCTCCCCTGCCCCCGGGTGGTGTCAAATCTCTGCCCCGTGTTCCCTGCGCCACACACAAACGCTTGACCCAGCATCTGTGACGGATACGCATGTGGTGATCCCTCTGCACTAGTGCCCTTAGACCCAGATGGGAAGGGCTGCGCTTCTCGCCTGAGCCTGGCACGGTGCCTGGACATCACAGGGGCACAACTAGCATGAGATGATCGAAGGAATGGTAGCTCAGGTGGCACTTGCACGGGTGAGCTTAACCGAACAGCAGATGTCCTAAACCGGACTATTTCATATCTATTATAAAGATGAAAGTTGTGTCCCTACATGAAGGCAAAGTGCTTCTCCAAACCCCAGCCCTCCAGGGCCTCTGTGCCAGGCTGGGTCCCAGGTCCTGGGGACACAGAGCTTACTTTCTCCTGGGGGAAGTAATGTCACATGGTGACGAGTACTGGGAAAAGGAAAGAAAACCAGGTAAAGTGTTAGTGAGAGACGAGAGGACCAGAGTAACGGAAGTGGGGGGGACACTCTGAGAAGGTGACATTTGAGCTAAGACCTGAGCAATGAGAAGAGGGGACTCTCATAACACCCAGTTAATGGAAGGGTGGTTTTGACCTTGGTCCTGGAGCCACAGAGGAGCCTCAGAAAATGTGATCTGGCTTTATATCATTCTCTCGGCCCCAAATTCATGGCCCTGCGTTATGTGAGACATCAGAGCTCAGACCACAACTGCAGAGAGCGGGGATTCCGGCGAGCTGGGATTTCTGCCTCTTACCTGGGCCTGTGCTTCCTGGAGACCCTCGCCTGCCTCGCTGACAGCTCCTGCTCAGAGGGACAGGCTGGTCCCCAGAAGGGAGCTAGTGGTTCCTCCACCTACGACCCTCTGTGAAGTCCCTCCTAGAGCCCAGAAGCTTCCACCGCCCCTCCTCCACTCGGCCAGCTCATCCTCTCCCCACGAGGCGCCTCTCTGACCATGACCATGTTCCCACTGCTGGCATTCACCTCCCACATTTCGCCTAAATGCATGTTTGGTGCCCGTCCAAAGCCATGATCATTAATGCTCTCTTTCTTGGGGACCTATTTGCCAGATGCTCTCCGCTAAAATATTTCACTATGCTTTCCCTATCACAGCCACTCCTTCCCTTTAGTATTATCTGCCTCTTGTCGACTGTGAAACATGTGCTCTAGCCAATGCTTGTCCTGGACCAGTTGTTTCTAGCACATTCTCGCAGTCTTGACAATCAGAGAAATTGTTAATGCACACGCAGAAATACGCATTCATTTGTTCACTACACGTGCTGGCATTTTCTCTGTCTTTGCAAAGTCCCAGTAGCTGCCAATCCTTATGCATGTCCTACCTGTAAACCACTTACCAACCCTACCACGTATGCGCCCTTATTTTACACACAAGGAAACCGATGGTAGTAATGGTCCCTGCCTTGCAGAGTCCTTCTGAGGATTAGATGAGACAGAGCACAATATACGCTTCCCATGACACCCGTCACATAGATAGCTCTCAGTGATGCTTGTTAGCACTATTAAATAACCTCTTCATTTTCGTTGCTTTAGCTATTAGTTAAGTGAGAGGCAACATCTTAAAAGTTAATGTAACTATAAAAACCAGCATTTTTATTTCAAAGTGATTCTTCTTTTGCTAGCCATCTGCATGACTAGCTTTCCCAAGCCAAGTGGGACAGGTCCGAGTGGAAGGAGACATCAGGAAGACATGTCTTGCCGGGCAGACCCATGAATGGGAGAAAACTCACATTGTAGAAGGTGCAAGGCAAGATGCCACTCTTCCGGCTATGTGGCTAGGACATTGGGAGGGAAGCCAAGTAATCCCACAGTTTGAGAAGAGTTAGGTTTTGCCAGTTCTATCTGCTGAGCCCTGAAACAGTGACCCTGGAAAAACAACCCTTGGAGTATGCTGTGTAGCAACCCCTGTTCAGATAGGCCGAACCCGGCAGCCGGGCAGGTCCTAACTCTCTGGGAACTTGATTTTACAGAATGTATAACATGGGATGATGATGACACCTGCCCCAGAGGGAAGCCTGTGGCTCACAGAGGCAGCCCGGCAAGCCCTGCAAGCAGTGCCCACAGCACACCGTTCATTAAGGTGACTTTCTCTCGGGTGGCTTACATTGGCCTTATCTCTGCACCTTTCTTAGGTCAAGAAGAAGAGAGGTTGGCCCTAGGAACTGCCCTGATGTATGGGGCCAAAAAGTCCCTCAACACAGAGGGCGTCGTCAAATCGAGGTCTGATGTCCACATGAATTTTGAAGTGGAGAATGCCGTGCTGGGAAGAGACTTCAAGGTCACCATCACCTTCCGTAACAGTGGCCCCGCCCACTACACCATCACAGCCTATCTCTCAGGCAACATCACCTTCTACACCGGGGTCGCCAAGGCAGAATTCAAGAACAAGACATTTGATGTGACACTGGAGCCCTTGTCCTGTAAGTTAACGAGGGGGGCTGTTCTCTCCAGGATGTGTCACCTGCTTCCTTGTCTGGCTTTCTATTGATGTTCCCTAATAGCTTCCTGGCCCAGAGCTCAGGAGCATATGAACCACGGGGCAGGACCCACTCTTCCTAGAAAGGCCCCCACTTTCATCTCCATGACTTGTGCACAGAAGCGAGCACTGAAATTTTCAAAGCTTAGAGCCCCATGAGTCGTGAACATTAAATGTCCCTGAACCTCTGGCTACTTACAGGGTGGGCCAAGGATCTGAAGCATCAGCACCTACTGAGCGCTGGTCAGAAATGCAGACTCTCAGGCCCCACCCCAGACCCATGCATTCTAACAAGGTCCCAGGGGGACTGGTGTGCACAGGAGAGTTGGTGAAGCTTGTGTCTCAGAAAGCGGGCCCGCTGGCGGTACCTCTCTCCCAACGTAGGGACAGCTTTGGGGGGCCGCCCAGCGGGAATGGTGTGTTTGGCTTTACCATTTAGCGGGCAGGGAGATCTAAGCTCCGCAGGGTGGGCTGTCTGATGTACAGGGTCGGGAGAGCCCATCCTTGGGAGAGGAAACTCGAGGAAGCTCTGGAGGCTTTGCTCTCCCGGCCATCTCCCGGGGGCCTCTCCCGCACCTCGATCCCTCACCTCCCTTGCATACATGGCCTTCCAAAGCGTCTTCTTCACTATGAAAAATGCAGACTAGTTTAAGTAGGACTGGGATTGACAAGCCGCAGCTTGCACTGGGGACTGCAATTTCGACCTGTCTCATTCCCTTGGGTACCAGTGTTTGGTGTGTACAACAGCTGGTCACTCAATTGGCCAAATGAGCCAACCGGAAGAACCTGGTCTCCAGGCAGGGCACACGGAGTTAGAAAACAGAGCATGTTGAAAGGGTCAACATGGCAGGGCACCAGATCCATTGACCTGACAGGTGAGTCAGGAAAAGAAATGGAAAAAAAGGTATATGAATAATAATTTTTAAAATGCAGAGGCAGGCAAGACTATGATCCCACCTGGGGTGTGGCCAAACCACATGTCTCACTTGTTTTCAAGCTTCCTGGATTCGATGTCTGTCCCAAGCCTCAGGAAGTACCTTTGGGAGGCTTCAGAAGGATATTCCCTGAAAACTGAGAAACTATTCCTAAAATATCCTAATTTCAAGAAACCTACTCAATCTTGAAGGAAGCAAATCCCCCTCGATTCAGTAGACTAGCCAACAATTAAGAAATCACCATAGTATTTGTTTTGGAAACTGGAAGATCTAGCACTTGGAAGAAAGGTAATTCTTACAGAAACGCGTAGTCAGTATAAAGGACTCAGGAGAAAAAACAGTCATCACAGCTGTTTACGACAGACAGACCCAGTGGATTTAGAGGGCCTGAACCTTGGAATTAGACAAATCTGGATTTTAGCTGTGACTGTGTCACCTACTAGTTGTGTGTCCCTAGGCAAATTACTTAAGTAATCTGAGCTCATCTGCACGTGGGAACAATACTACCCACATCCCTGGGTTGTTGATTCACCCCCACCACACACACACACCTTTATTTAATGCCTACAAGTCCAGGTATTATTTTGTGCTGGTGACACAGCAATGAGTTGCTTCTTGACGGTCTCCTGGGAGGAAGTTGGGGGCTCCACAATAAACAATCAAACAAGTGACTATATATGGTTCTGCGTAGAATAGGAAAATACAAAGCAAGGTAAGGAAGACGGAGTGCCGGGGGTGGGGGGGTGTGGTCAAGGAAAGCCCCTCTGATAGGGTGACATTTAACAGAAATCTGACAGAAGGGAAGGAGTGAGCTTTCCAGCCAGAAAAAAAAAGAAAGTAAGTGCAAAGGCCCTGAGGCCAGAGCTCATGTGATGTGTTCAGTGAGCAGCAAGGAGACCAGGGTCAGGAGCAAAGGCATCCAGGAGAGGCTAGTGGGTATAGACAGGTAAAGACCTGGAGGCCCTTGTAACGATTCTGGCCATGATTCTGAGTGAGCTGCAGAGCCTTAAGACGGTGTCGAGCAGGAGTGTGCCCTGCTCTAACTTGGGTTCTGAAAGATCACTTGGCTGCTGTGCTGAGAACAGACTATAGGCGATGTGGAATTGAAGCTTAGAGACTAGTTAGGACGCTGTTGCAATAGTCCCGTGAGAGATGGTGGTGAAGGTGAGGGAGGTGGTGACAGCTACCAGATCTGGGTGTTTTCTGAAGGTAGAGCCCTCGGGATTGGTTGACAGGTTGGATGGGTGGCGTGAGAGAAGGGGGCTGTGGAGGAAACTAAATGAGATAATATATGCAGAAGGCTTCCCGCAAGTAGGCTCCCCATAAATGCTAACTTCCAACGTGTTTACACTTTGGGAAACTGAGACCAGAAAGGTGAGTTGACGTGTTCAAGGCCACACATAACAATTAGAGGCGAAGCAGGTACCAGAGGCCACATCCCATTCAGGCAGGTGTGGTGAGCCAGCCCCTTACTTGTGCCCTGTTGCCTGGGGTCCAGCTGCCCCTCACTCCCCTGGACAAGGAACTATACGCCATCCTTTTCCCACCGCACTAGGGTTCCCTCTCGCAATCTCCTTCCCCTTCTCTCCATGATCCAATAAAAGCCCGAGCTTACGTGAGTTAGCGGGCTAGAACGGCATGATACATTAGCCATCTCAGTCATCGATCTAGGGATACCGAAGCCTGACTCAGTATCAACACAGCTCCCGCACACTCAGCCCACCCCAAGGCTTGTCCTCAATAACCTGAAGGGAGTTGAAGACTGTTTCTTGCTTTCCCCTGCATGTAGGTGGCACTAACGGCATGCGATAAATTGCAACCTAAAATCAATTGCAATATATGGCAAAAAGCCACAGGATCTAGACATCGATCAAGCAGGTCAGGGTACGATCCTAAGAGAGTCCGTCGCAAAGAAAGTTTTCCAAGTAGAACGGGAAGCGTATTTTCCACATTGATGATGCAAGGGAATGTGTAGGCTAGAATCAGCTGGGAGGATCTGAATAACTGAAACCTCCCATACCTTCAAAGGTGCTATCGTTTCCACTTGGCTATATTTAGTTTTCTTTGCTCTTTGGAAAAGAGATGAAGCAGCTCCTGTCTGTGTCCCCCCCTGGCTTTCCCCAGACACCGTAAATGGTATTGGCAGGGTCCCAGCTCCACCACTCAGAGAATGAAAATCTCTTCTTCTTGCCACATTTAATAAACTTTATCTAGAACAATTTCTTGTGTGGTGGCAAAACACAGCATTTACATAATGTACTATTTCAGGAGCCCTGTTCCCTTGGGCTCAGAAACACAGCCCAGTTTCTTTAGTGCCAAGATTTAGAGGATGTTCTACCTCAGAGAATGAAGAGTCCCGAGGCTGATATCAAGGCAGCGAGAGCCTCTGTAACGATGTCAAGCACATCTCGCCAACCTAAACAGCCCAGTGGTCAAACACGGCCCTCTAGAAATAGCTAGAGGATGTCCTTTTGTTATTATTATTATTACCGGAGGCAGCTAGAGGCAAAATGCGTGTTCTTCAAGGCCTGTCACTTTGCTGCTCCATCTGGCGAAGTGAAAACAACCCCCATGTGCTCGTCTGAGGTTGTCTCCAACTGAGGGACAGAGCCTTAATCTCCTGGACGATTCACTGCTCGGGGAGCCATGGAGGAGGCAAGGTCCAGGCTCAGTCCCAAAGAAGGCGGCATGAGTAGGTCACCCAAAAAGGCAGAATTTGAGGGTCAAGGTCAAGACGAGGTCTTCGATTCCAAAGGCCAGCTCTAAGTGGAATGGGACTGCCCTAGGCAGTAGGCCGAGTTGCTGACTGCTTGTCTAGGGCGGACCAGTACGTTCTAATAACTCTGCATAGCCCGTGGCCGTCTCTCAGCCTGGGCACCACGAACTTTCAGACCGGACAGTTGTTACGGGGCCTGTCCCGTGTGTTGTGGGATGTTTAGCTGCATCCTTGGCCTCTACCCGATAGATGCCAGTAACAACCTCCAGCTGTGACAACCAAAAGCATCTCCAGACGTTACTAAACACCCCTGGGGGGCAAAATTGCGCCCCGTTGACAACCACTGGTCTAGGATGACCATCCTTTCCATTTTGCCATCAATTTCCATTTTGCCAGGAATTGGGTGCATTCTGGGGTGCCAGACTTTAAGTTTCAAAACGGAGACCGCCCTAAGTCCACCCAATTCCGCCCTAACACCGCCCCATCTCCTGCTACAACCTCCTATCTCTGGGAGCCCCTCAAACTTGAATAGGTACCATCTGAGCATCACATTCAAATACAGATCCTGATTCCCTAAGTGTGGGTGGGGTTAGAGAACCGGTGGCAGGCTCTTACAGGGCTGATCTGGCGGTGGGAAGGGCGGGTCCCCCTAGTTGTTGAGCAGTACTTCTCAGCCCCGCTGCATGTAAGAGTCATCTGCAGAATTGTAACACAAAGCCTGGGCCCCAGCCGCCAAGATTCTGATTGAATTGGCCTGGGGTGGGATCCAGCAGGGCAGGTTTTTAAATGTCCCTAAGTGATTGTGAGGTAAAGCCAAGACTGGGTGGTCACAGCACCTACTCATCCACGCAGAGACGTTGAGGCAGATGGTAGGCACGGCCTGATGCACTGTCGTCTGGGAGCCCAAAAGGCAGGAGACCTCCCTGTGCCCTGGAGTTCACCCCACAGGGTCTTCCATCCCGGGTCCTGGACGGCCGCTCGTGAGGGAGGGCTAAAATGAGCCACCCTCTACACTTGAAACTATCAACCTTGGGAATTGTTTCCTTCAATAACTTCCACCGGAGGGAGGAATCTTTGGCCAAAGGCAGACATTGAGCAGGGAAGCCATGGTGGAAACATTCGATTCCATGCAGCGGGGACGGAGGCCCCTGGCTCTGCCCAGGCCCGGGCTCGGCTGGCAGGAGAACTGCCCTTTGCCCTTAAGAATCCTGGGCTCTGGGAAATGAGAGTGAGAGAAATTGGGCAGCGCCGCCAAACAGAACCTCACGGCTGTGGTCAGAGCCGCAAGACAGGATTCCCATCCTCAGCCCGGATGGTGAGCAGAGGGGGGCCAGGACCATGCCCTCCCTCCACCTGTCATCCTCACTGGCTCGTCCCCAACACCTAAATGCTCCCCTTGTCGGTGCCTTGAGATCACAGAGGTCTTTTAAGTTGCAAATAGCAGAAGGGGTGGGAGAGAGTTGCATGCCTGTGGTGAAAACTGGTTTCAACTGCTTCTTTCTCTTAAATAGAAAAATCAAGCCAGATTGGTACAATACAAGTTGGAGAGAAAGTGTGGAGCACAGGAATCAAGGAAAAGGTTTAGGCCGTTGACAGCTTTGCTCGAGCGTGGCCCGTGGCCTGCGTAAGATGTGTCTTATCACGGGAGGGCACGTGGCACGGTGGCCGTGGACATCACTGTCCCACATCTGTCACCTTGGGGCTGTTTCTGCCGAAATCCAAGCAGCCGCAGCTAAAACCCCTTAGTCCTTGATTTTAAACCTCTTTGTCACGTTGCATTTTACAACAGCAAAAGCACTGTTGGGAAAATTTGACACGTTTTCTCTAGGAAGACTTTACTGAATGTGAAATTTCCAGCACATTCTTTACCCCAGAAGCCGGAGAGCTTCTTGTCCCTGATGGGCTCTGTGTTCCACTTGCCCTCACCTGTGTGTGTTCCTGGTGGAGACTGTGCTAGCGTGGCAAAGATGGGGCCCTCAGGGAAGAGTGAAGCAGCTCCTACCCCACGTCCTGACATCGCCATGTTTTTTTTCCTGCTGTCAGTCAAGAAAGAGGAGGTGCTGATCCAAGCGGGCGAGTACATGGGCCAGCTGCTGGAGCAGGCGTTCCTGCACTTCTTTGTCACAGCCCGTGTCAATGAGACCAAGGATGTTCTGGCTAAGCAGAAGTCCATTGTGCTGACAATCCCCAAGGTCATCATCAAGGTCAGTGTTAGCATCTCAGATGAGGGAGAAAGGCAAGGTTGTTAGTGTTTATGAATATGTGTGTGTGTGTGAAAGTGTGTCCTGCTCCAAAAAAAAAAAAAAAAAGAACTAGGATCCTCCCGTTCTTTGAAAGAAGTAAACCACCCTATACACTGACATGCACATATAACACTTTTCTCTCCTCTCCAGATTTAAATATATAGACTTGGCTGCAGATATAAATATAACCTGGGGGTATAAACACACTTGTGGAGGAAGATAGAGATGTGTAAAGGATGCAGATACGTGGAGCTCAGTGTCTCCAGAATAAAGTAGGCCAGGCATGGCATCAAACAGAAGCCGCCTGGATCCCCTCCCACCTGCCTTTAGGACTGTACCGTTCTCCATGAAGCTATCGCTGTATACAGTAGAACGCACAAACCGAAACGTCAGCGTGATGATCATGACTTGTCATGTGTGTCTACACCTGGCAACCACCAGCCAGATGCAGACACAGAGGATTTGTGACATCCAACACCCCAGAAATCTCCCTCACGCCTTTTGCAGTCCATCACTCTCTCCTCCGTCACCGAGACAGCCATTGCTCTGACCTCTATCACCGGAGGGCCTTTTTTGTCCGTTTGGCTAATAGTCGTTTTAACGTTGTCTCTCCATTAGCCGCCCTCTCTGTCCAAATGTCTCAAAGGCACTTGGCAGTGGAGAGGTGAGCATGGGTGAAAGGGCAAGGCAAATAGGCAGCCTGTTTGCTCCCACTTCTCAGGACCACTGGCAGCGTCCATGGCCACATCCCCGAGACACCTCCTGCCCTGGGAGCAGAAACCCAGGCGTCCATCAGGGTTCTTGGGCTGTGACATCTCGTGTCAGCCTTCTCCAGGGCTTGGAGACCTTTCCAAGTGATTGAGTGATTAGCACAGAGCTGAAGGTGCATTCCTCTAACGTGGTAGGTAAATCAAAATGTTAGAGGCACTCATATTTTAAAGCCTCTAGAGGTGGGCTGTTGGCAATGGGCGGGCAGGGAGCGGTAGGCCTCGTGTCTCTTCTGAATCGTTTGCTGAGAATCACTTGTAAAGCTAATAATGTTGTGTAGCATTCAAAATGGCAGCCTTCCCCCTGGGTCCAGTGCCGCGTGGACGGCCCTTGAGGGGCCGATGAGGGGACGATGAGTCCCACCAGGCCGACATGTAGGGCCCCGGAGGAAGAGAACCCCAGGCCCTCCTTTTCTAGGAAGGATTGAATCTTCACGCCTCCTTGCTTCTTTCACCCCGGTCACCTACACAAGAGGCCTTAAGAGATAGCATAAAAGTGAGGGGTGCAGGTCTGCAGGCAGAACAGGGAAGTGGTACTGGGGTTCCTGCAGAGGAACCGCCTCTCCCCTGAGCATAAGGCGCTCGTGCCATGACTGGGGCGGCCTGCCCACCCGCCACGTGGCGGCTGCCCTCGTGGCGGGCTCTCCTGGGACACGTGCGGTGCCCCACAGGCCTCTCCCGGAGGCTGGGGGAGACCTCCTTTCCCGCTGCTTCAGGAGCTCAGCCTCTGAACCTTTCCCATCAGAGGCGAGGCCCACACACTCACCTAATTATGAACTGGCAGCTTGTCCCCATGAAGGGCTCAGGAGAGAGCTCTCCCCAGCTGGGAAGTGATCCAACCCCAGCATAAAATAGAATTTAATTGCCCCGCTGGTAATAAACTGGATGAACACAGGAAACTGATAACTTTCATCTTTTAGACCTCATTAACTGAAGGATTATTGACTAGTCATCTTCTGAGTTTACTCAGAGAGCAGTTTAACTCCCCACGGGTAGAACCCAAATCCCTTCTCCTGCAGCTCAAGTGACCTGGACGGGGAGGGTGTACTTTACTTTACACAGAGTTGTGTGGGTTTTTTGCTTTGTTTTGTGTTGTTTTTCAATTTCCATAAGGGTGTCAAAAAGGCAGTTCTTAGAGGTAATGCATTTAGAGGGTAGGGTCATTTGACTGGGACTCTAGCAGGAGAGAGATGGAAATTGGTCCAGGAGTGCTCAGGAAAGCAGGCAGGCGCATCCTCACAGAAGCGGTCGCTTAACCGCTAACCTCACCAACCGTATTAGCCCCGAGGACAGACTAAATCCGAGCCGCGGAAGAGGTGTTCCTGGGTAAAGTCCCTCATACCCTGGAAGCCACCCAGGTGTCCCTGAGCTGTGAGAGGCCCCAATTCCAGAAACTGGCTAATGGACTGGCGACCAGGATTCTAGTTAGTCTACTGGAGGCATGGGGTACGGACCGCGGGCATCCAGACGGCAGGTATCCTGAAAGCGACTGCGGTGGGGGGAGGACACAGACAAAAGGAGGAGTGGGGAAGGGAGGAGAAAAGAAATATACATTGAAACAAATGTTACCCAGGAGACCTCAGGGCGGGAGTCAAATAAACTGCATAAACAGGAGTTGGAGAGGAAGCTAAATGCAGTGAAAGTACAAAAGCACGGGGGCTCAGAGGTCCAGACCACATGGGACACATGTCCCCAGGTTCTAAGAAAACGCTAGAACACTTGGTCCATCTCTCTGAGCCTGGGACTGGCCCACAGCTTACAGAACCTCCCAAGGTCACTATGCTGAAGACACAGGATGAGAAGGTGTGAGAGACAAGGGTCAGGACGGAGGATCCCCCCACTCCGAGGCAGGAGGGGGAGGGGGTGAGACTGGCACATAGTGCTGACAATGACAGTAGCTATGAGTACTGAGGTCTACGCTATTATGCTTCTCCTGTGCTATCTTATTTAATCCTCATTTCCACCCTACGAGGTGGGCAGTATTGTACCCATTTTACAGATGAGAAATCTGAGAGGCCCAGAGGAGGCAGTGCCCTGTAGCATGGTGGTCAAAACACAGGCTCTGGGACCAAACTACCTGAACTCAAAGCCTGTTTCCTCAACACACTGGCTGTGTAACCCTGGACGCATCACTTACTGTCTCTTAGCTCCTGTTCTCTCAGCTGTTTAACAGAGACCATGGCAAGTCTTACTTCGTAGAGCTGTTGCGAGCGTAAAACGAAATAATGGGTACCTAACGCCTAGCTCACGGTCAACGCCGAGTATGTGCTGGTTGTTGATATTGTCCTTGTTACTGGTCACAAGCCACTTGCCTGTGATCACCTGCCTGATAAGGGAGGGAAGGAAGCTTCCAACCCAGATCTTACTGATCTGGAAGCTAGTACAGGTAAAGGCTCGGCTACGTCGCTCTCACACTGGAACTTTCACCAGAATAGAAGATGGCGACTGCATTTACCGAACAGCCTGGTGTTTCCGGGGAGGAGAGATCACAGGAGTTGGAGTGCAGTGGGGTGTCAAGGGCTAAGGCTGTAGAACCATAGATGATCCTTGGTGAGTGGATAACATTCAGCCGGTAGAGATGGATGGAGATACCACTCCAGATGTTAGGGGAAAAAAAAACATAAGCAAGGGCGGTGTGGGGAGCGGCTGGAAGCTGCCGCAGCGGGAGTGCAGGCTGGAAGCAGGTGACTAGTGAAGAGAGCCCAAGCAAGGCAGCCTGGGGCCACTTTGAGGTATGGCTAAAAGGTTTGGATGAGAGCTTCCCAAGTGATCTGAGAACAGGGGGGCTTCAGTGGAGCTTCTAGAGCACGAATGTAGCATCATTGTCAACTCTGACCTCCCAAGAGTCGGAGCCTCTTGCATTTCTCCCTTCTCTTCAAAGCCTTTGCCCAAAGCACTGTCTCCTGGGAGACCCAGCTCAGCCTGGGGGCTGGAGCTGCCTGAGGGCTAGTTTGCAGCTTTTCTTACCCAGCTCCCTTTCTAGAGCAAAGAGACACCAACCTGGACCACGATGGGGCCCGCCTGTCTGGATCCACATCACCGTCAACCAAAGCAGTTAGGCCAGTGGACACATCCTTATATCCTAAGGACCCAGTCTTGCATTGCATTCGTCCCCGTGAGCGCAGATATCGGAACTGGGTTAAACTGTGCTCCCAGCTGACTCATCCCGGCACCCACCACGCATGAGTCACAGTGTGTGAACCTCATGCGGAAAACGGCAGGGAGAGGCAGTCATTAAACTTTAATGAGCACACATCTCTTTTCTCAGGCTATCAAAATATTTTGATGAGAAAAGCATATTTTATTAAAATCAGACATAGAATTTGTCTCTGCCTTCCCACGTGTTGATTGTTGTTAAGAGGCTTTAAGTCAGGAAAAGATTCTTCAGCCTTTTGATGTTTAAGGAACGGCTATTTGGGGGAGGGGACGGGGGCAACAGAGGGCATTCAGCTGGTCTGCCGGCTAGAGGCTGGTTTGCAGGAGTCGTGGTGTGTGACATGGGGGCAGAGTGCCGGTGGTTTCCTCCCAGTCTTGGGGAGCAGTGAAGCTTTCACAGTTTTCACGTCCTCACCCAAGTCAACTAGAGCAGGGACGCCGGGGTGGGGGGAACCCTTACAGCCCCTTCTGTAGAGAAGCCCCCCAGCACAGGGGCTTGGATGGCTGGACCCGGACATCCCGGGTTCCTAATTCTACCTGGGCTGCTCTGGGCTAATTCGTCAACATCTCAGATGTAGAATGGGTCCAGGAATACTGCTGACCTTGTTGGGTTGCTGGGAGGGATAATAGAAATAATCCTTATAAAGAGCCTAACCTGGTACCTTGATCACAGTAAGTACGTGATGAAGACCAGCTTCTGTCAGCTTCCATCACGTGGCATAGCCACCACCAAGTCTCCAGACCTTTTCTCCCTTTCCTGCTTCCTCTCATCCTCCTTCTTTCTCCTCTCTCTCCCTCACACACACATCCTCTCTCTCTGAACTTCCCTGTCCCTTTTTGCAAAATAACACACTCATAATACTAGTCCCAATGTTAACTGCAATCATATATAAAACCCAAAGTGGTTAAGGACTAAATCTGGGCCGTTTCTGAGAACGCTTAGCCCCTGCCAGGACCGGTGGCTGCTGGTTGGTGTTTGCTCCCTGCCCGCCCAGTCCTCTCTGTGCTGGGGGTTCTGTAGTCAAACCCCTGACACTTGCTCAGGGCAGGAGCCGCCCTCTGGCCAATGCTCACCTGGTGGCCTTGAAACCGACCCCTGGGCGTTGAGCACTGCATTGTTCCCTGTGGGAGCCTCCTGAGAGGGGGCCGGTCCCGAAGAGCCTGGAGGAGACTTGGGGGACAGAGGAGAGGTGGTCACGTGTTCCCCCATGACCTCCTTTCAGTATCTGGGAAAACAACTCCCAGTGCCATTTAAAAGTGCTCGGGTCCCACCGCATCTTTAGTATTATCGTGTAGGACAGTCCTGTAGCCTTTTCAGAACATGATGAGACACCAATAGGCTCATTCTCTCCTATGAATGAGGAACAATTTTGCTAGGAAAAAAATAAAACCACTTTCTATGTATGTGATTTTAAAAAGTTACAGCCATCAACAGACCATAAACCAACAGGTGGCCCTAGATTTTAAAAAAAAAAAATCTTTTAAACTTTTAAAATAAGAACAGTTGACCGTTTCCAAGATTTTTTTTCACACACATTTTAACGCGCCTCCCTGCTTCCGCCACCCCAGGTTGTACACAGTCCGCACAAGTGCAGGAGCTGTCCTGGAGTGGCATTGACATGATTTCAACATGCGTTTGCTCATTACTTATCTGTTCTGTTGGCCAAAAGAATTTTTCGGTATTTCTCCATCCCGATGTTTAGTCACTCACTCATTTATTTAATCATTCTACAAAGAGTTATTTGGTGACCAGGGGCACTCCTCTTGCACCAGGCAGTGTAGCCAGGGCCTAGGAAAGGGGGTAATTCCTAGACATCAACCAGCAGAATGTCCTCCCGGCACTCTGGACCTGCAGCGGTGAGGAGAAGGCAGGTCACGTGGGGAAGGTCCCTGCTGCCCACCCCCCCGGGTGGTGGCTTCCTCTGGGTGGCTCCACTCCAGACCAGATCCGACACCTGTGGGAGCTGTGCCCACACAGTGGATAATGAAGGGACCAAATCGAGCCCACTCGCCACTCACCAAGCCACACAGCCTGGCAGGACGCTGTGTCCACTGGAAAAGGGGCTCCCTTTCCTAACTAGCACAGATGCACCGGTGCCGGCTCCACGCCCAGATCGCTTCGGAATCAAGACACTGTCTTGGCTTTTCTTAACCACCACTGTGCTGCTGTGTTCTAACTGGAGCCCACCACTCACCTGAGGTCGAGTGTAAAATCCTCTTCGTCCCTCTTCTGCCCGTGCCCGTGGCAGCCCCAATTTTAACCAGAGAAGAGCAAAGCCGGCAGGGATGCTACGGCGGACGCCTGGGCCAATCTCCTCCAACATCCCAGTTCATGTGTTGTTTTACTTTTTAACCGGAGGACAGGTTAAAACTGGGGAACCACCTGAGGAATAGTGAGTGTCCCCAAATGCTTGACAGCCACCAGGTACATGGTGAGACTTAACTGCAGTTTCACTTCATTCCGTGAGAGCCTAAATACCTGCAGCTTTCCATCGAGGCAGAAAATGAACAAAACTCTGTGTCTAATCATCCCGAACCCCAGCCCCTAAACCGTTTCTCCTGCCGTGTTTCCCACCGAGCATGTTTCTCCCTCCGGACCTCCCGTGGGTTCTCCGTGACTCTGACACGTGTTCCAGTCACCAGGAAGCACCCCTGCCGTGTCCACAGCCCTTCAGTGGGAGACTGGAGCAGGGCACGGGGTGTGGGCTTCTCCACATCTCTTTAGAAAGTGTCAGTGGAGGCCGCCAGCTTCTCTCCTCTGTGCTTCTCGGCTCCGGCACCTGAGAACCCGAATCCACATCACTCCCCACGGGGGAACTTGAGGCTGAGGAAGTCCTCCTGGTCACCCTGGCAGCAGTGTCTCCCTCCAAACCTCCATGGCATTTAGGGTCAATAATTGCGATGTTGCAGGTGCTCTGCCAGGTCGCTTCACGTACGATGTCACACTGAATCTTCCCAAGAACCTCGTAAGAAACCAAGGCCCAGAGAGTTCAAGTGATCGGCCCGAGGACACACAGCAGTGGTCCCTGGTCTTCGGACCCTGAGTCCAGCATGCTTTCCCCTCAGCGTCCCTCAACCATGGTCACTGTCTTCGTCCTGGCCACCACAGTGGTGCCCTCAGTGCTGCCGTAAGCCATCTGTGGAGAAAATCAAAGTCTGTCTGTGAGGTCCCACCATGAGGCGCTCTGAGCAGGTGAAGTCCACGGACCTGGGGAGGGTCCCAGGCAGGGTACCACCAGCCATGGCTTTACATGCTCGGATAGCTGACTCTCTCTCCATCCTCTGTTGGTCCCGGAGGATCAGGCGGTGGGTTACTCCATTGGCCAGGAGAGCACGTCCCAGACTCTCTGTGAGCGAGGCCTCCACTGGAAGGGGAACATGTCCCCCTCCCTCTCAGCACAGCTGTGGGACAAACTGCATTTGAGAATGAAGACGAAAACCACTGGTAACTGGGGTTCCTAAAACAGGCTCTCTGTGCATTCCTGTTCACACGGAAGCAAAGTAAAACAGCAAGAACGGCAGATCTCATCTACCTTGTCGTATGATCAGTGTGCTTGAGCTACTGGCTCTTTTTTTAAAAATGATGTCTCTATCTTTACCCCGAACAGCACCTCCTGTAATCACCAAGTGATACAGTATATCAAGGCCTCAGTCACATTGTCACATTTTACCCTGGCGTAGAAATCTGCTTCTTTCCCCACAAAGTCAAAAAGAAGGAGTTGAGTAGTAATATATATGTTTTCAAATTTAGCTCAGAATCGAGTTGTAATCACTGTGCTCGATGGTAGCTTAGTGATGGCAAAAGGTAATACTGCAAATGATTCTTCAGTGGGTTTCAGGAAATAAAGAAGCTATTTTCGGCAGAAAAGGTTACTATTTTTGCCTCTCTGCTGTCAGAGATGACAGTGTACGTAGTGCTTAAAGATGAAGGCTTTGGAGTCAGAAAGACCTAGATTCATATCTGGGTCCTGCCAACTTACAGGCTCTGTAACCTGGGGATTTTGTTTGTCTTCTGAGTTTTAGTTTCACATCAATAGAATGGGGATAATGTTCATGTCCACTGCCGAGTCCATAGAGGATCAAACAAGATAATGTAAGTGAAAGGAAGCCTAAGTAAACACTAAAAGTAATGTGAGTTGCTATTATTATTACTTACCAGAGTCGGCGCAGCGGGTGGTTAAGCAGTGACTCTGGCGCCAGGCTGTCTGCATCCAAGTCTCGCTTCCCCTACTTGCTGTGTGAACTTGAACAGTTCACTTCACTTCTTTGTGCCTCACTTTCCTCATCTGTAAAATGAATTCTCATAGCGTCTACCTCATAGGGTCGTGAGGATTAAATGAGTTAATATAAGAAAATCCCTTAGCAGCATCGTCCAATAGAACTTTCTGTAATGACGGGAATGCCCTAAACCTGCACCTTCCAATATGATAGCCACTAGACACATGTAGATGCTGAGTACTTGAACTGTGGCTAGGACAACTAAAGAACTGAACTTTAATTTCATTCCATTTTAATTCAGTTAAATTTAAATAGCCCCTTGTGGCTGGTGGCTACCACATTGGACGGTACAGACTTAGAACATCGCCTGACTGTCGTAAAACCTGACCGTCGTCAAAAAAAAATTTGCATTATTTAGTCAAGGCGAACCTAAGTGGGCTAGTGAGAAGCAACTGTGGTGCCGGTGCTGGTGAAGTGGTTTGCAAACAAGCAACTGCCTGTTACCAACAGTGACCATAGGGTGGGGAGGAGGGGAAAAATCATTTTCCACTAATTCGTGGAATCCATGATGGACAGCACTTGAAGTAAGGGCTGTGACGTGAACTAATAAATCATGTGAATTACATTGACAACTAGGTTCATTCTTTCTCAAACTTTTTCCTTCATTTCAGTTTTGATTTTGAATAGTTATTATACATGTTATAAAGCATATACTCCATGGAAGAGGGCTTCTGATTTCCTAAAAGGTAACTTCCTCCCAAAAGTGTGTGTGTGTGTGTGTGTGTGTGTGTGTGTGTGTGTGTGTGTGTGTGTTTTAGTAACTTTCTTGTTTATCAGAGAAACAGAATACTGATCGTTATGGAACAGCATAAAAGACAAGAACTCAGTATGTCAATATCGGTGAAGGGTGTTTAACTTGAAAATGCATCATATTTTATGTCAGTATAAAAAAACCAGAAATATTTTAAATGGAATATTGAAAAAAACCAAGGTGCAAAAGTATTTGATGTCACTGAGTATGACATATGCTTCATCCTTTTCTCTGGTCCAGGTAATGTCCGGTCTTCTCTATAGTGAACACACTGCGAATTGCACCCCACTTAAATCAACACATAATATGAAAATACTATGTATAATGCTCCCTTTTCCTTGAAAGCGGGAGGAAATACCTCCACTTAAATTGCCTAAGCAGAAGACAGCGATGCTGAGTGCTGGGCAGGCTTTATATTTGGTTTGGTTTGTGTTTCTAAGTTTCGTTATTATCTCAGCAGTCAGGTAAAGGACGTTTAAATCCGGGTGCAGGAGACCAGTGTCAGAAAAGGGACACGAGCCTTTGTTAATTGCAAAAGAAACACTCTACGACCCGAGAAGGGTCCCCTCCTTCAGGCTCCAGTATCAGGGAAGGCTGAGAAGTACTTATATACCCGCTCCGGCAGCTAATAACAGAGGTCATATCTGGAAGCAAAATGATTTGGTATGCCACGTGAAATTATCTGAGGAGGCTTCATCTTCTAATCATATTCAGATCTAAAGCCTATCTCTGAAGGCCTAAACCCTGGGCCAGCCTTTCAAATACTAAATTCCCCTTATTTCTGCCATCAGTCACCTGGAAGGGTCCACTTTGCTTTCCACAGCAGAAGAATCTTCCTGTAGAGGTAGCCTGCCAGTATGTAAAGGATCCTTAACTTGGAGCCCATCAGTCCCTTGAGGGCCATGGATAGATATCCTGGGTCTGTAGTGAACCCCCTAAAACTACCTGCAAAGTGTATGTATCTTGTATTTGTCACTGTGTGTTTGTCCGTGGGAGGAAGGGTCAGTAGCTATTATCAGATTTTTAAGGGGTTGTCCCCGTAATCTCAATGGCATACCACGAAGAAAGCAGATGACTCCAAAATATTTTTCCCCCAAAATCAAAGTGATCATAGCAAACACTTTCACCAATAGTGTCGCTAAAGCAGTCCCACTTTCTCCAACTTAGACAGCTTTTGTAAATGTTATCTTTATCCTGTATTTTTAGAAACCAAAAAGTGTTCTGAAATTTTTTTCAACTTAGGAAAAATATGTTGGATGCGCTTGAGAATTAAACCAAAGATTCTATGTAAAGTATTCTAATAATGCACTTTTATACAGTCATCCCTCGGTATCCATGGGGATTGGTTCCAGGACCCCTGCAGATACCAAAACCCATATCCACAGGTTGAGCATCCACAAATTCAACCAACCTTACATTCTGCTGTGCATGCCAGGTTGAGGACCACTGAGACACATTGCTTGGCATACAATCCATGCTTTGTAGGTGACACCTGTGGTTGTCATGACCATAATCAGTGTCTGCTCCACCCCGACTCCTCTTTCCAGCCCTCCACCCATCCCACCTTAGCGGGTGGAGACTTGAATGTAATGACCATGGAGAATTGGTTGCAATTTTCATTTTTCTTATAGATTTTTTAAATCCCATAGACATAAATTTAGCCATCAACATGTCTTAAAGAGTAAAGCCACTATTTACAATGGCCAGGACATGGAAGCAACTTAAGTGCCCATCAACAGATGAATGGATAAAGAAGATGTGGCACATCTATACAATGGAATATTACTCAGCCATAAAAAGAAATGAAATTGAGTTATTTACAGTGAGATGGATGGACCTATAGACTGTCGTACAGAGTGAAGTAAGTCAGGAAGAGAAAAACAAATACTGTACACTAATGCATATATACAAACTCTAAAAAAAAACAAGGTTCTGAAGAACCTAGGGGCAGGACAGGAATAAAGACACAGATGTAGAGAATGGACTTGAGGACACAGGGAGGGGGCAGGGTAAGCTGGGACGAAGTGAGAGAGTGGCATGGACATATATACACTACCAAATGTAAAATAGATAGCTAGTGGGAAGCAGCCGCATAGCACAGGGAGATCAGCTCGGTGCTTTGTGACCCCCTAGAGGGGTGGGATAGGGAAGGTGGGAAGGAGATGCAAGAGGGAGGAGATATGGGGATATATGTATACGTATAGCTGATTCACTTTGTTATACAGCAGAAACTAACACACCATTGTAAAGCAATTATACTCCAATAAAGATGTTAAAAAAAAAAAGAGTAAAGCCATAAGGTTCTAATTCTTAATGCTAGAGCCAATGAGCGAGAATCTTCTTCTCTGGGCAATGGCCTTCCTCTTTCCCTCTATTCACGAGAAAGGCTCATTTCCACATGATTTTTCCTGTGTTATAGACTGCTTAAAGAATAAGGCAGTATAGTGCCTGGGTTGATGTATAGAAAACTCAACCAACCAATAAATTTCATTTTTAAGCAGTCAACCTAATATAACAAATATCTACTGGACACCAGCTAGATGCTGGAGTTGAAAGTGGGCTAAAATAAGGTGAATAAAGCAAACTACCCCAAGTATTGCTAATCCAAAAAAGTATGAGCTGTAATGTATTGAGCCTTTGTCAATGCGCCATGCATTGTGTTGGCTGCTTTAAATGTGTTAACTCAACTTGCTCCTTTCCTGTGATGGAAGAACTACTGATATTATCTCCTTCCCAAGTTATTTAGAGCTTATACAGACCCATCCACTTGGCATACAAAGCCCCTAGACGAACAAACAAATACTATAGCCCCCTGGTCACTTTCCAGCACGTCGTGTTGATGTTGGGAAAGCATATAGTCCCAAGTGTGTGGTACATCATGAACACAGCATAAGAACTAATAATAATAACAACAGCAATAATAATAGCATTCTACGTAGATTACCCCATAGGAACGCCAGTCCTGTTTCAGAGACAAGAAAACTGAGTCTCAGAAAGGTTGGAAAAGTCACCCAAGGCCCCACTGCTAGGAAGCGTTGGAGCTGTCCTTGAACTCTGGCCACTTTGCCAAATACCCGATACTTCTGACACTTGTGATGGATAAACTCACCACAAAAAGCCTTACAGCCTCCTGGACGCAGATGCTGTGGCTGCAGAGGAAAAGTCCCTTTTGCCTATTTTAGTGTCCAGATTCCTCTCCTTCAAGTTCAACGGTGAGGCCTCCCTCCTCGGACATATTTCTTTCTAGAGTGCCTCCAAGTAAGAAGGCGCAGGCCCTGTGGAGTGTTTTCTTCCTCTTGAACTCAGAGATCCCTCCTGTCCCGGCAGGAAACTTGAACCCCTTCCAGGATCAGAGTTCGCCTGGCTGCCCTCACCACGGAAAGCTGCTGCTACACCAGATGCACTTCCACCTCCTGCTGAAAGCCACAGCTGGGGGCCACGGCTGTTCACCTCAATTCTAATTAGGGTGGTTTTCATAATGGGGAAACGAGTGCGATTCTAATTAGTAATTGTCCCATCTTTTTCTCGATAGGTATCCCCCAGTCAAAGCGATAGCCTCGTCGCACTGGTTCCCTTGCCAAAAAGTGGTCATGCTGTAAAACACAAGAAAAAGTAAAGAGGGCTAAAGATACAGGGGAGCATAAACAGGTGTTATGGGCTGCTAAGGAACTTCTCTCTCTCCCAATTCACTTCTTAGGTCCATGGCGCTCAGGTAGTCGGTTCTGACATGGTTGTGACCGTTGAGTTCACCAATCCTTTAAAAGAAACTCTGAAAAATATTTGGATTTACCTGGATGGTCCTGGAGTGACGAAACCCATAAGGAAGATGTTCCAGTGAGTGCTGGGAAAGTGGGGAGGTGAGGTGGGGTTGTAGGAAGTTCTGTCTCTCTCCGTGTTTTCCAAACTCACATCCAATCCCCAGCGAACACGTCTGAGAAGCTGCTACCTCCAAAAGCACAGCGTTGCTTTGACCAACACTTCCATCATTCAATCCTTAAAACCACCTCAATGGGGGGAGCACTATAATTAGCTCGCTTTGGTGGTGGAGGAATTTGAGGCTTTGACAGGTTGACTGGTTTGTCCCAAGTTGTGCATTTTATAGAAGTAAGCCAACATCCAGACGTGGCTGGCTGATTGCAGATCCCGAAGTTCAAGAAGTTTGCCATACTCCTTCCTCGTGTACTCATTCTTCTCGTATTTACGGAGGTATCACGCTAAAAGATGTCCCTTTTCTTGAGTCCTTTCTTTCCAACCCCACCTCCAAGATCTTACCAACCGGCTCTCTAGAACTGTTGCTTTCAGTAAAACAAAGGTGAGCCTAGAGAGTTCTAGACTTGGTTCCCTATTCAAGGGACCAACGACCGCCCTGCGCTCTGTAGTAACATGAATGAAACTCTGCTTCTTCCACACCTCGCGCCATTAGATTGTGCCCTACAGTTCTCAGCTTCTGTGACTTCTACTGACAAAGAGTGTCACCCATTCCGTGTTCAGGTACTTCTAGTCGTTAGAAAACAATTCCACCTTTCAATCCCACCGATGATCCAAACCCCGTCATCTGGACCTGTATACAGAGTAAGGCACATTTGTCTTCCATCTAATGGTTTGCAAATGTTTGCAAAAAGCTGTCCAGTCTTCCTTGCGTCTTCTCTGTTCCTACACTGACTTCATTCCCCTCATCCCTAACATGGTTTCCCACATCCTCCAACTTGTCAGTACTCCTCTTAAAGTGTGACACCCAGAATGCATCCCAATCTTTGAGGTTTATTACTCTCATTTCTACCACAAAGAAGTCCCGGTCAGCATCGATCAATCTAGCATATTTCCTGTGGGGTGACCTTCTAAGGTATAAAAAAGGAGGTGCAGGGATTCGGAAACTGCCTTATGACCCAGATATGTTAGGAATTTCCCCAATGCCCTTTATGGGAGCTACCCAGCTCGGAGTCTGTGAGACAAATGCGAGGCCTCTTTCACCCTTTCTGAAGCACCTTTAAAGACAATGTGTGCACTAGGGGCTCGCTGCATTTGTTTGAAACTACAGTGCTCACAGCTTCTGCATCCCATCATTTAAGAGGTACCTGATGCTGGAGGATGCAATAAACAACAGAGAAAATAATCGGAGTGCTTTTTTTAAAAATGCAAAAGCACAAAACATAACAACATTCCTGTGCTAATAGGAAAGCTGCAAGAAAAAAAAAAATTAAATTAGAAATCAACCCCAGCTAGAGGGAGAGGTCAGTAGAGCTAGCCCTGCTTTCATCAGAAACGACAGTCTCACTCACCCATTCTCACACCTTCCCACTCGAATCAGATGCAAGAATCGCTCAGGCAAAGTGAAACACATTTCTTCTTTAAAACAGCCCCCTGCTGTAGCCAATTTTTCCTTCTCCAAAAGGCCTCATCTGAGGGTACTAGAACCTCCTGCCACTTTGACACCTTGGCTGTGCAAGAATTCCACCTTGATCCCAAACCAATGCAAGGAAGGAGATAATCTGTGTATTAGAAGAAAGATGAGTCCTAGTGCAGTGCAATGACCCACTATTTAGGAGGCACAGGGCTCAAAGAGGGTTGAGTGTCCAGGTGCATTTCTTACTGTTAATATCTGACATTGGGGTAGGACAAAGGGGGGTGAACTGGGGAAAGGATGGAAGAGGCCAGTCCCTACACGGTGGACACAAAGCAAATGTCCCGCCCGCACTCTGCCGTTGGCTCTACTGGTAATCACCTTCAACGCATAGGTCTATGGCAGATCAGTAACAGACATAGAGCCAGGTCCTCAATCCCTTATGGGGATCCAGATCCAGAGGGTGGATCTCTCCAAAGCTAGGGAAGCTTTATTTCTCAGAGACTGTCAAAAATTGGAAATAACTTGACATAGAAAATACTTATGACCTAGGGTGGGCTTGGGACTTCGGAGAGACCACTGGTTTCTCTGTTTCCTCCTGATTCCTCCTCACACCTTCACAGCCCGGATCTGAGCCAGCCAGCACCCACAACCATCTTTTCGGATGGTTGAAACACTGCGGTGTACCCTATACCGCCAAGACCTGATCAAAGAGTGGCAGATCAATGTGACAACTTGGACCCTTAAGAAGTGCAATTCTGTAGAACCAGAACCCTTCACAAGACTGTATTCCTTTCTCAGATCCACGCCTTGAATAGTCAAGGGAGTCTCCACCCCACCTGCCCACCCGAGGGCCCTAGGCGTTAGGGGGTCTGGAGCTCCAAGCAGAGGGTCTGGAAGGCGGGAGCTAGCGAGCAGGGGATTGAACGAGGAATAGGTGGTGCCACGTCCACTCCTCAGTCAGGACACAGTCAACTCCACTCCAAAATGATTTACCTTCCTGCTCTCCCCCCCCGACCTCCCCACACCTTCCTCGGGTGCTCGGAGGTGCTACTCCCACAGACCGGCAGCTGTCCAGCTTCTGCCCTTGATACTTCTGCAACATCAAATAATTCATCTTCCGGATTCCTTTTTCTCTTTAAAAAATGATGAGGTTCCGTAAGTTATTTTAAGAGAAAAGTTCTCCGACTTTGTGATTTTGTTTTAAAGTTTGAGTCTCTCAAGTAGGACAGAGGGCTAGACACGTGGAGGACAAACCATTGATAGCTGCAGCTTATTGCGGTAAGAATCCCCTACGCCCGCTTGTGCTCAAAATGATAAATGGCCGGCGTATCTCGATTGCTCAGTGCATTACTGAGAAACATTTATCACAACGTCTATCCCTGGGAATATAGGATTATTCCAGTATTACTCCACTTTGTTTTTTGAATTTTATTTATTTATTTTTTTATACTTCCCTTAGCAAGATGGGGAAATGATGTTTTTCTTTCTCTGTGCATGCATTTTTCTGTAGGTAAATGAATACTTAGGCGTGCATGTGTCTCTTCATGTATGAGTATCTCCACTGATGCTCATGAGTGGGCATAGATACGTGGATGGATATCATTACGGGGACGCGTTAATGAGTTAGACCAAATAATGAAGTAAGGCTCAGGGTTTACAGTTTCTGTTTGAGGGAGTTGCCTGGACTCTAGGCCGCAGGCCATATCCTTAAGTGGGACAACTCTTTCGCAAAATGTTCTGGATGGATCACTTGCGGAAACCAGGGAAGAAAGAATGAATGGATCAGGGTAAAAACAGCACAGCTACTGAGAAATAAATATCTAAAAACCTATATTCATACTGAAAAGATTATTTAAATTAAGGGTAGAGAATTGTTTCTCTGCATACAAGCCAGAAGAACTTTCCTAAAGTACGTTGCAGGGAGTTCAGGCAGAAAATGATGACCACAAAGGTGATGGTGATAATAATAATAGCAAAGCAGCAGCAGCAGCGTATGTCTAATACGTGGTATTTAACCACATCTTGCCACAGTTCTAAGTGCAGCACAAACACTAACTCACCCCCCCTCTCCACACCCCTCTCAATATTTCATGGTGTCCTTTTACAGGTGAGGAAACCCGCAGTGAGCTCAGCGTTTTCCAAACCTTGAATCATAAAAATAATTTACTGAGTTGGAAAAATACTCCCATATGTAGGCTCTGGGTGTGCGCTTGTCACATAATTTGGCTTTTCTGTAACTGAATAAGATAATTTATATAGCCTCATTTCTAAAGAACAAAAATTAAGAGCTAATGACAAATTAATCGAGACGTTGAGACTCTCAGAACCAGTGCCTGGGGCAGCCCTAGAGAGAGGAGTCCCCTGGCCTTAAAGGCATTTCCCAATTCACTGGCCACAGATACAAGAGTAAAGGGATTTCTTATTTAGCGGCTAGATTTCTAAGATTTGAAGCCTTTCCCCTTTTCATCCCAGAGGATGTACACCTGCAGCCAGGTAAAATCCATGTTGTTTTAGTGATCTTTGAGGATATCATGGGACTCTAACTTCATGTACAGTAGGTCAAGCACAGGTGGATGGCCCCATATTTCTCCTTCGCTCTGGCTCTGTCTAAAGTGATGCTGTATGGCCCTGACCTCCAAGGGCAAACGGGGGCTCTCGTAGCTGAGGCCTTTGAGCCACTCTAGACTCACCGACAGTCCCCGTCTGTGCCACCCTCCCACCACCGCTCCAGTTCAAAGCCACAGTGCTGCCGTCAGCTCCTTTGGTTCCCAGGCCACCCCGTGGAGCTCGTAGGAAGTGCCCTCCCATCCCCTGGGCTGGGGTCTAAGGATCTACCCACCAAATTCCTCTGCACAACACGTTCGTCATTTCTGAGCACCCTCTTTGTGTCCCCAGTGTGTGTCTCTGTTCTTCCAGGGTCTGGGCCATCAGGATCTGTGACTGTGGAAGATTCCACAGGCTCCTTAGGACCTCAGAGTCCTCGTCTGTAAAATGGGACAGTCGGATGAAGTGATTTCTAAGTCCTTTCCAATTCTGACATGCTGTGCCCCAATAACCCCATAAAAAGAGTCTGGTCCCTTTTCTCTCTTTTTTAAGACATGCCTGGTGGTCTCCATTCAAATCCCTGATGCTTTCCCAGAAAAGTGCAGGCCAAGGGTTATACACAAAGCTGCCCAGCGCATGCCTGGCCTGAGTCAGAGAGCGGAGACCAGGAATCCTCCAATAACAAGACCTGCAGGAAGCTCTCAATACTGAACAAAAGGGCATCTGTCTTGTTTGAGAAATCAGACATATGAAAAAGCAAGCACAGTGGTCGGAAAAGGCATTTCATTGGAGGATACAGGATGAAATCTAGTATAGAGAAGTAGAAAGAGCATGGGCTTTAGAAACAGATAAACTTGGGTCCAAATCTTGCCTTTGCCCATTAACACCTGTGTGACCATGGAAACGTTACCTCCCGTGTTTAATCCCTTCATTTTTCTTAACTAGAAAATTTGTCGAATAGTGTCCACCTCAGGGGACTAGCATACATATAAAACCTGCATGGAACCTCCTCCACATGGGGAGTGGCGGCGGGGGGGGGGATATGTGAAATACTCCAGAGAAGCCTAAATTCCCCACCCCGATTGACTCCGTCATCTATTGGGCTGGGCTTGGCCATGACGCTTAGGAAGACCTCAGAGCATGGCCGCAGGGGATGAGGAAAAGCAGGACCATTGAAGGCCCCACCATCAGGATGGATTAGGGCATCAGCAACAAATGCGTAGCAGCAAGGTATGTGGGCAAGGGACCAAAATCAATTGGTTGAAACAGGATTTTGAATTACAGAGCATGCTGGGTGACGTTCCAGATCCTGGGCCTGGGAACAGGTCTATCGCAAGGGGGTTGACCAGAACCAATTAGAGCGTCAGGACCTCAGTAAAGGCAGCTGGGGGTTCAGAGAGAAGTCTGATGCCAGGAGGGTACTTTAGCCCACAAATGAACCAAGGGAGATCAGTCATGTCCTCAAGGCTACTGTGGAAGCCTGGGGATAAGCGGAAGTTCAGGTGACTCATGGCTGGCTGGCCGGATGCTCAGCTCAGCTCTACCACACACTGCATGGACCACGTCCACCAGAAGGCCAGCTGATGCATCCGTGTGGGAGGAACCAGGACCCACGGGGCTGTCTCTGCTTGAGCCTCATCTAGGGGCCTCATTCAGGTGGTCACTGGAAATCGGCCACCCTGGCCCTTCCGTCTTCCAACCACCATCAACCAAAAGAAAGAGAGCCTGTGACCCAGGCAGGGGTCTCGCTGCTTCCTGGTCAAGGTGGGAAACTGCATCTGCCTCTCTGGAGCGTAAAACCTTTCCCGTCTCTTCCATCCTTTCAGGGAAATCCAGCCCAACTCCACCGTGAAATGGGAGGAGGTGTGTCGGCCTTGGGTTTCTGGCCCTCGCAAGCTGATGGCCAGCCTGACCAGTGACTCCTTGAGACACGTGTACGGCGAGCTGGACTTGCAGATTCAGAGACGACCGCCTATGTAGCTGCACAGGGGCCTGAGACGGGCCCGAGCACTTGGCCTCTTGTAGTCTTGGCTAAGGAAATTCTAATGCAAAAATAGTCAGCTCTTGCTCTAACTTAGCTGTGAAGACCCGGACAGGACTGGTAGAGCTCCAGAGTGGTGATGCCACGTATTTTGAAGACACACTTTTCAGTGTGGCTATTCAATGTGGAAGTTAGTTTTTAATCGCTCCATCTTCTAACGGATTCTTAGCATTAGCTTAAATTAAGCCCTAATTAAGCTCTCATAGGTCATAAGAGTAAAAGTGATAATTTCTCATCTCAGATGGCTGCAGCTCCAAGTACCGGAGGACTTCCCTTAGAAAGGGGATCGGCTCAATACCTGGCATCCCGTAAAACGTCTGCCGCTCAGCCTTTTCAGGGTAATGTACTCCCCAGACAGGAGGCCAGCACATGATTTGGGCCCTAGAATTCTATTCCCCTTTCTCGGAAGCAGTTTTATCCTCTGTGTCAGAATATTTTTCCCAGGAATTGAGCACGGCATCGTTTTTCTTCTTGGCAAAGCCAGGGAAAGGTCTTTCACCTTGCACCTGCAGCAAAGCTACAGCCTGCCAAGTTTCACAGATTTACCTTGTGAGAAGATGTGGCCCCATATTAACAAATTGCATTTGTGGAAAACTTAATCACCCAAGAGAAGATAAGAAAGCAGGTGCAATACTCAGATCTATTAAATAATGTCGTTTTATAGTGCATTTTACAGGAGTTGTCACGCTGTGGCCTGATTAGCAGGAAACATTAGCCCTAACTTTAACCCTTTGGGGGCTGTAGTACTAGAAAGTAACAAGGCCGACTTGGGACAGGAAGGGTGAGCAATTAGTCTCTTTAATTAGTAATTATACTTCACCTGTCTCTCTGGAAGCATCTCCTTTGCACAATGACACAGGTCCAGATACACTCTCAGAGATGGAATAAGCCCAACAAGTTGGAGAAGCTGGCAGATTTAGTGACCAGACACGTGGAAGGATGGGCAGCCACTAATTCTCTTGTCCTTCACATCACCCGTGTTGAGACCTCAGCTCGGCACACAGGTGCTACAAGGTAATATGGACTCCACCCTGCAAACCACCAGCGCTAGCACACACCCAGTGACAGAGGATGCTGACATCATTTGTATTAGGCTCCAAGGTTCCAACAGACAAGGCCATCTGATATTTATTTGCAAGGCTGATTTATTGTCAGAATTACCCATTGATATGCCTAGAATGTGATTGAGGTCAGTAGACTGTGATTCTTAGCAAAAAAAAAAAAAAAGAAAGAAAGAAAAGAAAGATAGAAAAGAAAAGAAAAGATGAACAGTGAGAAGGAAGCTGGGGAAACGTCCCAATGAAATTCTCTGGTCTCTACAAGCACATTTCTAAGCCTTTGAGACTGTTCCTGAACCTTCAGCACCAGGAATCCATGAGGGTCCGCTGGTCCCCTCTATAGGTACATCATAGCTAACTGTACTGAGTAGTCTTCCAGCATTTGCCAGGCCTTCCAATACTCCATTCTAAACTGAAATGCGTTTAGCTGGGCTGTTAAACTGGCTTAATAGAGTGTATTCTTATTAACTAGAATGTAATCAAAGCTTAAAATAAAGTTCTGATTGTATTTGCATCTGCACAGAAGTGAACACTTTTACTTGTCGATACAGCATGTTACTAACCACAGCTGCCCAAGAAACCACCCTTCTTTAGCAGTAGATAACCCACCCTGGAGAGTGAAACAAGCATCTCTCCTTTAGAGGAAGGGACTCGAATAGGTAATGATGTTATAGTTAGCTTTCCTCACTGCTCTCTCTACATTTCATTAACCTCATTCACCAAAGGAGCAAGTTTGGTTCAAAAATCAGTTTCCAGAAACTGCAAAATCTCTGTAGATACTTTTTCATGAATAATCCCATGAATCAATATGGTGACTCAGTGGACAAGCCAGCAGGAATACCTATCATAACGGACACCTTTTGTGGTCTTAGAACAGAGATGGGAAATATATGACAGATATGTATCAGAGGTCCTATATTCATGGCAGACATCACTGAACAATTGCTTCTTAGGTAGGGCCTCAGGATCCTTCTGCACACAGTACTCCAAGCCGCTATTACCAACTGATAAGGAGTGTTGGCACTCAAAATAAAACCTGTTCGCCATACCTACCTTAGAGCCAGCCCATCCCCTTTGACAACTGGGACTCTACACTGTGTGATAATGCTGTGGCTCTAAAAATCATATCTTAGCACTGGTAACAAGCAGCGTACCTCAGATAGCAGCAGAGACTCTAAATCCCAGTTTTTGCCCGTTATAGTCCTCTATTCTTTTTTTTTTTTTTTTTTTTTTTTGCGGTACGCGGGCCTCTCACCGTTGCGCCCTCTCCCGTTGCGGAGCACAGGCTCCGGATGCGCAGGCTCAGCGGCCATGGCTCACGGGCCCAGCCGCTCAGCGGCATGTGAGATCTTCCCAGACCGGGGCACGAACCCGCGTCCCCCACATCGGCAGGCGGACTCTCAACCACTGCGCCACCAGGGAAGCCCAGTCCTCTATTCTTTGAATGAATCCTTATTTGTGTTTACAGCTTCGATGACTAAAGAGGGGTAACAATACTTTTATTTTCACAAGGTTCTTCTGGGAGTATATCAAGCAAGCCTTAACAACAACACATGCAAAACTGTAGATAGATAGATAGATAGATAGATAAGAGAGAGATGGTTGAGTGAGAAAGAGAGAAATGAGAGAGATTGTATGAATATGGTTGTGTTTCAAATAATTTTACTGTATCAACCCTTTAAAAAAGTAAATATTATTATTTCCAACCTGTTGATGAGAAGCTAAAAAGGCCTAGGAAGCCATGCATGGAGGCAGACCAGGCTGGGGTGGGAGCAGGCAGTGAAATCAGCCTCTGCTTTACTGTACGCTCTTTAAATCTCATTTTATCTCCCGGAGTTTTAAGAATACTGGATTAAAACCAACTCAAAACTCTTTGAAGAGTTGCAGTATAACGACAAATAAAAGATGCACAAATTTACACTAGGGATATGAGGTGAAAAGGAGTGCGTGCCACACTCACTGGCAATCGAAAGTCACAGAGTTCCAGGTGTAAAGTTACCATTGATGAACATCCTCCCAATGTTATTTTAAAACAGTCCACCCAGTCATCCATGTATTCGTCTTTTCTACCTCCGGCTGTCCTCCCACCATCCAGCCTGCCAACATTCCAACCACCTGTCCATCCTTTATTCCAACCATCCATCACTCATTAATTATTGTATGCAAGCATGAATTCAACAAGTATTTATTGAACAGTGAGCATCATACTAGAGATTCAAAGATAAAAAGCCCACGGTCCCTACCCAGAGAGGTTCACAATGCCAGATGGGAAGCCAGAGAGAGAAATAGATGAAATATGTATGAAGAACATATTTATCAATCTGTAATTCGATGGGGATAGGTATGTTAATAGAGGTATATATCTAGAGCACCACGGGAATAAAGAGATAAAGATGCCTGAGAAACATCCCCTAGTACCTCCAAGAATAACGGAGAAAAGATTTAAGTTGCATCTTGAAAAATCAAAAGGAAAGGAGGTAAGTTGGAGAACATTAGACAGAGGAGAGCTCGGGTAACAGCCTAGATGAGGGAAAGAGGACGACCCTTCTTGGGAACTGCAGTTACCTTGGTCTGGGGGGATGGTGAGTATCCAGCAAGGAGAGGCAGTGGTCTTTGTATTCACATCCTAATGACTCATGGGATCATTCATTAGAAAGTAGCTACAGAGATTTTAGCCACAGAAGTGCAGGTGTGAGTCAGAGTTGGAGCACTTCCAGGAACTAGACTTTGTTCCTTGTAGGCTGTGTTGTGGAGAAAGGCTAGAAGAAGTTGCTGATCAAAAACTGGATCCAGGGCTTCCCTGGTGGCGCAGTGGTTGAGTCCGCCCGCTGATGCAGGGGACGCGGGTTCGTGCCCCGGTCCGGGAGGATCCCACATGCCGCGGAGCGGCTGGGCCCGTGAGCCATGGCCGCTGAGCCTGCGCGTCCGGAGCCTGTGCTCCGCAACGGGAGAGGCCACAACAGTGAGAGACCCGCGTACCGCGAAAAAAAAAAGAAAGAAAAAACTGGATTCAGAGCTAAAAACTACGGTGGTTCCAGGAGGGACAAGCGAGTATGGGGTAGAATACCCATTCAGGTCAGGAAGGAGGGTAGACGACGGGGCGTGGCTACGTTTAGGTTCAGGGACGGGAAATGAGGTGTACTAGGGCCCAAGTGGATACAGTGGGAGAGGAAGTGTGTCAGGGGAGCCATCCATCTCACAAATGGATCCAAGTGTGTGACAGGCAAGTTCCTAGACGCTAAAATTTGAGCATCCCCACTACCAGGGGTAGGGACTGCTAGAGGCCCAGGATCTTGCCCCCTAGGGCCGTCCGTGCTCACCTCTGTCCTAAAGGCAAAGCTGTACCCACGAGAGCCCACTGCTTCCAGAGACACTCCTTCCCCTCGGGACAAGCTTCCCTCTGCTCTCAGCACCTCAGCTCAGTTCGACTCAGTTTTACCCCCATAAGCCTCTACAGAGGAATGAAAACAAGAAAGCCACATCAACATCTTCTTGAATGTGTCTGTCAGAAATCACTCTATAAAAACAAACACATAAATAAATGAGAAGGCGGAAAAAAATCACCTCGGTTGCAGCAAGAAAAGTTACTAGGAAATTTTGTTCACCTCAATTGCCAGGAGTTTGGGAACATCTTCTAGCTTCAGAGACAATGGACATTTTTAAAAGATGCTTGATAAGTTTGCTGCTAATACAACTCATGAACTCCCGTTAATTTTCACAGTAATCATGGTTCTAGGACTTCAGTAATTATCTAAGCAATGTTTCACCACCCTGAAACTAATTCAGACATAAGGGGTCCTCATGACTACTTCCTATTGGTAAAAGCAAGTGCCTGTAACACAAAAGGGCACTCTTTTCTCTTCTTTCGGGTTTGAGCAAGTTTAGGTGATGGGGATGTACAGCACGAAAAAAATTACAATCAGAATTTGTTATCTTATGACGGTAGAATATAAATAACCATAAAATCATTGTCACTCCTTCCACTGAGAGATGGGATCCACCTTTCCTGCCCTCCCCTTGAACTAGGTTGACCCTCCTGTCACTTTGACCAATGGAATGTGGTAGAAACAACTCTATCAGTTCTCAGACCCAGGGAGATGGGTGGCTTTCACTTCTTGTCTCTTGAAATCCTCTCCATGGAAGTCCTGAGCTTCTATGTGAAAGTTCAGCTTCTTTGAGTCTGCCATACTGGAGAAGCCACATGGAGATGCCTCTCTAAGGTGCCAGACATGATGACAAAGCCATCATAGCTTAAAAGGAAGGATTAAAGGAACTGGCAATATTTAAACTATTAGACTTGGGAGGACACATGTTAGATCTCTTCAAATGTGTGGAGATTAAAGTTAACAACAAACTTTATATCTCTATATCTCTGTATATTTTTTGGATATAGGAAAGATAAAGTTCAAAACACTGAGCATCTCCTTCAAGCAGGAAGAACATTAATCAGTAAGTTGGTCTCCTTTCTGAGACCTCGGGGCTAAGTGCTCTGGTTATATCTTACTGCAATGCAGGTGACCTTGACTTTGAAGCTATGATTTTTCTAGGCCTTTCCTCACCTGCGTCTCCATCAATATTTGGTTAGATACCACTAGGGATAACTTGAAGATGAGAGAGAAGACACAACAATGAAGGATGGCATTGCTCTTTCACAAAAACTTAGGAAATAGGACCATTCCATCGAGAACCTCGAAGAGATGTCAGTTCCCCTAACACCCCACCAATCCAGCTTTCCAATGAAGTACCAGGGGACAGTTAATGAGTCTGGTCACAAACCTACATGCCATTGTTTCTCCCTGAATGTCTTAAAATGCCTTGATTTACCCACAGGTCAACTCTGATTTACCTCTAACTATGTGAAACAAAATGAAATAAAGTTAAGTTATTTTTATGTTAGCTGTACCTAAACCCAAATTTTATGGCCACTGCTATAGGTGAGCAGCCTAACAGCCTAATAAAGATTTGTTGGAAATTAGCCATGAACATAGAAAATGTCACTCTCCTGCCACAGTTGATGGCAGTGGCCCTAGACCAGTCTTGCCCTCTAGAAACGTGTCCTGAGTACTCACCAGTGGTCATAATAAGTTGCCCCATCCACAGAGCTGGGGATGATCCCTTGCAGTTCTGTACCTGTTGTCCTACGAGTCAGGAGTAGTGGGGGAACACAGGGTCAATAAACGATGTACTCCCTATACTCAGAAAGAAAAAACAGCACCATCCAAAACCCACAGAAGAGCCATATTCAGGCAAGTCCTCCACGTCTGTGGCAGGATGCACTGGAGATCCTTGCCACGCTCACCAGCCCAGACACCTCCACTTCCTCAGAAAGCCGAGGGCATCTGCTTTGCCAGTCTATACCTTCCCCCAGAAAAGTTTCCTCAACTTATAAGAACATGTCCTTATATTATGAACCATGGCATTTAATATGGACTTTGAATATTTTCCTACCATAATGACATCTTTATTCTCCTATTCTTAATGACATGTTATCATTTGCTTCTCCTTCACTGTTTCCGGGGCTAGTTTCTTATGGCTAACATTACCCATATTTCAGATTTGGACGTCTGTATCTTCCAGGGATTTTTAAATGACAAGTTCACACTCCCACCAATTGTTTCCGTACTCAAACCAGGCCTGCCCAGGCTCGAGTGCCCACGGTACTTGCCTGCTGCTGTCAAACTTGATCTTCTCTATGCTGCTTTTATTATGGACACAAGGCCGAGCTCATGAGTATTATTCTTTTTCTTGGCTATAACCATGAATTCAAAAAATGTGACTCTAATAAAGAAATCTGTTTTTCATGCAGATCATTAAAAGAAAAGCTAGGTATCTTCAATAATATCCCGACTATCATTATCGAGTATACAATGCTAAAAACTCATATAGATCAGCAAAGCGTTGTTATGACATAAAACTGAAAAATAGGTGTAATCCAAGAAAAACACTGTCTATGATGGAAAACAATAGGCTTCAGTGATCTCCTCACCAGCAATGTTAAACAGAAAATGAAGCCGTTATCTGGGGAATCTAAGCTAAAAAAACAAAGCCAGAGCTCACCTAAGTAACCTAAATATTGAAAACATAATATAAAAGTGTTCCACTTCAACCATTTCTTTCCTTTAATCCTGGTCATCTCCTAAGAAATCTAATTTAAGGACAACCATGGTATCTACGTATTCTCAGTAGCGCATAATATTTTGTCCTATTAGCGCTTGATACACATAAAGTAATAATACACAATGAAGTCCTGTCTGTATATTGCTTTTTGAAAATTAAAACATCAGATAATTAGGTATGCAAAATGTTACCTTTGCTGTTATTATTCTTCTTATTAGTATTATTACCAATAAAATATGCCATTAAAATCCCACGGCCTACTTGGCCCCATGCTGAACTGAGAAGCAGCAGCGTCCTGCCGAAACAGTGAGATAAAAAGCTTGGCCTTGGGCACTGCTGGCTAGAGTGTAAATTGGTACAACGCCTTTGGAAAGCTGTTTGCCAGTGTCTACTGAATCCGAATACATGCTGGGACGCAGTAATGCCACTCCCAGATATATATCCAACAGAAATATGATGCATATATTCACCCAAAGATGAGTGTTCCAAAATGTTCATAGCATTCGAAATAACCAAAAACTTCAGCAATCCAGGCATGGCTGAGCTGGTTGCTCTGGTTCAAGGTTGGCTGCGGTCAAAGTGAGCCGGGGCTGAGGTCTCATCTGAAGGCTCAACTGAGAGGCTCTGCCTTCGAGCTCATCTGTGGGCTCCTCACAAATGCTGGCCTGAGGGCCGCAGTTCCTCACTGGCTGTTGGCTGAGGCCTCTCCTAGCTCCTTGTCCTGCTGGCCTCTCCATAGGGCAGCTCACAACCTGACACCTGGCTTCCACCATAATGAGAAAGCAAGAGAACAAGACAGGAACCAAACTCTTTTTGTAACCTAACCTCAGGAGTGACACCCCATCATTTTTGTCACATCCATGAAACGTGAGTCACTGGGTCCAGCCCAAGGTCAAGGGGAAGGAATCACACAGAGTTGAACATGAGGAGGCAGGGATCATTGGGGCTAATCTTTGTTATGCCTCAATAAAACTTATGTTAAAAAAAACTATTCTTAGAACTGCCAAGTGAAGTCACAGTGTCCGGCTACACAAGATTTTTTAGTTCTGTGTTGTCCTTCTTTGGCCTAAGAAGCTGTCCATGAATACTTCTTGAGTTCTAATTCAGTTTCTCTGGGCTTTTTCCTCCTTAACAGAAGACATCAAGCTTCAGGATTGACTTCTTGACAGACCACCATTTGATCAGACCCAAATGAGCATCTTTTATTTTAATTTAATTTAAAAAATTTTTTGGCCACACCATGTGGCATGGGGGATCTTAGTTCCCCAACCAGGGATTGAACCCACGCTCCCTGCAGTAGAAGCACAGAGTCTTAACCACTGGACCGCCAGGGAATTCCCCCAAATGAGCATCTTTGACCTGCTTGCTCATCTCCTTCTCCAGCTAAGAAGGCAAAACCTGGATGCCAGAGACAGGGGAATTGCTATTTTCACTTCAATATCACATTACAGACACAGCTTAGAAAAGAACCTGGAAAACCAACACCCTTCACAGTTAATATTCGTACCACCTCAATTGGGGTTCATGTCATCGTACGCAAAAGCCAACAAATACAGTAGAGATTGTGTGGCAAACCGTATGTTAACATGTGGGAAATGAATAACCTTTAAGCTGAAAGTAGGTTACCTCTTTCCATCTCTGTTGTGCCTTGGCACGGCTTCCCTGACAATTCCTACCAAATGTTGAAAGAAGTTGTAGTATCTGGCTGACCCATCACGATGATTTCCTTTGCCAAAAATGACTAACAGTTTCAAATGATTAAAATAGATCCTATTTAGGCAGCTCTCCACTTTTCCTCTTGTGAAAAGAGCCCTGTGGCTCTGGTGCGTACATCACTGTGTACCTCGGGCTGAATAATCTGTCAATAGGCATTGCTGAATGAATGAATGATCACAGTGGCCACCCAATGGAGTAGGGAGGGAGGGTTACTCTCCCTGGCACTCACAATTCAGGCTGCCCTGTCATCTCGGTTACTCCCATTCAAGTATTTTTCATGCTACTAAAATCCTAACGTGATGTGTCTCCAATAGTTCATTTCCTTCTTACCATTCCGCCTTCTAGAGTTGACCTAAGCTTTAAAGCCAAAATAATATCAAAGGGAACAGGGGTTAGAACTCGGCCGTTGAACACAGCTCGTTTGAACATAGCCCATTGTCTGTCTGCTCCTCCCTGGGAATGGGAGATCCTGAAGCATTCTAACCTGAATTATCCTGACCACGTTTTCCCAGAAATCTACCTCCCATTTTCCCATGCACAAGCACCCTCAAGACAATAATCAAAGAGTCAGAAATAGCCTTTTCCCTCCTCATCTTACTGCCAAAGTGGTTTTAAACAGCTCTGCAGAAGACATCAGTCACCCTAGAGCCCCTTCTGTCGCTGCGGTTCAGAATGAGGCTGGGTTGAGGGAATTTGGAGATTAAGGTTACAGAAGGGAGAAAAGCTGAGCTTTCATTTTCTATCTCAAAACTAGGCACTATGTGCTGAACTTCCCACAAATACAATTTCCCATCATGGACCAAACAACCACTCAAGGTAGTGAATCCCCAACCTGGTCCCCAAGTGGAGGCTGGGCTGCCAGCCCATCTGCTGGGAATAGTTTCGTGAGGTCCTAAACTAGACAAGAGAATGGATAAGATGATTTCTAAAGTCACTTCCAAGTCTAAATATTTATTATTATAAGATCTGTGTTTGGCAGAAAACCTACCATTTCCCCATCTACGCTCTGCAGTAGAAGCACAGAGTCTTAACCACTGGACCGCCAGGGAATTCCCCATCTACGCTCACCGTGTCACCCAGTCCTTTCTGTGACCCAGGTGGTTATCATAGATTGTATTTGCAGTGTGTCCGTAGATGAAAATATCATTACCTCTCTCTTAACCCATAACTTGGGCCTCATCAATACACCCTTCTGGCCGATTCGTTTTATCAGATAAAGACAATACACTCTTGGACTGCTAGTAATGAAAGATGGTAAAAGTAACAAAAAGAGAGAGCCTTCCAACTTATTAGGTAGATTCCCAGGCTTTTTCCACAGCACCCGAGGCCCAGTTTTTAATGACAGTTGCCTTTCAATTAACAACCATGGGGTCTTATAAAAGCAGGTAAAGGTCTGGAAGCAAAGATGTGTTAAGGGCTGGGCAGCTAATAATAAACCTGGCTCCAAAAATGACTGTTAATTATATTAGCAGGTCGGAAGAGGTCAAATGTTCAAGAAACACCGCGTATATATGGAGACACAAATTCATTGGAAAACTCATTGAGTCATTGCTAGCCAACCACCATCGAGAAGGTGGGTAAGCTGTGTGCCTAGGAGTGAGCAGACAGCTCCGGGAGGAAACGCTGTCAGGAACAAGAGAGCTGGAAAATGAGTGACAAGGTGGAGGCTCATCCCCCATCAGAGTTAGCTGGGAGAGGGACTCCTTTCACATGGGAAGGGCTAGGGACCCCTGGACAGGAAGGCTGGGCCAAAGCGGAAGGCCAGAGTGAACGCAACCATGAAGGACCTGGGCCCAACGGAGGACACCACAAAATAAGGAGACAGGGCGTTTGAATAAGGGAGGGACCCAGTTAACCTCTAACCTCCCAGCTCCACATCCAGCCAATATCGTTCCGCCTCCCTCCGGCCCCACCTCCACCCTGGGAAGAATTAACCAATTTGTTGGGTCTTCGGCCTTCCTCCTTGGGAACCATGTATCTCTTACTTCATCCACCAGGGGGCAGTAAAGAGTCTCCTATGGTGCAGAGCTGAGCTGGGCTCTTTGTCTGAAGTGGTTCGGTCCCCAGGGTCTATAACCTGACTAAAGGTCAGAAAATTGGGATGGCCTGCTCTGTAAAGAACAAGGCACTAGGGCTAATGATGCAATTACCACTTTCTGGGTCCTTCAGCTTAACAGAGCACAGGAAACACACCAGCCCTGGAACAAAAAGAGCCATGTTCAAACTCCATTCTTGTGTCCGTCTCTTTGCCTCCCCTTTCTGGGAAAGAAAAAGCCTGTCATTCCAGGTATACAGCTGTCCCATTTAGAATGAAATATAGATGTTGATTATTTCCAAATCCTGAGGGCTTTAAGTGTATGAGAACTACGCCCTCAGAGAAATATGAATTAAAAGAAATGATGCTATGACAAAAGGAAATGTCTTATGTCTCAGAAGACCAGTTCTGATCTGCTGATACTAAATGCATTGGCGATAAGTCCTAAGAAAGGGGTGGGGAGGGGCTGCGCGGCCCAGGAACTGATCCACCACAACTCAGGGCCCCTCTTTGCACAGATTCCATCCCAGGGTCACAGTGGCTCTCTCCCCTCCCCTTCCCCTGGCCCTCGGGGGGATGAGGGTCTCAGCATCTTTGCTTCCCCTGTGCATCCCCTCTCTCCTCTGGCTCATTTACATGTGCATATGAAAAATATTAGAGTTTGAAATTCTAGGAAAGCATGATGAAAGTAGATGCATGGCCTCGCTGTGGCTGATCCTTAAATGGATCCAACTTAAACTGTGGGCAGTGCTGAGCACAAAACCAGTGTCAACTTCAGAGCTCACCAAAATGATTCTAGATTTGGGATTAAGATAAAGATGAAGATAAAGACATTAGTCTTTCTCTCTAAAGATGCAGTCACTCTCAGCAGGACCTAATTTCATTGACTTTTATGATAATTTCCCTTTGATTCTATTACACTTAATTCTGTCTCATATATGAAGAGAAAGAAAAGACATGAAAAAGATGAGTGAAAAGCTATTTCAAAGTTAAATGGTAAATATATACTTTTTTTTATTATCTCTTGGTGGTCTAGGTAGTCCACTCTATAAACCAATAGTGATGATTTCATTACTAGTTAGTTATTGGAATGCAGAATCATTTTAGTCTTAAAAAGCTAATTCGTTATCTTCTCTTTGGTAAGTATTCATCTCAAGGAGATAGCCACTACACGCTAAGGCTTACAAGTGCAAAATTATACCTCCCGATTTTCAAAATAAATTATCTTTTTTATTGAGTCACCTAAGCCAAGTGTAATTAACCATTTTGTAAGGCCATCTAGGTAAGATTCGTTAATTCACATGATTTGTCTAACTTCTGTGTTGTCCACATCATCGTATAATGCATTCCATGTAGTAAGTTCTCAATTAAATGTCAGTTGAATTTAATTTCATCTTCACTTATTGGAGAGGTTCATAATCCACACGAAAAAGACCACTTAAACTCTTTTTCTACACCGAACTAAAAAACATTTTAGTTCTTAATTTTTCTCTGTATTCCTCCCAAATGCCTTGGACTTTCTGAGAATAAAAACTATTTAAGGTCAGATTCTCATAGCGTCACACAATGACAGGGCCCAGGAAATCTAAGGTGAAGGATGAAGGTACTCCAAGGTTCCAAATGTGTGCGCAGAGCAGAGACCCCTCTGCAACACCCCCTGGGCAGATTAACCAGGAAGGTAACAAAGCTTGTGCTTCACGGACACTCATTTGCACAACAGCCTTCCTAAACCCTGGAGGGGTCCTGGCCATTTTCACACAGTCATAAATACTTGTAAAATTTGCAAAAGGAAGATATTTTAACCATCATCAGTTGAATTGGCAGGTTCCCCTTTGTCACACTTCCCTCTGAGTCAAGGGGAATTTGGATACCCACAGGCATTTTGGGGATCCAAAATAAGGGAAGGGTGAATTGGGAATAAATCCACTTTGTATTCAGTTGGACACACTTACTTGGTTCATTGTGCCCTTGTGTGTAGTGAAGTCATTCCTACTTGTCTCCGTGTAAGAACAACCTCTAGGAATACTGCCATATCTTATCCACAAAGGTGCAGGGAACAGAAATCTACCATGGTGTGAATGTGACTTAGGGTACTCCTCCCTGCAAGTATGTGGGAGAAAGAAGGTTTAAGATGTAGAGAGCTGGAAGCTAGTTTGTGTAGGTGGATAAACTAAGGATTCAGGTCTTATCAGTAGCAAATCAAAACGAAAGAGCTCTTCTGTCAGCTATGCACTAAATAATACAGCATATATAATTTTAAACACTCTATGTCTGTTTTTATGGGAATACTATAAAATAGGATTTTTTAAATTCTTGAGTTTATCACACACAAACAATTACGTCAGCTGTGGACTCACCTGTTTTATGCATGCCAAGTATCAGGTCACATCTTAGCGGACTTGAGTCACCTAATCCTAATAAATTCTGGTAGTTACAAACGAAATATTATGAAAATTCCCACTGATGCAATGAAGTAAGTTGAAGAAACAAGTATTCCAGTGACAAACTCTTACACATACACACCAATAAGTCAAAGGTATGCCGTAATAGTGATTTGATTACACAGTTATGCAACTAGGTATAACATAGCAGTAATTTTAAAATGCATTCAAATCGCTCCTGTTCATGCATTACTACCAGAGAAATTTTGAGATATTTTCCAAATTCTAGATCATACTAAAATTCAAACATGACTGGAAGGAAGAATAGTAATAATATAGCAGTATTAATTTTCTGATATCTATGGTTCTGTTGTAGTTACGTAGATGAATGCCTTTGTTTGAAGGAAATGTACTCAGAGTTGTTCAGTCCGGTGATGGGATATCATGTCAACTAGTGACACTTAAATGGCTGGGATGGGGTGAGGGGAACAGTTTTTGCATTGTACTTTCAACTTTTCTTTAAGTTGGAAATTATGCCAAAAGAAAAAAATGTCAAAAATCTCTCTTATGTTATTGTAATGGAAACCAAAACCTATGATAGTTAAGATCAGGAATATAGGCAAAAGAATCAGGATAGCCAACAAAATATAGATAATAAAAATAACGAGAAGAAATAAAAACTATTATGAGAACCAGTACACTCCCAGCCAGGAAACAAAAATTTTCCAATAAAGATAAATAAAAATCATAAAGTGGATGATAGTAATAGTTAATAATACACACAATTTTAGTCAGCAGAGCATGTATCAAAGTCAGTAGCAGTTTCATGTCATAAATTTGTTGATTTCAAGTTGTACTGTGATCTTTCCAAATAACATGTTGTAACTTAATCAGACTCTCTTTAGTAAAAGAAAATTTAATTTTTAAAATCATGTATCCCAAAAATGTTAACAGAGTTTTAGAATAAACAATGAATTTTTAAATGCTTTTCTCAAAAATATATTTTAGTAGTAAAAGTTAACATTTCAAACTATTCTGAGATCTGGAGTAGCCTATTACAAAACTAAAACTTTTGTTATTGTTTTGTCATTGTTTTATTCATTTTGTTTGTGAACTGTTTTCAGCAAAACAAAAATTACTTAGATCAATAGCTGATTCACTTTGTTACAAAGCAGAAACTAACACACCATTGTAAAGCAATTATACTCCAATAAAGATGTTAAAAAAAAAATTACTTAGATCAGACTGATTTTCAGACTGGAAAACTATATTTAAATCTCTCAGAAGTCATAAAGATTCCATCAAGTACAAGGTTCTGTTTGTCTGGATTACATTTAAATGAAATTTAAATGGAAAGAATGAATATATTAAAGAAACAGATAAGAAACAACATTATGTAGAAGTGCTATAAGAGTCTGTAGTTACTACACTTTTTTCCATAAAGAGGTTTACTTTTACACATGTCAAGGTGAAAAATAGCTTTCTTCAAATAGTAGAAATACGATTGGAATTGTCAAGGCAATTGCTAAATTTTATGCCCTTTTCATGACCACTTGGAAAGATGTAAGTAAAAGAAAACAAAAGGACTAATTTATCTAAAATATTTCACAAAGAATTAATTGAAATAATGGAGAAATGTGTACAAAATTAATTCGTAAAACTACCCTGTTATTGTAGAATCTACAGTAAATGTGGCAAATGCTGATTATCTGGGGATTATTCTGTATGCACGTTCTAATGTAATATGCTGTGAATGATCTTTAACGTTTTTGCTAATGGCAAGCCATCTGTCTGTGAATTTATTAAATAAACTGAAACAAGTTCTGGAGAATTATAATTTTCCACTGAACAACACATGTGATCTGTCAACAAGGAAGCTATTGTGAATGGTGAGACACAGGACTCCAGGTTCTTTTTTAAAGCAATAGTAAGACTTCAACTTCTGGCCACGGTGGAATAGTGGTACCAGGCTAGATTTTCATCTGGACAAAATTTAATAAACAAGTGTTTCAAGATGTTGAATATTAGGCAGTGCAGAACTGTGATCCTTATGAGAAGGGAAACAACAAAATGAGCCCTGTTATCTCTCCAGCTTTCTGCTTGGAAGTCCTTTTCAGATTTTAGTGCAAGAATGTTGAGACCAAAGCAAACAGAACAGTCTTGCTGAGCTAAGGGTACAGAGATTAAATTCAAAGCTACTGAGGTGTGAAAACTTCGTGGAACAGGGTATCAGACTGAAGAAGTAAAAATGTCTTTATTCACAGATGACATGACTTCTATCTACAAAATCCCAAGGAATCTGCATAAAAACTACTAGATCTAATAAGTAAACTTAACAAGGTGGTAAGATATAGTCTTCTACATACTAGCAGCAAAAATGTGGAAAATTACTGATAAGATGGCATTAGAAGGTCCTTACCTATCAATAATTACTTTAAGTTGGATTAAATTATCCGATCAAAAAGCGTAGAGCAGCTGAATGCATTAAAACAACAACAGCAACAACAATCAAGACTCAACTATATTCTGCCTACAAGACACTCACTTTAACATTAAGGACAAACATAGGCTCAAATGAGTGGATGGAAAAAGTATTTCACACAAATGGAAGTCAAAAGAGAGCAGTGATGTCTATACTTATATCAGACAAAATAGACTTTAAGTCTAAAATGCTAACAAAAGACAATGGAGGTTATTACATAATGATAAAATGATCAATTCATCAAGAGGATATAACAGATATAAATATACATGCACCCAACATCAGACCACCTAAATATATTAAGCAGATACTAACAGATAACAGTAGGGGGACCCCACTTTCAACAAGGGATAGATCATCCAGAAAATCAATAAAGAAGCATTGGATTTGAACTATACTTTAGACCAAATGGACCTAACAGATCTATATAGAACATTTCATCCAAGAGCAGCAGAGTACACATTCTTCTCAAGTGCACACAGGTCATTCTCCAGGATAGATTATAGGTTAGCTCACAAAACAAGTCCTAGCAAATTTTGAAAGATTAAAATCATACCAAGTATTTTTTCTGACTACAATAGTATGAAATTAGAAATCAATAACAGGTGGAAAACTGGAAAATTCATAAATATGTGCAACTTAAACAACACACTCCTGAACAACCAGTGGATCAAATAAGAAATTTAATTTGACAGAAGTGAAAAAATATCTTGAAACAAATGAAAATGGAAATACAACATACCAAAACTTATGAGATGGACCAGAAGCAGTTCTAATAGTAATAAATGCCTACATTAAGAAAAAAGAACGAATATAATATTGTAAACCAACTATACTTCAATTTAAAAGAAAAAGAAAAAGAAAGATTTCAAATAAACAACTTAACTTTACACCCCAAGGAACTAGCAAAAGAACAAACTAAGCCCAAAGTTAACAGGAAGAAGGCGATAACAAAGATCAGAGCAGAAATAAATAAAATAAAGATAGAAAAACAACAGAAAAGATAAACAAAACTAAGAGTTGAATTTTTAAAAAGATAAATAAAATTGAGAAACCTTTAGCTAGGCTTACCAAGAAAAAAAAAAAGAGAGGGCTTACCTCGTGGCGCAGTGGTTGGGGGTCCGCCTGCCGATGCGGGGGACATGGGTTCATGCCCAGTCTGCGAGGATCCCACGTGCCACGGAGCGGCTTGGGCCCGTGAGCCACGGCCGCTGGGCCTGCGTGTCCGGAGCCTGTGCTCTGCAATGGGAGAGGTCGCAGCATTGAGAGGCCCGCATACTGCAAAAAAAAAAAAAGAGAGAGAGGACTCAAATAAAATTATAAATGAAAGAAGAGACATTACAACCAATATCACAGAAATACAACGGATCAAAAAAACCACTCTACACAATTATATGCCAACAAATTGGACAACCTAGAAGAAATGGATAAATTCCTAGAAACACACAATCTACAAGAGTGAATCAAGAAGTAATAGAAAATCTGAACAGACCAATAACCAGTAAGGAGATTGAACCAGTAATCAAAAACCTCCCAACAAAGAAAATTCCAGGACTAGATGGCTTCAATAGTTAATTCTACAAAACATTTAAGGAAAATTAACACCAATCCTCCCCAAACTCTTCCAAAAAATTGAAGAGGAGGAAGAACTCCTAAACTCATTTAACAAGGCTAGCATTAATCTGTTACCAACGTCAAATAAGGATACCACAAGAAAAAAAGCTACAGGCCAATATCCCTGGTGAATATAGATGCAAAAATTCTTAACAGACTACTAGCAAACTGAATTCAACAGCACATTAAAAGGATTATACACCATAATTAAGTAGGTTTTATCCCTAGGATGCAAGGATAGTTCAATGTATGCAAATCAATAAATGTAATACATCACATAGATAGAATGAAAGATAAAAATCAAATGATCATCACAGATGCAGAAAAAGCATTTGACAAAATTCAACATCCTTTCATGCTAAAAACGCTCAACAAAGTGGATGTAGTAGGAACATACCTCAACAGATAAAGGTGATTTACAGCAAGCCCACAGCTAACATCATACTCAATGATGAAAGACTGAAAGCTTCCCTCTGAGATCAGCAACAAGACAAAGATGCCTACTATCACCACTCCTATTCAGTGTAATGTGGGACGACCTAGTCAGAGCAATTAGGCAAGAAAAAGAAACAATAGGCATCCAAATTGGAAAGTAAGAACTAAATATTTTCCATTTGCAGATGACATGATTTACATATAGAAAGTCTTAAAGAGTCCCCCACACACACACGCCAAAAAAAAACCTGTTAGAATAATAAATGAATTTAGTAAAGTTGCAGGACACAAAATCAACATACAAAATATAATTGTGTTTCTATACACTATCAATGAGCCATCTGAAAAGAAATGAAGAAACAACCCAGTTTTTAATATCGTCAAGAACAGTAAAGCTCTGGAGATCTAAGGTACAGCATGGGAACTGTAGTTAATAATACTGTATTGTACACTTCAAGTTTGCTAAGAGAGTAGATCGTAAATGTTCTCACCACCACCACACAACAAAATGGTAATTACGTGAGGTGAAGAAGATGGTAACTAACCTTATTTTGGTAAACATTTGCAATATACACATGCATCAGATCATCGCTGTTGTACACCTTAAACTTACACACTGTTTTATGTCAAGTATACCTCAATAAAGCTGGGGAAAACGCACACAGAAAGACATCTAAATGGCAGTGTATTTTAGCTGACATTCTTGTTCTCTTATTTCCTGTGGTTTGATGAGCTGCTTTGGTATTACATCTGATTAGTAAGATGCTTTGATTTTCTTTCTTACTCTGTGACCCTTTTTACTCTCATTGGTGACTTTCAATCTATTAATGACAAATCAGTTTTATCCACTAATTACCAAGGTCAACTTCCACAAATGCTGTAGTCATAGCCACAAATCATTTGTCACAGCAGAGCACAGCTGAGGAAGCAATTCACTTATTTCTATCTCACAGTTAGAAATTCATTTATTTCTATCCCCCCGTTGGGTGATGTGATACATCCCCTCATTCAACACATTGAATGAGCACCTCATACATGCCAGGCGCTGTTCTAGGTGCTGGGCACACAGCGGTAATCAAAACAGACAAATTCTCTGCCCTCACGAAGTGTACATTCTGGATGAGTGAGACAGGTAATAAACAATTTAATTAAATAAGATAGACATTATGTTGGAGGTAAGGGCTAAGGAGAATGACAAAGCAGAGAACGGGGAGAGGGAGGGTCAGATCCCAATGGTGAGGTGGACGTTACAATTTTCAGTGGAATAACTAAGAAAGGCCCCAGTGAAGAGATGACATTGAACAAATACATGAAACCAAGAACATCCCTTGGGTAAATTCCTTCCAACCAGAAGGAACATCAAGAACAAAACTTTGATGTGGGAGATGATCTGCACAAAGAACAGCAAGGGAATCAGGGGGCTAGAGCAGAGTTAGTGAGAGAGTCTGGAAGCTGAGGTTAAAATGTGACTCAGGACCTGATCACATAGGGCCTTAGAGCCATTCCAGGGACTTTGCTTTATTCTGAAGTAGAAAGCCTGTCTCAGTGCATTTGGGCTGCTGTAACAAAACACCATAGAACAGGTAGCTCATGAACAACAGAAGTTTATTGCTCACAGTTCTGGAGGCTGGAAGTCCATGATCAGGGTGTCAGCATGGTTGGGTGAGGGGCCTATTCCAGGTCTCAGACTTCTCACTGGGTCTTCACACGGTGTAAGGGGCAAGGGAGCTCTCCAGGGCCTTTATTGATAAGGCACTAATACCATTCTTGAGGGCTTCACCCTTGTGACCTAATCACCTCCCAGATACCATCACATTGGGGGTTAGGATTTCATCATATGAATTTGGGGGACCACAAACATTCAGTCTACAGTAAAGCCGTTGGACGGTCTTAAGTAGAGAAGTCACATGACCTGGCTTCATTTTTAAGACTCTCTTCTGCTGCTCTGTTGACAGTGATTGAAAGTGGTCCAGGGAGATGCAGGAAGACCAAAGACATCTCATCAATTGCAATAAGACTGCCTGGTTTGACTGGAGATTTCATAGTTTCAGCCTCTGGCCCTTAAGTTTATACATGTAAGTTAAGAAATTGTCAGAGGAGGGAAACAACTAAAGAAAATCAAAGCAAGTCTATCTTGTTCCTTGGCAATGTCATACAAAAATGAGAATGATAAGCAGAGAAAGAAAATCTTAAGAATTATTCTCTTACTTTTATTTTTCTCTCTTTTTAGCCAAACGTCACACATTCACCTAAACAACAGCACTTTTGTTTTTCGACACGACTGACATTGAGGTGAAAGAATGATTTGGTGACTTGGTGGGGCTCCTCCTGGCCTCCTGTGGATCTAAGAATTCAGAAGGAAAGAAAATTTCCTGAAAAGGACCAAAGGGAGTCAGGAAGGTGAGTTATAAAATGGGGGAGATGTTCCCAGAGGGTGTAGAAGGATGAAAGGAAATCCTACGACTTGATCCCATTAGGAAGCTGACCCTAGAAAAACTGGGCTTTGTGAGCAGCATTGATCCATTAGCTACAAGGAAAGGAAGATATAAAACTGCTGGAAGGTAGTCAAGATCAACATTCTGCCTGTGAAAGGCCCTTTGTGTTTGGATGGCGTCTTGAAGTTTGGGAAATTAAAGCACAGCAGATACCCTTGTAGGTCCATCACTGTGATTTTACACAAAATGAACAAGGAGAAACGTGGACAGAAGTCTCTAGGAGAGAAACCATTCGTTTATCATAGGTTTCTTTACCACAGTGGAGAAATGTCTTTAGGGCTGTAAGATCGTCACAATGTTTCCTGCAACTACTGTGGTGACTGCTCATTAGAAGAGGTTCTAAAAGATAGTCCCAATAACCTTGCTTTTATGACCCACGGAGTACACGTCTGTCACTGCACGAGCTTGAGGCAGGGCACCCACACCAAGGGCAGCTCAAAAATCGATTGTAACTGGATTATAGGGATTGGCCAGAAAAATAAAGTAGCATGAGGTGTGTTCGATACTGGACTGGGGCCGTGGAGAAGATGCCGAAAACGCGTTCGTCCTGCTTCATGGTTTCACGTGGCACAATCAGTGTTTGAGGGGGGAAACGCTGAAATTGGAAGTTGCTTGTCTCCTGGATGGATAGTAGTCATTTTGAGCAAGCACCACCAAGGGCTGAACCTTACAGAGTTGCTGTCCACCACGCAAGCTCCTCACACCCAGGGGGGCGGTCATTCGTGCTATGAACCTTACATACTGTTGGGGATTGTTTTAGGCATTTTTCCCCGGTAGAACAAAAGTCCTTTGACTCACAAAATGGCTCCAAGTGTTGTGATCAGGCTTTTCAAATATCCCCGGCACTTCAAATCCAGGATCATTAATATTAATTTTGCAAGTTCAACGTTTATTACAGTCTCTGCAACACTCTAGGTTTGCATGTTTGGAAGAAACCGTTATTTCATGACAAAAGAAAATTTTGAGGCTCTTTGCCTCCATGTGTCAACTTCTCATTTTTTCTTTCAAAGTATTCGCTGGAGTGCTGGAGGGCGAGGAGGGACCCGTATGTCCTAGTGCAGCGAGGGCTGCCGTTCTACCTTGTCATGACCTCTTAAGTCTCTATTCCTCCCCCTTGCCTTTCTCTTGCCAAGAAAGTGTGTTAAGGGATTAAGCCTTGATTTTACTCTGATTTTACTCCTATTCTCTCCCCTTCCAGACACTGTAGGTTGACTTTTCATGTTTCATGTGTTTGCTAAAAGCAAAAGCAACCATCCTAATCACCGAAACATAAAATTTATTGTTTGTAACCAAAAACACGGTTGTTACGGAAAGCAAAGTTGTCGCCCAAGGGTTTGGCCTGTGATGGTCTTGGTGGGTTGATAGGTCCACACTACCGTCCTGCAGGAGTTGCACAGTTGTTGAGAATTGTATTCCGACACTGAAGAGGTATACTAACCCATGTTTACTTCTCTAAAAAACTCTAATAATGTATTTGATTGGGCCGGTTTCATAGTCTCTGTTAACTTGGAAAGCTGTCATTCAGAATTGCCTCTGACCATCTATTCATTGGACAGTCCAGGCATGAGACACAATTTCTCCTTTCACCAACAAGCTAGAAGGGGCCAAGAGTATAAACTCTTCAGTCAGTCCAGAAATCCTCCTAGAAGTCACTGTTCTTCCCATGGTGACTAGTGTCATACTGAAGGTAGGTAGAAGAAGTCATACTACGTTACCATCCAAAGGTTGAGAGAGTCTGGAGCAATACCATCCAATAGAAATGTGACGCAAGCCACATGTGTGATTGTCAATTTTCTAGTAGCCACATTAAATACTAGTAAAAAGAAACAGGTAAAAGTAATCTTATTGATATTTCTTATTCAACCCAATCCAAAACATTACTAATATTTCAATATGTAAGTCACAACTTTCCTAATGCAGCTATAAAAAATTACCACAAACTTAGTGAATTAAAACAAGACAGATTGGCTGTCTGGAAATTAGAAGTCCAAAATGGGTCTCAGTGGACTAAAAGCAAGGTGTTAGCCAGACTGCATTTCTTCCGGAGGCTCTAGGGGAAACACATTTCCTTCCCTTTCCCAGCCTTCTAGAGGTTGCCCGCATTCCTGGGCTTGTGACCTCCTTCCTCCATCTTCAAAGCCAGCGATGGCTGGTTGAGCTTCTCACACCAAATCACTCTGAGGTGGACTCTTCTGCCTTCTCTTCCACAACTAAGGACGTTTGAGATTGCATCAGGTCCACCCAGATAATCCAGGATAATCTCCTTATTTAACAGTCAGTTCACGTGCACCCTTAATCCCTTTGCCGTGCAACATAACATCTTCACAGGTTCTGGGGACTAAGACATGGACATTTTGCCTCGGAGCATATTCTGCCTGCCTCCACCAATATGAAAATTATTAACGAGACATGATTTTACAGTCTCGTTTTCATACTGTCTTCAAGATCTTCAAAATTTGGTGTGTATTTTACACTTAGAGCACATCTCAGTTCCAACCAGTCACATATCAAGTGTTCCATAGTCACGTGTCCAGCTACCAAACTGGACGGCAGGGTTCTAAAGCAATGTTTCTCAATTAGGGGTACACATTGGAGTCCGCTAGGGGGCTTTTAAAATCCTGAGTCTCAGCCCATACCCTATTCCAAAGAAATCAGAACCTAGGCATCAGCATTTTAGAGACTCCTGGGATGATTCCAATGTGTAGCCAAGATGGAGAACCTCTGGTGTGGACAACAGTAAGCCTCATTCCTTTCTATGCTCTTGAGACATGTCCCCAGTCTCTCTCTCTCAAGAACCAGAGCCATGACCCTTGTCTCAATGGCTTGTGGTTGTGTCATCCTAGGCATACAAAATGGCAGACAGCAAATGAGTGCAAGTGTGTGTGTGTGTGGATCTGTGCATACAAATGTGTGTGTTCTTATCTTTCAACATTTGAAAACACAACACTCAGAGTAACTTCTGAATCCTCTGATTGGCTCTGAGACCCATTCACACATGTTTATTTGTTCACCAGATATTGCCAAACACCTACCAGGTTCCAGGAAGTATGCCAAGACATTCTGGCACTGTCTACCTGTGCTTGATGGAAGAAACTGGTATGGAAGAACCAGAAGGTCAAAATTTCCACCCCACAGTGCCTGTTGGCTCTTCTAGAGACACAGAAGGCACACGTACACATACACACACACACGCATGCATGCACAAATAAGTGCATGGTTTTGATAATACAGCATCAGCATTGCTGGAGTTAGATCTGGCCAAATCCATTCTATCCTGAGAAGACAGCCCAGGATGAACGCATCTTCAAAGAGGAAGTACGAAACCTTAACAGGGACTCTGCACCAAGTCCAGAAGATGAAACTGTCCCTGACCCTGAAACACAAAACTTCCTTAAAGCCTCCTAAAAAACTTCACTCTCCAGCATGTTTGCCTCCTTTTCTGCTGCTCCTTTCTCTCTACTTCTGAGTATTTTGGGTCTCCCCTCTTTCTTAGGGAGCTGGTCTTACACATTCTAGCCTTCCTATCTTCTACTCCCCTGCTTCCTTAGATAAATAGGCTATGTCTGTTACACACAATTTCCAATTCCTCTTAAATTGTCTCTTCCTTCCTTTTGATACAAATCTCACCAAATACTACCAGAATGCTCTTCCCAAGTAGAAATATGTGCCCTCTTTCTTTTTTGCATGCTTACTACATACAGAATAAAATCTAAATTCCTCAACCTTCTCCACAATTTGCCTCAGTTACATTTGCGCCTTCATCTCCCACTGACCCGCTTCCCGTTGGGTCCTCCAGGCAACTAGACTCTACCATTCCCGGAAGAGAGTCTGCACTTTGCTTAGGTGGAGCTCTCTGCTACAGATCCTCTTCCCATTCACACCATGTGTGGACCTTATCCGTATACCTCAGGGCCCTTCTCAACAAGTCCCATATAGCTTTCCTTACACTATACACCCAATGATGCAATCTACTTGGTGTCTTTGTGCAAATCTCTGTATTAGCGTTCTCCAGAGAAACAGAACCAATAGGAGATAAGTACATTTCTTTCTTTTTTAAAGAATTGGCTCGCATGATTATGGGTGCCAGAAAGTACAGAATCTGCAGGGTAGGCCAGGAGATCAGTCTTCGGTTCTAGTCAGGCATTCAACTGATTGGGTGAGGCCCACCCACATTGAGGAGGGCAATCTGCTTTACTCAAAGTCCACCAATTTCAATGTTAATCTCATCCGAAAAACACCTTCATGGAAACATCAGGAATAATGTTTGGCCACACATGCAGGCACCATGGCCCAGCCAAGCTGACACATAAATTTAACCATCAATAACTTCTTTGAGCAGCTAGAGGGCAAAGGTTATGACTTTTTAATGATTGCATTTCCATTTTGCTGCCCCACCCAGGGCGTGTCATGACGGCTTACCCTTGGCAGATCTTCAGTAAAAATAGGCTGAATTGAGTTCTACCAAAGCACACATACAGGCCCTAACTGTGTCCAGTGTTGTGTCAGGACCTGGAAAGCAAATGTTCTGTCACCCAGTCTAGATCTGTGAGGCACTGTTCTTCTGAAGAACTTCTCTTGGCTTTGATGCTTTCTCCTCTCTCCTCACTGCCCTTGTCTGTAAGTAGTAAACGATGAGGGGGGAAAACCCTCAAATAAAAGTCGTTACCTACATTCAAAATCTCCTTGATACTAATGAAAATGTCAAAACCACAACTTGGGAGCATTGGAATGACCGAACACGCCCTTGGCTAAGTAAGCCCAAAATGCTACATAACGAGCCCAGGAACGCTAGCCACTAAAACGAGGTCTGCTTTGCTAACCTGGGAATTTCTACAGGGCTGTGCAGCCCTCTTTCTAGTGCAGTAAGCTAAGGGCCCTGTGTGCAAATGTACACACAGACTCACAGGATGGAGGTCTCATTAGCAAAGAGGGAGTAAGAACATAGGGGACCCTCTCCCCCACCACATTCTAACGTTCCTGGTGTGCAGGGCAGGGCTGGATAAGCAGTTGGCCTGCCGGCTAGAAAACTCTGGGGGACCTGCAGCCAGTGAGAGGCAGAAGAGCAAACGCTGCTGACTTCCCCATCCATGGAGCGCCTTACTGGAAGAGCTGGAGCTCTGAGAGGTTCATTTCCTTTTTTTCTCTTCCACTAAGACCCGTACGGTTTTATAATGGCATTTCAAGCTAGCTGTTAATGTGGGTAATGTAGTTTGGGAAAAAGCAAAAAGGCCCAATTATAAGAATCAATATATTGTGTGAAGGGAGAACAAAAGCCTCTATTAAATATGAAGCAGGGCTTTGATTCCAACCAGAACTAGGCCAAGCGAGGAAACCGAAACCATCGCGTGAGACTGATGTGAGTGGGAGAGGATGTTTCTGAGCTGAGGTTACTCGTTCCTCCCGCCTGGCGGGAACGCTGCAGCTTCACCGAGCAAATTAGGTAACTAGGTGGTCCCAGGCCCAACAGGCACCTGCACAGAGCACACGACAGGCCCTCAGTAAATTCTTGCTGAGTTAATTTATGAACAAATGAATGGATACGCCCATTGACAAAGAGCCCTGCCTTCCCTGATCTATTTCCTTTAGTACTTTCAAAGTGTGGTCCCCTGACCAGCAGTATCAGCCTCACCTGGGAACACGTCCATTAGAAAAGGCTCCTTCCCCCAAATCTCAACAAACCAACAGAATCAGCAGTTCTGGGTGTGGAGCCCAGCAAGCTGTGTTCTACTGAGCCCTGCAGACAATTCTGATGTGCCCTCTACAAGCTTTAGGCAAAGCCCCAGCTTTCAACAAGGAAATCTGCCGCTCAAGAACTATCCATTCTGAGCAGTGCAAGGATAAAAAGGAGTCTCTGACATATTCCCTGCCCTCAAGGAGTCTGTTGCAATCACTTCTTTGAACTAGTGGCACTTTTATAGGGTCCAAGCAGAAAACTTTATTCTTCCCTCTTACTGTGCCTTTAAAGGCAGCTCAAATTTAACTGTGGGCTCGTGTGTTCCTGGCCCCTGGATGAAATATCCTGCAGGACTCATCCTCCCTCCAGGCCCTCTCAGATAACAGAAAGACTTGGATCCATTTTACTTATAGGAACAGTCTCATTTCAGCAATTCTAATATCTAGGTCAAAGTCAAAATCCCATAACACTGTACTCTACCTTCCGCTTCCCACCAGCTCTGTCGTACTTCAAAGGCGAAGCAGGTAAGGAAGGGTGGGCATGTCACCTGCCTCTTTATTTGCCAGCCAGGTTTTTCTGTCCCTCCTCCCCTAGGCACCAAGCCGTTCCATGGCAGGGAGTGGGAAGGGATGGGGAGGGAGGAGAGCCAAGGAGTTAGAGAGGTCTTAGCCCACTGGGATAGACGTGATGGGGCACCCGCCATGGGAATCCTCCAAATTTAACCTCCTTCATATGAGCGCTACCTGGAAACTTGTGATTTTTCACCCGGCCTCTGGTATCTGCCAGTACCCTCCTCTTTTGCAGGCAATTCTCTCGGATGGGACCCCAGTGCTACCCCTAGACCGGCACCATCAACTATTAGTCCCCAGGCAAAGCATGCATCTTTGGTCCACCATCTCTGGGAGTGATGTTCACGTCCAAGCTAGTCCTCTTTCCTCATTCCCTTGCTAAGCAAGTGGAGACCAGCATGCCTTTCACCTTCACAGGTAGAACTAGTCATCAGTCTGCATCCTACATACTCCAGGAGACAAAGGTCAGCTTCTCCTGGCTCCTGCGGAAGCTCCTCTCACGTAGCTTGAGGGAAGGGAGATGCCACAGCCTTCCAACCCACCTGCTAATTTCTCACCTCTTTCCTTAAATCCTTAGCTTCCAGTCCTGCAGCCTGGAAGGTGAGTGGTGGGTGACAGGATGGACTTCTCAGCCCTCACTTTGAAACGTGTGCTTGGTTGGCATCTAGGCCTGTGGGATCTCAGAAACTGAGACTGTTCTACATCGACATCCTTTTGTACTACACACACAAATAACTAACATTTATACGGTGCTCCCAGTTAATGAAGTGCCCCTTTAGGTGATAAAATACGTGACAGCTTTCATGGAAACCCATAAGATCCATATGAAACGGAGAGACAGGACTAGAGTTCAGAATTTTAAACGAAAGATCACGTTGACGTGAGAGGATCAGGTGGCCATCAGCTGTTCACATGATCTGTTCAAATTCATCTGGAAAGGCTCACTTCACAAAACTGCAACAAATAAGCCTTCAAGACAGCTTGCTCACTCAGATCCCTGCTGTCACACAACCTGCCAGCCCCGCCCCTCGCCTCTCCCCACTTCTCTGACAGCCCTGACCCCACCAGCTCACCTCCCTTTAACACGTCTTAGAATTTACCCTGGGCCGTCTGAGGCCCTCTGACAAGACAGACACCAACTGACAACCCATCCGTCTGGGGGATCTGCACTGACCATGAAGCAGTGGTCTCTTCTGACTACATTTTAATGATGCCGCGGACTGAATTTTGACCACAGCGGATGCAGCAACTTGTAGGTAATGAAGTCACATCATGGTCCCCAACTGGGAGCTGAGCGCCCCTGGCCCGAGGGCTCTCTGCCGCATCCTGCCCCTCACGCCCCAACGGAACCCCAGACCCAGACACACCCTCCACTCCTGTGGCACAGAAAACCCCTGGGGGAGTTAAATCTGTTCCAAAGACCTCACCCCCTTTCTGGCCCATCCCAGAGAGCACAGCTAATGGCCTAATATCAAGTTCAAATGAAATTTCTGACTCAACCAGAATTTCAGGACAACTAGTTTATTGACCCGGTTCTGTGGATCCTGAAGAAGTTCACCTGTCCGTCTGCACGTCCGGGGTCTCGCCTGTAAACCAGTCTCGAAAGAGCCATGATCGTGATCTACGGTCACGCAGACATCAGCAGAAACTCACGCAGAACTTCTATACTTAACCAGAGATTTCAAATATTGTTAGAGGTTGCCCCCTCACTGCCCAGGCCCCGGCCAAAAAACATTAAATATTCAGGAAAATGCATAAAGCTAATTGCTGAACAGCACTCCAGAGGCGGACTCTCCATAAGGGGCCTGTAATGGAACATGTGAATAATTGCACAGCACAAATCGCACTGCCTGCAATTGTGCGGTGTATACTCTATAATGCTTATGAAAGAGTTGACCACACCTCCTGACTTCCTTCTCTACCACCCACTCGCTCCTCCCTTGTAACTGTCTTGAATGGCTGGGATGGCCAACTCTGACCTCTTTAGAAATTTTGATATTGTCCCGGGGCTCATGACCTTGTCCCACACTTACTCACCACACTCTACTCCACGGAAGCTCTCTCCTCTCTTGTTGAATCTTCCGGCTTGTCATACCCCATTTTTTCACTCCCCCAGCCACCTAAATACCATTTTCTCCCAATTTCAGCTCTCAGTCTTCTCTCTAAATCATGCCCGAGACCCTCTACTTTGGGAACAACCCAGAACTGTATCGCTAACCCCAGCCTCTCCCCTGAGCTCCAGTCCAAAGTGTCTGAACCCCTCACAGGGACTTGTATCTGAACGCTCTTTCGGCCCCTTGGCATACGACCCCTTTCCTACTTTGGTAGACTTGCAAGACGTAATAAGCTTCGGTGGGGGACAGAGGCTGCACCCCACTCGAAAAGGTGAGAACAACAGGCGCTCACTCTCCCAGCTGCCCTTGAATCAGGAGGTCGTGGTGTAGGCAAGCAGGGGCTGAGAACAACAGGCGCTCACTCTCCCAGCTGCCCTTGAATCAGGATGTCGTGGTGTAGGGAAGCAGGGGCTGAGAAGCCAGGCAATACAGGTGACTGAAGCAGTGGCCAAGAGGCTAAGGAAAGCAGAATCCAGTGTCAGCCAATCTGCAGGGCACCCTGCCGTGCCCAGGGCTCAGAGGCAGTGCCGGGGGGACCTCATGATTTGGGGCACTGTTTCAGGATGAGTAGCCTAAGCCTGGTTCTGCAGATTCTCCTGAAGACTCTGCAAACTCACTCTGAAAATTTCTTTTGCCACTTAAGTCGGAGTTGATTTGGGTTGCTTCCCAGAACCCTAACTGATGCTGTTTCTTATCCATCACCTTGAAGTCATCTTGTCTAAAATTGAATTCTGTTTTTTTTTTTTCCCCTAAAGCCTGTTATTTATTGTAATTTTTCTTTTCTTTCCAAGGACATCATTCCCTCAATCGCCCAGGCTAAAACTTCAGAGTTAACTTTAATTTTGCCCACTTTCCTCCCTGGTGGTCCAGTGGTTAGGACTCCTCATTCTCGCTGCCAAGGGCCCGGGTTCAATCCCTGGTCAAGGAACTAAGATCCCACAAGCAGCAAAAACTTTGCCCACTCTCTTTCCGCAAACATGCACTCCATCACCAGGTGCCATTGATTTGTCTATGATAATGCCTTCCTCATCCACGTCTTCTTGCTTTTTTTATGGCCACAACCCTGTGCTTCTGAGTTAGTCTAACTTTACCTAGAGTCATACTGAGACAGCATGCTGTGTTCTAACTGCTCTCCCAGCCTCCAAGTTTTCCACCTTTTATTTCCTGGGCATATCGCTTGACATGCCCATAACCCTGTTTTCGTTGTATTAGCCTCTGCACAGAAACTTACGGAATCAGCAGAGCAATCCCCAAAGAGTTTAGTATGACCCAGAGGCCATTTTGTCCTTTACCCCTGGGTTCTTTCTTCCACACATGCTCTCTCTATGTTTGCTCCATATCAGACTAGATTAAGAGTTTAGCCCTTCTTTGGGGTTTCCCCAAATAAACCGAACATTCCAAAGTGTTAGTGAACAATTCAGACCCTGAAGGTTTCAGAGGAGACATGGAACTGGAGTTTACACTACACACCCCTGAACAAATATGTTAGAAATCTATATTAGAATTCTGTTTCCCAAGTCCTTTATTGGCCGTGGACAAGAAGACACAACTTATTTATCTCTCGGTGGTGCTCTGTTTACCTCTCTGCGTCTCTTTGCTCATCTGTAAGATGAGAGTGATAACAGAACCCATCTCACTAGGGTTGTTGTGAGGTTTAAATGGGTGGATGGAAGTGAAGCCCTCAGACCAGTGCCTGGCCCTGCACGGGTTGACTGTTATCACCCCTGGACTCCCCAGTTCTGGAGCCAAACTTACTACCTTTGCTGCAGCAAATTTGAGTTGGGTTCTTGTCCCCTCTCCATAAAGGACCTGACCATAAAGATCATAAAAGACAGACACAAACCTGTGAAGTAGGTTTTATTTTGCTTGTTTTTATTGGGAGTTATTGAACCCAAGTAATATTCTTTAGCAGCCCAGAATACTCAGTCTTGGCCTTCAGTTCCACGTAAACCATGGGAAATTGGAAGATGCCTATTTTATGATCATCATAAATATTTTGCACCTTAGATTTCCTGAACTGCCCCCCCCAGTAATATAATTCTCCAAACACCTGGTTCACTTACTTTTTTACTTCCTCCCCACCCCTTACGTTACTGTCCATTTTAACTATTATAGTTATATAACGTCTTTGTCGCTCTCGTACCTCCCTTCTCCTTTTTCAGCTCTATTGCTTCTGCTTGAACTTTTACCACTGATGCCACTGCTTTTCAAAAAAAATTTTTTTTACTGTTTTTGACTCTTTGCTTTTCCACGTGACTTTTAGGAAAAGTGTATTGAGTTCCATGAATAGTTTTATGAGAATTTTATTGTTGATGAGTGGGATTTTTATGGGAATTGCATTGAATTTATAAATTGTTTGGGAAGAATTAAAACCCCTGCAACACTATCTTCTCATCCAGGAAGGTGGTATGTTTCGACATTTATTTACATCTTCCTTTATGTCTTACAGTAAATGTTTTTAATTTTCTCCATGAAGGCGTCATATTTTCTGTAGCTGTATTCCTGATATAGCCTTACAATTTGGGATAATATTGTAAATGTTGTCTTTCTTACGATCACATTGTCAATCACTGGTGCTGCTGTTGACGAATGCTATTGATTTCTGTATATAGATCAATATCTAACAACTTTACCAAGTGTTTTTATCAGTTCCCACAGTTTACCTGTAGAGTTGCTTGAACTTCCACAGAGACACTCACATCACATGCAGTGATAGCAGACAGCCATGTCCTGCCACCAAGTCGTGTTAGTATTGGTATTGTGGCGGAGATAGGTTATTTTTAACCCCATGTTTCCCATTTACTTATCCTTGCTCTTGCATACCACCCCTAACTATCGAATTCAACTTTTTTCCCCCTGAATTAGAACTTTTGAAGGGTTGCATCCTCAGTTAAAGGGTGAATTAGAACAGGAAGATAAAGTTCGTTTGCACCTAATGGGTTCTGAGTGGAAAAAATAGGTCTCTTCTGAGATTTCTAAAACCCAACCTTGAACATCATACAAGTTTGAGATTCCAATTTCGCCGCTCTTGTAGTCAGAACCTCAGGCAAAACCAAGAAATAATAAAATGAAATTCATCTTGGGTTGCTGATACCCCTAGGGTTGTGTCAGAGCCAAACCCAAATCACTCTGGAAGGGCGCTTCCATAGCCCAGACCACAAGGTGTTCCACAGGGGAAAAGTCCAAATAAAATGAATCTGCATAAAAATTACAAAACTGTTGAGGAAATAATTCACCATGGGCAAGAGTCAGTAGACATAGACAGTAGGTTTAGAATTCTCAAGAATGTAAGATAATAGATGACCAAAGAAAGAATACAAATTAAGTATGTTCAAAATAATAAAAGACATGAAACAGCTGAGAAATAAACAAGTAGATTTGCAAAGGTACCAATTCAACTTCTAGAATTTAAGGATTTAGCCATTTAATAAACAACTCTTTGTATATGTTAAATAATAATTATGACCATTATGAAGAGAAAATTAATGAAATGGATAACAGTTTTTTTAATTACTCAGAAAGCAACAAAAGGAGATAAAAAGGTGGAAGGCATGATGGCAAAGTTAATAGACATGGAGAATAAAACAAGAAGATATGGTGTGTCTAACAGAAATTCTAGAAGAAAAGAATAAATAAAATGGGACATAAAATGTAAAAATGTTAGAACTTTACCAGAATTGAAGAATGATAAGCTTCAGATAGAAGAAATTCTGAGTCTCATGCAGGATAAATAAACATCAACTCACATATAGAAACATTCTAGTGAAATTGCGTAGGACTGAAATCAAAGAGGAAAATTTTAAAGCAACCAGAGAAAGTTACCTACAAAGAAACAACAGACTGTCAACAGACTTTTCAACTGGAAAAATAGAAGCCTGAAGTCAATGAAATAATAAGTTCAAAGGACCAAGGGAAAATTCTACACCCAGAGAAACAACCACTAAAGTGTGTGAATAAAATGAAGACATTAAAAAATTACACTTTCCCTTATTTAAAAATTGATGCATTCACAATGCATTGAAAATATTAATAAAGAAGAAATCACTTATAATCCAACAACCCAGGGATACTTGCTATGAATGTTTGGGTTTCTGTCTTTCCAGATATATGTCCTATCCCTTATATTTAAATAAAAATTCTGTGAAACTGTTAAAAAACACAAAATTATAAACAAGTAAACACAAAATTATAAACAAGTAAACACAGAACAGAGGGACAGAAGAGAGTTTACAAGTATAATAGAGCACAATGTATAATTTTTGCCTAAAAAAATTATAATCGCAACAAGGTAGACCACTTTATGCAAAACTGAAAGCTACCATAATGACTCAAAAAGAAGTTGAAGCCAGCACAGATTATAACTTTGGAAATATCTGGGAAAATGAAGTATCTCCTCAAAACACTCCAGGTTTAGAATGTTTTACAATTACATTTCTCAAACGTTTAAGAAATGAAATTCCCAAACTATACAAGCCGCTTCAGAGCCTAGAAAAGGAAGAAGGGGAAAGTCCAAATGGTTTGAAAAGCAAGAGATTCGAGAAGCTGTAAAAGTAAACTTTGAATATGGACTGCATCATTAGTATATCCTGATGTATGTGTCAGTATTATTCTACACAAATTACTCATAAAAATGTCACAGATTTTATTATCTTATCATCCTATTTTATGTTAGGTTGAGAGTTTCTTAACTCTTTCTAATAGCGTGGCTCTCACTCTTGAGAACTGAGTACTATGCAGATATAAACTTTGCTTTCAGTAAGATTCTACACATTGCAAGTTAATAGTGGGTCTCATGACACAGTGAAGAAGCAGATTGCTAAAGTACAGCTTTCACTGAAGGACAAATTGGTTCAAATTTATATTCATTCCAAAAGTGTTACAGCTTCTCCCTCATAGAAGTAGAAACCCAGTGGGCTTTTAAAAAATTATTATCAAAAGTTCTAGGTGTCTGGTTAAAATATGTAGTTTCATCTATTCAAGGATGATTAATCAAGATTACTGCATCTTTTTCCATTTCTTTCTTTTTTCAATCAAACTGCTTCCTAAAGTTTCCTATGTACTTTGTGATGACTGGCTTCAGTTATGTGACAATTGCCTAGAGAACAGAGATTGTTTGTCTCCTTCCACAGTGTCATTTATCTAACTAAAATATCATTTCCTCCTAGTAGGTAAAATACGGTATCAGGACTTCACTATGCTAATAATCTTAAAATGTCTAGCAGAAGAAATAATTCTATTCTAGTCACTTAAAAGTTACCCATAGTGCTCTGCAAAATTAAAGTCCTTTGTAAAAGGTATATGGTCTCTGGGTATTATAAAGGAAAATATTGTAGTGGATGAAATTATCTACCCGTCAAAAAATTCTAAAAGATTTGATTGCTTTTGCTTCAAAAAGCCCTTTATAAAGTCAATATTCTATTTTGAAAATTTTAAATTATCTTATCTTTTATGCATATAATAAATGTTTAGTCTGTTAATGCTTCAATGGTATGATAATATATGCTCTTTGAAATCTAGAGATGAAAGGCATTCAGCAGAGCAAATTATTATTTTTTATTATTTTTTGGCATATAATGTTGCTACTACTGCTTCTATTATGAATGTTTTGAGACATCAAAAATAAAATTTGAAAATTAGAAGGTGCTTTGAAGAGTTAAGGAGTTCTTTTTTCTTTGCTTTTTTCCATCTATCTATAAATCTTGGAGATCATCCTAAGCAAGTTCTACTCATTCTTTTTAATGATTGCTTAGCTTAGCATTACTCCATAGCATGGAGTAGTCATTAATGAACACTTTATTTTTCACTGTTTCAAATAATGCTGCAGTGAACAAAAAGATATGCATATACTTTTATACATGTGAGTACTTTGTCAAAGAAGTTTCTGGAAGTAGAATTGCTAGTTCAAAGGACATATGAACTTCTATTTTGATAGACACTGCCAAATGGTTTATAATAAGGCTATGTAAAGGTAAATAATATGAGACCTCAGTAAAATATAAAAGATATTAAATTCATGCTGAAGTAGCCAAAAAAAAAAAAGGGAAGAAAGAAAGAAAGAAAAAAAAAGCAAAGAGTTTACAAAGGAAAAAAGTCAGCATGAAAGTGAAAAGTTTAGATTAAAAGGCATCCAAACTGGCTTTTCCCTGAGGTTGACTTTCAAACTCTAGTGATCTTGGGCCTCCACAGTGAAAGCCACATGGATCATGGGAAACAGGCAATAAAATTTAGGGTTCAACCAAAGTAGGAATCAAATAGAAAATACCTACATAAAGCTGAGACCCCCAAAAGTGTAGAGCTTTTCTGTAAGGGTCAAGAGGAAATAAACCTTTAGTTGGAAACTTTCCTCACTTAACTCTTGTACTAAATAAAAGGCAAATAACTTGCCTTAAGAATTTGTAACAACAAGTTGATTCTTACACAAATTTGGAGACCAAGTTCACACCACGTGCAAACAAAAAAAGCCTCAAATGCATAATTTAATTTACTGTAATCTAAGATAATTAGTGCTTCAGGAAACTAGCAGAAATAATGCAAACCCTCTGTGAAGAAACGGAACTTCAATGTGAGTCTCAAAGCATTTCCAAGGATAAAAGTTGAAGGAAATGAATTCATAGCTCAAAGTCTTCCTTAAAAGTACACATGGAGATAAGTACTATGAGTGAGAGCCAGTAGGAAAAAAAGGAACAACAAAGTCAGAACCACTAATACTTCTGAATATAAAATTAATATGTAACAAAAAATAAAACTGAGATTCAAATTATGAGTAAAGAAAATACAACCTTAAAACAACCAAAAGACTTGAATCTAGGAATAAATTTAACCAAGGAGGTGTACTCTGAAAATGATAAGACACTGAGGAAAGAAATTGAAGATGACACAAATAAATGGAAAGATATACCATGCTCATGAATTGGAAGGATCAATAGCATTAAAATGTCCATACTGCAAAGCAATCTACAGATTCAATGCAATCCTCATCAAAATACCAGTGGCATTTTTCACAGAACTAGAAAAAAAAATTCTAAAATTTGTATGGAACCACAAAAGACCTTGACTGGCCAAAACAATCTTGAAAAAGAAGAGTAAAGCTGGAGGTATCATGCTCCCAGACTTGAAAGTAAACTACAAAGCTATAGTAATCAAAAGAGTATGGTACAGCACAAAAACAAACACTTAGATCAATGAAACAGAACAGAGAATATAATGCTTATATAGTCAATTAATTTATGGCAAAGGAAGCATGAATATACAATGGGGAAAAGGCAGTCTCTTCAATTAATGGGGTTGGGAATACTGCACAGCTACGTGCAAAAGGATGAAACTGGACCACTTTCTTACACCATATCCAAAATAAAAATAGATTGATGGGTTAAATGTAAGACCTGAAACCATAAAATTCCTGGAAGGAAGCATAAGCAGTAACCTCTCTGACATTAGTCTTAGCGATTTTGGGGGGTGTGTCATCAGGCAAGGGCAACAAAAGCAAAAATAAACAAATGGGACCTCATCAAACTAAAGAGCTTTCGCACAGTGAAGGAAACCATCAACAAAATGAAAGGCAGACTACTGAATGGGAGAAGATATTTGCAAATGATATATCTGACAAGGGGTGGATATTCAAAACATATAAAGAATTCACACAACTCAATATCCAAAAAACAACCCAACTATAAAATGGGCAGAGGACCTGAAGAGACAGTTTTCCATAAAAGACATACAGGTGGCCAACAAGCACATAAAAAGTTAGCTCAGTATCACTGATCATCAGGGAAACACAGATCAAGACCACAATGAAATAACACCTCACACCAGTCCACACGGTTACTATCAAAAAGACAAGAAACCAGTGTCAGCGAGGATGTGGAGAAAAAGGGATCCTCATGCGCTGCTGGCTGGAATGAACATTAGCACAGCCACTGTGGAAAACAGTACGGAGTGTCTTCAAAAACCTAAATTTAGAACTACCATATTATCCAGCAATTCCAGTTCTGAGTATTTACCCACTAATTTGAAAAAATATGTGTAACCCCCTATGTTCATAGCAGCACTATTGACAATAGTCAAGCTATGGAAGCAATCTAAGTCCACTGATAGATGAATGGATAAAGAAGAAGTGGTATACATACACAATTGAATATTACTCAGCCATAAAAAAGAATGAAATCTTGCCATTTGCAGCAACATGAATGGACCTGAAGGGTATTATGCTAAGTGAAATGTCAGACAGAGGAAAACAAATACTGTATGATTTCACTTACATGTGGAATCTAAAAACAAAAACAAACAAAACAAAATAGAAACAGGCTTGTAAATACAGATAACACACTAGTGGTTGCTGGGGGTAGGGGTAGGGCAGACAAAATAGGTGAAGGGGATTAAGAGATACAAACTCATAGCTATAAAATAAATAAGTCATGAGGATCCAATGTACACATAAAGAATATGGTCAGTAATCTTGTAACAACTTTGTGCGGTGACAGATGGTAACCGGTCTTATTGTGGCGATCATTTCATAATGTACAAAAATATCAAACCACTATGTTGTACGCCTGAAGCTAATATAATAGTGTATGTTAATTATAACTCAATAAAAAGAAATATTCATTATGTCGTACACCTGAAACAAATATAATATGTCAATTACAATGCTTTTAAAGAACTAAAAGAAAAACCAAAGACTTGAAAAATATGCAATAGAACCACTTGGAATATAAAACTCCAGGATGACTTAAACAAGAGTATAGACAAGACTGAAAATAAAACTACTAAAATGGAGAAGTCCAAAGAACCACTTCCAGAATGCACTCGAAGGAGACTAAGAGATGAAAAATATAAGATGGAGCTTTAGAAACATGGAGGATAAAATGATAAGACCTATTTTATATCCAAATGAAATTCCAGAAGAGATAAAAGAGTAATATCACTTGGAAAAGCAATATTCAAAGAGATTATAACAGAATGTTCCAGAACTATTGAGAGACTCCAAGCCTCAGATCTAGAATAATTCAATGATATCAAGCAACGTACATAAAAAGGAACAAACACCTAAGTACATTGTCATGAAGATACGAAACACCAAAGACAAAGAGGAGATCTTAGAAGCAGCCAGAGAGAAAGAGTTTACTCAGAAGGAAAGATAGTTCTACTAATGGATGACAGAACAGAGTGGAATAATACCTTCAGTGAGCCAACCTAAAATTCAGAGTATAAACCTGGAGGTATACACCCAGTGAAACTCTCTTTCAAGAATGAGAGTGTATAAAGACATTTTTCAAATAAAAAAACTGGGAGAGTGTACCACCAAGAGACCCTCACCAAAGGAAATCATAATCTTTTTAAGAAAAACTCTGTATCTTTAAAAAAAGAACTTACTAAGCTACTGTGAAAAACTAGTGTTTTAAATTACTAGATAGAATGGATTGTTTCTAGAGGAGCACAAGACGATTTTACAAGTGATTTAAGAATACTCAGACTTTAATCCACAAACTAAAATATTTCAGAAATGTTTTTTGTGATTTGGTTCATTTAAAGCTATAGAGCAGAATCTCAACTTTAAATTTACATTTGTACTTTAGTCAAAATTTTCTCAGTGCAGAATAAAATTTTATTTGAGTGTGTATGATCTACATTAAGTTTATGCATGATTTTCAACCTTTTATAAATATTGACTGCCCCACTTACAATGGAGGGAAAAGTCTAACATTTATAAAGATGTATAATGCCTAAGAAGCCTTTTATTGCTACCTGCCAAAATGCACCTTTATCCTGATAGTCTTATAAACTTGGTATTAAAATCCCTGTCTCAAAGGAGAATTCTGAAGCTTAAATCCTTTCTCAGTATCCCTGTATCATTAGACACATAGATAAATTAGACACATAGATATATCTTCTGTTGTTATTTTTTTTCCTATGCGTAAGTGTTGTCTCCTCATCTAGACTTAAAGCCCACTGAAGACAAGGAACATTCCTGATTGCTTTTCATATCCCAACTTAGCATTTATTAAATGTTTTTTGCAATTGATGATCACAAAGACAATAATTTTAAACTCTTTCTAAACCTGTTCAACATTCATAATAATCCCTGCTTTATCCATATCAATGTCCACATTTTTATAGGGGTGTCTATAAAAATATCCTATATCCTGCTTCCATGGGTCTCAACTGCCCCAGACTCTGCCATGTCAAACTCACTGGCCTTGCCAGTCTAACATATAAAGAGCTTGAAACTAACACAACATTGTAAGTCAACTATACTTTAATTAAAAAAAATTAAAATTTAATAAATAAATTAAATATTAAAAAAAAAGAAAATGAAGTGAAACATTTAAAACGGTGAAACAAAAAAGAAAACCCCATCAGCATAGACTTATGTATCTTGTGAAACTATCCTTCAAAAGTGAAGAAAAAATAAAGACTTTCCAGGACAGACAAGCCCCACCCTTGGCCTCACCCTCTTCCTCGGCCCCGCCCTCTCTGAGCTCTGCCCGCCACCAGTTGTGACTGTCCCACATCAGTCATTGCCAGACTTCCTCCACTGACTGTCTAGGTCTTACTGGTGCCACACCTCCAGAGTCTCCTGCGAAACAGCTGGAAAACGTTCTGTTTTCCAGTGGCTTCACTCTCCTCCCCTTCAATCTCTCTTCCATTACCCTACACCTGTCTTGCTTAGCTGAGAAGCCTGTGTATATCTGAACCGCGAATGAAAATACTCTTAATACTTCCATCCGCTAACAGCCAAAGGCAATGGATGGACCTTGTTTGGATCCTGACCTCTCACTCCCGCATAACTTTTTTCTGGTTATGAGCTGAGTATCAAACGGCACCAAGAAAATATTAATTTTGTTAGGGGTGATAGTAGCATTAGGAATATAAGAAAGTTAATATTTTTGAGAGGTGCACGCTGAAGTGCATAGGGATGAAATGGCATGCTAAATGGGATTTGCTTGAAGATACTTCAGCAAAGAAAATCAAGGAATAGGCACAAATGTTGCAAAATGTGGATGGCTGTTAAATCTGGGTGATAGGTATATGGAAGTTTACGCTATTAATTACTCTACTTCCGTGTGTGTTTGAAATTTTTCATAATGGTTTTCTTTAATTCCATCTGCACTGCTCCTTCAGACAACGTCTCAGTTTCCGTTTCATCAGATGCTAAATAGATGTCAGGACAGGGCTTGCTTACCTAGTTCAAGCTCCATTCATTTCCTAGTCTAGATGTAACCCAGCCAAGACCCATTATAAAATTAATATTTCAGGTAATTCACTGGTACAAAAATCTTTGCCCATGCTTCTTGGTACAACTAATTTATTGAAGGGAAATTCCTGGTTCATGCTGACTGTTTGTCAGAAAGGTAAAACCAGTTACATCCTATCCAGTAGTGGACAGGCTGCCCTTTTCACCACACACACTCTTGCCAAAACTAGATTGTTGTTTTTTTAAAATAACCTCTTATAAGTATGGGGTGGAAAGATAAATAGGATTAAACTTGGCACAGACAAGGGGAGAAGTTGTTTAACGCAGCAGAAACAGCCTCAGCAAAGCCACAGCGGTGGGAAACGATCTGATTTCTTTAGTCCTGCGTTACCAGAGTCCACTCACTTGGCAAATATCTATTTGCCGAGAGCCTCTGTATTTAAATGGATATTAATGGCATTAGCTGCTAAAACTATACCAGTAGCTTACAAAATAAATGAGTCACAGGATAAACTGTACAACTTGGAGAAAACAGTCACTAGTAATGTAATATCTTTGTACGGTGACAGATGGTAACTAGATTTGTCATGGTGATCATTTTGTAATGTAAAGAAATAGCAAATCACTATGTTGTACACCAGGAACTAACATAGTGTTATAGGTTTAATCAATTAAACTTCAAAAAAACCCAAACAAACAAACTCACAGAAAAAGAGATCAGATTTGTGGTTACCGGAGGGTGGGGGAAGGGTGAATTGGATGAAGGTGGTCAAAAGGCACAAATTTCCAGTTGTAGATAAATAATTACTAGGGATGTAATGTACAACGTGATTAATACAATTAACACTGCTGGATGTTAGATATGAAAGTTGTTAAGAGTAAATCCTAAGAGCTCTCATCACAAGAAAAAAAATTTTTTTCTTTTCCTTTTATTTTCTATCTACATAAGATGATTGTTCATTAACTACATCACAGTAATTATTTCATGATGTTTGTAAGTCAAATCATTATGCTGTGTGCCTTAAACTTATAGAGAGCTGTATGTCAATTACATCTCAATAAAACTGGAAGAAAAAATGTATTAGTAACTAATTGAAGCTTTATTCCTTATAAAGTAAGAAGAAATGAGGGAGAATGTGTCTTTAAAAAGTTAGCAGTTTTCCAGGAAGGAAATTAGCCTTCTGCAGACTTTCTGGAATATCTAGAATCTCGTGGAGTCCAGCCTACATCTCTCCTCTTTCTTCCAGGCCTTCCCCAGTGCACTCTGGTCACTAAAACTTTAGAAACAAAATATTTCTAAATATATTATCGAGACCGCTGACATCCAACATTTTCCTGTATGTTGTTACACTTTAGGAAAGTGTCACAATTTATAGCCCTCTTTGCAGCAGTAGATTTTCTATCAGGAATTTGTGAATTATTTCAGAACAGTTAAAGAGCAAGCTCTCCTTTAATAAAGACAGAGGAAGACACATTCATTTTCCAGTGAGGCTGAAATTCAGAAGACTTCAACAATCAAATCCTATTCCCTAGAAACCCTAATGTTTACCATGAGGCGAGCAATGTGTGTTCCAGGTTAATTGGAGAGAAAGGATCTTTCCCTTCCGTCGTCGCTGCAGCTAAATGAGCCCTGCATTGCAAAGCCTCGTTGCTCTGCGTTTAAAAGCCAGAGTTCTCAACTCTAAGAAACTGCTTGGCTGTGTTTAATACTCTGGTTGCTTCAACTTGCTTGGCAGTCGGCGCATTTGAACGTGAATGATTGGAAAGGAGGAAGCGGGAGCAGGGGCGGGAAGTGTTCTCACAGCAGCATCTCCCTGTGATGTTTTTCGGGGCTTAACCAGCACCTGCTCGAGCACCTACACCGCACCCCGCAAAGGGCCCGGTAGCGCTGCAGCCACGGACCTCCGCGCCCTTTGCCTAAGCTGACGGTCCTGGCTGACACCAGGTCGGTGCTTTACGGTCAGGCACAAGCCAAAAGTAAACCTTAAGATCAGTATTTATTCTGGTGTTTTAGCTGTGAAGTCGTTTTCAAGAAATTAACCTAAAAATGCAGTCGTACCTTCCCTTAAAAGCCAAAATCAAGAACAGTGATGCTAAAAAGAGAAGAAAAAGAAAAATCCCTACTGTTCTTACTCCAGAAATGCGTTAATATGGATGGGTAAATATACAACAATGCAGTACTTGCTTTTCATTTAAATGCTTTACCATGTACGTTTCATTTACAAGCCATGTTTTCATACATAAGCAACGTCTCAGCCTTTGGGGAAATATAAGTTCTTAAAGGAATGTTAAATACACATATAAGCTCTATGTAAGACAGTAGTCTTACACTGCTGTAATATAGGGCATATTTAATAGTATATAATAGTCATTTAATGTATATGCATAAGGACAGAGATGCAGTGCCCTCTGCTGGAGCGAATTCAACTTGACTAACCTCTCCGTTGGGATAGTTAATTTACCTTTCCTTTAAGTGACTGTCAACACCAGAATATAAACCCTAATGGTAGTGACTCTTCGCGTCTGGTGATTCCTCCCTGGCTTATACTAGCGACAAGCAAAACGCCCTTACACGTGCGGTTTGTCTTGATGATGCTTCCTTACTATGCCTTGTGTTCGATCCCTCATGTTCAAAAAGGCTCTTCAAGTTTACTCTTAAGGTGCACTTGTGTTACCATGGAGGACAGTGCACAACAAAAAGTAAGGGGAAATCTGACTGATTAATTTATTTGAGCCATCTAAGCAAATAATCCCGACTCTGTAAGTCCCAAACCAAATACAGACTTTCTTTAGTATGTGCTATTTGAACTAATCAGATGTAATTTTAAGAACCAGAGAGATGTGGGTTCAATCACAATATCTATGTTAGAAATGCTGGACAATTCAAGGCATTAGGCAAATTGAGAAGTACTGGTTTGAAAGCAACATTTAACAGACAACTTAAATAATACAGAAATCATCATTTTGAATAATTTGTTCTTGAGTAGTTCAGAGACCACATGGAAAGACACATCTGCTTTCTTACATGGATTCAAACCGCTTCTATGGATTTTTGAAAATTTAGGAGATTGTGGGCAATGATTAAAAATAATAGAAAAGATTATTTTAAAATAAGAATAGTTTCAACAACTCCACACACTACAATTTAACATGCATGCAACATTGAGGGACAGCTGGAAAGCAGAGGGATTCTTAAAATATTGGGTCTACCATTGTGCTGTAAGAGTCTTCACCATGGCAATGTTTCCTTCTCCAGAGGAAACCCATGTCCTGACTGAATCTCATCTCCTGGCTACTGAGTGCAAAGATCCACGTAGTTAACCCTCCACAGATTTTCAGAAGCTGGACAGAGCTTGTTATGGAAGTTCACAACCTAGCCAAAATAAGTTAGCTGGAAAATCTGATGCCTGTTTCCTTGGTGAAGGAAATTTAAAAAGAAGATATAGCTTTCAACCTCTGCCGCAAAGAAACATGGGAGAGGAATTTTCTAGAGCCTCTTAGCCAGTCCTAGTAGTAACATGGAGAAGAACTTCGTGGACTGGTCCCAAAAGAAGAACCATGGCTTACCCCACCCCCACCCCCACCCCACCCAGGTTTCCCAGGGAGTCTCAGGCAGCCACATGGGCTATTTTAGCTCCGCTTCAACCATCACATGAAAGCGTTTATTCTCCTAAGAAGCTCACTTCTGTCCAAGGTCAAAATGGTGAGGAGAGGCCATGAACTGCTCCCTTCGTGTGCTTCTCAACCTGCCATAAATACAGGGATCTCCTCGTGGACCTGTGGAAATTTTGTATCCACGGCTGCCCCCGGAAACTCTGGTTCAGTGAGTTTGGAGAAAGGCCCAAGAAGCTGCATTTTAGCAAGCAGCCCAGGTGACTCTGGTACAGGTAGTCCTTGGAACATGTGTTAGAAACACTGCTTGAGGAAGTGAAGAAACGTATATTTTGCCAAATGCACTGACATCTTAAGACCTTCTCTTTATGCGCGTCCATCTTTTAATGAGATCCTCATGTAATAAGAACCCCCTTGTATTCATCTTTGTCCTTACATAAATAGTTTTGTAATAAATGTAGCGATTACTTTGAGATTCAACCTTATAACTAGACACCTGAGACCCTTCTTAGTTCCAGACTAGCCCCCTGCTGTGCTTTATATTTTATGCACCAGCTTCAGGAACTGGGTTTTCTGCTCCCTTCTTAAAACTGTCTCCACCTATTCTTTCTGGCCAGAGTCCTCTTCCTGCAGCACTGCAGTAGAAGCAATCTCATTGCCTCTCTCCACCTATTCTGTCTCTTAAAAAGTGCACAAGACATTTCAGGTTTTCCTTGGAGGTTTATAGCAACCAACAATGAGGGAAAGACAAGGGGAAAATAAATATGGGCATAGAACTAGAGAGAAATCTCACAGTCTCATATAAAAGTTACCCCCAAAATTCAGCTTTTGTTTTTAGCAGCTATTGACTCTACAATGGCAATGCCTATTTTTTTATTTTAACATCTTTATTGGAGTATAATTGCTTTACAATGTTGTGTTACTTTCTGCTGTATAACAAAGTGAATCAGCTATACATATACATATATCCCCATATCTCCTCCCTCTTGCGTCTCCCTCCCACCTTCCCTATCCCACCCCTCTAGGTGGTCACAAAGCACCAAGTTGATCTCCCTGTGCTATGTGGCTGCTTCCCACTAGCTATCTATTTTACATTTGGTAGTGTATATAAGTCCATGCCACTCTCTCACTTTGTCCCAGCTTCCCCTTCCCCCTCCCCATGTCCTCAATACCTGTTTAATTCCTTCCTTCCTCCCTTCTGTCCTTCCTTCCTTCCTTCTTTCTTTCCTTCTTCCTCCCTCCTTCCCTCTCTCCCTTGCACAAACTTGTATTGATTGGCACTATGGGCTTGAGGACACATTCCATACATACTCCACAAGTGCACCAAAGTACTGGGAAAGCACCAAAGAACGGAGGTTTCTAAGCGAGCTTTCACTGAGCGTTAACATGAGAAGAGCCTGGAAGAAAGGGGAATTGACTGAGCAGATTGTGGGGAAAATAAATTCCCTTCAGCAGAGAGAAGAGCCCCACACAAGGCCACAGAGGCTAAAACATGTCATATTCTGAGAAGCGAGTAGTTCCGGGAAATTGGAGTGGTAGGCAGGACCAACTCATGAAGGACCACATGGGTCGTAATAGTGACCATCTTATAAACCATGTATAAATGACCACACAGAACTTTTATAGCCTATGAAATTTTATAAATCTAAAATCTAAGGTCCAAACCAAGTTGGGCTAAAGGAAGAGACGGGCGTAGTAATTATTACTTCGGGATAGCAGACATAAACTGGGCTGTCTGAGACAACCCAGAGGGATGGCCGCTCTAACCGTAGGGTGTCCTGGCTCGGGTGATAAAGTCCCTTGACTCGTGTCTTCCTCCTCTTGGGGAGAAAGTCTTCATCTTAAGAGCTTCACCCGCTTTAGAATCTAAACACCAGGAGTCCAGCTACTTGGAGACAAAACCCAGATGCACTAAGTTCTTTTCTTCACAAAGAAAAGCTCTCCTAGGTATTTCCTCAATTTAAAAATCAGTAGCCTCTTGAAAGGCAGGATGGAATCTTTCAAGGTACTGTTGATGACATTGACCACAATGTGACTTATTTGATCAACCGTTTTTTTTTCCTTCTTCAATGATAAACGACAAGACGGATTTAGTTACTACATCATCTTAAAGCTACAAGGTGTGTGATTTCTTAAGTACAAAGAATTCCTTATATGTTTATGAAAAGGTTCTGCGTTTCACATTTAATCAGAGTTTCTACAATATACTGTCTTGGGGCTCTAATAGTACTCACCTAATATTATCAATATCGTCAAGGGAGCCAATGAGGAAGTCAGTTCCTATTTCTCCTAGCTAGGAAACAGGGGCTGTGAGTCATTCTTGGGCTGGAATAGTACATAGGACCTTCCAGCTGCCACATGGGCCCATTCATTTTTCTGCTCATGAACAAAAAAATCACAAATGAAAACAAGCGTTTGGCTTTGCTCCGGGATTTAGAATGAAATATCTTTAGCCAAGGACTAAAGAGTCTCCGTAGCAGACGTATTGTGATGTTGTTTCCCCTTTGAAGCTCTTAATCCTTTTTGCCAGTGAGACCAGATGTGGCCTAAACGAACCACATTAGTCAGATCCCACTCAGGGCCATGTCAAGGGGGAGTTCAGCTCTGGTAATGAGAAATTACAACTGTCTCTGCATCTCTCTACAAAGGTCACTTGGTCCTGTTCTGACAAATAATATTTGTGTAGCCAATTATAAGAGGTGCTCTAGAAACCAGGGGATCTTGTTAATTTGCATACACGAGGTCTGGAGTGGGACCTGAGAGTCTATATTTCCAACAATCTTCTAGGTGATGCCTATGCTTCAGGTCCACAGACCGCACCTGGAGTACCAGGGGTTTAGAACATATTCAGAAACTAAGACAGCAGTGTTTCTGAGCTGTTTCAGTGGTGACAGAGACATCAAGCCAGGAAAATTAAGATGTTGAATCATTCCGGAATATCCGAGAGGTGCGGCGATCTCTTTTTGCACCCCACGTCCCTTAGAACCACGTGTGGGTCACAAATCATCACAATTCCTTACACAATTGTTCAGGCGAGTCTCATTTTGGATTCTCACCAAGGCTACTCGTAAGCAAATTGATAACAACGCAGTTTACCTGCAACGTTGGACTTGCCCGTATTCAGTACCCTTTTCCCATTTCATGGTGCCCAACCCCTTCCTCTTCATCATCCCTTCCCCCCAGCCCTAACCTCCCACCTTCATCTGAATCGAGGACTTCTCGATCCTGACCCCTAATCCCCCTCCCCACAAAAGCATGTTTCAGGAGGAAAATCTAACTCATTCATGTGTAAGTAATGACAGCTGAATGAGGTATTAGCTAAGCTAAGAGGATGACTGTCTAGAGGTAGAATCCCAGACACCTTCCAGAGGGAAGAAAGCAACAGCTGGGAGCATGAAGGCCTTTCCAGCAGTAGAGTCTGGGGCCGCCCTGAATGTGCATTCCCGAGTCTCCTTCTAGACCTTCCTGTGGCCTAGAATCCCTCACACCTACCCCGGAAGAAGCCTCTTCTCCAGAGTGGTCCTAGAACTTGGCCTTGGGCCACTATGGTCCAAGCAGACCCCAGGCCAACACCTCAGGATTCGTTTTGTGAGGGCATCTGATGCCCTGTTGGGTATTATATTCCTGTTACTGAACCCAGATATCTAAATGGGAATTTTCAATCTCAGATTTATTTACTTATGTTTACCAAGTTGCCTGGGTGGAGTTAGAAAACCCCTCTAAGTGAAATCTTCTAACTCTAGAACGTCAGATTTTGCTGTGACTGAAAGAAGGAGGGCCCTCTGTTTATTCTTCATCTTTAGGTGCATTTCTTTTGTCAAATGTCTGCAAACTGGGGGAAGCAGGAACAAACGGCTGACCTGTTTCCTCGTCTCCCTTCTCTCTCTGTGTCCTACAGGGCACGCCTCTGTCTCAGCTCAGTGGAAAAGTCCAGTGATTCTTGTATCACATGGGCTGATTTCTTGAGTTAAATTGCTAGGGCTGAGTCACGGGGGCCAAACTAAAAATGCTTCTTACCATAGGTTGCCCAATCTGTCCACCACGTCATTTACGAAGTAAAGAAAATATTGAATTAGGATACACAAGGACTATGAATCCAGATGTCCAGCTGGTAGAAAGACCGTAATGAGAAAACAGAGCTGACCTCTTTCAGCAAAGCTAGGAAGTGGCAGGGGATGTGAGAAGCAGCTGCTCACTGTTGGCAGCTGCAGCGAAGGGCAATGTTACGGAATGTCAGAAAACGGCATATCTCATTGCCGTTCCTCTACTGCCCTTTAATGATTCAGGAGCAGAGCCATCTTTAACGATACTTGGCTTGCTGTCTGGTTTAAGGGCGAATAAAAGGTCCTCGTTTCGTCAGCCTTTCCAGAGAAAGAGATAATGGTCAAAATGTGTCCTTCTCGTGTGCCACTTGAAAATCCTTTTATCTAGAGGGGACACAGGAACGTTCCCCTCCTCCATCTTTGCCTATGAAATAATTCCTACTTTGCTTTGAGGACATCTACTAAGATATTTTTAGATCCCATTTCTACCATGGCATCTAAATGCTCTAAATAATGTGGATCATAGTTCTAGGCTATAATACCAAGTTAAAGCTGAGAGAATTTTCACTGCCAATAGCCCTCACTCGGGCTTTCCTAATTCAATAGTGAGTAAACTTCATTTTCATGAATTGTAACATATTCATTTAAAATGAGCTCTGTTCTTGAAAGTGCCCTCACCACAAAAGTCATAAAGATATTTCCTCACAGTCCAGCTTTGTATGCATAGCATGAATAGAGAGGACTTAGTGATTAATCATATCTGATCAAATTCAAAGTAAACCAACTAACGAGTTGTTAAATAAATCACTTATAAGGTATACCTCTTATAACTTTTACCTAATGTTGACTAGACACAGGTTCAACGGAAGAATCTCACAGGTTCTTTAATTGATGGCCTTTATGTCAGTATGACGCAACATATAAAGTGTGTTATGGGAAGTGCATTGTGTTTATGAAATCATTTATTTTCATGCAGGATGCTATGATTTTGAGACACCTGGCTTGTCAATATCAATTCTGAAGGGCATCACAAACAATTTGTCACATTTAATTATTAAAGTACTCGGATTTTTCAGTAATTTGCCTTTTACATTGGCCACATTTATAAATTACCATTTGTATGTGCGTGTGTGTGTGTGTGTGTGTGTAACCCTAATGCCATTACTCCTATTCATATTCCCTCTGAATTGTTCGAGAGAGAGAGAGAAGGGTGATGTTGCAGAAATAACTATTAAGTCAAAACTGAGTATCACCAATGGTAAGCAACCACTGTAAATGCCACCAATAATACTTCCAAGTGAGGTCCTCTAATTACCTATCTCATCCATCAGGGCATCTCCCACCAGCCTGTTCCTTGCTGGTACATCCCAAAGGAAACAGCTCTGGAGCTGCTCTCACAGCCCCACATCTGAGGGAGACTCAGACCGTGGCCTCCAGAAGCTGCCTGCCACTGCTGGGCACATGGAAGGGAAAGAATCCCATCAGGAAACCAGACAGTCATTCACATAACTACTGATAGAGACTACACCACCTCCCAAAACTTACCAACCTAGATGATAATCTTAAAGGTACAAACATAAAATATCTGAGTCATCAAAACAATTTGCTCCCACCAAAACCGAATTAAAGCAGTAATGGACAGAACTTCTAAAATATTCCAGATTGAACCCTCAGTGAGATTTGAGAAGTTTGGGAAGACAAAACAAAATCAGCAGAGGAAAAGTATGAGAACAAGAACAAACTCTTGGGAATAAAAAGCAGATGGTGTGACTTTCCACCTAAAAAAATCAGAAGGGCTGACTAGAAAAACTTTTTAAAGCCATACTTTTTGGTAAGTTGTTGAGTTGAGGGAATTATAGCGCTTTTTTAATCTCCCTGAATACCCCCTCCCGTCATAAAAAAGAGAAACTAGAATCATATAACCAATAAGCCACAGATAACATCGACAACAAAAGTAGGTGATATGATATTCCCAACAACCTCAAACAGGAGGAGCAAGAGGGGGACACATAGGGCCACAAGATCCATGCGGTATCAGCCACTGTGCAGAAGGACACAGATGGAGACAACAGGGTGTCTGTCAGTCTCGGAACAGAAGAACCCCACAATTGCCAAGAATTTTACATCAATCAAACTGACATTGAAACATGAAGTCTGCAGAGAAGCTGTTGTGGACATTCAAGAACTCAGGAATGTGTTCCCATGATCCTTTCCTGGAAATCCACAGGAGAATGAGCCACAATCAGCCAAAGTGAGTTGAGAGGCCTTGATGAGGGGACTGGAAGGAATATAGGCACCACAGGATTCAAACAGAAAAAATCCAAATGTGGGGAACTCGACAGAAGAAGAGGGCAAATTTGCCAGCAACTACAACAAACAAAGAAGTGGGGTGAACCTATAGATTAAAAGACATATGTGACATATCAGATAATTACAACGTGTTGGAATATGTTATAGCCTGATTCCAATAAACTTTAAAAATAAAGACAATGGGGGGCTTCCCTGGTGGCGCAGTGGTTGGGGATCCACCTGCCAATGCAGGGGACATGGGTTCAAGCCCTGGTCTGGGAAGATCCCACAGGCTGCCGAGCAACTAAGCCCATGCACCACAACTACTGAGCCCACGTGCCACAACTACTGAAGCCTGCGCACCTAGAGCTGGTGCTCCGCAACAAGAGAAGCCACGACAATGAGAGAAGCCTGTGCACCACAACGAAGAGTAGCCCCCACTCGCCACAACTGGAGAAAGCCCGTGAGCAGCAACAAAGACCCAACACAGCCATAAATAAATAAATTTATTTATTTTATAAATAAATAAAATAAAGACAATGGGGAAATGTAAACACTGGACATTTAGTGATATTAAGAGACTGTTGTTAATATTATTTAGGCATGCTAATGGTATTGTAGTTATACTCTTTTTTTAGAAAGGAGACTGTATCCTTTAGAAATGTATAATGAGATGAGATATCTGGTAATTGCTTCAAAATAACCTGAAGTTGCTGGGGACTGTGCACGTGATACAGATGGAATGGGATTGGCTGTGGGATGATGCCTGTTGGGACTGGGTGATAGCAACACAAAGATTTATTGCATGTTGCCTTTAGTTCTGTGTATGTTTGGAATTTTCTATATTAAGGGCTATAATAAAAATAGATAAATTTATAAAAATCAGAGACAAATAATCAGTTGGGTAATATTATGAGAAAGGGAGTCAGCCATCTTAATAGCAACAAAGAATATATAAAGTAACTAGAAATTAACTTAAGAAGTAGAAAAGACCTATAAAGGAAAAACATAGAAGGCTCAATCAATAAAGAGACATTTTATTCTCCAAATGGAAAGTCAGCATTTAAAGATTTTCCCACAAATTTATCTATAAATTTAATACAACTCCAATCAATATTTAATAAGGTTTTTTTTTTTTTACGGTACACGGGCCTCTCACTGTTGTGGCCTCTCCCGTTGCAGAGCACAGGCTCCGGATGCACAGGCTCAGCGGCCATGGCTCACGGGCCCAGCCACTCCGCGGCATGTGGGATCTTCCCGGACCGGGGCACGAACCCGTGTCCCCTGCATCGGCAGGCGGACTCTCAACCACTGCACCACCAGGGAAGCCCTAATAAGGTTTTTTGAACTGGACTGATTAGTTATAAAGTTCACCTATAAAAGAAAAGAAAAGAAAAGAATGAGAAAATTTTAGAAAAGAATTAAGACGAGAGGATATTTGCCTTACCAGTTAACGAAATACATTGCAGTATTGGAGAAATTAGAGCAGTGCAGTGCCGTTCTGGCCCGGACAAATCAATCCATGAAATAGAATAGAGATTTTGGAAACAGACACAGTCATTTATAAGAATTTATCGTAGGGTAAAGATGGCATTTCAAATCAGTGGGAAAAGGATGGATTATTCAATAAGCAGTGTTGGGACAATTGGATCTCCTTTTGAGAAAGAAAGAATGTTAAATTCAACCCTCATGATAATAATTTCCAGATGTTAAATATATAAATGTAAAAATTAAAACTATCAAAATATAAAAAATATGAGAAATTATGTTTATAATTTTAAAAGATGGAAAGCTCTTCTTATCAAGACACTCTACAGCTTTAAGGTCTCTATGTACTGATATGGAAAGAACTCCAAAATGTACTATTAATTTTTTTTTTAAAAGGTACAGAATGATGTGTATCATTTTATACCTTCTGTGTATAAAAGAAGGAAAAGTTGACATCTATATTATCTATATATGTATTTGTTTCTATACACAAAAATAAACTCTGGAAAAATACATAAGTCACTAATAATAGTAGTATCTGTCACAGTTGGGCAGTAAAGGCACTGAATGGGGGTGCACAGGGGTGGGAAAAAGATTTTTCACTGCACAACTTTGTTTTATTTATTTTGAATTTTTGAATTATGTGAATGTACTTCTCATTTCAAAAGTTAGAGAAATAAATACAATGAAAAAAATTTTTCATAACAGATACTATAAACAAATTGAATAGACAAATGACAGAGGGGAAAATGTTTGTCATCTAGATGACAAAGAGTTAAACTCCTTAATAAATATAACGCTCTGTAAACTAAAGAAGGGAAAAAATAAACACCAGAATAGAAAAAACAAAACAAAACAAGCAAAATGTATAAACAATTTACTTTCCAAAAAAATAACCCAAACAATGCTTGAAGCCTTCGAGAAATTCAAAGTCAAATGACAGGTATTTTTGCCTTTCAAATCAGCAGATTGGTAACACCGGGTCTAAGGCACCATCATCCCCGTTGTGGAAACAACTGGAGCCCTGTTCATTCCCTAAATTTCTTCTCATCCTCTGTCCACCCATTCTTCACACTGCAGCCACCATGGGCTTTAGGAATGTAGATTTGATCTTGTGTCTCTTACTAAATTCCTCCAATGGCTGTCATTGCTCTTAGAATAAAATCCAGATGTACTACCAGGCCCTGCGCTAGCTGGCCCGTGCCTGCCTCGGTGGCCTCCTCTCCAACTACTCCACTTACTGGCGATGAAAGGAGTGTGGTAGCTCTGTATGTATTGACATGGAGACTATCCATGCTGTGTTGCTAAGTTTTAAAAGCAGGTTACAGTATGATCCCATTGAAAAAAAAGAAGATTTAGACATGATAGATAGATGACAGATAGATGATAGATAGATGATAGATCGATTGATCGATAGATAGATAGATAGATAGAGTTAAAGTATATATATCTCCTAACTGTTCATCGTGTTTTATTTGTAGGCTGTGCTTATGTAGGGGTGACGTCATCTTTCTTCATTATATACTTTGTCTTTAGATTATGCAATAAACATGTACTGTGTTTTATGATAAAAACAACAAAACATTTAATTCCAATATAAAAATATATTTAGGGATTATGCATTCTTGTAGTGCTTCTGAGTTGCAATTTTATAGTTGATTGTGTTTGATTTTTCTGTTGACCTAAAGAGGAGTGTGACTGTAGGTAAAGAAACATAGGTACGTCCGTATCTTCAGGGTGCGTGAGTGAGAAGGATGCTATGAACATGCTGGTCAGTCACGTGCCAACTGTTACTTCACGATCAAAGGTAGACAAATAAATAATATTATAATAAGAGTATTTTGAAAATTAATAAATCCTCCTGTAATTTTTGCATGAAATAACATTTTTTTGTTCTTATTCTTTAATAGCACATACTTTCTAGTTTGTTAAAATTACTTATGGAGTGACACTCTGGAAGCATGAAGGCCTCTTTTCAGAAATTCAATCATTTTTTTTTTCAAAATTAGATGAGCAGGGCTTCCCTGGTGGCGCAGTGGTTGAGAGTCCGCCTGCCGATGCAGGGGACACGGGTTTGTGCCCCGGTCCAGGAGGATCCCACATGCTGCAGAGTGGCTGGGCCCGTGAGCCATGGCCGCTGATCCTGCGCGTCCGGAGCCTGTGCTCCGCAACGGGAGAGGCCACAACAGTGAGAGGCCCGCGTACCGCAAAAAAAAAAAAAAAAAAAAAAAAAAAAAAAAAAAAAAAAAATTAGACGAGCAATATTTTCTTTGTAAAAGGACAAGTTTTGAGATCTCGAAAAGGCTAATTCATTATTTACATGCTTATACTATATATTTTATGAATGCCATAAAAATGTAATGTTATTTGCCCTACTTCTCTGCAACATTCTGTAGGGATTCATCAAAATCCAGAAATATGCATGGCAATGTGTGATACCACCATCGTGGGTACACAAGTAAGAGAGGAAGAGGGATTTAGAACTGCTGCTCGTCTAGCAAACAGAGGTCAGCTATACATTTGGCACCTTGACCTTAGTACCTGTTTCAGTGATGGAACACCAAAATTCTACAGCTCCTTTCCCTCCGTCAAAATATAGTCATAATGCCAACATGCTGCATCTAAGCATTTACTTCAAAGGTCCTCAGAAAGAATACACATTGGGTAATTACTCAGAGAGATAGGAGGGTCGTGCCCAGAGAGGGGCCCTTGATCTGACCTTAGTAATGGACCTGGTGATGGAGCAGCTCCCTGTAGACACGTGGAAAAGGCACCGTTGACGTGTCATGCTCCAGATTCTGATACCGCCTTCCACCTGTCCAAATACCTACAGTGTTGACAGTGACTGTCCTGATTGCCAATAGCCATAAATCTTAAGTAACATGACTTCAGAGCTTAGGAAGGGCACAGAGTCATTTAAAAAATATCTCTGCCTGCTAGTATTAAAAATAACTTTATGAAAGAAACATAGGGCTTTACGCATTGTGTTTTCTCACAGCTGTCTGTATCATTTCTCAACTAATATTCCTTTCCTCCTGAAAATGTCATGGGCGATTGTTTTGTTACTAACACAATCTATTTTCCACCTCCTTCAGCTGCTTATAACTCCTGAGAGACAATGGCACAGGGAGAGTATATTTTGTTTTGGGGCTTTTGTGTTTGTTGTTTTTAAAAATGAGGCCATCTCCAGCGGTGAGGGGTTTTGTTTGTTTCTTTGTTTGCTTGGGGGCTACTTATTTATCGGTTACTCTTTGTCCTTCCTTTTACCTCCCTTTTGACACATGTGTTGCTTGTCTGAACAGCCCTCTGCAGTATCTCAAATCTCCTGATAGATGGACTTCGATCGGCTGCTCTCCGATAGCAAAGGCAAACAAGGGAACCCCCAATTTAGGATTCAGTCTGCACACAGAATCGCAATGGCCTTCATTTGTAACTTCCTCCGTCTTCAGCCCCTTGCCTGACTCAGCTCGTTGAAAGACCTCCGAGTGCTCTGAACGCTCCAGCATCATTTGTCATTGGTGTGGGCTGCGCGTGATCCACTCCACGCAGCACCTGCTGGCCTATGACTTGGTGCAGCGACGCTCCAGCACCCGTGCTGAGCTCAGGGCCCACCCACAGGGTCCTGTGAATCCCACCCGGCTTTGGTCCCCACATCTTCAAGTCTTCAGTCTGTTTGGATGCCCATTTGGGTCCACTCAAGATATCCAGTCTTCTGGCACATGGACCCTTAAAGACACAAATGCTGGACCTCCCCCACATTTCCTTGCCTCTGAAACATGATGGGCTCCCCTGAGACTGAAAGGAGGGGAAAATGTAACATCCACACACCCTACCAGAGGCGTTCGTCACCCAATACACAAATCTCTCCCTCTACTCCAGGTTACTTTCAGCCGGGTATGGGCCTTGTGGATCCCCATCAGCCACAGGGGATGCTAGAATATCCTGAACCAGCCCAGGGTACAAGGGTGCAGGTGGAGGTACCTCACTACTAGCAGATTAAATCACAATTCCCTTCCCCTCTCACCTCTTTGGCCACAACGATACAAGGACAAGTGTTTCCTTAAACCGCAGAGGGTGGGAGAAAACATGCCCCTCACAGCCCTCCTACACTGCTGTCCACCCTGGCTCATTCTTAGCCTGACCAGTGCAGGACGACACAGCAAGAGCCGCTGCAGCCTCTCCAGCTTGAGAGCACGGTGAAAGGAGCTCTTACGTGTTTTTTTACATGTATCCAGTTGACCTTTGAACCATGATGAGGTTAGAAGCACCGACTCCCACGCGGTCAAAAATCTGCGTAAACCTTACAGAAGGCCCTGGTGTCCACAGCTCGGCATCCACAGATTCTACCAACAGTGGATCATGTGGTACCACAGTATTTACTATTTTAAAAATCTGTGTGTAAATTGACCCGCACCCTCGCTGTTCAAACCCTGTTAATCAAGGGTGAACTGCAGTTTTGGCCACTCCATTTCCCAGTCCTCAGTTTCCTTTTTTTTTTAATTAATTTATTAATTAATTTATTTGTGGCTGCACCGGCTCTTTGTTGCGGTGCGCGGGCTTCTCATTGCGGTGGCCTATCTTGTTGCAGAGCACAGGCTCTAGGCGCGCGGGCTTCAGTAGTTGTGGCACGTGGGCTCAGTAGTTGTGTCTCGTGGGCTCTAGAGCGCAGGCTCAGTAATTGTGGCACACGGGCTTAGTTGCTCTGCGGTGTGTGGGATCTTCCCGGACCAGGGCTCAAACCCGTGTCCCCTGCATTGGAGGGCAGATTCTTAACCACTGCGCCACCAGGGAATTCCATTCCTCAGTTTCTTCATCTCCAAAATAACATAGGTGAGTTAGAATAAACAGTCTTTAATATCATTTCCAGCACCACCCACATGGACCTTTCTGTGGGTGAAGATGCTGTGTGTGGTCACAGGACCCATTTCTGGAAACCTACTGACCAACATGCAAATCAGGTCAACTCAGCTTATGCATTGACTCCAAGCTCTCTGTTGTAATCAGTGAACAATCTCTATTATTAGATTTTTTGCTGCATATCTCTAATGCTAAGTTAACAGATATTCGTAATTTCCAACTTGAAGCACTACAAAATCTTGATATTGTCAGAGGGAAAGTACACTCAGTTTAGTTTTGCTAGACTTGAATATAGTCTTTGGAAAATCAGTTCTGTCATCTCTTTCCCGATCTTACAAGAATGTTCTATTCCAAGCATTCTGGAAAACAGCTAGTTTTCCACAAATAAGTTAACCCGTACTTCTGTCGGTGATGCAATTAGAACATTCTGGCATTCTAGACTTATGCTTTTAAGACTACTTTTTGTTAATAATCTTTTCCTTTGTCAAATGTCGAGAATTATTAAACATTCATAAGAAACTCATTTTGATCCTTTGCCATAAACCGGCACTGGTCAGAATGGCCATTATCAAAAAATCTACAAATAATAAATGCTGGAGAGGGTGCAGAGAAAAAGGAACCCTCTTGCACTGTTGGTGGGAATTTAAATTGATACAGCCACCTTTGAACCATGATGAGATTAGAAGCACCGACTCCCACGTGGTCAAAAATCTGCGTAAACCTTACAGAAGGCCCTGGTGTCCACAGCTCGGCATCCACAGATTCTACCAACAGTGGATCATGTGGTACCACAGTATTTACTATTTTAAAAATCTGTGCGTAAGTTGACCCGCACCCTCGCTGTTCACACCCCGTTAATCAAGGGTGAACTGCAGTTTTGGCCACTCCATTTCCCAGTCCTCAGTTTCCTTTTTTTAAAAATAAATTTAATTATTTGTTTATTTATGGTTGCACTGGCTATATAGCCTGTATCAGTTAGTCATTGGCAACAGCAGGCTACCTGGCAGGGAGGGTGGACAGAATCTCCCTACATCTGTGGACAAGAGGCTCCTGTTAGTGGAGGAGAAACTCCAGAAAGGGCTGCCGCCATGTGCTGTTAGCAGACAACAGGAGTTGGAGGCACCTGCCCAGTAAAGATGACATGGGCAGAGCGCCAGCAGCATCTACGCCAGAGAGGCAGCCTGTGACTACCCCTGGTGCTGTGGGGATAGCACCAAAGCCAAATCAAACACTCAAAATCATGGGAGAGCCTGAACACTTCACAGTTTGGAACTTTCAGAGGGAATTCTTCTGAACGTAGGGAGAGAGGGTAACAATAAATTACCACCCTTGAAAACTGTCAAATTCTTCTACTGGTTTATTGATTCAGAAAATAGGTACTGAATGCTTAAAGTTTGCTAAGCTAGACCTTGGGGCTATATAGATGAAGGAGCCTTGCCCCCGCCCTTAAGTTGCTCACCATCTTGTGACGAGGACAGGTATTTGAACAGATGATGACAGTTGACTTGCGGGACGTGTAATGGTAGGGATATGGGAGCACCTACAAAGAAGAATTGCTACCTTATTCTATGTGTTACTCTGTTCCAGGTGCTTGAGATATACACACACACATATCGATTGCCACAATGACCCTATCAGATGAGCCTTTCTTATACCCCTAGAGCATATGAGACAAATGAGACCCACAGAGATTAGTTGACTTGCCCAAGGTCACACAGCTGGTAAGTGATAGGTCGGATTTTCTAATTCCTAATGGATCCCCAAGTCCCTGTTTCTGACTACATGTGTGCTATCACCTGTTAAGCTGGGAGGGCAGAGAGAAGGAGTAGGAGAAGAATCTTCTGATGATTTAACCTATGAATCCCAAACTGGGGGAGTCAACTGGGAAGGGAAAAGGAGATAAATTCTAAGACTGAGCATGGTGAATATCATTGTTTTTGCATTCTAAGCAACTGGCATATTTTATGAGCGATCTCATGGACTGCCTCACTCCAGTTCTGAAGAAGAAAAATAAGGTCACGTGCCAGCCTGATATGTTTTATCTGCTGAAGCAAGGTAAACCTCTTACATCCTTTTTTTTTTTTTTTTTTGCTAAAATAAGGGAGACATATTATCACTGTGCCTATCAAAGTATCTGTGAATGCAGAAATGTTCATTATTTATACAGCAGCATAAATGCATTCAGCAACTTACCATACATAGCACCTGCTGAACAAACATTTCCCTTCCCCAAAGAGCTGAGGAAAGTACAATATAGGACAAAACAATGCAGGAAAAATACAATCTAGACAAATAGAAAGTAGTTTGTGGTCTCTATGGCCAGAAAGCTTCATGGAACAGAAGTCATACTCTGTTTAAAGTATTCTATGGTGAGACTCTATACATTGCATTTGTAAAATACGGATTTGCCTAATCAGATCTATCATTTTTACATGCTCCGGGAAACCAATTAAACCGTGTTTCAAAATCAGCTCCTTGGGAATCAAAGTTGAAGAAAGGGCATTGGTTTAGGAAATGGAGTTGAGAAGTGGATAGAAAAGACAAAAGGGGGTGTAAAAATTAATACAGAATTGGTCGTGATTTAGAAAGAATTTGCATAACTGGTTAGAGAAGGGCTGTTTGTCTTATAGAAATGTGTTTCTGGGTTGAGCAATGGTCAGAGCAAGGTCAAAAGGCCCTTTGCAAGTTACTTACTTTTTTCTGTGGCCACAGATTTAATCTCCACGGTCTGCACAAGTAAGTCATAAATGTGGGTTGTGGATCACAAGAGGAAATGCACTGACAAGGGCTTGAAGGAGAGAGGTCATCTCTATTTTGGACAAGTTATTCAAATGAGCTATTGTGATGATGGTGATTAATCAACTTATTATTGGGGAGTTATTTTTAAACGGATAGTGCAAACGTTAAGTAATGCATATTATTTAAAATGCTGTGAATGTATCATTAAAATACCCATTGGCCAATTAATATTAAGGTGGCCATATAATTTATTACCTAAGCCAGGACACTTTTGTTGATAAAAGGAGGTTCACCCGAGTACGTTATGGGCAAACCATGAGTGTTTCAGGCAAATCTGGACCTACGGTCATCATAACTACTTGTGAGCCATGTACAAAATGAGGAAATGGCCAGGTTACCAAGAAAAACCTGTGAAACCTGAACCTTCTTTATTCGTCTTCAGCCTTCAAGGAAGTCATTTACCCTCCAGGAAGTATGGTGAATACAAGCCTGCACTCCATAGAGCCTCCTGGATGGCAGCCAGAATTAAGTTTCAAACAAGTTCGAACAGTGAGTTTGTCCTTATCCCCTACTGCATTTCTTAACCAGTTTCACTGACTTCAAAGAAGCTTTGAAGAAAAAAGAAGAACCTTTAAGATGTGTGTGAAACCCACAACTGAAAGGGCATTTTCGGCAGTATTTCTGGCTCACTGCTTAGGAAAATACTCCCTGGTGAATGTGAGTCAACATTTATCCACCCAGCAACTCTCTTCACTCTTCAACAGAAGAAGTCAATGGCCTTGTGAAACTACAGGCCAGTGTTCCCCAACCTCACCAATATGAACATTTGGGGCCAGAAAACCCTTTCTTGGGGGTAGGGGATGTCCTGTGCATTGCAGCGCGTTTAACAGCATCCTGGACCTCTACTCGCTAGATGCCGATAGCACCCTCCCCTGAGTTCTGACAACCAAACATGTCTCCAGACACTGCCAAGTGTCCCCTGGGGGCAAAATCACCCACAACTGAGAATCACTGGTGTAGACCATGACTTTTTTGTGCCATTTTATCTGCTACCAACTTGGCCCACACTCTAAATGTCTACAAATCCTTGCATCTTTCAGGTGGAAGGGATCTCAGAGGAAATAACTCCTCTCTTCCACATGTTTATTAAAGCATCTGTAATATCCCTGGCAGATGATCATCCAGATTCTGCTTGGCTCTTCCAACAACAGGGAGCTCCCTTCTTCGTGAGACAATCTGTTGAATGGTTGGCATGTTGAGTATAAGAAAGTTCATTAATGCTGAGCCTAAATAAGCTTCCCTCCTCTCATCCTAACTTCACCCAAGGAGCTCTAAGAAGGGTGTCTCCTCCCTCTTCTACCACACAGCCCTTCTGATGTGTGGATTCTCCTTTCTTCCCAGAGAAGCCTCTCTATTTCCTTCCACAATACCTCCCTTAAACAACCCACCAGTTTATCTCTCTGCCTCAAGACTTTCCCAATAATCAAAATGATGGTGGTGATGATGTTGGTGATGGTGGTGATGATGTTGGTGATGGTGGTGATGATGTTGGTGATGGTGGTGATGATGCTGGTGATGGTGGTGATGATATTGGTGATGGTGGTGATGATATTGGTGATGGTGGTGATGATGTTGGCGATGGGGGTGATGATGTTGGTGATGGGGGTGATGATATTGGTGATGGTGGTGATGATGTTGGTGATGGTGGTGATGATGGTGATGGGGGTGATGATGTTGGTGACGGTGGTGATGATGGTGGTGGAGGTGATGATGTTGGTGATGGTGGTGATGATGTTGGTGATGGGGGTGATGATGTTGGTGATGGTGGTGATGATGGTGATGGGGGTGATGATGTTGGTGACGGTGGTGATGGTAATGGGGGTGATGATGTTGGTGATGATGATGTTGGTGACGGGGGTGATGATGTTGGCGATGGGGGTGATGATGTTGGTGATGGTGATGATGTTGGTGATGGGGGTGATGATGTTGGCAATGGGGGTGATGATGTTGGTGATGGTGATGATGTTGGTGATGGGGGTGATGATGTTGGCGATGGGGGTGATGATGTTGGTGATGGTGGTGATGATGGTGATGGGGGTGATGATGTTGGCGATGGTGGTGATGATATTGGTGATGGTGGTGATGATGTTGGTGATGGTGGTGATGATGTTGGTGATGGTGGTGATGATGGTGATGGGGGTGATGATGTTGGTGACGGTGGTGATGGTGATGGTGGTGATGATGTTGGCGATGGGGGTGATGATGTTGGTGATGGTGGTGATGATGTTGGTGATGGTGGTGATGATGGTGATGGGGGTGATGATGTTGGCGATGGTGGTGATGATATTGGTGATGGTGGTGATGATATTGGTGATGGTGGTGATGATGTTGGTGATGGTGGTGATGATGTTGGTGATGGTGGTGATGATGGTGATGGGGGTGATGATGTTGGTGACGGTGGTGATGGTGATGGTGGTGATGATGTTGGCGATGGGGGTGATGATGTTGGTGATGGTGGTGATGATGTTGGTGATGGGGGTGATGATGTTAACCATCATTTACTGAGTTCCTTCTATGTGCTATATGCTCTTTATCCATCACACTGCAGTCCAATGGACCAAGCATAGTAACTGCCCCAAACACAGTTGGCAGATTAATCTGAACTATGACTGCCACCATGTCATTCCCTACTTCGTGAACCTACCTTGGCTCTCTACTGCACAGCTCCCTCCCAGACTTCCAGAGCTCTTCCTCGGCTGTCTCCACTTTTGGAAGCCAGTAGACTTCCTCACTTTTCCCCTCTGAGAGTCCCCAATTCCATCTCCCCAGTCTCTTCACATCCCACCACACACAGATTAACCCACAACTTCATACACGCTAATTCTTATTTCCCTGGAGTTCCTCCTATTGCCTCTACACCCACACAGATATTGTTCCTCCTTCAGAGCCAGGTAAAAGTCCTCCCTGATTTACTTCAATTCACTCACATCTCGAGTAGCTCCTTTTGCCAACATGTGCCACCCGCTAGGATGCAGAACTCAGACTGGCTCTCAGATAACTTGTGACAGAGGCAACGTTTAGTCACCAGTGAGACTCCTCAGCCTTCCCTCCTCTCACTTCCAGCCCACTCAAGACAACTTTGGCCAATTCAGAATCTTTCCCTACCTCACCCCCAAAAGAGAGTTCTACCTTTGCTCAGTTACCTTCAGGGGCTTTATGAGACAGAGTTAAGAGAATGGATAGAAAAAGAGAACCCGCATAGACAGAGAAAGGGAGAGAGAAGCCAGAAAGACAAAAAAAAAGGTGTGGGTTGGTGTTGGGAAACGTAGGGGTGTTTTGTTTGAAAGGCTTTAGAGCAGCCACTGCTACCAGGGGCATTCAGGAAAGAGAGGAGACAGATTTCTGAAGAATGCCGCTGTAGATTATAACTTAGATCATCTTTCATGTTCTTCCCGAGACACAGGAAACATTTTTAATGACTTTTAGTTACTAGATTGTGCTTATTTGACTGCAACAGTATTTTAAAAAGCCAGGGCTATGTGGTCCTCAGTTTATATTTGAGCTATATTTATAATCTAAACTGGGACTCTGGGAGGTACAAGGGGGAGCCACTTATAATTATTCTAGCATAACAGACATAAATGAGGACTGTGCTGGACAAACCGGGATGTCCAGTCACCCTATTTATAATCATTATAAAATGTGGCAGGGCTTCCCTGGTGGCGCAGTGGTTGAGGGTCCGCCTGCCAATGCTGGGGACACGGGTTCGTGCCCCGGTCCGGGAGGATCCCACGTGCTGTGGAGCGGCTGGGCCCGTGAGCCATGGCCGCTGAGCCTGCACGTCCGGAGCCTGTGCTCCGCAACGGGAGAGGCCACAACAGTGAGAGGCCCACGTACCGCAAAAATTAAATAAATAAATAAAAATAAAATAAAATAAAATGTGACAAATAGAGGGATGAGATGTGCCCATCTTAGAAGCCCAAAGGATGAGTATCTTATCCAGCGAGTGGCAAGAGAGAGGAGAAAATGTCTGGAGAAGAAAAAGCCTTTCCAACTACAAGGGCCTATCGTGAGCTTTCTCTTTTCTGAATTAAACATTTTATATCACCTAAATTACATCCTTTCTCATGTTAATTGTTCATTTTTTCCAGTGTTCAGAAAAGAGTAAAAAAAATGTAAACATCGGTCTTTTTATCACCAAAAGAGAAAAGAAAAGAGCATGATTCTTCTGCACCTCACAATGCTGGGCAGTGTGGGAGATACAAAAAAAAAAAAAAAAGCACGGTAAATACATGTGGTCTTTAGACTGGCGGATGTGCACCCATTTCTCAATTATTTTGTAATGGCCTCTGAGCAAATACTCAGTACTGACACAAGAGTCTGATGTTGATACTCTCAGGCAAGCAGGCAGACATTTCTGCTTTTGATTAATGGAGACTAGAGTGAACCTGAGTCTCATTTACCAGGCTTCCTCAACATCCCAAAACATCACCGAAGAGTCCAACACATCTATACACCTATATGCCAAGTCGGGGTAAACACTACTTGGCTTCAGCTTTGAAAAAGAAAAGTGCTCATTGCACGCACCACCACTTTCCTCCCTCCACCCCCCATCTGCAGCTCTTGACATTATACTAGTCGGCTTCAGTAAAGAATTTCAAATGCCATTCTGTAACCAGTGGGCAGGGTCCAAGGGAAAATGGATGCTCTCTCTTATTCAGTTAAATTCAATGTGATGTAGTACCCAAGAGAGCGGAAAATCCACACTGCACATTGCCTTAACAGCTCGCCTGGGGTGCAAGCAGCGTTCTGGCAGCGGGGGTACAGGTGCTGCAAAATCACCTCTTTGGGTCCTCCAGGGTGCAGATGGGGCGGCGAAGGTTGGGAAAGACCAGTGAAATGTGCTGGGGTAAATGCCCGGACTCGGACAGGAATGCCACAGGCACGGAAGGGAGCTTATAGCCGTCCAAAGTGGGTCTATTGATTTAAATGTCAAATGAACATTGACTTCTCGCTGACGAGTACAAGAATGTTCTCTCACCTGCCTAACCCGAGGTGGCACTTTCACTGACTGGTCAGCTCCATCATAAATTACTTCTTGGCTATCCAATCTCCGGACGTATTGCTTAAGACGTATTTCTAGGATACAACCGGTTTTCCTGATAGCTGATATTTATTCATTCCTCTATGCATGTATTTAATATAATAAAACTCAAGCAGGGCTTCCCTGGTGGCGCAGTGGTTGGGAGTCCGCCTGCCGATGCGGGGAACGAGGGTTCGTGCCCCGGTCCGGGAAGATCCCACATGCCGCGGGGCGGCTGGGCCCGTGAGCCATGGCCAATGAGCCTGCGCGTCCGGAGCCTGTTGCTCCGCAACGGGAGAGGTCACAGAGGTGAGAGGGCTGCGTACCGCAAAAAAAACAAACCAAAAAAACCCTCAAGCATTATATTAAAGGAAAGAAGGGGGAGGGGAGGAAGGAAGGAAGGGAGGGAGGGAGGGAAGGCAGGAGGAAAAACGTTTCCTTATAACCAATTCAGGCTGAAGAAAGAATCGTCAACAATTCATTGGGTTCCAAAGAATGACAGAAACTTGGATAAACTGCTGGTCAAATCGCACACCATCCCCATCTTCTCTCCACTTTAGTTTTTGAGAAACATAAGGGACTCCAATAAGACAGATCCTATTTTCCAACACAAATGTTATTAAGGAGTTCTGCTTCTAACCAAAACTGAAACACATACATTAATAAAACCACTTTCCTACTTTTCCATTAGAACGCCATCATTGCCATCATTTAATGGAGACTGTAGATGTCATCTCAACTTCAGGCTCAATTCAAGGCAGATTCTAACTGGGAACAATCTGTCACAAGTTCCTGGTACATTTTATCCTGTTTTGTGAGAAGACACTAGACAATTAGGCCAAAGGGTACAGGGAATAAAGCTCAGTAAAGTTCTAGGAATCTAAAGTATAATATGTCCTTTTTTCTGCTGCTAATAAACCTTTTATTGTTGTTTGGAGAACATGTAAGTGGAAACAGTCATTTCCTTTCTGTCACTCTCCTGGAGATGGTAGTTACTTCTTCATGAGCAGAAACAAGAATTTCCTTTTAGCCGCTTGCCTGTGAACAAAAGCCCACTTAGCTATGCGGGCAGCATGCCTCTAAAAGACTGGGTAAGAGATTATCTCACGTTAGCTTTAGACATATTTCTTTGCTAAGAAAACATTTGTTCCCATAGCTGAAGTTGCATGCAATTTGCAGTCCCTTGTGGTTTCACAATTTAGAAATCAGTTCATGGGGGAAATACCCAAATCAATTTTCCAAGGCACTTATAATTACTGAAACGCTTTCTTTCTAACAATACTAGGAAGTGCCATATTCTAAGAAGATTAATCTCCTTGAAAACTGGAGTTGAATACAAGCTTTCTTTTTTAGGATTTCATCATGTTTGTGAAAATCCCCTCAAAATTTGCCACTTTTTTTTTTTTTTTTTTTTTTGCTGTACGCGGGCCTCTCACTGCTGTGGCCTCTCCCGTTGCGGAGCACAGGCTCCGGACACGCAGGCTCAGCAGCCATGGCTCACGGGCCCAGCCGCTCCAAGGCATGTGGGATCTTCCCGGACCGGGGCACGAACCCATGTCCCCTGCATCGGCAGGCAGACTCTCAACCACTGCGCCACCAGGGAAGCCCTGCCTGCTTTCTTAAACAGAATATGATGTGCATAAACTACTGTCCTTTGTGATTTGAAAGGCTGTCATGACCGATGCCAGATAAGTCCAGGGGGAAGAACTAAAATTTGGAAAAGAAGCAAGAGATCTATTGGATTTAATACTTGAAGCCTTACATGGGATCAGTCAGACCACTTTCTGACGTTGTCATACTCCTTCTGGTTCAAGTTTATAAAGTCTCTAGAGAGGAAGACATGAGCCTGAATCCCACGTGCTCCAGCACCCACCCACCCACTGTCACACAAGCTCATATATGCAGGGACATATGCAAAGGTGCCACACAAAATGAAATCATTCTGTTTACTATAACTAGAGGAGCAAACTCAAGCCCCACGGGGGCCAGGGAGGTGAAGTTAAGTAAGAGAAGTACATTGGAGATACAGCAAAACACAGTCGCAGGCTGGGATGACCGGAGAGCCCATTGTCTGTCTAGAGGGGGAAGCTGTGCTCAATTCCAGCTCGTTGGGCCAAGAAAGGCTGCGGTCCGTTGCTGCCAACCTTCCTGACTTGCCAAGAGCAACTGGCATTCTAGATTGTTATGCGATCGCTCCCTGTTATTCAAATGCTGTGTAGAATACACAAAAATTATCTCAAGTCAAATGTGACCTGAGGGCCATCTTTTGTCAACACCTAGTAAAAGGCATTGGACTCAAGCTCTGATGTGGATACTACTTAATTTTTATAAGTTAAATTGATGAGCTGAGTTAAGCTATGTGCAGTCCCTAAAAATGTACTTTGTGTCTCTAGACCAAGACCTATATTAGGAATCAATCGACCCAGATCAGTCCTGTTGATTCGGTCTCTTAATGTCTCAAGAATCCATCCATTTCTTTCCATCCTTTCTCACCTGCCACCTCGATAGCTTCCTGCACAGACTCCCCGCCTCTTCCTGGCCCCATTCACTCCATGACCCACAGAGCTCTTCTTTGTCCTGTCCAGACCAGGTCACGTTTCCACCCTCATGTGACACTGCCCTCCTTTGAAACCCTCCAATGGCTTCCCAGGGCTTCCCAGGGCTTTTAGAATAAAATCCAAATTCCTTAAGGTGGATTGCTTGGCCCCAACCTCTGTCCAAACTCATCTGGTACCGCTGCCGTCCCCTCACTATACCCCACCTTCACTGGCTGGGTTCTTTGAGACTCTCACACATGCAAGTTCCTTCCCACCTCAAGTTTTATTATTTCTTTGCTTTTTGCCCAGCTGTTGCTTTTTCTCTTTCAGGTCTCAACCTAAATACCAACTGCTCAGAGAAAACCTCCATGATCGCTGTGGTGTCCCTCAAAAGGGCATGGTCAAGTCCTGACCCAGATACCTGTGAATGTGGAAATAGGGCCTTTGCAGATGTAACCAAGATAAGATGAGGTCATGCTGGATTAGGGTCGGTGCTAAATCTAATGACTGGTATCTTCATAAAGAAAGATTTGAAGACACAGAGGGAACATGACCACATGAAGACAGAGGCAGAGATTGGAGGTAGCTACCAGCCAAGGAATTCCAACGGTGCCAGCAACCACCAGAAGCTAGCAGAGGACCCTTCTGTAAAACATTTAGAGGGGAAGGACCCTCTCGAAAAACTTTAGAAGGAGCATGGCCCTGTGACTCCTTGATTTTAAGTCTCTAGCTTCCAGAACTGTGAGACAATAGACTTCTGTTCTTTTAAGCCACCAAGTCTGTGGTCATTTGTTATAGCAGCTCTAAGACACTGATACAATTATCCAATGTAAAGAGGTTCTTTCTGTTATAGCTCTTCTTTCTCACACCATGAGAAAGTGTGAGCTCCTTTCACAGTTCGTAATTATTCATCAGTTTGTTTACCTGTGTCTTTCTAGACCCTAAGACGCATGAGGTTGGAAACCAGGTCCATTTTGCTCCCCCGATCCACCTAGATTGCACCTGTATTATGGAAGATGCTCCGTAAAGGCTCTCTTAGTTTACTCATGGGCGTTAATACTTCATACTCTTTGGGGCTCTTAATGTGTAGGGTGGTTTGTCCTCAAACTGAATAGCCTCAGGTTGTTGGCCTGACACCCACTAGTTCTTCTGTCCTCCCAGAATCATGGAATTACTGTGCTGGAAAGAATCTTAGAAATCACCCGGCTCCCCACAACCGCCAGCCCCCACGGGTTTTTCAGATGCGAAAGTTGTGCCTTCTGCATATGCAGCCAGCTGTCACACCTTACAGCTGCCAGTACGTTCCTGCTTCTGAGCAGAGGCCCAACATTGGTTACAACGGCCTCGCCTGAGGGTCCGAAGGCAACTTTCCTTCACCTGCAGAAGCAAGCACGTGGCTTGTGACAGCTAGTCACTGCTCAGTGGCAGCTTTGTTTAATTAAAATAATAGAATTTTAAGCCTGGAAGCATCCTCCTTAGACATCATTTGAGTAAAGGTATGCCCTCATTTAATTATGTCTCAGTTATATACGCTTTAAATGTGGTGAGATTTATTGCTGTGAATTACCCAATTATCCGCTCCCTCAAAATTCGCCCAGATATTTCTAAGCATTTCCCAAAGGGCCACCTCCAATGGGCCAGGGACATTCCCCTCAAATTCCCCTGTTCAAACACCATCCAGGGGCCTGCGGGGGCCCCAGGACAGCACTTGTGCCTCTTCTGGTGCCTTCTGTTCACCTCTTGAATCCTTCATCCCGAATGTGGGGCATCACTTCTCACAGTACAGCTGTAAACTCTTAGCCAGACTTTCCGAGGATCAGAAGTGACGGAAGGGAAATACAACACAGAAGACAATACACAACCACAACCGCAGCCCACAACTGTCTTAGGCTCTGCCTCACTCCAGCCTGCTTCCCGCAGTCAGAGTAGCTGGTGGACATCCACCACGAGTGGAAGTACTTCAGCCTTCCCCATGCCCCAGTGGAGCTCTGGCCACAGAGAAGGCAGGAAGCCCTTCCTTCAGCTCACGCTAAAGCCCGCCTCGCTTCCTTCTCCAAGACTGATTCATCCCAGGAATCCCGCTCCCTTGGGTGACCCACCCCCGCCAGCAGTGTCACGTCTGGCTCTATGGATTAGTTTGCTAAGGCTGCCTGCCGCAAGCAAGTATCGCAAACTGGGTGACTTAGAAGACAAAGATTTATTGTCTCAAGGTTCTGGAAGCTGTAAGTCTGAGATCCCAGGGTCATCGGGGTTGGTTTCTTCTGAGGGGGTACCTGTGAGGGAGACTGTTCTAGTTTCAGGTGGTTTACTGGCAATCTTTGGCATTTCTTGGTTTAAAGAGGCAACATCCAATCCTGACTCCATCATTGCATGGCTGCTGTCTTCATCATCTTCTTTCTGTACATGACGGTCTCTGTGTTTAAATTTCTCCTTCTCATAAGGATATGAGGGATATTGGATTAGGGCCAACCCTGATGACCTCATTTTGACTTGACTACCTCTATAAAGATGCTACTTCCAAATACCCCATTCTGAGGTCCTGAAGATTAGGACTTCAACACATCTTTTTGGAAGGATGCAATTCAACCCATAACCTATAACCCCAGCGAGACAATCACACCACAGCTTAACGTCAGTCTATTTCTTAAAGTATGAGTTATTCATTTTGAAATAATGCTTCATCAACTACAATCCAGGTTTGGCTGCTTCAATCTCTTTCAAATTCTTTATTCCAGGCTCCCTCAAAAAACCTGGGGGTCCAGGTTCACCCAGGGTTATGTGTTTTCCACATATGCTTTCATCAGTGACCATGTGCAATGTGTCAGCGTTTTGAGGTGCTGTTCACCCCTCCTTTGGCCCAAGGTCCTGAACAGAGTACACACATGAACACAAACTGATGAGAAACAGAGAAGAGCTTCATCCATCTGGGCAAACACTTGGCATCTCACAGCAAACCTCTAATAAAAACTCGAGTAGAGAAGATGGCTTAATCTCTTTTTTTCTGCATGTATTCTGGTTTTTTAAATTTATTTTTTTATTTAAATTTTATGTGATTTTTAACGGTTACACTCCACTTACAGTCTTTAGAAAATATTGGCTATATTCCCTGTGTTGTACCATATGTCCCTGTAGCCTAGAAGATGGCTTAATCTTGAGGCCTAAGCGGGCCTCCCTCTGCCCACTCCAATCTTGGGACCAATGTGCCGCGCCCACGCGTCTCTGGAAGGAGAGAGAGGTAAGCAGGCTGCAGAGCAGATTCCAAGTTCACGAACATAGCAAGCTGTCCAGAGGTGGACCCATCTCAGAGGCTCCTGAAAACAAATGAAGGCCATTGCCAGCATAAGACATGACCAACAGCACAGTGACCTGAATCACTGGGAGAAGCGACTCCAGAGAAACAGGCACTGACGAACTAGGAGGAAATTGAGACAGAGAGACCCAGAGTGTGCTGCTCCATTGCCCCCCCGGTAAGAAGGGTGATAGCCCCTGCGGTCTGAAAATGGAAGCCCAGGAGGCAGAGAAGGTTTCCTCTCTTCCGAGGCCACGCCCCACAGTGAGCTTGTTAAATACAACACCACGCTTTCTCTTCTCAACAACTCCCGTATGGTCAATATCCTTCTGCCCATTTTAAAGGTAAGAAAACTGAAGCCTAAAGGAGTAAATAATTGGACCATCCTTCACAGCAAATAAGTTGAGGGAGGAAGCCAGAACTCAGATCCCACGTTGGTCTGTCTGACACCAAGTGTGACCTACAGTGTGATCATTTCCATCCTGTGTTAATTAATGATTCACGACCATCAGGAACTTACTGCCGGTGAGGTTGAGTTCACTGTTTTGTCAGGGCGAGACGGATTGACATCCAGAAGTTTATCACCAGGATCCTCTTTATACCCACAAATGGAAAGGAAGTCTATCCAAAAACGTTTTCATAAAGACTGTCCTGGAGCCCAGCCTCACACAAGAATGGAAACCGGAGAGAGGACGTCTGTGCAGTGGCTGCCGTGCTGCCAGCCAAGCTCCCTTCTCAGTGTATTCACAACATAATCGATGACATTTGTGGCCAGCCTGGCCTCCACATCAGGACCGTCTCAGTGTTTGAGCAGCACACATTCTCGAAAATATAATCACGTTTTTCAAAAGTATCGTTGGAAAAATATAATATATCTGGTAAAATGACAGTCTCAAACAGATGAATTAGTTGAACTTATTTTTAAAAATCATGGAATACTTTAAGTAGAGGAAAGACGACACCCATGGGCTCTGTTGGGAGAAGTGGCTGCTCTTTCTTGTGTGGACACAGGATCCTGATGTGCTACTGAAGCTTTCACTCTGGGGATAAATAGCTACTTGATAGATGTCACTTTTAACCCTTCCTCCAGGTGTAAAAGAAAATAATGGAATCAAACTATATTCCATCGAAAGAAGTAAGGAAGAGCTGCAAAATTTAGTAAGTTCCCTGAAAACAACTAGTAAGTTCCTGCTGCAGGTGAAATAACTAGGACTGTGTATGTATGTGCGTGTAAACACACATCTCGTTCCCAACTCTGTCTTCTGAGGAGGCCCAGAAACGATTGCTCCCGAACAGCGAGAGGCACTGTCAGGGCCTAGATCTTGCTTTTGAAACTGCAAAGAAACAGAGCTTTTGGAGAAAGGACTGATTCCAGGGCTGGGTCAAGACAAAGCGAGCCCAGAATATCCCTTTGTGTCAGCTAGTAAGAACTCTCAACGAATGATCGGGATACACTGAGAGGACACAAAAATCGGCTTGAAGGGGCCCCCACCAGCTAAGTAGGGGACAATTTGAGCATTAAAATAGGGGCTAAGCCACCCGGCTAGCTCAGTCAGTAGAGCATGAGACTCTTAAAATAGGAATGAGAGGGGATTACAGCACATTAAATAAAACAGAAATTCATGAGATGATACTGATATAAAGGAATAAAGGAAGGAAGGAAGGAAGAAAGAAAGAGAAGGAAGGAAGGAAAGAAAGAGGAAGAAATAAAGAAAGGTAGAGAGAAAGGGAGAAAAAGAGAGAGGGAGGGAGGGAGGCAGGAAAGGGAAGAAGGGAGGAAGGGAGGGAGGAGGGGGAAGGAAAAGGGAAAGAAGGGTGGGAAGAAGGAAGCTCTTCCTTACAGTAGAATGGCAAGCAACAAATTTGGAAGAAATGAGGAAAAGAGAGAATCACAGTTTGGTAACCATCATAGAGGTGGTTGACTTGGGAGTGCTCAGTGGATGCTAGGGCCCTCATGCGGAGTTATGATAAAGACTAGGAAATCAGTGTAATCCCGGAATACTTCCCTCCAAAACACTTACCAATTACAAAGGGAGAAATGATGAAGTTGAGGAAGAGACACCTGACAAACCAGGCCATTGAGGTTAGCACCCCCAGTGGTGGAACGGGTCAACACGCTGTTACTCCCTAAGGAGAGTCATTGAGAAGAACACACCTGGTTTATGAAGTAGTCTCACCATGACTCTTTGGTGTGAGTGTGGTGGTGAGAAAACATCACATGGACCGGGGTGAGATCATCCCCAAAGGAGAGGCTCTCAGGATACGAAGGACATGGAGACACTGAGGGTTTGAACATGAAGCCAGTTTTGCTTACATTTCTGGAATAAACCATACATGCTTTCTCTTCTGTGAAATGCCTTTTCATGTCTTTTGCCCAGTTTTATTTCAGGGTGTGTGTGTGTGCATGCGTACATGCTTTAAAAAATTGGTTTAGGCTTCCCTGGTGGCACAGTGGTTGAGAGTCCGTCTGCCGATGCAGGGGACACGGGTTCGTGCCCCGGTCCGGGAAGATACCACATGCCGCGGAGCGGCTGGGCCCGTGAGCCGTGGCCGCTGAGCCTGCGTGACCGGAGCCTGTGCTCCGCAACGGGAGAGGCCACAGCAGTGAGAGGCCCAAGTACCGCCAAAAAAAAAAAAAAAAAAAATGGTTTCAGGAATTCTTTAGTTCTTGATACCAATTTTGATGATTTTGGAAATTTGCCCTTTCCTTTCCTTTAAGGTGTTACTTTATGAACAGAAGTTTTTCATTTATTATGGTCAAATTTGTCAATCATTTCCAGTTCATGCTTTTTATGCTTATTTAAAGTTTAAGAATATTCATCTGTTGATATATATTTCACTTCGTTTTTAAAGCTTTTGGGCGGGGCGCTATCTAAGTCCTTAAACCACCTGGAGTAGATTTTTAAAAATAATTCATTTGAAATAACTTTAAACATAAAGAAAAATTGTCAGAACTGTACAAAGAACTCCCGTAGCCCTTCACCCAAAGATTCCCCAATTTCACATTTTATTGTGTTGTCCCACTGCTGTCTATTTATCCCCATTACTGCTATTCCTTTTCTGAACCCTATGGGAACAAGCTGCAGGTATGACATCTCATCTCCCCTAAGTACTCCAGTGTGTCCCCACCCCAAACAAGGACAACCTTCTGTGTGATCACCCTACAACTCTCCAATTGGGAAATCAACATTAGTACCAACTAATGTCCCATTCACAGACCACAATCGAATTTTGCTAACTGTCCCAACGATTTCTCTGACCTTTTTGATTTAGGATCTTATCTAGGAATACAGGTTGCTTTTAGGTGTCATGTCTGTTCTGTTTCAGTGTGAAGGGGGACCACATAGATGTTCACTTTGTGATAAATTAGTGAGCTGTGCAGCTCTGTTTTGTGCATTGTTCTGTGCGTATATTTCATAATAAAAATGTTAATTTTAAAAAATAAAGTATTTGTTCTTAAATAGAAAGCTAATCACATGCATACATTTCAAACATAACATTTGCTCCCAGGATTCAGATTTCTGCATTAAAATCAAGTTTCTTCTGCCAGCCATATATTTAAGTCCTAGACGTCTCAACTAATTTTAAAGCAGTGATCAAAGAGTGAAAAATCACCTTAACCAAGTAGCAGAGGCAAAGGGAGACCCAAGCCTCCCAAAGTGGGTTTTTATTAGGACTCTACCACCATATCTCGAAAAAAAGTTAACCCCCTCTTTGTTCACATGATTATTTAAATATGGTATGGTTGTCGTCATTTTAAATAAAAGAGCTATATACATTAATATTCATATTTTTGACTAAGGACTCTAGGTGAAGGTATAAAAAATGACAGACTAAATTTATGAGAGAGATGTATCGTTAGAGCAATCCATTCTAATATAGCAGTGGATTTTTTTCTGACCCAGGAAGAGGTGGGATTTCCTAGTAGACCTGGCAACTGCTCTCGCAAATAATTTCAAAAGGGTGTTTTTAAAATGGTAGCATCTGGAAAGTCCACTTAGGATGGATTGGTAGAGAGAGTTGGGAAATGGACTGGCTCAATGCTTTGCCCTGTTACCAGTGCAAGAACACACGCAGCCGCACCTGGTGTCCGCATGTGTGTGGAACATTGCATGCGCCGCTGGGGGCGGAGGCGTGCGGTGCGGGGGGGGGGGCTGCAGGACCCTGAACCGCGAAAGGAAGGTGGTGCCAACCAGGATTCAAATTAGACGTGGTCCCTTTCTGGCAGTTTTAGGGACAGGAGTTTTGCACATTTATGCCTTAATTATGCAGACCTACCTTCGGGGGGGAGGGGTACCTCTGGCTCATTTTGATATGCAGATCCAAACAGCACCAATTTCTTGGTTTTTTAAATCCTAAACTGCATACGTTTCTTTAACTTTAAACGAAATTGCTTATCAAAAGGAAACGTGCCCTTTGCAAGAAGGCACCTGTAACAAGCATCCTTGCATGGACCTTATTCCTTGGGCTGCACATCCACAGTATTCTGGAAAACCTCCAGAGTCCACAAAACTCCAAAGGCGAAAACCGCCTTGGAGATCAGGTCGTAGTCCGATCTCCGCTGTTTTTTCAGCTTACCAAACTGCAAGTCAGAGAAGCGTGGGGACAGACCAAGGTCACCGCACTACTGACGACACAAGGCCTAGGACCTGCGTCTCCCCACTCTTGTCCAGTCCACTGCTTTTTCGCCTCAAGTATGATGTGGAGTAGACATTTCAAATGAAGAAAAGAAAGGAGGAAACCTTCTCCACGGCCACCTTCAACCGTGGATATTGCCCGCAATGTTCCCAAAGAGCCAGCATGCGTTGGCAACCCTGGATCTCATTATCCTTTAATAAAGAAATTAGGAAAAACCAACCTCTCTTGGAGCCCCGACGGCAGAAAGACCAGTACTTTTTAAATTAAGAATTAAATAATAAAAACACTGTTAGCATCTGCTTTCAACCATTTACCCCAATATCGTTTATGCACAGTACTGACTCTGCTCTCTCACTTCCTCACTTTCCAAACGACCCTCACCAGCGAGGGGAGGCTGGGCTGCAAGTGGAGGAAAGTGGAGGGAAGGCCAGCGGGGTTCCATCGACGGCGCGCCTCACCCCGCGGGATGGGCTGGGACCCAGGACCGGCCCACCCGAAGCTGGTGGCCGTGCGCACGCGCAAACCGCCCGCCCTCTGCTTCACTCTGCTTTATTTAGTCCTTCAGCGCTGCCAGCTTGCAAACCCCCAACGCCCCAAGTTCGGATGACAGGGGGTGGGATGGGGAAATCCCAGGGCACTCTCAGAAAACGACGTCTTGTAAGATCCGGGGGCGGAGGGCGGGTGGGTGAGCAGGAGAAAGGCAAGGACGTTAAGGGCAAAAAGCCTTACACCGGCCCCCGTCGGGCCCTGCAACAGTCTGGGCTCGGATCCGGCGCCCCAACTCTGGGCGGAGGAGGGATAAACCTGGCGGGCAGCAAGCGCGGGGCCCCGAGGGGTGGGGCGGGGCTGTGGGCGGGGTCTACCGCGGCTCCCCGAGGCCCCGCCCCTCGGACCAACCTCTCGCCTTGCCATTGGAGGGCGTCGGGGGCGGGTCCAAGAGACACCCGCCTCTCGCCACCTGCCCCCGCCCCGCCCCCTGGCCGCCCAAGTTTTCGGCTCCTCCAGGAGCCTCAGAGCGCAGGAAAAGGAAACACCCGGGGCTGCCACACCGCCCCTGGATGCTGGAAAGGCTACCCCCCACTGCCGTCCAGCCCGTCCGCCTGGTGACGTCAACAGGGTGGGGCCACAAGGCCCCGCCCCTAGGCCCCGGACCCTGGCCCCCGGGCCCCCAGCTCTGGGTGTACCGCACCTGCGGGATGCGGGGATGGGGCTACCCTGTGCAGACGTTCCGCGTCACAAAGGGCCGCAGTCAGAGCCCCCGCGCCCCCCTTCATCCCCTCAGCCTCCACAGCACGTCCCACCGCCCTTGTTTTGCCCCCTTCTCGCCCTTTCTCTGTCTCTGCATCTCCAAAGAGATGGGCGCGCAGGTGGCACAGTGCCTGGAGAAGCAGATTCGATTCGATATCGCCTTCATCCGTCTGCATATCTACCGCTTACTTAATATCTTGTTTTCTCCTGTAATTTTGGGAGATTTAGCGGGTCCTTTTCATCTTTCATTTCTTTTTTCTCTTCACGGGCTCAAAGTCGGCCGGCTCCTTCCTTAGCATTTGATTAAAGAAGCTAGGATTTAGGCTTCTTTTGGTGCAGAGGAAGGGAAGGAAACCAAAGCCTAACCGCGTTTAGAAAGAAAATAGCTCTGTTCCTCTCTCATCCTTAACTCACGCTGTCGCGGTAGCACCTCGCGCGGGCACAGGCGCAGCTGCAGAAGCACTTGGTTGCAGAGAAGGCTGCGTCTCCACAGGGTTTGCGCCCGTGCATCAAAAGACAGTGCAGGTGTGTGTGGACGCGGGTGTGCGTGTGCGTACGTGATGTACGTGTGTGCGTGTGTGTGCGGCCCAACAAATAACCTCGAGAGGCGCATCAGGATCAGAAGGAACCCCTCACACTAGCGATCGCTTCGTAAATTTCCGAAAGCTCTGCGAGTCAGTATATCCCTAGTGTCCGAAAATCGTCTTTGCAGAGGTTCCTTCCTCCCTGCTCTCCCCGCTCCCCAATACAGGTGTCGCCGCGTCTCCTGAAGCGGCCCCTCGCCCGCGGGGGCGTCACCGAAGACGCGAGGCGTATATTTCAGGGCCCCCGCGTGTGCAGATTAAACCCTGCGGGCCTGGGCGTGTGCGCGCGCTCCCGTGCCGTGTGTGCGGGAGGGTCTGGGGCGCTCCGCTCGGCTCGCGGGCGTGAGTGTGCGTGTGTGTGCTCACGCGCTCCAGGCTGTGCCCCGAGTGCAGCTGCAGGGTTGGAGGAAGAGAGTAGGCCAGTGCAGCGGGGCAGGCGGCCCAGGGGGCTGTCGAATTAACGGAGCCGGCTGAGCAGTTCTTCCCTCTCCCGCTCTCGCTCCTTTAAACCCCGCTGCAACGTAGGGAGGAGGCTGGATTCGCCGAGTTGCTGGTGGAGGAGGGGGGGAGCAGGTTGAAACAATCGAGTGGGCGCGCCAGGACTCCCCGGCTCCGGGCGGGGCGGGGAGAGGGAGCCCCGGTCCTGCGCAGAGAGGGGGCGGGGTTGGGGGCCCGGGAACAGCGAGAAGGCGGGGGAGGCGGGCGGTGGGCGGCCGCGGGGCTGGGGAAATGGTCACCTCCGAGAGGCGAGAATTCGTTCGGATCGCACATTAATTGGAGATAACTGATTAATTCGAGCTTCTGATGACTATAAATGGCGATTCTCTACCAAGGTGTCTTTATTTTTTTTGAAAAAGAATCATTCCGTGTCATCCCCCACGTCAGGCCTGCTCGTGGGCGTGAGGCTGTACTTCCTCCGCCCCTCCTAATGGAGTGAACCATTCCCAGCACCTCCCCCTCTCCCTCTCTCTTCCTCGCTCCCTCTCTCTCTCTCCTCCCTCTGCCTTTCCCGTGCATAAAGTCTCCGTCGCTCCTGGAACTTGTTGGCAATGCCTATCTTTCAGCTTCCCCCCGCGTTCTCTAAACTAACTATTTAAAGGTCTGCGGTCGCAAATGGTTTGACTAAACGTAGGATGGGACTTAAGTTGAACGGCAGATATATTTCACTGATCCTCGCGGTGCAAATAGGTAAGTGGCCGGCGGGCCGGGCTCGCGGAGGTACGGCGGACGGCCGGGGCCGAGGTGCCCAAAGGAACCGACTGGCCCGCGGCCGCCCTGGGGTGCGGAGAAGTCGGCAAACCTCCAGGGGTGGGAGCATGGGATCCAAGGGACTCGCACGTCCCGGGTTGGTTTTTCTAAAAAAAAAAAAAGGTGGGGGGGGGAGACTCCAGACGTTCGCCAGGAAATGTGTGCGGCCGGCGTTTTCTGGAGGGGTTTTCCCCCCTTTTTCCAAAGCGCACGTCCGTTTTTGCTCCCCTCTCTTGGGTTCACCAGGTTTGGTGCGCTCTGGGGAAATGCACTGGTCCCTGCGATACTGCAAGGTATTATTTTTAAGGGTCAAAAGGTGAATGCAGGAACAAGATGGCTAGGCAGCTACAACTGGAAAGTTTATGTGCAGAAAGCAAAGATATTCTGGGGTTCAGACTGCAGCATTTAGAACTTTGTCATCCTCCCGCCCGCCCCCCCTCCGGCCCCAGTATCCTAGCTGCAGCATTCACACCGGGCAACGCAGACGGGGCTGGGGGGCAAATTGAAAATGACGGGGAACCCCAGAGTACATCTTCTAATATATTTATCATTGAGGAGCTTGAGTTCAGCTAAATATATGTGGATATAATTTTCTATGCTCATTTGCCTGTTCCTTTCCACATAGGCATCAGTATTTTCTATATAAGAAGGGGTTCCGAAGTGTTTGCAATATGTCGTGTTGGGTGCCTGTTATTTTTGTTTGTTTGGGACTGATTATGGGTGGGTTTATATAGTCCCCATTTTATGTTAAGGAATCTTGAGTCCTAGCTACACTGTCGTTGTTTAAAAGTTCACATTTTTTCATCCAAAACGAAGAAGGCATTATGGAAGGGAGCGCTAGAAAACCCCCTTCCCTGATGCGGGTCAGAGCATTAATTAATGTGGCCTAAAAGTGAAAGTGAAGCAGATTATTAATAGAATGGACAAGAGAAAAAATAGAAACTCTTCAAACGGGTTTTCTGGAGACGAGGGAATTGTTGGTGCCTATCACTTCAGGCTGTAGCATTCTTTGCAGACAAATCCTTGCAGTATTGCGGGGGGTGGAGGGGCTTTAGGGAATCGGTTTGGGGCAAGAGATGAAATGCATAACATTTTTCTTCACGAGAAATGTGGAGGAAACAGGCTTTGGAGTTATCTGCATATTAAAATGGATTCTTTGCAGTGGGTTTTGTATGCATTTGACATGATTCTGAGTATCTGGTTTTTTTGCATGAACATTGGAGGGGCTTTAGAATGTGTGGATGCAGGATGTTGACGTTGCCTTTAATTCTAAGAAACGATTTGCTGTTTTGAATCTTTGACATTAGTGCAAAGAGTTGCAGTAAATAAAGAACATTTCTGATTGCAGCAAATCCCTTAAATCTTGGAAATAACTGGATGTGGCTTTTGCAGTTAGCCTGCAGATTTTTAGAGAGCAGGAGACAGCAGTTGTTTTTGATATAGGGATTGTAATCTGCTTTCCCGGTAGGAAATAACCTTACTGTGGATGGGGTAAAAAAAAGACAGCGATTGTGTATGCGAAATACGCTTGGAACACAGTAACCTCGGCCCGAAAATGACCATTTGTTGGCTGTGGAATTGCAATGGAGCATACTTGTTCCCGAATGTCTGCCCTTTCCCGCACCAGAGCCTCGATCTTTATTAATTCCCGGCTGGGAACTGTCCCAAATCACTGACATTTGGCAAGAAAAGCGGGGGGTGGGGCAGGGACGGGAAGGTGGAGGGGTGGTGAAGGCAAATGAAGGCTAGGCGGGAGGAAGTTTGGAATGAATGAGAGGTCGAACGAATGAATGAACGGAAGGAAAAGGCACAAGACGCGGACACCGCAGAGAACGGGGAAGTAGCCTGGGTCGCTCGCCCGAGCCTCGCTGAACGAGGGTTCAAGAAGGACGGACAGGGTCGCGCCGGCTGCCCCCTGCCCGGAGGCGTGAGCCTGCGAAACACTTCCCGCGCGCAAGCCCCCGGCCTCCCCAGCCAGCCAGAGACCGCGGAGTCACAGTTGCAAAAAAAAAAACAGAAATTTTCACGACTTCTTATTTTACACGCGCGCGCACACACACACATGCGCGCTGTGACATGTCTTCTCCTCCAGCAGCCCCTGGAAAGATAACGCGACAGGAACGCTTCCCGCGCCCCCCACCCCGGCGAACCCCAATTCTCCTTTAACATAGTGTCAATGCATCTTAGGGGCAACTTTTTCACCACCGAGTCTTGGGGGTAGAGGTAAGGGGTAAGGAGAGGCTGGGTGCCGGGGCGGGAGGGAGGATGGACTGTATTTTATTTCGTTTCCTCGCTGCAAAGCAGCATCTGTGGTACGGATTATAGAGGGCGCCGCGCAGGGTTGAATTCATCGGGACCGCGTTCTGTTGGAACAAAGATTCGTTTATTCAGTGTTCTAGCTGACACTTGCAGTCGCAAGGGCTCTTACTGTTTCGTAGGGGGACCGGGAGATAGATAAAGGTTTACGTATCTGCCCGAGCCGAGGTCGAGTCCCTTCCCCAGAGCTTCCCGTTCCGGATTAGAAAGCGCAAGTCCCGCCCAGCTCTTCCTGCAGCAATTTGCAAACGGTGCGCTCTCGGAGGCCTCTGCAGCTTCGGTCACCTTCCCGCTCGCCTGCTTCTGGCCCGGCTCTGGGCACCGGCGGCTTGGGGCGGTGAGGTCCTCCCCGGAGACACCCACACGCGAGCCGCGGCGCCCTGAACACTGCCGGGAAGGGCCCGGCGCTCAGGGTCCGGGCACTGGAGGCCGAATTCCATTCCGAGAAGATTCGCCCCTTCTCTCCCCTCCCCTCGCCCCAGCAGCGCAGATCTGCGCTTCATGCGCGCCCTCCTGGCGTCCCGGGTGCTTTTGGCCGCTCGCCTCGGAATCTTTAGCCCGGTTCGTTGGCCTTGGGAAGGAGAGAAATGGCCACGGCAGCGCGCCGGCCGCCTGGAGCCGCGGGGTCTGGCCGACCTGAGACCAGGAGCGAGGACCTCGGTGCGGCCTGGGTTTCTTCCTCCCCCACCCCTTCTCCTTCACCTCCTCCCACCGCCCAGACTGCGATCCCGGTGCCCTCTGGAGGGAGCCCGGAGCTGGAGGCCGAGAGCCCCTGGCGGCAGCCATCTGGGCCCTGAGACGCACTGCTGGGGCCTGGCGAGGAAGGGTCTCACCCCCCCACCCCCGCTGGCGGGAGTGGTGGCCGGTCTTTCCAGGGGAGCCGAGCCGCGGATAGAGGCGGAGGGAAGCAAGGGGCCGGCCTCGCGGGTTTGGCCTCCGCGTAGGTGACCCGGGGTCTTTAGCTCAGACACATCCTGACTCTGCCGGGCCGCGACTGCCCCAGACCACTCGTCCCCTCGCCCAGTCTCTCGGGGTCGGGGGGCGAGGAGCTCACTAGGAACGCACACTGCATGGTAGACAGTCGGTCTTAGAGTGAAACAATCCATGTCGGTGGCTGCTGGTAGCTTGCAGCGACTTTATTAATTCGTTCATTCAGCAGTGTTTGCTGAGCGCCCGCCGAGCCCGAGGCTTCTTCGCCCGACGTGGCGCTCGGTTCGGCTGCGCGGCCCCCGGCTCTGCCGCCTCCCAGCCCCTTCCTCGCCCCCGCACTGTGCTTTCGGACCCCCTCCGTCACCTCAGAAAGGGAAGATCTCACTTGGAGACCCTTGACGGGCTCGCTGGGGAAGAGTTGGGAAACGAAGGAGGGAGTGAAGAGAAAGAGAAATAAAAGAGGCGGGGGAGGTGAGAAAAGGGGGCGATTGAAACAGAAAAAGAGATGGAGCCAGATGCGGGAGGGAGTCGCACAATAGGAAGGGCCTCGCCTCCCCTGTCCACACCGCTCACGCACCGGCCATCCGCAGAAGACGCGCAGTTGGGTGCGGGTCGCTCGTTCTCGGGCCAAACCGTTCATTCACCTTTGGACCTGGCGCTCCCCGAGCCCGGGCGCTAGTGGACACCACTGGACGGGGTGAGGCGCGCCGGGCCCAGGCGGGCGGGCCGTCGGGCTGCGGGGCGGGGTCGCGGTCCTGCTGACCGGTGTTCCCTCCTCCCCGCAGCGTACCTGGTGCAGGCCGTGAGAGCAGCGGGCAAGTGCGATGCGGTCTTTAAGGGCTTTTCGGACTGTTTGCTCAAGCTGGGCGACAGCATGGCCAACTACCCGCAGGGCCTGGATGACAAGACCAACATCAAGACCGTGTGCACGTAAGTGTTCTCTCTGGCCCTCGAGGTTTCCTTTCGGGGGGTGGGGGGCGCTGCGGAGGTGGGAGGGCGCCCCGCCTCCCGCCGGCGGTCTGTATATTTGGCACCAGTGCGAATCCGCGCCTTCTCACCTTCTGGCTCCCACCCTCAGGCCTTTGCCGGGGCCTGCCCCGCCCAAGGGGACCCTGTGGCCTGGGATGGGCAAGAGGATGATGCTTTCCGCCGGGCCCAGTCCCACCCTCTGCAGCCTGACCCGCGCGCACAGAGGCGCGCGCAATCCACGCGCTGGAACCGGGGACGAGGGTTTGGAGAGCAGCTGGCAGTTCCTCGCTGCGCTTTGAGGCCGTCTTCGTCTCCCTTTCCTGCTGCGCGAATGAGCACTTCCCGAAGAACGGTTGGTTTGGTTTGAGGGGCGTTTTTGGTAGTTCTACTAGGTTCGCTTAAAAGGAAAGGCACTCCCCTATTTTGTCCACTTCCTCTAATAAAACTCCCCTCCGGTGCCCGCCAAGAAAATTTGCGAGCAGCAAGGGAGTGCGGATCCCTCTTCCTCTTTCTAGGAGAGAGACTGAAAGAATATTTTGTTTTGTGCCAATGACTTTGCCCAAGAGGAGCATGTCCCAAATGTCCAGTGATCACTTCTGCGGAGTTGGTAGCCAATTCGGAGCTTTAGAGTAGTTACCTTTCTTGCTTCCCCCGCCCCCCTCCTGCATCTGCAAGGTGTCCCCAGGCCAGGCCAGGAGGGAGTTCATGGACAGACCCAGTGGGGTTTTTCCAGAGCTTGGCTGGAAAGCACAGCTCCCACTGGCAAATGAGGGTAGCAGAGCCCTACTGTGGTGGACCAGCTGCATTTTAGCTGCTGCAGACCTTAGAAATACTCACATCTTCTGCAGTACACGTGCACACACACTGCTCCTTCATTTTTCAAAAATAGTTGTGAACCTCCCCACGCCCATAATGGTCCTTCCAATAAAGCCAAGGCAAAAGGTGTTCCTTGTTTCCCATAGGTTGGAGTGACCATTTTCTGCACCATCCTTAATTTTGCTACACACAGTCTTAAATACCCTGGCGGCCACCAGAAGTCACAGCGGCTAAATGGCTGCTACTTTCCTATCAGGAAAGGGACAAAAGGCTGGGTCTGGGATGCACACCCACCTACTTTAATCCTAAGTGTCTGATGATAGGTAAGAAATGTACCTATAACGTTGGACAAGAGGCTAAATACGGATCAGCTCTCAAATCCTCCATCATTTGCCAGAACTTGGTTATTCCAAAGCTATTTTAATTTTTTTAGCAGGACTTTCGTCCTGGAAAATGGAAATGAGGTGGTCCCCTCTCAGAGGTGGCAGCCACAGCTGGGTCAAGGCTCCCACACTGTTGGTGGCACTGAAGCCCACCTCTTCTCAGCGCCACCTGGATTCTGTCATCTTCCACCATGTCTCTCTTCCAGGAAGGCCCTGTCCCCATCTGGGCATGCATGAGGAAAGGAGAGATTTAGACATCCTTTGGGAGGTGTAATTATGCAGAGAGCTGTCCTGCCGCCTCTCGGTTTCTCTAAATCTCAGTATTTATTACAAATTGAGGAACCTGGGAGCCCTGCACCCCAGGCCCCCCAGTCCTCATAAATCAGAGACTCACGGAGGTCATTAGAAAACAGCCATTGCTCAAGGCAGTCCAACAAGCATTTATAACTTGACTGTCAGCCGGAAGATGGGGTGGGAGTGGAAACCAGGCTAAATCGTGCTTACAGTCTGGGCTAGTGAGTAGAAAGGAGAGAGGGGAAAAAATAACAACCAAATTTCGTGGAGGGCCCTCCCTGGTGACCTGGCGCTAAGGGCCCCGGCGAAGTGGGAGCCGGCCCAGAGTTACGGAGGCTCACTGATCGACCCAGCCCCGAAAGGAGACAGCGCCCCAGGAATCGATCACGAGTTGGAATGATATTTAGTCTCGAGATCTATTTTGGGTTTTCAGAAGAAAGGGGGACAATTAAAAAAAAAAGGACAAGTTGGCTGAAGGTTGTGGGGCGGGGCTCGGAACCGAGCCCAGGAGGAGCGAGTGGCTGAGTACCGCGCGGGGCTCCGGGAAGAGGAGAGAGGGGAGGGCTGGGAGTAGGGTCCCTCGAAGGCTGGCAGCGGCGGGCACCGCGCCGGCCCAGGAGCCCGGGCCTGGGGGTGCTGGCAATACACCCCGAAGGCCGCGGAGTTCCAGGGCCACGAAGAAGCCTCGGGAGAGGGGGAAGGGCAGGGCCGGAGCTCTGGGGTTTGAGGAAGCTGGAGGAGGCCAGGAAGCCAGCCCCGGGGGCCCGGGCGCTGACACTCACCGACCCCGTGGAGGGGAGAGGCAGGCCGCAGTCTCCGGAGCGAATCAGAGCGGGGGGGGGGGGGGCGCGTGGAGAGCAAGGCGAGGGGCCACGGAGGACCGAAGCAAGCGAGTAGGGGGAAGTGAGGAACGGAACAGAGGAAAACCGAGGGGAGGGAAAAGGAGGAAGACAAAGAAGGGGAGAGGGAAGAAGGGGAAGGGGAGAGCGGGAGACAAAAGGAGGAGCGGAGGAGAACGAAGGCCACGGGGAGAGTGCGCGGCGGCGTGGAGAGGGAGGGAGGGAGGCAGAAGGGGCGGGCGGAGGAGAAAGCGGGAAGCCCGGAGGGGAGGGCCGTGCTCCGAGCAAGCAACCCTCTTGCAAGCCAAGAGGCATTAATGGGCGGCAGCTTGCGAGGCTTAGCACTGTTTTCCTAGCTTTGCCCGCGGAGGCCCAGCAATCTGCTTGCGCAGGCCGAGGTGCCAGCGCGGCGCAGCGGGCGCGGCCCGGCTGCCGGGCCGCGGAACCAGAGAGGGAAGGGGCGGCCTCCACCTCGGTCAGCGGCACCCAGGCTGCGCGGAGGTCCCGGGAGCGCCCACCGGGCCCCGCCCGGCGCCGGGCCGGCGGAGAGGAGGTCGGAGGTGGGGCTCCGGGAGGTTTGCCCGGGGCGCAGGCCCGGGGTCCTTCCCGCGCCCAAAGTGAACCCGTTTCTGTTTTGTTCTGTTCCTCGCCAGATACTGGGAGGATTTCCACAGCTGCACGGTCACAGCCCTTACGGATTGCCAAGAAGGGGCGAAAGATATGTGGGATAAACTGAGAAAAGAATCCAAAAATCTCAACATCCAAGGCAGCTTATTCGAACTCTGCGGCAGCGGCAACGGGGCGGCGGGGTCCCTGCTTCCGGCGCTCTCCGTGCTCCTGGCGTCTCTCTTGGCAGCTTTAGCGACCTGGCTTTCCTTCTGAGCGCGGGGCCGGCTTCCCCCGCGCGCCCACACACACTCACGCCATGCTCCCGGAAATCGAGAGGAAGATCCATTCGTTCTTTGGGGACGTTGTGATTCTCTGTGATGCTGACAACACTCATAGGATTGTGGGAAATCCTGATTCTCTTTTTGATTTCGTTTGTTTTTTTGTGTTTTATTTGCCAAATGTTACCGATCAGTGAGCAAAGCAAGCACAGCCAACATCGGACCTCAGCTTCAGTCCGTCTTCCCACAGAAATACGAAAACGGCAAACCCACCCCATTTTTTTAATTTTTACTTTTTGGCACAAGAATCTCAGGAACGGCCCTGGGCCGCCTACTATATTAATCATGTTAATACATGACAAATTATGGGCTCCTCCTAATAGGAAAGAGAGGAGAGGAGAAGGCCAGGGGAATGAATTGAAGAGAGAAGCATCTCGTGAATAATTCACGCTCACGTCTTTCTAACACAGTATCTTGTTTTGATCATTTCCACTGCACATTTCTCCTCGAGAAAAGTGAAAGGACGGGTTGTTGGCCTTGTGTTTTAAGGCTAGGAGGGAGAGAGGAAAGGGGTTGAGGAAACCTCGGGTTAGAGGTACAGGCTGCCAGAAAAAAAACGCTGCTGAAATCACTGAGAGGTTAAGCTTTACCTGCTCGTGTTGATGCATCTTTCCAAGTCCACTGCCTTGAGTTTCCCTCTTGTTTTAGCTGTTACACATACAGTAATACCTGAATATCCAATGGTATAGATCACGGGGGGGGGGGGAATGTTAAATGTTAATCTAAAATATAGTTAAAAAAAGATTTTGACATAAAAGAGCCTTGATTTTAAAAAAAAGAGAGATGTAATTTAAAAGTTTATTATAAATTAAATTCAGCAAAAAAAATTTGCTACAAAGTATAGAGAAGTATAAAATAAAAGTTATTGTTTGAAATGGGGGTGTCGTCTGTTTCCTGCCCCAAGCCTGCTTTCTTGGCCGAGCTCTCGGGGTTACCTGAAGGGACACAGGATGCCAAGTGATAAGTTCACCTGTTCACAAGCCACCTGCTAACCTACCGTCTTCAAGCAGACCCTCCTCCACCAGGACACCTTGCCACGTCCCTGAAATCGTGTTTACTTAAGAGAAAGAGGAGGTTATATTTTAAATAAGTAAACGGCAAGGATCCTTTCTAGGTGAGGTCTGGGGACACTGGGCTTGCGCGCAGCTGAGAACGCACACGCACACCCACGCGGGTCGGACGGAGCCTTACGACCGGCCCCGCAGGCCGCGCCCTCCCGGCGACATGCCGCTTCCTCTGCGGTGGCCAGAGGCACCTTGCAGAGGAACCACCATTAAGGGCTCTTGCAGAGGGCCAGATGCTGTGGTCCCTGGCAGGGATCAGGTGAGTCCTTTCATAATTAGTAAGACAGCTCAGCTGAAATGGCGAGGAGACGGGGCCTATCGATCTGGCAGTCGAGCTGCTTCCACCTCTCCTACTTATAGGCCCGCATGGCCTTACAGAGAAGTAAACATTCGCGAATAAACGCGAGCAGAGGAGCGCGGGGTCCGGGGCTGCTGGATGCGAGCAGGCTGGGGGGGCAGACCCGAATGTGGGTCTTTGGGCTCGAAGACAGCGAAATCGGATTTCTTGGACAAGGTGAGGGTGGGAGGGAGCTGTGGGGGCCCCGAGGGGTCTGGGGGTGGAGATGGGGGCGGGGAGGGTGGCTGAGAAGGCTGCAGCGGGTTCCCGCGACGCGCTCCTGGAGGGTGCACGGGGCCCTGAAATGCAATGTGTAAACAATCGCTAGAGTAACAGTTCATAAATCAAACCCAGTAGGTCGCAGCCCAATCTGCATTCCCGCCACGGATTGAATTCCAGCAACACATGCGTCCCTGCGCCCCGAGCGCTGGAAGCCGCCCGGTTTCTTAATGGCAGCATCTATTAGCGCGGCGGGTTCATGCACGCCACCTCGCCTCCACTCCTGGGACTATTTCCCTCGCTGCCCCCCGCGCCCAAGCCGCCCCCTCCTCCGCCGACCCTGCAGTCTCAGGCCAGACCAAAGGAAATCCTCGCGCCTGCGCCGAGTGGCCACCCACCCCGGAACGCTGGCTGTTTGGGTACATAGAGTTTGGTTTTGATCGTTTCATTTCAATGTAATTTTCGGCCTAAGTGTAAGTGGGACGATTATAGCCTGAGTTCAACCCCTGGAATTCAAATTAAAATGTCTGAGCCTCTTATAAACACGAATCTATTTAATGATGGGGGAGGGGAAGGAGGAGAAAGAGGGTCTACTCGGGCCGGTCTTGCTTCGATAGCCTCCCCGCTCCTATTCGTGTTTCTACCTCCGCAAACTGGGGGCGAACCAGCGCGCACCCCTGGGCCCATTGCTCGCCAAAGGAAAACGCACGCGGCGTTCTCCCCAGGCTTTGGGGTGGTGGTGGGGGGAGACCCCCGCGACACAAGGAGGACACCCCTCCCCTCACAGCGCAGGCCTCCCTCCTAGAAAACGAACTCCTCCGAGATCTGGAAGGAGGCGAGGCTGTGGGAGGGGCCGAGGGGCGGGGATTGGGAACGCGGGCTCGGTCGCTCTGGTCTCCAGAAACCTCGTCCTCCTGCTGCGGCTCCAGCTGCCTCCCAGGTGAGGCCTCCCTCCAGGGCGGCCTGTCCCAGATCGTCCGGGGGAGCCTCCAGAGAGCTGGGTGCCGTGTCGGGGCTCCCTCGCCCTTTGGTAGGCCGGGGAACACCCTCCAGTGCTCTTGGAGAGAGAGCCCAGGGACGCAGGGCCGTGAGTCCCGGAAACGCGGCCGCACCTGGCTCGGTAGAGGACTTTTCTTCTGGTTGTAGTGATTGTTTAGATTATTATCGCGCCGTCTTCGACTATAATTTGTTGTTTAATCATGATGACATCTCCATATGTTAGTTGGTGTTATCGTTTTTAAGCAGCAGCGCGGTAAGCCCTGCTCCCAGCTCAGGGAGGTAGTAACCAACGTGAGCACGAGTCACGTCCCACCGCTGAGATGGGGTTTGGGGGTGCGGGCGGTGAGGGGTGGGTATCAGGCACCGAGGGGATCGTCCTCCCGACCTCGGCCCGGTGGTTCCAGCTCTGCGCATCGCTTTGCACGTGGCCCACTCGCGCTAGGCTGCCAGCCCTTGAGGACCTGGGGTCGGGGAAGGGCCCTCCCACTCCATCCCTTGCCCGAGTAGATTCAAGGCACAGAATTCCACTGGAGTGTAATGTTTGGTTATCCTCAGGAAAATGTCAGAGAGGCCAAGTCCAGAGCCCCCGGCTCGGCCCCCCAACTCCAGGGCCCTTGGGAGCTGGATGTATGGGGGGGGGAGGAGACACCCAAGGGAAGAAGAAGGACGGGGGCGTGGAAAATGGAGGAGAAAGTTGGGGAGAACCGGTCCGGAAGCAAGGCGAGCGGAGGGGAGAGAGGAAAGCAGGCATCTTAGACTGGAGACGACAGCGCTGTGGACGATAGAGATGAATCTGGGAACTGTTTTCATTCAGGATCCTCAGGGAAGCGAATCAGCCCAAGGACCACCACGTAGATTCTCTTTCTGGGCATCTGGAGATCCTTTCACTCCGGCTGAAGCCTGGAGGGCGAGGGCCCCACGGGTGGCAGCGCCATGGGGCTGGCCAGGCCGAGCCCAAGCGTGGGAACTCGGATGGACGACACGGAGAGCAGCCTTTCCCCTTTTCCACTTCCCAAAATTCCCTCAGTGCTACCGCCCTGTCCCACGGGACCCAAAGGAAGGTTCGCTGCCTCTCCTTTCTTCCGAACACCTACCAAAGGAAATCAAAGCATTGGTGCCCTTGCCCCTCACCCCTGGAGTGAAAAGAAAGTGGGGGGCGGAGAGCCATGAGGACAAGCGTTGAGCCGTTGGCTGCTCTGCACTCCGGAGGCCTGGGAGTCAGGGAACTTTCTAATGAAGTAGTTTGGGGTTTTCCCCCAAGGAGAAGAATGGCATCTCCCAAGGGCCTTTCCTTGAGATTGAGGCGGGGGCAGCCTGGGGTCCAGACCCAAATACCGGCATAAAAAAAACTGGGCCCATAGAGAACAGACTGGTGGTTGCCAAGGAGCAGGGGGTTGGGGGAGGGATGGAGTGGGAGGTCGGAGTTAGCAGGTGTCAGCTTTTATGTAGAGAATGGGTAACAATGGCTCTACAAGTCCTACTGTAGAGCACTGTAGGGTTCAATATCCCGTGATAAACCATAATGAAAAAGAATATAAAAAAGGAATATATATATATGTATAACTGAATCACTTTGCTGTACACCTGAAACTAACACAACATTGTAAATCAACTGTACTCCAATAAAATAAATTTAAAATAAATAAATAAATAAAACGAACCTAGAAGAAAGAAAGAAGAAAACTGGGCCCAGCACTGCCCAGCCAGGCTCGGGCAGCCTCCCGGCTCCAGCCCCCGAAAGGAAGTGGAGACAAGGAGTGTAACCTCCTGTCCAGATTGTCGCCCTGGAGGGACATGCCTTTACAGTGAGGACCCAGGAGCCAGAAGACTTCTGTTACCAGCCGCATAACCGCGGGTGGCTTCCTTAACCCCTCCGGACCTCAGTTTCCTCCTCTGTAAAATGGGCATGATCATACCTACCTCATGGGGTTGTACTTTGGGTCAAATATGATAACATGGGTGAAGCGCTTTCACACTACATGCCTCTTACCTACTGTTAGCTATTATTATTCTTGTTTCCTCCTGCCTCCAAACAGGCTTAATCCCACGGGTCTCACTGAATTCTTCAGAATAACCTGGAGGAGAGAACCTCATTTATGACCTTTAATACTGTGGAGCAATTTTCCCTTATACTCCAGCACCTTAATTTCCTCTTGCTACAGGCTACCCAGCACTCCGGCCCACTCCGGCCTTCTCAGGAAGCTCTAGATAATCTCCCTGAATTAAGCCAGCCTCTGGACAGGCTCTGTGATTGCAGACCCTACCCCACCTCCAGCTGGCGCCAGAGCCCAGGGCGGGCCCCTGGCTCTCCCTGCCTTCGAACCCCCAATCTGGGGTCCCTGGTTTTCTCACCGCTAACGGGTTTGTGCCTGGAGTCTCCTCCACAGCTTCCCTCCCCACCCCTAGCCCATCCCCCCACCCCCGCCATTTAGAGTAAACTCCTCTCTCAGAATTTAACCCAAAAAAGTCATTCATTTATTGTAATCCGCCACGCACGATACATAGAGCGAAGAACATTAACCCAGCCTGCACTAGTGGTAGTAGACACATGGGTCCTCACACACCTCTCCCCGTGCTCATGGAAACATATCCTGACATACACCCATACTGGGCTTTTTTTCAGTTTTACAAAATTATGATATATATTTCTCTTCTACTAATCCTTCAAGATCAAGAGCTAAGCAAATAACTCCTTTTAAATAGTTACACAATATTTCTTAGACAGCCATACTACAATTTGTTTAATTTTCCACCCACTGATGGACGTTTAGGCTTTTCAAGTTTTGTGTGTATATCCTACAAATATTGTGGTAATAAATATTCCTCTTCAAACAACCTTGTGTACTAGTATTTTTATTTCTTCGATAGACTAAATTCCCCCAAACTTGGATTGCTGGACAAGAAGGTATGTATGTGTGTTTATTTGTTATTTTTTAAATGTATATGTGCTTTTAATTTTTTTAAAAAAACGTTGGATTACTTTCCCGAAGCGTGTGGATTGCCCATTTCCCCACATCCTGATCAACACTGCGTGTTAACACTTTCTTGGTTTTGTCAACCCAGTAGGTACCTGGCGGCTTTCTGGAAGGCCATACTTTCCAGCTCTGCATTGGGTGCTCTGGGCCCCTCTCTGCCTTGATCACCAGCAGAGGCCCCCCAAGACCACCACCCAACTGCTGGGGAAGGTCCAGCTAAGCTTTGGGTCCCCCTCCCTCAAGCAGTGGGCAGCGGCAAGGGCCAAGTCAGGCGTAATCTCTCCTGGGACCCCCCCGACTTTGTCTCTAATATAATACACATGCCTCTGGGCTTGGCCAGGGACCACGGGCAGGTGGCGTGGGGACTCGGCCACTTCCACTAGGGGACGCCCCCTGAGGCTCCGTGGGCCAGTGCCAAGGCTGGATCCCCTGGCCTGTCCGCAGTGGAGAGTGAGGAAGGAAGAGGTCCACGAAGATGACAGCTGAACATCTCTTTTCCATCCAATGAGACCAGCTGGGAGCGAACCAGGAGGACGGAGGATTCAGGGTACAGAGACCTGGGTTATAATACTCTGTCTCGTGTCTCTTCCCCACTCACTCTGCCCTGCTTCTTAAAAGATTTAACTTACTTTTACTGAGCACTTACGACATGCTAGGCATTAGACTAAATCTTTGCCAACATCATCCCATCTTTGCACCCATTTCTGTAGGCTACTGTATTAGCCTTATTTCACAGGTAAGAAACAGGTTTAGAGAAAGGTTAGAAATTTGCCCCAAATCAGCAGGCAGAGCTGAACTGTGAGCACGCATCTGTTTCAGGAACCTGTTTTAAGACTTCACTTTGCTGGTTCTATTACTATTTTGAGCGAAAAGAGAGATAGAGAGCATGAGGTAAAAAAAAAAACCCAGCAATGACAAAGAAGCATGAGTTCTGTGATAGGTAGAATAATGGCCTCGAAAAGAGTCCTAATCCCTGGAAGCTGTGAATATGTTAGTTACATGGCAAAGGGGAGTTTAAGGCTGCAGATGGAGTTAGGTTGCTAATGGGCCGACCTCAGAATAGGGAGGTCATCCTGGGTTGCCCCTGAGGGCCCAATATTCTCACAAGGGTTCTTAAGAGTCAAGAGGGAAGCAGAAGAGGTCGGGGTCAGGGGATGTGAGAAGGACTCACCCACCTTTGCTGACTTTGAGGATGGAGGAGAGCACCCACAAGCCAAGGAATTTGAGCAGCCTCTAGAAAGTGGAAAAGACAAGGAAATGGATTCTCCCCCAGAGTCTTCAGAAAGGCATGCAGGCCAGTGATGTTAGCCCAGTGAAACCCATGCCACGCTTCTGACCTACAGAACTAACTGTAAGATAAGAAATCTGCACTGTTTAAGCCACCAAGTTTATGGTAGTTTGTTATAGCTGCAAACAGAAAACTCATACAAATCCTAATTTTTATATTACAGATATCCAGAGAGCCTGGGTGTACGGGATGTATGTTTGCTGAGAAGCGCTCAGGGCCCGTCTTTGAGTTTTGGGGGGTGGAGGTAGGGGTGATGGCAGCTTTATTTCAGCCTGGGGCGGGGGCAGTAGTATATGTGAAGGAAAGAAGACATTAGGGGGTAAGTTTCAAAGGACAAGAAACAAAAAGTTGTGTTGACGTCTTACCAGGTGTTGGCATAGAAACTTTCTCATTATCTTCTCCTCCTTTTTGTGTCCCTTTGAGCTGCAAGAGCCTCCTATTTGTTTCCTTTTCCTCTGGTAATTGAATGGACACGCAGGTGAGTTACTTGGTTCTGTACCAGTCGCTTGCACGCCTGCTCAGATATGAAAAGTTCATCTACAGTAATAGATGGTTTGATGGGACATTCATGAAACGTATCACCAGGTGGTCATTCTCCTGATAAATCACAGCAACTGATATTAGCTACAGACCTTATCACCTGGACAAATCACGTGTTGGATTGATTTTTTAATGGTGGTGGTGTTTCCAACGTCGTACGTGACCCAGAGGACAGAAGGAAGTGGGTCCGATCTCTACGGAATTGCTGGAATGAATCGCTTGCTATGGGTGTCTAGGAAGGGAGGTGAGTAAGAGAAACACAGGAAAAAGCAAAGCCATGCTGGCCACAAGCAGGCACTGCCTTCCACATGGAGAGAAACTCCTTAACATAGGCCAAACCTGCTAAAGAGGAGAGGAGAGAAAAGGACACACTTAGTCCATCTGGGTTAATCGAGTCACAAATTGCTTTGTTGACACCAAGATACCACTGTGGGAGTCTCTTCTCGAGTAAGAAAGAAGCAAGACGAAGGAAGCAAGCTGGTGGACGAGGCCAGGCACAGATAGTTAGCTTCAGCCGGGTGGACAGATTCCTGCCCCTGGGCCTGCCTCATCTTTCCACTGCCTTGGAGGGTCTTCAGAGCCGTGGGGAGTGACTGTGAGAAATGGCTCTGGGACGCTCCTAGCTCTCTGGTTGCCTCCCCAGGCTGCTGAATTGTGCCTCCTTCAGGCAGGAGAGGAAATCCCAAGCAAAGGGGTTCATTTAACTCTGGCCAAACACTAATTCTTCACAATAGGCAACCTTGAAGGGGAAGAGAGCATCTCGGGTGTGTGGAAGGCACCTCCATCAACGTCAACTCCACTCCGGAGCTGTGACAGCCGCCGCCTGGGTGCCAGCCAGCCCCTGGAGGCGTCCTCTCTGCCTAGTGCATGGGGCCATCACGTCTGTATCAGGCACACCTGCTACCTTTCACAGAGCAGCCTTGAGCCAGTGCATTTTCCTGTGGAACCGTTCTCCTGCCCTCCTTTTTGCACTGTGTCCTGCTCTTTTGAACAGAATGAGAGGGCCAACTGCATTTCCTCCATTGCTTTGTTTATAGGATGTGTTGTATATTTTTTCCTCTTTCTGAAATAGTCTTTGGCACTTTTACAGATAGCAGAAAAGAGAGGCTCAAATCTTTATTTTCAGGAATTGCTATACATGTATATTCAAATCCAAAATGTATTCATGTATACCCACTTACACAGATATTCATAATGACATAGTCTCCAATTCATATCCTCTCTAATTCATATGCATTCTCTCTAAGACACACAGAGATACACACACGACTCAACACACGCACACATTGCACTTGGTGCTTTGACCTCATTCCCTCTAATTTGCTCTTGCCTCCTAGGTACTAAATTGTCTCTGCCATCTTGTATTTCATTCTCCAGAGGCTCCTTTCCCTCAGCTTACAAACACACCCAAATCTCTGGAAGCCTAAAAGATAACCCCCTCCCCTTATCCATCCTACTGTCCCCCCCCACTGCTGACCCATTTCTCCGTCAAGCTCCCGGAACAACGCCCAGCCCACGGCAGGTACATTGGAAGAACGTGTGAAAGATGCATCCTCCTTCCCGCTCCGCCAGCCCCTCACTTCCCAGCCCCCTCGCTGGCCTCCAGCTTCTCCCCTTCCAACTACAGACACGTCCTCCTCAATGGCCTCCTCCCTTTTCTCCATTTGTATTTTACTATACAAAAATTATTTTATCTGTTTTATTTTAAAATTTACCAAGAATCCACACTCACTGTAGGAAAATTAGCAACTGGGGGCTTCCCTGGTGGCGCAGTGGTTGAGTGTCTGCCTGCCGATGCAGGGGACACGGGTTCGTGCCCTAGTCTGGGAAGATCCCACATGCCACAGAGCGGCTAGGCCCATGAGCCATGGCCGTTGAGCCTGTGCGTCCGGAGCCCGTGCTCCGCAACGGGAGAGGCCACAACAGTGAGAGGCCCACGTACCGAAAAAAAAAAAAGAAAAATTAGCAACTGCAGGTGACCCAAAAGGGGAAAATGTAAATAACCATCATTTCTCCAGCCAGCAACATGCATTTTGGTCTCAGTGTCTCTTCTCTTTCTACATGGATGTGATCACGTCATTTCCCTTCTCAACAAGCTTCACTTCTTTTCCATTGCTGGATCATTGCTGAGAGGTTCAGGCCGCCTGCATGGCACTGAAGACTCATCAGGATCTGGCCCCTTCTCAGCTGGCCAGACTCTGCCCACTCCCCCCGGAGCCCTCTGGGTCCCCACCCATGCCCTGCAGCCATAGGAGACTCTGTGCCCCTCCTCGAAATGAAATGTCCTCCCCAACTGCATGCCTTTGCTCACTTAGTTCTTCCAGTCTGAAAAACATTGCACTTCCATCCATCACCTCCCTCCACCTATGGATATCCTACTCTTTCTTCAAGACTCCTTCAGGCTCCATCTTTCATGAATCTTTCTCTGACCCCCTAGTCAGGATTATTGGGTGGCCCCTTTGTTGCCTCTTGTTGTTCTTAATTTTGTCTGCTGATCTGTTTTTTCTTTAAACCAGAAGTACCTTGAGGTCAGGGACTGTGTCACAATCATCTTTGCATCTCCCACAATGCCTAGCACTGCACCCGGCACAGATATTTATGGAGTGAAGAACATTTCCAGCCCCTCTTGCCTCACACATATATAGTTGTACATCATAATCTTGGAAGGATAAAGAAAGGTATTGCTGATGCCAACCCATCTTTGGGCTGCTTCTTGCTAATGCTTTTTCTCCCTCAGAAACTTTTCCTGGCAGCCTGGGAAAGTTTATCCCTGGGAAAGCAGAGGCATAAAATTGTTGCATGCATGCCATGGAGTCCATCCAGTGGTTAGAATCAAAGGAGCAGACATGCCCTTGGCAATGTGTATAAAAGGAAATGAATGAATAATAGCGAAAACAGGAGGGTAGAAAAAGAAAAGAAGCAACTCCTCCTTGGTATATCCTTTTCATGCTTCTCAGAACAACTTACTATACATTTCACTGGCTGCGGTGTTCTTTCACAAGCTACAGGGAGACCTGGAAGACTCATGTTCTTCCCTTCATTCCCTCCCTCTCATTCAAGGAACTCTTGAAATCGATAACTGTCCTGCTTCCTTGTTCGAGGAAGAGAAGTCTCCCTGCTTCCTCTTCACTCGGATTATGCACTTATCACCTCGGGTGTAGACTGTGATAGTGCATGCGGTGACCAGCCTCCGGGATGACCTCCAAGGATCTTTGACTGCTGGTCTACATGCCTGTGTGTAGTCATTTTGCACAACGAACCAAGGCTGGCCCCGTGTGACCAATAGAACATGAATGAAGTGATGATGCGTGACCTCCAAAGCTCGGTCATATAAGGCACTGCAGCCTCCTCAGTCTCTCGGATCATTTTCTTTAGGGGAAGCCAGTTGCCGTGCCATGAGGCGACTTATGCTTCCCTGTGCAGAAGCCCACATTGAAAGGAACTGTATCTTCCTGCCAACAGCCAGCATTGACTTTGCCAGCCCCGTGAGTGAGCCCCCTTGGAAGCGGGTCCTCCAGCCACAGTCGGAACTTCAGATGGCTGCAGCCCCAGCTGATCTCTGACTGCAGCTTTGTGGAGACCTCGAGCCAGGACCACCCAGCGAGCTGCTCTCAAACCCCTTACGCACAGAAACCGTGAAAGATAATAAAAGATTCTTGTTGTTACGCTGCTGTTTGAGGACGTGTTGGTACGCAGCAATAGCTAATAAAATGCATCTGGTATTTTCTTCCATTTTATCCTTCAGTGTTTGCGCATATGTCCACGTGAATTTTGATGGGTTTTATTTGTGACACTCAAAAAGAAAGGACTGCCTCTATTAATATTTAACTACTGTGTAGTGAATAGCAAAGTACTTCGAAGGGGTTGTGAAGTATCTAAGTACTTTAAACAATGATTGCCGTCATCCGGGAAGCAGGTACCGTGAGGCAGTTTGGGAATATATCAGTGTGTCCCAGCAGGAAAAAAAGAAGAGTCCAGGTGTTTCAGACAGAGGTAACTTAATGCAAGGGAACGGCTAAAATGTGTCAGAAAGTCTGGAAGAGGAAAAGAAGTGATGTTACCCAAAGACAGTAGGAAACCACTGCAGTGCTTAGGTCTGAAGGAGCCAAAGAGAAAATGGCATTACCCAGAGCCCGTGGCCACTGTGACAACGGAGGCTGCGGCGCTTTTCTTCCCACCTCCCAACCTCCTGCCAGAGCCTCCCATTGGCAGAAACCAACAGGAAGCAGTAGGCAAAGGAGTCTGGGAAATGTAGTTTGCGAGCTTCCAGTCCTGGAAGAAAAGATGAAGACAGGGCAACTGAGGAGCTGAGGGCCCATAGACGTTATTTGTCTCTGGGAACAGTAACAGAGAAACAGAAATAAAGGTGTATGTATTTGACAAGCCTCTACTCAAAGCTAAAATATCCAACATATTTGTGATTGGAGAGAGTCAGAGGAACAGATGCCCCCACATTCATCTTTCAAGGTATAGTCCAGTAGCAATAGGTTCAAAACTCTAAATTCTTCTGAAGAGCTGCCACATCAGAGCCCTTTTTATTAATTGTAGAAGAACAAATCTAACAAGAAGAGCTAACACCCTGAGCGCGAACACGGGTCAGGCACAGTTGTAACTGCTTTTCAGTTGTTAACTCATTTACCTGCTACACGTTTCCACAAAGTCGGTCCTACGGGGATCTGTTCTGCAGGTGAGCAAACTCCATCCCAGGGGAAGGAAGCCACGTCATGGTGATGAGCAGAGTCAGGGTCCCAGCATGGTAGCCTGGTCCAGAGAGTCCACTGTACTGTCCCTCATGCCTTCACCACCTTGCCTAAAACGTGGGAGCTACACATCAGCTTGTACCTATGCCCAGAGCATTCAAAGAAGTTAATAAGATTAAGAGGAACAAAAGACAAGGCCTGTCAGAGCACGACCCCTGAGCTATGGGGCCAACGTTAGACTCGGCTGGTCCAACGGTCCACTCTACTATAGAGCAGCCCATTAATTCTTCTAGAATTAGAAAGGTCATGGTTATTGAATTATCTAGGACTCACTGAAAGAGCCTACTTAGTCTGGAAGTATCCAACCCCACAATGGAGAAGGTTAATAACCAGGACCCAGGGAGGGCTTGTGAAAGGGAGAGCCGTGAGCTTGGGCAGTGATGAAACCCCAGGCAGAACACTGCAATCAGGCGGCTGTTTCCCTGCAGCCTGCGCCCCTGAAAAAACCTGAAGCCGACCATTTCAACAAGCTCACTTCAGTTCTTCCCTTTTGATGGAGAGGCAGAGAGGAGGAAGAGATTGGATCCTCAGAAATTTCATTCCAGCATCTAGGACAACTTTATTTTTTCATACTTTGGGGGTTTGTCTCACTTTTAAATTGTGATGTAGTTGACATACAATGTTAGTTTCAGATGTACAACATGGCTTTATCTTGTTTTTAAACAGCTGGTGATTTGTACCATTTTGAAATAATCAGTGACAGGGTCATCATACCTTGCGAGATTCTAGGCTGAAGGGAGAGGAGAACAGAGAACATCACGTAATAGCACCAGACACTCCCACCAACCACTCTTATCTTCTGAAGGCGCTGTTTCTTTCGTGGAGACTACACATTGGCCCTACTTGTTAGGTTTTAAAAGGGGTGGGGCAGTAGTGGAATGTATGGATTCTCAAATAATTTTAGATAGCAGATCCCCAGTACCTGAGTCCCCCTGAGTCTAACACCAGGAGCACAATGCTTCTTCTGAACTAATGTAAATGGCCCATGGAGGGTGGAAGGGCAGGTCCCACTCTTCCCAGGAGCTGTCACCAGGCACTTTTAGAACAGTCCTGTGTGGTGGGTTGCACTGTTCAAGATTAACCAAAATGGATCCAATTCCTGACTTCTAGGAGGGGTATTCAAACAGAGAACAATGACATGGAAACCTAAAGGATTACATAGCTTTCTTAAAAATTGAAGTCTAGTTGATTTACAATGTTGTGTTAGTTTCTGCAAAGTGACTCAGTTATACAATATATATATACATTCTTTTTTTTATATTCTTTTCCATTAGCTTTGACCATAACGAAAGCGACTGATTTTCACGCAATTTATAGAAAAAAATGTTAATTGCTTTATAGTCATTCCACATACAGATTTATACAGTACGCCAGTCAGGCTTCCCTTTGCCTTGTTCACGACCAGAGGAGAAAAGCTGGTGTACCCTAAGAAGAAAAACAAACCTGTTTTGGATGGCCGTGTGCCTGTGCGCAGTTATGAATAGAGGCATATGGAAAGAAGAATTAATACAGAAAAAACTTCCTCAAGATGAATGGCTTGTTTTAAAGAATATGTGTTTCTTTCTTTACAAGTACAGAGTTACAACAAAACAGCCATCTCTGTTGCAGCCTTGCACCTCGGCAGGAAGGAGCCGTTCTCTGCTCACTCAAAGGACACACAAAACCGTTCACCCTTCCCTCCAAACATCCAACTCAGGGAGGTGGTAACTCCAAAGCTCACACTTACATACGCCCGAGTAGCCTTTTTTGGATGTGTCCCACTTCCGTTAGGGTCTTTTTATAATAAAGCTGTCAACATGAAAAGAAAGGGGTTGGCTCAGTACCACAGATAGTGATTTCTGAGCAGGTGCATCATTATGAAACGGGGTGAAAAATACCAAGTCACAGATGTACGTCTGCTACAGGGAAGGGAAGCAAAGAGATGCGAGGACCCGTCAGGGTTTGGATTTTCATTTGCTGTTTCTATAAAATGCCTGTCCCTACTTGGCCCAACATCTGCCTTATTCTCTGACCTCACTTCCTTCCAGCAATTTCTCTGCCCCAGATGCCCCAGGCTTATCAGCCTTCACGCCTTTGTACTCCTGATTTCCTCTGCCTCTCCCCAAAATCTTTGCATAGAATATTCCTTCTTGTCATTCCGTTTCAACCTCGATATCACCTCTTCCCAGATACCTTCTCTGATCTTCCATCACCAAGTGATGAGCACCTTCCCTCGAAATCCTCCCTAGCAAACAGGCACCATCACATTGTCTGGGTGTGTGTTTCTTTTTTTACAGCACTTGCCCCTTGTACAATTTAATAAATTCTTATCAACACTGTTACGTCCTCTAAGTTTCAACATCCCAGGGCAACGCTGTTTCGCAGGCACTGGGCAGACAGACGCTCTGTGTAGCTCTCTCTCCTAAAGAGGCTGAGCTTCACCTCCGGGCCTCCCCCTTTGGCCCCTCCCTGTGAACTCTGCACCGGGAGTAGCTGCTCGGCAGTGTTGGGCTGGCTGGTTCCTCCTGGGTGAGCTTGGTGCTGGGGCAAAGGTGGGTTTCTGACCAACTGCACCCCACAGTCAACAGCCCCAGAAATGATATCTGATTACAGGAGAAGAGTCCAGAAGGTACTACACAGCCCAAAACCAGCACTGGGTCAAAGCCCCTGACCAGATGCCATCTGCACAAACACGGAGGTGTCAAGGGTAAGGTGGTATTTATATATTAATTTTCGCTTCGTGGGAAACCATACTATCTTAGAAATACCTCATACTTTTTTTTTTTTTTTTTTTTTTTTTGCAGTACGCGGGCCTCTCACTGTTGTGGCCTCTCCCGTTGCGGAGCACAGGCTCCGGACGCGCAGGCTCAGCCGCCATGGCTCATGAACCCAGCCGCTCCACGGCATGTGGGATCCTCCCAGACCGGGGCACGAACCCGCGTCCCCCGCATCGGCAGGCGGACTCTCAACCACTGCGCCACCAGGGAAGCCCCATACATTTATTTTTTAACAAATATCATCCCAGTGAGAGATCTCTCTTTCTTTGTAATATGATATAAACACATGTAGCAGACTGCCACTTTCCTAAGTAAAATCAAACCCTGGTCCTTCAGAGTTGGCAAAGAAGGGAGAATTTCCATGGGAGGGAGACCCCATCTATCTCATCTACCTAACTTCTGGGAGATTCACTGCTCCCTTGAGAGTCTCTGGGAGATTGTTTCTGTCACCACTGGCCTGGCCTCTGGGGGGTGCTGTTGCTTCCTCTTTGACAACTTGCTCCCCTCCCCCAGCCCAGGGTGGGGGTGGTTCCACCTTGGTTGTACTTCCCGATGTCCTGGGTGAATTTTTTTTTTAATATTTATTTATTTATTTATTCATTCATTCATTTATTTCACTGTGTTGGCTGTTAGTTGAGGCATGCAAGCGGGATCTAATTCCCTGACCAGAGACAGGAGAAGGGCAAGTGGGAACAGGGAGGAACAGAAGCTCCTTGAGACTTCTGGGTAAGGACGTTGGAGAGGGAGAGGATGTGTGCTTCTAGGGTTCCTACCTGAAATTCGGTACACTTTCCCCATAGATCAGTGCTTCTCAACCAGGGCCAATTTTGCTCCCAGGAGACATTTGGCAATGTCTGGAGACAGTTTGGATTGTCACATCTGGAGAAGGGGTGCTACTGGGGTCTAGTGCACAGAGGCCAAGGATGCTGCTAGACATCCTACAGTGTACAAGGCAGGCCCCGCAACAAAGAACCGTCTAGCCTAAAATGTCAATAGTGCCAAGGCTGAAGAACTCTGCCAGAACCCAGTGATGCATTTGGTAGTTGGTTGGTGATTTGGGAACTTGGTTTAATAACTCAGGCATGGTGGCTTAAAAAGGTTTTATAGGTTGACTTTAACATGCTGCTAAAAATGTCTCCACGGGATAATGTATTTTAAGCTCCACTTGGTGGAATCACACAATTACATGGCTCATACTAGGTTCGTTTTCCTTGTTCATTTCCTTGTGAAACACCCTTTTTAAGGTGTTGTTTAATTGCTGACCAATCACCCCAACTAGGATAGAAGCTTCTAGAACATTGGCTGACCTAAAGTAGACAATCAACATGCACTGACGTAATTAATTAAGGTGGCTGGGACCTGCCTCGTTGTTATCGTAAGCAGAGCCCATCTCTCATACATGTTTCCATACCTACAGTCTTGGCTAGGATCTTTGCATAGAGAAGAAACTTAATACTGACTACGGAGGGTATGAATCAATGAATGTAAATGAATGATGAATGAATGAATAAGCAAACAGCCCAATATCTCCGTGTCCCACAGTGAAGAGTGAGTGAACATGCATATGCTACTTTGAAGGACTTTTTTAAAAAATAAATTTATTTATTTATTTTTGGCTGCATTGGATCTTTGCCACTGTTCCCGGGCTCCCCCTAGTTGCGGTGAGCAGGGGCTACTCTTTATTGCGGTGCGCGGGCTTCTCACTGTGGTGGCTTCTCTTGTTGTGGAACACGGACTCTAGGCACACGGGCTTCAGTAGTTGTGGCACGCGGGCTCAGTAGTTGTGGCCTGTGGGCTCTAGAGCGCAGGCTCAGTAGTTGTGGTGCAAGGGCTTAGTTGCTCTGCAGCATGGGGATCTTCCCGGACCAGGGCTCAAACCCATGTCCCCTGCATTGGCAGGCGGATTCTCAACCACTGCGCCACCAGGGAAGCCCCTTTAAAGGACTTTTAAACTCATGGTGCGTCGAAGGGCTTTGCTGCCTCATGTTCCTGGTCCGGCTCATTAGAATCTTCTCCCAGGCGGTCAGGCGGAAAGTGTAGACTGAGTCCTAGAGATGAGGCTCTTAGCAGAACGCCAAACCTGAACCGAGGAAGCGCTTACTCCCTTCGCTTCTGAACCACTTTCTAAGAACGCTTTGGAGCTCTGCCATCATAGGATGAATGCCTCATGTGGTGTAAGTTAGTAATACGGGAAATCTGATGATTCAAATGTCTTAGAGTAGGCAGAAAAAGAAAAAGCAGCCTTGTGACAATCTTCTCTTGCCTGTTGTTTTCTATGGAGAACACGCTGACTTTTATGAGCTATTAGGACTTTATAATCTTTCTTTCCAGAGTGATCTATCAGTGTCAAGCATTGTTACCATCCTGTGGTTCCCAAATTCCTCTCTTGTGGGCAGTAACTTAGCCTTATCTTTTTTCTCTGTGATAAACCTTTGCATGATTAGCGAGTCTCTAATTAGGAATTATAGTCACCTTGGAGGTCCCAGCAAAGAAAAAATTCAGCAACTTCAGATGAGAAAACTAAATGGTCCCCATAATATCTCTCACAGCCATTTTCTCTCTGAGCCAGATCCATCCAGGATCGTGTCTGCATCTGGTTGTCTTGTCTCTTTCACCTCCTCGAATCTCAGACACTCACAGGCTCACGGCACATCAGCTTGGTAAACTGGAAACCTTTGAATAATCGTTTTCGTACATGAAATTAAGAGTTTCCAAAGGAATCATTAGTAATGCAGGATTTTACTCTTGAAATAATAAATATTTATTTGTACATCAGCTGACAATGGAATTTCAACACGTAAAGCACCATAAGAAGACTTTTTACCCAAAGTCATGTAGAATGCTTACTTCTGATTGACTATTCAGGTAGTGACAACATAACCAAATGGTGTATAAGCCACGTTACTTGTGTTACTATGCTGATTACATGGGATAACACACTCCCACGCTTGTTGATCACCAGAAATGACACAAAGGTCGGCATTGTATGAGTTGTTTCCGAGTCTCTTTTTCACTTGATATTATAGTTTAGACACTTCCCTATTCAAAAAAAGCAAACTTCATTGAATTGTTCTCAAATGTAAAAAAGAGACAACACCATGGGTAAGTTTCGTACATGACCAGAAATGGGAACTGAAGTTTAGGGTCTTTTAATTAACTAAACTGATACATGCAGGATTTTTTTTCCTTTCTTTAATGTCAGCTCTTAAAACCTCTGGATGTCACACAACCCAAAACTGGTCAGATTATCAATGTATTTGTCAACTCAGCTGTTTTGAAGTCCAATTATTTCAGTTTCTTAATGGCTAAATGGCATCAACTGTGCAAAAATCCGGTGACTATAAAGCGAAACACATTGGGTATGTTTCTTCTTGAATATTTTTTTAAAATCTATGGTTATATCCATGGCGTGAAGGGAAGATGCAAGGAAATTGCACGAACAGTTCTGTTCAAATATGTCCTTATGGAAAAATCAAGATGCAAGGACTGTATACAAATTTGAAAGTCTAGGGAAACAAAATAGAAAGTTAGGGAGGAAATGCTTTCCCTCTGCTGGAGACTTCTTTTTCCTTCTGGAAAAAATAGGAAAAATGTATCATCTGTGCCCTCTCGCGAAGACCTAACAGAGAGAAAATAAACGTATGCCCCGAGGAAAAGCAGGGCCCGTTATAGTCAATGATGCTAAGGCAAGCGGCGTGAGGAATAAAATAGTGGTATTGGGGCTCTGCGTAAAGCTCGGGGGGAGGGTAATAATGTTCTTTGAGAGTTTACTAAAACATAAAGGAGTTCTCCAAGAAATGGCAAGCGCTGAAGCTCTTAAATATCAGAAGTGTAAAAGCCTAGAGGCTTTACGAGGGTATTTTTTGTTCACGGAAAAGCTCAAAGTTCTAAAGAAAATCTCTTCAACACCCAGCACACCTAAATCAAATGAACGCTTTTGAGAAGGCAAAATAACGGCCCCTCAGCGATGTCTACCTCCTAATCCCTGGAATGCGGTACCTTACTTCTCAGATGAGGTTAAGGACTGAGAAAGAGAGACAGAGAGAACCCTGGGTTATGCACATGGGCCCAAAAATATCCTTCCACGTGGAGAAATGTCCCAGCTGCTGTCAGAGACAAGAGGGAAAGAGGAGAGATTCAAAGTGCAACAGTTACCGGATCTGAAGGTGAAGGAAGAGGCCATGGGCCAAGGGCAGCAGTGGCCCCTAGAAGCGGGGAACGGCCCTCGGCTGACAGACAGCGAGGAAACAGGGACCCTGGTTTTGCAACCACAAGGAGTGAGCTCTGTCAATAACCCCACTGAGCAGGAAATGGATTTCCCCCAGAGCTTCCAGAAAGGAATGTAGTCGGCCCACATGTTGCTTTTAGCCCAGTGAGACCGGTGCTGGCCTCCCAGAACTGGGAGATCATAAATGTATGTTGTTGATCTTATTAAGTTTGTGGTGATTTGTTATGGGAGCAATAGAAAATGAATACAACTTTTACCAGGCCAAATAATGGCCAAGTCGGCATGGATAAAATCAAATACAGATCTTCCTCAACTTACGATGGGATTATGTCCCTATAAACCCTTCGCAAACTGAAAATTTTGTAAGTCAAAAAGCATTTAATACCTCTAACCTACTGAGCATTGTACCTTAGCCTCACCCGCTTTATTTTTTTTTTAAGGTAGAGAAGACAAAATTTATTCTAGTAGAAGAAGACAACGATAAACCGGTGGCTTTTGAATATTTTTACCACCACCCACAGTTGCAGCACAATTTACGTCACCTTCCAGTAAACACAGACACATACGCATGCACATATATGAAACTGAAACTTGTTTCACAAGGCAATACTCATCTCGTAGACTGTCAGCATCTCAAAAGATGACCGGAAACCTGTTCTCTAGCAAAGCTAACTTTGTTAGACTCGCTGCAGTAATGGAGAACGCGACCTTGACGATCTGAGTAGAGGGAGGTGAGGAAAGGAAATTTATAGGTCTGGGATCTGGACTCAGGTAGTTCAAAACAGGTCTTTTAAGACAGGAATCAGTTGGAGCCTGACCTACTTTAAACATGCTCAGAACACTTACATTAGCCGGCAGTTGGGCAAAATCATTTAACACAAAGCCTATTCCTTAATAAAGTATTGACTGCCTTGTGTAACTTATTGACTACTGCCCTGAAAGTAAAAAAAGAGAATGGCTGTCTGGGTACAGAATGGTGGTAAATGTACGGGTTGTTTACTCACGTGATGGCGGGGCTGACTGAGAGCCACAGCTGCCACCTGCTGCCCAGCTCACGAGAGTGTATATCACGTACCGCCAGCCTGTGAAAAGATCCAAATTCAAAATTCGAAGTTCAGTTTCTACTGAACACGTACCGCTTTCACAACATCATAAAGTTGAACAACCATAAGCCAGGGACCATCTACATCTGAAACTTGGAGTTTCCACATACAGAAATGGATATCTCGAAGTAAAAGACATCATTTAGGGATTTCCCTGGTGGTGCAGTGGTTGGGAATCCGCCTGCCAATGCAGGGGACGTGGGTTCGAACCCTGGTCTGGGAAGATGCCACATGCCACAGAGCAACTAAGCCCGTGCGCCACAACTACTGAGCCTGTGCTCTAGAGCCCACGAGCCACAACTCCTGAGCCCACGTGCCACAACTACTGAAGCCTGTGTGCCTACATAACTTTGTTTATTGTCAACTGTAGATCTTTTCTTGTGCCCTTGAGTGTTTTGCCTGGCCCGAACTAGGAGATATTAAATTATCTAAGTTCAGCTGCATTTGTAAATATCTTGGTTAGCAAATCTATTAGGCTTTGTCTGGATAAACCCAACTTCTAAATTTAATGTTTCCGTGTTTTTTAGAAACAAATCTATGCCTAAATTATATCCACGCCGTGTGTGCTGCTCACATTCTGCAGACACTGGTCAGTCGTGCATTGTGGCAACTCAGATTTAGGACCATAGTTAAATACAGAAAGAAAAGTTTGGCATTAAAAACATATTTCCAGGGCTTCCCTGGTGGCGCAGTGGTTGGGGGTCCGCCTGCCGATGCAGGGGACACGGTCTCGTGCCCCGGTCCGGGAGGATCCCACATGCGGCGGAGCGGCTGGGCCCGTGAGCCATGGCCGCTGAGGCTGCGCGTCCGGAGCCTGTGCTCCGCAACGGGAGAGGCCACAGTGGTGAGAGGCCCGCGTACCGCAAAAAAAAACAACAAAAAACCATATTTCCATGTCCCACAAAACTCATCATAGTAAATGAGCTTGGTTGAGAATATTAGTTTCTTCCTTCCCACCTGCCTTCCTTATTCCTTTTTCCTTTCTTTTCTTCATCAAATATTTATGACATCCCCACTATGTACACTGTGTTAGTGCCTGAAATCCAGTGACCAGCAAAACATTGTCGTCTTCATGGGGCTTTTGCAATTAAGGGTTCTATCAGGACATTAAATAACAGCACCAATATATATGAAGACACTGAAAAAAAACGTGTTTAAGAGGGACAGACCTACTAGAGAATGGACTTGAGGATGCGGAGAGGGGGAAGGGGAAGCTGGGACAAAGCGAGAGAGAGGCGTGGACATATATACACTACCAAACGTAAAATAGATAGCTAGTGGGAAGCAGCCGCATAGCACAGGGAGATCAGCTCGGTGCTCTGTGACCACCTAGAGGGGTGGGATAGGGAGAGTGGGAGGGAGACGCAAGAGGGAGGAGATGTGGGAACATATGTATATGTATAACTGATTGCTATAAAGCAGAAACTAACACACCATTGTAAAGCAATTATACTCCAATAAAGATGTAAAAAATAAAAATGATTTCTACCTCTCAGCCATGTGAGCATACAAGGAGAAGAAGGCCATCTGCAAACTAGGAAGAGGACTCTCACCAGATACCAGATCTCTCAGCACCTTTGATCCTGGACAGCCAGCCCCCTGAACTTAATAGTGAAAATATTAAGAAGTTGTCAGATTCTAGGTATATGCTGATGGCGGAGTCAATAGGGTTTCTTGGAAGGCTGGATGTGGATTGTGAAAGAAAGTAGAGTCCAGACTCGTGAGCCTGAACACCTGTAAGGATGGAGTTGCCATCAGCTGAGATGGGGAAGGTTGCAGGTGGGGAAGGTGTTAGAGGAGAGACTGCAAGATCAGCTTTCCCACGTATGGATCTGAGAGGTTTATTAGATGCCCAGGGGAGACGGTGGGTGGGCAGAGCACATCTGGTGTTCAAGAGATCTGGGCTGGAGATGCAAAATGGGGAGGATTAGTACATGGGTGAATTTGAAGTAAGAAAATGCCTTGACGGAGAAGAGGATCGGGGACTGAGCCCCAGAGCACCCCAACATTAAGGAGTCGGGGAGAGGGACTTCCCAGGTGGTCCAGTGGGTAAGACTCCGCACTCCCAGTGCAGGGGGCCCAGGTTCAATCCCTGGTCGGGGAACTAGATCCCGCATGCTGCAACTAAGAGTCTGCATGCCACAACTAAAACATGCCGCGGGGAAGATGACCCGGCACAGCCAAAATAAATAAATAAATGTTTTTGTTTTTAACCTCCTTATAAAAAAAAAAAAAAGAAGTTGGAGAAAGAGGAGGAACCAGCAAAGGAGCTGAGAAGTAAGAATTTCTGCTTCAAGCCCTGCTCTCACCTCTCTCCACATCATTACACGAGCGCTAGGACGCAGCCAGGCGTGTGGTGGCCCCTGGAGAAGTCCCCACCTCAGTGTCCGTATTGGGTCTGAACCGGGGGCACGCAATGCAAGGAGCTGACTAGCAAATGTGCACAGCGGGCCTTCCACGTGCAGGTGCCAGGAGTCGTCACGTCTCTGCTGTTTGCATGTTCTCAGTCACTGGTCCTCATTTATAAAAGGGAGATGACACACCGATCTCATGGGGTCCTGGTGAGGACTGAGTGAGAAGAGCCCCATAGAGCGCCCAGCCCAGGATACGTATAGGATGACGAATGATTAGTACCTGCCCTTCTTCGGATCGCTTACCCTCAGTTATATAATTGGATGGTTCAGAAGCTAAAAATTCTGAGCTCTTCCTCAAGTCCTGCTGCTATTTTTACCTGTCCTTTCACAAAAGGTTACAGCGCTGTTGGGCCGTTGGAAAGAGGGCAGCCCTGAGTCACTTCCTCCCTCCCCTCTAGGGTCCTGCCGAGCCAAGCTGGACGGGACAAGGCTGTCCACCTAGCTGCCCGAGCCACGAGGGCTCCTGTTCCTTGACATCCAGGAGGGTTTTCATAAAACCACAGGTCTTGCCGGAGATGAGCTGACCTCTGACTTTCTGAACTGATCGGCATCTTCACCGCCCTGACACCCACTTCCTGAAACTGATTGCTGCCCCTCCCCAGAGTAAACAATGGTTAGCAGGTGGTTGATGTTAAAATTTGAGGCTGACGTGTTTGGACTTCAAATAAGTGATAAGACTCCTTCCTTTAAAAGATAAGAATGATGACATATACACACTACTATATATAAAATAAATAACTAATAAGGACCTACTGTATAGCACAGGGAACTCAATATTCCCTAATGACTTATATGGGAAAAGAATCTAAAAAAGAGTGGATATGTGTATATGTATAACTGACTCACTTTGCTGTACAGCAGAAACTAACACAACAGTGCAAATCAACTATACTCCAATAAAAATAAATTTAAAAATAAATAAATAAAACCTGAGAGTGAGTGTATAGCTGTGGTCCACAACCTTGGCCGCAGATCAGAATGACAGAGGAGCTTAAAGATACTGATGCCAGGGTCCCACTCCAGAGGCTCTGATATAGTCGGTCTGGGGTGTGGCCTGGGCATTGGCATATTTTAGAAACTCCCCAGGTGACTCTGCTGGGCATGCAGAGAGCTGATATAAGGTAAGTGCTTAGGTAAAAGTCCTTTCTCTGCCCCCAGCAGTTGTCTCATCGTCTAGGGAGTTGCAGAGTACAGCTTGCCTTTCTCTGGCTCCTAGACTTGCCCCTGTGCTATGGGTGCAGGTGAGACAGGAGAGGGAGGCCCTTGTCAGGTCATGGTAGGCAATGGCCATGCCAAGGAGTCTAGGCAGGATCTTGCTAGAACTGTTGTCAAAGTGTTTTCAGAGGGTTTGCAGCTTGGTCATAGGAAGTGTCTTCTGGTAGCACCAGGGAGGATGGATTGCCATGGGGATGGCTGGAGGAGCCCAGGAGACCACTGAGGTCCCAGTATGAGATGACAGGAGCCTGAATCAGGCAGGAGTGATGGCAAATGGCAGGAATGTGGAGAGCAGGGAAGTGGGTCTTCACCTTCTCCCATAGGAGCTGATCCAGGCCTCCCAGCCCTGCTGTGTGGAGCCCGCCCTACCCATGGCCTCTTGCTTTGCTGGGACTTTTGTTTCCAGGTCTCAATATCTTCACTGAGTTATCTCTTAATCACAATAATGATCACATTTATTATGCTTTCGCTTTGGGCCAGGCTCGTGATTAAGAACATCTGGCTTTACCATTAACAAAACTGAGGCTTAGCAAGGTTAAGTGACTTGCCCAAGGTCACACAGCCAGTAAGAAGTGGGGCTGGACAGAGGCAGGTTTCAGACTTAACCCTTGACTAACCCTTAACCCAGAATAATTACCTGTTGCCCACTTCCCACCTGTGATGCACAGGTGCCTCTCCCCCTGGCTGAGGTATCTCTTTTTGAATTGAGTCTCAGAACCAGCCATGTCCACGGGCTTCATGTGATTTCATCCTGGACATTTCTGGCCAGCCTGGCCTTGGAGTCTTGGTGCCGAGACCAACAAGAAAATCCAACTTGCGGTTACATCGGCTAGACTGGCCAAACTCTTAAAATCGTTCTAATGTACATTATTTAACTCACACTTCCTCATAACTGGAAATATCCTCTACTCCCTTGAGTTTTCCACATGCTAAAGTATTGAAGCTCCATAATTTCTCTATTTTTTTCAGAAAAGAAATAGAAAATAGTGTTGGTAAATGAACTTAAACTTTGTGACACCAGAAGCTCCTATGCTAGACTTCGAGGGCAGATTCCAGCACCTCTAGAGCAATCCAGCAGGCAGGGGGCTTACACTTCAAGGACTATGTCAAAACTGCTGGAAATGCCACCTGGAATCATGGCCACGATAACTGGAACTAACCTCTTAAGGCTTTGCCTGTTACCCAAGAGACAATTTATTTAATCTGCATTACGTGTATTGTGATTAACATTTAATGAATACATAGTATATGGCAATACCAGGCTAAGTACTTCACATAGATTATCTCTCATGTTGACACCCCCATTTGATAGATGAAAAAACTGAGGCTCAGAGAGGTGGAGTAGCTTGCACAAGTTTCCAAGCTGGTGTGTAATAGAAACTGTATTTGAAACTAGACCTAACTTGAACCCTATGCTCCAAACCATTAACTGCATTGTTAAGACCCTTGATTATAAAAAATTGTAGGCTCATTTGTATATTAACGCTGCCACTTTACACATTGCAGTTATTAGCAACATCCTCTCTGAGCTTTGCTTTAAAACGTGTGTATTGGAGCGTTTTTTCCTATAGAAAGTATTGTAGTGTTTCCATTTAACTCTGTAATTTGTGAAATGCCGTTTCTGGTATGTTTCAAATAGATTCGCAGTCGGTAACAGTTAATAAGCAAAGGGGTGATGATGGGGAAGTCGTTTCTTCTCAAGATCTTGAGCACCCACTGTGTCTCCTTGTCGTGGGGTGCCCTAGGGATGAGAATCATCTGGGCAGGCTGGGACCAGGGTCCACTCAGCCTTCAGCTCAGTGCGGGGCACAGGGCTCCAAAAAATAAGGGGTCTTGCAGCACCAACCTTCTATGGTTGTCTCTGGTCGGCTGCTGGGGGTACGCTAGCAGCTCTCTGAAGAGTCCTCTGGCTCTATGATTCAGCTTCACTGTTGGATATGATGTTATCCTCTTATAAAACAAGAACCCATCTATATTTTGCAGAGTTCGGTCTATGGCGTATTTATTAACGTCAACCTCTTGTTAAACAGCTGATTCAGCAAGATGTTTCTGCAAAAGTAGAACCATCACGACACAGGCATTTACATCCTCTGAAGAATATGGAATCCGGTCACCTGGTCTCCCCACCCCCAAAAGCCAGGCAACTTGGAGGGGCACCCAAGTGCCTTTGGTCAAGACCAAGTGCATCCAGCCATCCCGTTCATCAGATGGCTTTGCCGGAGCCACCTGCTGGCAGTGTCGCTTTTTCTCTACAAGCTGGAGCGTAACTGCAGTTTTGGAAATTACAATCTCATCACCACTTTGAAAGAGCTCTTTGGTAATTCTTTGGGGAAAGCTAAGCAGTATTTGGTGACACGGAGAGTTTCCTCTAACTCAGTTTGGAGAGGAGAATGCTTGTGTGCTAGATGCTATTTAAGTATGGCAATTCTGAGACTTTGGTACCCCAACTGGGAGCTCCTCTGCCAGACAGGGACCCTGAGGGTAGGACCCATAGACAACTTCACCAGGCACAGGGTAAGTATTCAACGTGTGTTTGCTGAATGAATGGGCAAATTAATAAATGGTTACATTCCAGGATCAAAAGGGTTTTGAATTCAAATTTCTTAACTTTTACTTCATAAGAATTTCCCTGGGGGCCATATATAATTAACTCCTGTCTGTTCCAAACATATTCTATATGTTTTATAGATTCTTCTAATACTGAAGAGGATGGGGGTGAGAATCACTGTGTATGGTGGCTAAGATTTTCCAGTAGGATTTATGATTAGAATGTAAGGCTTTCTTTAGTATAAGATAATATGTGAACAAAGGCAAGAAACCATATGGGAGAGAAATAAATGCCAGCAGAATTTTCCTCCTTCTTTTAGGTAGAGCGTGAGGAGGAGTTTTTTCAGGTTTTACCGTACAGAGGAGCCTTGTAAAAACTTCAATATTCTATTGCATTCAGCTGAAATAATATAAAACCTCATTAAAATTTTTAAAAAATTTAGTATCCACGTAAAACAATCCCTTAACTATAAATATTAATCTTCAGTTTAGATAAATGAATACATAAATGGGTCTACCAGAGCTCTGCAAGTTCTAGCATTCACATAATTATCTGGATGATTTTTTTAAATGTCACTTTCTGTCTTGGTCAGGATAGAGTGACATATGGAACTTTGTGTCTTCCCCCTCCAGTGAACAGGCCGAATACATTTTCCCTTGCATCGGGTTGGGCAGGACCGTGGTACGGTGGTGGCTGCAGTTTGGAAGTTTATGGGAAGAAGGTCCGCACAGTCTGTGGCAAGCCAGCATCATCCCTGCCCCTTCCGTGTTGATTCCTGCCTCGCCGGAGAAAAGCATGCAATTTCTTTTCCCAGTATGGGTCAGGGTTAGGGTTTTCCAAAGACAAGTGGAAAAAACTCACTTCTGTCAGGCAGCTGAGATGATTTGCTGTAGCTTTAGGGAGAGGGGCGACCTCCTCAGGAGCCGTGCACTGCGGGTAGGTAGCTGAAGTCGGTGTCAGCAGCGTTGAGACGCCCTCCGGAGAACCACCTGCTCTGGTGCTTCAGACAGCTGGAGTCCGGTGGCAGCTCCCCTGGGATTCCTGCTCTTCCAGATTTCCTGAGAGCAGACGTCCCCAGCCCTACTCAACCGCCATGTGCTTCTTCGAATTAAATCTGTTTCTGCTCAAAATACTTCCTGTCTGCTTTTTTCCTGAATGAATCATGACTATTCGACCATTTTCACCTTACTGGACATTTTAGGGAAAAGTGAGATGTTGAGGTCCGTGTTGTCCAATATCACTCCCAGGTGACCCTGAGTCTCAGGTGACCTCCCTTCCAGGTGACCCTGGGTCCAGTGTTCTGGCAGTCTTGGAATGGGGAGGGGGGAAGGGGAGGAGCTGTCCAGCGCCTGGGGGTAAACGGAAGTCCCACCTGGGCAGGTGCAGAGCATGGGGTCCAAGGGAGTCAGGGGGAGGGCAGGAATGGGACCCGAGGATCGGGTTGGCAGCAAGGAGCGGGGGTGGGGTGTAGAGGGGGAGCCTAAAAGTTCAGCAGAAACGATGGCCAGAAGGGAGAAGGACATCTTCAGAGCCTTGGGTGGGAAGGCGGGCTGGTGAGCTGGTGGGTTGCTTCTCACAGCCACACTTCTCTGGCCATTAGAGGGCAGGTATAACAAGGAAACAGACCCCAAAGCTGAGCAAACACGTTGTCTTCAAGGGGCAATGACATCACACGCAGATTTCACTTGCTCCATTGACTGAGCTGGAACCATGTCTTTTAGATAATTAAAAATACTCTACCTGAATGACTTGTGCCAACTTGAACTGCTTGTCCTGTTGCCTGACTCCTTGGTGCTATAGAAACACATCTGGCCGTGGCCTCCTGTTGCGTGAATTGTACTCCCCTGCCCCTTGGTTCGGGGCTTGGCCACGTGACTGTCTTTGGTCAATGGGATGTTAGCAAACGTTGATACAAGGAGAGGCTTCAAACGCACTTATGCTCTCAGCGTGGGAAGACTGTACTCTAAACAGGTACGACCTCTCCATCCCGGGCCCCAGAATGAGGCACACGGAGCAGAGATGCTACCACAAACCCACAGGCACAGGTGCAATCATTAAATGCTTCCTGTTGTTTTCCATGTTTCCATGGAGATTGTGGGGTTGTTCGTTATGCAGTGAATTTGCGTCAATGGCTATATGATACAGGTTGCACATATCCTATCATATCATAGATACTGTTCTTTATGGAATAATTAAAGAATTTTCAAGGCTAGCTTTGACCCCATTCAATTTTCACGATCAACGTACTCTGACTTTAGACTCCACTGCACGCGCAAGATGAGGTTCCATCCTACCTTCAGTGATAACTGTGTTTCAGTCTTATCTCATCAGCAAAAGTTGTGCCGATTTGTTGCAGCTGATAACCTAGCTGGTGTCTCTACACGACGAACAACTGGCTTAGAATTTACCTGGACAAAAAATATGCATTTACAGATCCATAAAAGTCTCTGTCTTCTTATCGGCATTTGAAACCTGTACTTCTAGATAATTTTATAATTGTTTTCATCCTTCATTTTGCTTAGAGAAATTTACACAGCAGAGAAGTGTCGTTAAGAATGAACAAACTAAAAAAAAAAAAAAGGCACAAGAAACATACATGATCATTCATTTGGCACCATCTTCTAAAATGTCACGCTTCAGGGATAAGCAAAAGTAGTATAATTCGCTTCTTAAGTTGCTTACTAACATTGCAAGTGAGCCAGCGCAAGAGGAAGGAAATTGTAGCTTTCAACGGGATGTGACAAGGCAAGACGTCGAGGGTTTTAGAGAACAGAGTGATGCTGACAGATGCCAAACCTACTGACCCCAGCACTGATGGCTCCTGGAAGGGGACCTGAACTGTCTGACCCCTGAGTCTCCCTTTGCCTACAACTTCAGACTTGCGCGGTTGAAGGGCAATATTTCAGTCACCAAATTTCTCCACTGGCTTTTCACTCCCCGACCTGCATGTCGATGGTAAGTCATCCTGGCAGTTGTTTTTTAAGACAGAAGTCTCTTGTGTCTATGGGTATATCATGGTTGCTATGGTTACAGTTCCTTCCTTGAGTTTGGGTCATGCCATGTGGCAGACAAGAGGACCCTACCTACGTGAGCCCCATCTCCAAACACTCACTAGGGGAGCGGGTTCGGAAGTTTTCCCAGTTGATTTCTCACCGTCTGGGTCGAGGATGAACAAGAGGTGTCTCTGAAGTGGCTTCCTCAGGTGTTCCTGTGTCACCTGTCCCCACTTAAACGCCCCCCCCCATACTGTGGCCCTGCTTCCTGTTTTTCTCTCCAGGTTTTGGGTGGACAAAGTACAGTAAGGCTAAAAGTGCAGGACAGTTAGGTCTGAGTCCCTGCCTCAGTGCTGTCTTATTAGCTGAGTGAACATCGGCAGGTTACTCAACTAATTTAAACCTTAACCATTTCATCTGTCAAATGGAGATAATAAGAGCACCCACCCTATAAGACTGTTGTGAGAATTAAATCAGATAATCCTATAAAGGGCTTCGCACAGTACTTGGCATTCAGTACATTCTCTGCTAAGTTTAGCTGTTCTAATAGGAATGACAAGTTCATAGCAGCACTATTCACAAGGGCCAAGACATAGAAGCAACACATGCCCATCAACAGATGAACAGATAAAGAAGGTGTGGCACGTATATACAATGGAATATTACTCAGCCATGAAAAAGAATGAAATAATGCCATTTGCAGCAACATGGATGGATCTAGAGATTATCACACTAAGTGAAGTAAGTCAGATGAAGACAAATATTATATATCACTTACATGTGGAATCTAAACAATAATGACTCTAAAAACAAATGAATCTATTTACAGAACGGAAACAGACTCACAGACATACAAAACCAACTTATGGCTACTGAAGGGGAAAGGTGGAGGAGAGAGGGATAAATTAGGAGGATGGGATTAACAGATACACACTACTATATATAAAATAGATAACCAAAAAGGATTTACTGTAGAGCACAGGGAACTATATTCAATATCCTGTAATAATCTATAATGGAAAATAATCTGAAAAAATAATATATACATAACTGAATCATTTGCCGAATGATTATATAATGTGTATATTACTCCTGAAACTAACACAAAACTGTACATCAGCCACACACTTGAATAAAAAAAGAAAGAACAGTTACCCTTATGAAGGGAAGATGCCAAGAAGTAGTGTTCCTCCTAGGCATGGAGGCTTTGCCACAGTGACAGCAGAGCAGAACGGTCCCTTCTCCAGCACCGCGCCCTGGTAGCAGCCCCCAGAGGCTCCAGATAACACAGCCGGGTTTTTGAGGATGTGGTGTCCGGCATCCTGACCCCTCCCCAGGCTCCAGTGGACCCCTCCATAGTCTCGGTCTCTCTCAGCCCCTCTGGGGTGGGTGGAGGGGATGCCGGTCAGGGTTCATGTGGCACCGGCCCTGCCTGATTCCTAGAGGAACAGAATGTGAGGTGGGATGGTGTCCCCAGCTTCCGGGGGCTGAGTTTCATATCTTACTTCAGACCTGCTGAAGCTGCCCGAGGCTTCCCCAGGCTGCTGTCTGTCCTGGTTTGACACACACGTCTGTCATTAGGTACATGCCGTGTGAGGCCACCGTGTGACCAGGAGGCCGTGTCACTGGCGAGCCACGCGGTGACACCGTCTCTGGGATGCGCTTGTAGCCCTTGCACATCCCGCCTCTCACTGCTCTGCTGTGCTCAGCTGCTGCCCTTACCCCTGCCTCCCGTCTTAGCTCTCGACGTTGGGGTTTGGAAGGCGGTGAGAGGCCCGCGTACCGCAAAAAAACCCATAGTGACTTGGCTGGATAGTGAAAAGATGCTCGCTAGGAGCAAGGCCCTGCCTGAAGGGGAGGGGCCTCCAGGAAGCAGCAATTGCAATGCGCTTAAACATCACACAGCTGTGGACCAGGAAAGGAGGAGGACGGGCGAGGATGTGCCTGCGTCTTCCTGATGGACTGGGCCAGGGGCAGGTGGAGGAAAGCTTCCCCAGGAACTGACATCTGAGAAGGTACTTTAAAAAAACCCCCCAAGTGGAGGGAAAAGAAAATGAGCAGGGTGGGGATAGGACAAAAGATGTTTCAACCTAAAGGAAAAGCATAAGAAAGTCAAGGGCGTGAGAGGCCGGGAGGATCCCAGTGGATCCTCTGGAGTGGCTGGAATGCGGGGTGTGAAGAAAATATGATATTTAAAAGGCTGATAGGGCCGAAATAGGGAAGCATTTCAAATACTAGAATAATATATTCAGGGAAATTTTGTGAATTTTCCACTGTATCACATCCTCAAGACACACCTGTCAAACCAGCCAGTGACCCCAACTTCATATGGTCACAGGGAAAAAAAGAAAAGGAAAAAAATAACAGAAGTACCCTCTTCTTCAAGATTACCGTTTTTGTGCTGCCCTAGATGAAGGTCAAAGGTAAATCAACCTAGAAATGGTCTTTTTTTTTTAGATTAAAAATTTATTTTTATGGGAGGACAAGTGAAGTCAAAAGAGTGGGAAGTTAATGGAGAGCTGAGACATGAACATAGGACATCAACTTCCCGTCCCACCCACGGAATTCATTTGTCCGATGTTAGAAATGGAAGGTAAGCCACCTTACGGAGTCTGATTTTCATAGCTGAGGAAATTGAGATCCTTCGAGAAGTTAAATGAGGGCATAAAGTCTGAAAGCTGCCAGTAACAGAGACAACACTTGAACTGAGAAGCTCCCCCCTTAGACCGTCAGTGTTCGTTTAATTAGCTACGCAGCTTCCTTATGACTCATCACGGGAGGAGCACCAGCTCACATGCTCACATGGTTAGTGGCACCATCTTTGCTTACGGAGGAGCACATCATCTACGGAAGCCATGAGAGGTGAGGGCAGATGTGTCCTACAAGAGCTGCTACCCGCCCCGCTCAGTGACGCCTTCCGAAGCATCTCCTGGCAGCCTGGGCCTGAGAACTCCGACCCTACAGGACACTTCCCACCCTCTGCCCTGTGCTTAGCTGTCCCATGTTTACCGAGCACCTGTGTGCCATGTTCTCTGTTAGCCCAGTGAAAAGGAGGCCCTGCAAGCCGACCACCCCTCCTAAGGAGTAAGACAGACCCACAGAGTCACCTTCTGGATCCCTAGCTATCCACCTGGGATGTGTGAGAGCTTTGGAGGAGCAAGGTGACCGGCATTGTCACCTGCTTTAGGGGACCCAGATATCCTTTCGCTACTGCAGCTGAATTTATATCTCTAATTCCTCTCGTCTCTGGGTGGGTCTGGCTCCCTGCTTTGGTCTCCAAGCTCCTTCACAATAAGGCCTCAGTATCCGAGGGGGACATTTGCTCGCACCGCACGTGTGAGTGACACAACAGGGCACCGTCGTCTGGTCACCAGCACTGCAGGGGCATCCCTCTTACACAACCTCCACAAACAACCCCCTTGCCGTTCACAGTGGGACCACTAGGAACCAGTGCTAGCCAAGCTCTCAAAGAGAAAAAACAGGAGAGAATGAAGATTGGGAATACGAAGGCAAAGAGTGTTGAAAGAGGTACGTCCAGAGGGGTAATAAATAGCACGTGCGAAATGTTACTCTAGGGAAAATCAATCAACTCAGGTATTCTACAAACATGGATCGGGCAAACATTTACTGATAACCTACTGTGTGCCAGCCCCGTGCCCCTGAGATGCCTAACTGAACTAGGGTTGCTGTCCCTGATCCAAGTCATGCAAATGAGACCCTGTAATTGAGGGTAAAGAGGATCTAAAAAGCCAGATCTTGAGACTTCCCTGGTGGCACAGCAGGTAAGACTCCACACACCCAATGCAGGGGCGCGGGTTCAATCCCTGGTCTGGGAAGATCCCACATGCCGCGGAGCGGCTGGGCCCGTGAGCCATGGCCGCTGAGCCTGCGTGTCCAGAGCCTGTGCTCCACAACAGGAGAGGCCACAACAGTGAGAGGTCCGCGTACCGCAAAAAAAAAAAAAAAGAAGAAGAAGAAAAAAAAAGTACACCCATTGCTTAACTTAGACCCTCTGAGTACTGTCCAGTTCTCCCAATCCTTAAAATACCTACGCCCCACATCCTGGGTGGAACTCTTACACCCCAACTAAGCAGACTAATTATAGGGGCCAATTAAAAGACGAAAAGCCTAATTCACTCTGAAAAGGATGGTATCAATTAGCTAGTGCTTGAATAACGTTAAACTACAAAACACTCCCCAAGCTCAGTTTCTTAAAAGAACATCTATTTGTTCTCTTGCATCTGCGAGTTGGCTGGGGCAGCTCACCTAGGCTGGGCTTCGTGGGGCATATTGCATCAGCCATGGACGCGGCTGGGTCTGCCTCCGTATGTGCTCCTCCCAGGCTGCAGAGGCAGTAGTTACCTAGAGAAAGTGCATCTCACTGAGACGGCAGAGTGAAGAGAACACGCCCAGTCCCACAAGTGCTTTCCAGCCTTTGATCACATCAGGTCTCTTAACATAAGATCGACTAAAGCAAGGCCACACCTGAAACCAAAGGCCAGGGAAGTATGGTCTGCCCGTGAGGGTGAAGGTGGCTGGGAATGAGTAGTTCTGGACGAAAATCTGATCCACCACCAGGATGCAATAGAATCCTGTATATTATAGCTTGTGAAGCTAGTTGGGGGTAATAAACATACTACCTCAAGCAAGATTACTGTGTGGAAACTCCAATGCTACTGAAAATTCCCATCGTGTTATAAGTGACAGGTTGCAAGGTTTGCCTTAAAAGGGCTTCTTCTTTCTTTCTAGACGTTATGTCCAGAATTTCAATAGCAGCCAGCAGGTGAGCAATGGCACCTGATTTATGATCATGTGGACCAAGTGCTTAAACCTGCAAATCGCAGAGAGACCCAACAGAAAACACATCATTCAGCCATTCATGAATTTTCTACCAGAGTATTACTTCTGATTCAAATAACAGCAGAAATATTTAACCTCTTGCTGTGTAGAAGTGATTTCACATTCAGCTTCAACTGTTATTAATCATTATTTGATAGAACTCTGGTTTTAACGTCCAGATTTGAGGTTAGTAACCTTCTGACATACACACATTAGCTTCAGAGCTTGGCTCCGATGTTGAGGCTCTAGAGAAGTTTTCTCGTAAAAACCCTTTGCCATTGACTTGATTTGCCTTTTCCTTCCGTCTACTGGGCTAATAACACTGCTCCCTCTTCCATTGCCTTAATGAAAGGTTTTTATACAGGACTGCAAAGTGTCAATCGCAGAGAGGCTCTTGGAACAGCGTTCTAAGGGGCTTTTAGGTGTGTTGCCGACCTTTTAAAGTAGGTGAGATTTCAAATAAAAATCCAGTTTCCTGGCTTTTCTTTTTTTTAATTTGTTTTTTTAAATTTTTATTGGAGTATGGTTGATTTACGATGTTGTGTTACTTTCTGCTGTACAGCAAAGTGAATCAGTTATACATATATCCACTCTTTTTTAGATTCTTTTCCCATATTGGTCATTACAGAGTATTGAGTAGCGTTCCCTGTGCTATACAGCAGGTCCTTATTAGTTATCTATTATATATAGTAGTGTGTATATGTTTGTCCCAACCTCCCAGTTTATCCCTCCCCCACTTTCTCCCCCTGGTATAACCACAAGTTTGTTTTCTACATCTGTGACTCTACTTCTGTTTTGTAAATAAGTTCGTTTGTACCACTTTTTTAGATTCCACTTAAAAGCAAGAGCATACAATATTTGTCCTTCTCTGACTTACTTCACTCAGTATGACAATCTCTAGGCTTTTCTTTTCTTTTTTTTTAACATCTATATTGGAGTACAATTGCTTTACAATGGTGTGTTAGTTTCTGCTGTATAACAAAGTGAATCAGCTATATGTATACATATATCCCCATATCCCCTCCCTCTTGCATCTCCCTCCCTCCCACCCTCCCTATCCCACCCCTCCAGGCGGTCACAGAGCACCGAGCTGATCTCCCTGTGCTATGTGGCTGCTTCCCACTAGCTATCTATTTTATCTAGGCTTTTCTTGAAACTTGGAAAGATCTGGCCACTCGGGCTGCTTTCACAAGTTCTGACGCCTGGCTGGGGCTGAACAATGCTGCCCCCTACAGGCCTGGTTTGCACCCTCCAGTTGGGCCCTTTTGCCTCCGTTTCCAGAGCTGGCTTGACCCCTGGGGGCACGGCAGTAGTCACCCTGCTTTCCGTCCTTGTACCATCTTGGCATGAATGAAGGCCTTTCTCTAGTCTGTGTGATATTTCTGTGCACAGCATCCTCTCTGCCAGGAGAAGTGAAACTGATCTGTGTCTCCCCTCCGTCTCTTCTGCAGCTCACCCCTTATATCGTCCTAGGTGAGAAGGCTGCTCTCCTGCTCCAGCATAAAAGCCTTCGGTGGCGCTTTTCAACCAGAAAACTGTCTCCCTGGTCATCATCCAACCCCCCTCACCCCCGCCCTCTCTGTGACCACTACATCTCAGTTTTGCATAGAACACCCAAGTCTCTAAAGAATTATTCTCTACCCCAGTGCCTCCAATTTACAAAAAACAACTTCTTCAAGTCTCCGGTTTTCTTCAGAAGACCTTTGGAAAACCACAATTTTTAATTAAAATTATATAATAATTTAATTAAAATTATATAATAATTTTTTCACACCATTTTCAGAAGGGAGTTTTATTCTCCCTTCTGAAAATGTCTAAAGGATTCCCCACTAAGTGAGGAAGGGCCTACGATCCCTCTTTGTGACCCTTCGTGGTTTCTTCAAGCTTTAAAACTCAAGGCTTCTTTTAACTAATTTTCCAAAACATTCCAACTCTCTACCCAAGGATCTCAAGGTGGACCCAAGAACAACGATAAATAGGAGAGCTGCGCACCTCAGCTGCTAACTAAATTCTTCCTTAATCACAAAGCGAAAGACCAAATCGATGTAATTTCAAGGGAGAATAAAACAGAACACGAAAGGTTAGCATTCGGCCTTGCTTAGAAATGGAAGCAATTATTTTTCTTCTGTCTTGTCTGTGAAAGAACGCACGTGCGTATGTGGTCTCGGCTGTCCATCGCTGCATCCCTCAAAGGAGCCCTGGGAGCAGTTCCAGAATCCCCCCGAACCACACCGACACGGAAGCCCCCAGACTCCTCCCAGGCAAAGGCACAGTTTAAGCAGAATAGACTTAATCTAGCTGTTTAGACACAACCCGTGCTCCTGAAAAATCTATTTCTGGCTCTAGGCTTCATTATAAATGTCAGGACACGATATAGTTATGGTTTAAAAGACACTTGCTCTAGAAGTCCCTCTTCCCAGACACTTGCAGTTTTTTGAATAAATTACCCTTTGGGATGAAATTTCTCCTCAGCATAAAGGTAAATTGGTATGGAATGCTTGACAAAATCCAGGTTTTGTCCTCTTGGCTGGATGCGATACCAGCATAAAGGAAATGAATGATTCCTTACATTAGACTCTCAGGGGCATTCATTGCCAGGGTCATGGTAGGACACCTGTTTATCTGGTCTCAGTATTTGCAGACGCGTGAATTTTCTTATTAGTCTAAGTAGTGAGTTAAAAGCGGGGGAAACGAAGAGAGAAGGGAGAGAGAAGGAGAAGGTCTGCCTCTGTTACCCTGGTATATACATGGTCCTGGACCTTCTCCCCTCACGAGGGCAGAGGTTGGGACCCAAAGGTCAAAGGCCGTTTTCCGTGAGGTCAACGTTAAAGCAGGGAATCCTCTACCTTTACAAGTAGCAAGGGATGCAGAGAGTTGAAGGGCCAGCTAAGCAAAAGGATGCAAGGGCAAAAGCCGAAGTTCAAATACCAGCTCCAGGAGGGCAGGGAGAGGATCAAGGTCTGGAGCCTGGAGTCACGAGTTGAGTTTACTGGCAATGAAACTGGAACGAATCCTGACCCGTAAAGAGCTGATGAGGTGGGAGGGGCTGTCTTGGGCGGTCTTCCTCAGCCTGCCAGGAGACACTGAGTTCAGCGATGCTTTCGAGAAAGGTCACCAGCCATGTGGAGAGTGTAAACCATGAGGCCAGTGATTTCAGGGACCGGTTTCCAAGACCCCACCGTGTTAGGTGGAAATGCAAATGCCTGGACATCAGTGTCATTGACGTGACCTGAACGTCTCGTCTGTCCCATGTGTCAAAACCCAGCGTGGACGCTTGGAAGCAGGTGGCCTTCTACGCAATTGCCTAGTTACACAACGGCTTAATTTCTTGGTTTTGGATGGCAAACAATTAGTAACCATGATTGTCTCATATCAGCCCGAGTAAGTGCTTTGAATTAAGGAAGGTTTTTGTTGAGAACTTGAATGTTTGGAAAACCCAGGGCTGTGTCTGACTTCCCGACCGAGTGGGTGTGGAGAGATGGGTTGCAGTGGCTCTGTCTTGCCCCCAGCAAGCGTGTGAAGGACTCCTTTCTGCCAACAGAGGAAATTCCTCCTGCCACCTCGGGGGGCTCTCATTTCCTCTATATTCTGTCTCCTGGCTTCCCTGCATGTGTGGGTGAGCAGTAAGTGCCTTTGACACTTTTGAAGAGACCTGTGTTAGGAATGAATCTCTAAGGCTTTTAAAAACCACCCAGCGAACAAGGAAAAGTTGTCTTTCTCACCCTGATAGAGACTTTCCAACTTTTAACAAGGTATCAAGTTAGAAAATGGGGTGTATTTTTGCCACCACACTAGGAACGAACAACTGCAGATTTCTCCTGGTACATTTATAGCCCCAATAGACCCTTCCAAACCCCAAGCATCATGTAAAAGTTGGCTTACTGGATCTTTGCAATCCTTGCAGGATGTGGGAAAGGCAGCCCCTATTAAGTCTCTGCCCCTGCAGGGTCCCAACTACAGTTAGAAGATTCCACAGCTGAACTGAGCTCAAACAATAACTGAGCGTCTTGCCAAAGGAGAAGAGAAAGGGGTTGGTCGGCAGGTACTCCCACAATGACAGCAGAAGTCTTCTTTAAAATAGGGATCATTTGAGCCATATTCTTGTGAGAACGGGGCAATGATGTTGGTGGAAGCATTTAGCTGCCTCTTACTTTAAAAGGCTGTCTAGAACAATTGAGGGTAGAAAATAACTTGAGATTCTTTTTTCCAAGTAAGATGTTTATTACTTTCAGCATCAAGCTGCCGAAGATTCTATAGCAATGACAGCCAGTCCTGCTAAGGTATGAATGTTTCTGTCCCCACAAAATTCATATGTTGAAATCCTAACCCCTAAAGGTGATGGTATTAGGAGAGAGGCCCTTTGGGATGGACTGAAATCATGATAGTGTGACCCTCATGAGTGAGATTTGTGCCTTATAAAAGAGGCCTCACAGACAGCCCTAGCCCTTTCCTCCAAGGGAGGGTACAAAGAGAAGTCTGCAACCCAGAGGAGGGCTCCCACCAGAACCAGACCCGCTGGCAGCCTGATCTCGGACTTCCAACCTCCAGAAATGTGAGACAGAAATTCCTGTTGCTTAAAAGCCACCCAGTCTGCGGCATTTCGTTTAGGAGCCTGCAAGGACTCAGGCATGCGCCTTGGAGGGTAACGCACTGCATGTTACTAGGGCGTGTGCGGCCATAACTTTTTCTAGATGTCTGCCAGGTTTCAGGCCACAGGGTGAAGCTCATTCAAGGACCAAGGTCTTAGTTCTGTCAAGTGACAGAGTTCACACTGTCTGGGGAAGAGGCATGTGAGAAGCCCCACATCCTCCGTGGCTATGACCCCAGGAGCTGGGGCTGGAGGGAATGACCTATCCACAGCCCTTCTCTGTCCCTCACCATGTGGGAGGGGTTCGGACCATTTTACAAGAGTCTCCCTTGGTTCCTAATTAGCACTCCTGTTCCCTTGCCGGAATGGCCATGACACCATGACCAGTCCTGAAAGGTGCTTGAGGAAGAGATCCTGCTTAAGTCACACCCCAGCAAAGAACAGCCCTTGGGTCTGCCTTCACACTGGCTTCACTTCTTACCTGATCTCAAAGAACACGAGCATCAAAGAAGCCAAAGGTCCTCATCTTAATTTCATTCAACAAACTTCTGCTGAAACTGTATATGTCAGAATCCATCCATCATTAGTACTTGATCATAGACTGAAAGGGGAATGGCTGGGAACAGGGGGATTTGAAAATGACTAAGCCGTGGTGGCTGCTTTCATGGAACTTACAACGAGGTGGAGAAACATCACGTGCAACTTACCTGTCAGGTGACTGTAAGCCTGAATATGTGGCCCCAGGTTTATATGAGAGCCTGTCGGGGGCTTGTCATCTGCTGGGAGACGAGGGTTACATCAGTGAAATCCAACTGTGCTTCAGCAGTTAACAGGAATTCCATGCGGGGCTGGCTGCTTTGGGGAACTGTTCTAATATTTTAGTAGAGCATGCCAGATATACTCCTGGTTTTCTTAAGCCAAAGAAAGCTGTTCTTTAGCTATAAGTTTTGTTTCGTTTACTTTTGATCACCATGGAGGGAACTTCTACATAAGGCAAACATCACTGGTGTATGATTCCATGGCACCTATGCACCAAGGCAGTGGCTGACTTGTGATTGGCTCCGGTGTGGTCCCCAGTGAATTTAGGAACACGACTTAGCGACTCATTTTCAGCCTCACCAGCAATGAATAAGAGCTGGAGGGAGACAAAGCCAGGCAGGACCACCAGGACCTTTAGGCCAGAGCCCTGGGCACCCCTTTCCCGTGGGCTTGGTGAGGCAGGATCTGGACGCCGCAGAGAGGGATGTGAGGAGCGGGCTCAGAGGTGGTGGGGAGGTGAGGGAGGCTGTATCGGAGGGTGGTGAGTCTCGGTGTTTCGTCATTCCCCTTGCAGAGGCTGGGGGCTGGGCGGGGGGACTGAGCGTTCGCGAGTGTGAAGGGAGCCTCGGGACCCAGCCTGGGTGTGGGAGTTGGAGAGAGCTGAGCTTTTCCAAATAAGAATCTAGGAGAAAATGAGTTTGCAGAAAGGGCTGAGTTTTTCTTTTCTTTTCTTTTTTAAAAAATATTAATTAATTTGGTGGTGCCAGGTCTTAGTTGCGGCAGGCGGGCTCCGTAGTTGTGGCATGCGAACTATTAGTTGCGGCATGCATGTGGGATCTCGTTCCCTGACCAGGGATCAAACCCAGGCCCCCTGCATTGGGAGCGCAGAGTCTTATCCACTGCGCCACCAGGGAAGTCCCATGAGTTTTTCGACAAAAGGGGTACCCAATCCACACTTCAGGAATGGCTTTATGGGGGCAGGGAGGGGCTGAGGTCCTCTGGCTAACTGGGTCCTCGTGGTCAGTACAGTAGCTGCTCTCAGGGGTCAGGGGGCGATTCATAAACAGGACTAATTCAGAGGAGCAGGGGCCAAGGTGCAAGGAAAATGAGCCCACCTCGCCCAGGACAGCTTGGGGAGGACACAGGGCCCCCTCTACAGGGGCCCCTCCCCTGCGATCTGGGACACCCCACGTGTGCCTGATGTTCTGCCCTGGCCATGGACCTTTTCTGACTAAGAGCTGGCAGGACGCACTTAGGAGTAACTTCTCTGTTTCTCAAATGCAAAACCGGAAGGCAGACCGGCCTGCTTGGGGCCATCCTGAAGGGAGGACTCCCAGCAGAGCCTCGGGTACACGGGAAACCACCCTTCTCAGACGCATCCCATGGCTGACAGAGGCTGGGAGCATCCCCGGGTCCTGCCTGGGGACCTGCACGGGCTTCCAGGGAGACTGCTGGGGCGTTTGTCCAAAGCCATCCCGCGGGAGGTCCCTCCCCCGAACCCTTCCTTTCCAGCCCCTCACCTGCAGAAACGTGGGTTTCTCATGGGTCTTTCCAGCATTTCTTTTTAGGAGGATTGTTCAGAGGGAGGGTGCTCATTAGGGGGTGTGCGTGCATTTGCTTCATCTGTGTTTGCCCTATCTTCACGCTGCCTCTTAGGCCCTAAATTCTAGGGGCAGGAACTGTGTCATTTCCAGATAAATTGTCAGTGTGCCCTGAGGCGCGGGCAGGCCGGAGCTGTGGGCCCAGGAGGGAGAGGTGATGCCAGTGCCCCGCGTGCAGGGGCACTGGGGCTGCAGGAGGTACAGTCACCTCTCACGGGGGTGAAGGGCCCCCGGGGCACAGCCTTGCTCCCCCCCCCCCACCGACCCGGGGCTGAGCCAAGCTCTGGGCCCGCACATGACGTAACTAAAGCATCTGGGGGAGAGCTGTCTATTTCTAGGCCACCCAAAGGAAGGGAGAAGAGTCCTAGTCGAACTCGCTCAGTCATGCAAACGCAAATCTCTCTAGCAGCCTTTACATTCTAGCTTCCGGGGAAAAGCAGTGCCTAGGAGTGGTACAGTCTTTCTCATCTGGAGCATATACTCTTGCAGATTTGAAAGGACTAGTTAGACAATTTGCTGTTTTTTACAGTTATTAGTAGGGATATAAGGAGGTACAGGAATATGCGAGAGCATATGAAAGGCTGGCCTCGTGTGGGGCGTCTGTGAAAGCCGCTCGTGGGAGCTACTGCCTTTCATTACATCTAAGATGTCTCCCACTGTAAGACACACCACCATTCTACGTACACTAAGAAAGAAAAGTAACACCTCCAATTAAATAGGACATGAGGCTCTCTTACTGCTTAGAATTTTTATTTTTAATTTGACATAGATTTTTATTACATGTCAGTGTGCGTAACTGAGAGAAAATATAACTAAAGCAGATTCCTAAGGAACTACTAAAACTTCTTCATCTTCAGAGCCCATCTCTCCCGAATCACCTTCAACCAGAGCTGAGGTCTATGCTCCTCCACGAGTTATCATCCTCTGTGCCACCAAGCGCGTTGGTGACGTGATATTTCTTAAAACAATGTGTAAGAGAACGAAAGGCTCTTGTTATTTGCCCTTACGCCAAGTATGCAACCATGTAGCCCCAGCGTATTTTTGACTCTCTCTCGGGGACTGCCGCTAAACAGATCTGACCCGCCATTTCCCCAACCCGACACCACAACTATTAGCTCCTAGGGGTTAAAAGAGTGCATAACACTGTGGTGGAAACAAAAAAAGTAGCACAGAAATTCTTCCCTTGAAGAGATTTTAATCTAATCGGGGAGCAAGATAGCATCCCCTAAACAATACCAATACACGATGATGAGTGAGGAGAGTTGGATGCCTGTATCAGAAGATCAATACCACAGGAGTTCAGAAGGATAATCAGGTTAGTCCCAGAGGAAGGAAGGCACGTGTCAAGCTAAGCGCAGGCGTCAGCAATTTTTCTGTCAAGGACCAGATAGTAAATACTTTAGGCTTTGTGGGTTGTAGGGTCTCTGCCACAATGACTCAATTTTGCCATTGTAGTCTGAAAGTAGCCCAAACAATACATAAACAAATGAGCATTCCTGTGTTCCCATAAAACTTTATTTACCAAAAAAAAATAAAAAATAAAAAAGTGCTCATACTGGGTCCCTCATCCGCTGCCAAGCCTGTAGCCCCGTTCTGCAAGTTCGGACGCTGGCGCTGTTGCTGGGTGCACGTACACAGGCAGCGGGCAACTGTGTCCCAGCTGCTGCCAGCAGAAGCCAAGGCACCCCCATGTGAGGCACCCCAATTTCAGAGATGTTACGACACGGAGCACATCTTTTTTTTTTTTTTTTTTTTTTTTGTGGTACGCGGGCCTCTCACTGTTGTGGCCTCTCCCGTTGCGGAGCACAGGCTCCGGACGCGCAGGCTCAGCGGCCATGGCTGACGGGCCCAGCCGCTCCGCGGCATGTGGGATCTTCCCGGACCGGGGCACGAACCCGTGTTCCCTGCATTGGCAGGCGGACTCTCAACCACTGCGCCACCAAGGAAGCCCGGAACGCATCTTTTAAAAGCAATGAAACATGGTAAATAGTTTCTAAGATGATGTCTTGAGGATAAGCAAGGACTAGCTGAGCAAAGGGAGTGGGGGAGGAGCTGTCCTGAGGGAGCACGCAGAGTTGGGGGGCGCAGGTGCTTTCCAAGAAATTAAAAATACGGCGAGGCTGGTGCCCACAACAGAGGAGAGACAGGTGGGTAGTGAACTGACAGGCAGGGCTTGTCTCTACCTGTGCAAGGCCTCAGAGGTCGCCTTAGGGATGTGGAATTTCACCCTAAGAGCAAGGGGAAGCCCTTAAAAAGTTTCCAGCAGGAAGTGGATACAGGAGGGAGAGAGGGAGACACATGAGAGGAAACGTAAGATCTTTCCATTTAGAATCTGAGGATGGGCTGCGTGAGGCCCGAGTGGAGGTGGAAGGTCAAGCAGAGGGCCTGGCAGTGACCCCATGGGAGAGCAGGGGGGCTTTGTGATTGGAGTTTGTGGCTCTATTCACGACTGACTGCATGGGAGGTGGTGAGATGGATGGAGGAGTCCAGGTCGCCTCCCAGGGAACCTCCTGGAAGCAGGGCGACTCACTGAGTCAGCAAACATGGCAGGGGGGCCAGTTTGGGGATGGGAATAACACTGGTTAATACTGGCCACGTGGCATCTGAGGTAGCCCTGAGACCTCCAGGTGGAGACCTCGTGTAGGCAAGAGAACAGACGGGTCTAGAGCTCAGAGACTGGGTGTCTAGGCTGGAGAAGTGCACTGGATCCCCTGGTCAGGGAACTAAGGTCCCACAAGCCACACGGTGCAACCAAAAAAAAAAAAAAAAAATTTAAAAAGTCCAAACCAATATAACCACATGGTAATAAATCATTCAAAATGAGACAGTGGGGCTTCCCTGGTGGCGCAGTGGTTGAGAGTCCGCCTGCCGATGCAGGGGATGCAGGTTCGTGCCCCGGTCTGGGAAGATCCCACATGCCGCGGAGCGGCTGGGCCCGTGAGCCATGGCCGCTGAGCCTGCGCGTCCGGAGCCTGTGCTCCGCAATGGGAGAGGCCACAACAGTGAGAGGCCCGCGTACCGCAAAAAAAAAAAAAAAATGAGACAGTGGACTTCAGAGCCTGATGTACCATTCAAGTAAAATTATAGGATTTAGTTCAGAAGACTGTGTAACATTTATGGGGGAAACGTGCGCCTTGTTTTCTCCTCTGAGTCTGTTTTCAATTCTTGAACTGAACTCTCCAACGTTCTGTATCAACTCTCTGGGACGTGTGTCCCTCGTGTCCTTTTCTGATGAAATGTCATGAGTTGCCCTTTGACGTTCAGCATTTGTCAGCCTTGGCACCAAAAGGCTTTTCCTTTGTTCACCGTAACACAGCTCTCTTCTTCCTAAAGTCAGATTTCAGATTCTCTTCCTGTGAGCCCAGAAAATGTATCTCCCTCACCCCTTCCACCCTGATTTTGAGTTTGTGGGCTTGAAAGTGATGTTGTGGGAACCAAGCAAAGGAGCCGGAAATCAGAACAGATGGCTTGATTCAGCTCTCCCCTCCTCTACTCCTGAAACGTCTTCTTCATCCCTCTCAGCCTCGCTAAACCCTCCTAATGCTTCAAGGTCTGCATTGCTCGTTCCCTTAGAAGGCTTACAGGAGTTCCCACGTGGACCCTCCTAGGTTAAAACTTCTAAGAGCGAAGAGAACACATTTGGTCTTGTTCATCATTTCCCCAGCATCTAGCACTGTACTTGGCGATTGTCAGACACGAAGGAATATATGCTGAGTCAACTGATGGCTTTAAATGAATGGATAGATTCGGGGTGCTTCGCCCATCTCAAGCACCTGTGAAACAACAGAAAGGGCGGAAAGGAAGAGAGAGTCATTCCTCCCAAAACACACACCATCTATATCACATAATTCAGCAATTAAGTACATTGAGTGTTCATTTTACAGTACACGGAATCAGCAGTGTTTGTTTCTGTGTCACTCTGACAGCAATTCTAACTCATCTGACTTACTTAGAGGGGATAATAATCACAAATGACAGTGTCTACAATGGCGTCGCCCAAAACATAAAGTGGATCTTTGTTTTCTGGAATTAATGAGCATTGCGGTATGATAAACTTTGCATTTTCCTTCTCTTGTCTTGTTGTTTTAATAGTACTGTATTATCTGTTGGTCTGCACGACATTTGGTCTACATGGCGTCACCTGGTGAAGAACATACATGCTGGGTGTGATAGGTAGACTAACGCCCCTCTTCCCCAAAGATGTCCAGAACCTGTTATGTTACATGGGGAATTAAGGCTGCAGATGGGATTAAGCTTGCTATTCAAGTGACTTTAAAATATAGGAGATTATCCCGGATTATCCAGGTGGCCCAGTTTAATCACAAAGGTCCTTTAAATGTGGAAGAAGGAAGCAGAAGACTCAGTGTCCTGGTGATGCAGTGTGAGAAAAACTCAACTGGCCAGTGCTGTCTCTGAAGATGGACAGACCATGAGCAGAGGAGTGCAAAGCGGCCTCTAAAATCAGAAACGGCAAGAAAGTAGATCCTCTCCCAGAGCCTCCAGGGGGAACGCAGCCCTGCCAACACCTTGATTTCAGCCCAACAAGACGCTTTTTGGAATTTTGATCCCCAGAACTGCAAGGTAATAAATTTGTGTTGTAAGCCACCACGTGTCTGGTCATTTGTTACAGCAGCCATAGGAAACTACTACACTGGGTTCTCAATAAAATAGACCAGAAGGGGGTACAGATGTGCTTTACAATTTATCAAAAAAGATACAATGAAAGCATTTATTTTTCTCATTTTGTCCATTTGTGTGTATTTTTTCTCTCCAACCATTCCTCATTGGCAGAGATTGGGATCTATGCTTTTTCAGGATTCAACACAGAGTGACATCACACCATAGAAGGTGGCCAGGAAACAATGGTGGGTTAGAAATACGCAGTGGAGAGCAAATGTGTTCAATGACTCCGTGAAACCGAATTAAATTGGTGTTCTTCCAGGAACTTTTTGGTAGTAAAGGGAAAGCTCACAACCCGAAATAGAGTGACAACAGAAGCGATGCTCTCCTGTTGCCTAGAAGCTTGGGGTCAGGAGATGTCGCAGGAAGGTCCAGGGCTCCACGGCGGGGAGTACACGGCTGGCGTGGCCCTTGACAGGGCGTCCCATTAGTTTCTAGCTCTTCTTCCACCTGGTCTTTAGCAGAGCCGGCGACGGGTAACTGTGTCTAACAGATGTGCATTTCTGCTCATCTCTTCTTCCGTTTGCAGACGTGTCCAGGAACAGAGAGCATCAGAAGGTGGGCAGGGGAGGGAGAGCCAAGGGCGGTAATGAGCCTGGGCTATTTTAAAACTTTGGGAATTGGTGCCGGATGGTCAAGAACAGGCACGAGGGCTTCCCTGGTGGCGCAGTGGTTGAGAGTCCGCCTGCCGATGCAGGGGACACGGGTTCGTGCCCCGGTCCGGGAGGATCCCACATGCCGCGGAGCGGCTGGGCCCGTGAGCCATGGCCGCTGAGCCTGCGCGTCTGGAGCCTGTGCTCCGCAACGGGAGAGGCCACAGCAGTGAGAGGCCCGCGTACCGCAAAAAAAAAAAAAAAAAAAAAAAAGAATAGGCACGTATTTTATATAAAATCCACACCTAAACGAGACTATTTTCCAGAGGGAGAAAGAAGTATTAGCAAACTCGGGGTTTCATGAAAACTTGAATAAAGTTTCACTTGTCTTTTCAAAGCATTAGTTCATGAGCCCAGACCCTTTTTCTGAAATGAAAGCTAATGCAACTCAAACACACTCGTGGGCATTTATTTGCTCATAACTTTACTGTTAGGTACCGTAACCTTAGATTGTTGGAAGGATTACCTGAATTAGTGTTTGCAAAGTGTTCAAACAGTGCCAGGCACATGGAAGCACTGTGTGGGCGTTACTGACCATTATTGTTGAATCAAAGTAAACCACCTCCTTAGAACTCTGAGACAAAAATAGAGCACAGCTCTTTCTGTCTCTTTCCATCTATGCAATGACACACCAGAGCTTAAGGAATGATTTGGTGGGTCCAAGCTGACTCTATGCAACATGCAAGCCCAAAAGGAATCACAGGAGCTACGTAAGTTAAGTCCCTCGTAGAGGTGGGGCAGCGGCAGGGTTAGAGCCTCACTGAGCAGCCCAGCTGAGCCACTAGCAATGCCACATCAGGAAGCCACGTGGCTGGAGCGGGAGGGGACTCTCTAAGCATCTGTCTGTGCATCCTGCACGGCCTACAAGGAGGCCTGTTGAGTGAATGAGCTGGGCAGGTCACACACACACACACAGCCTCCATGTCCCATTCTGTAAAAATAAAAAAACTTTTAAAATGAACCTCAATTGTTTCTAGAGACTATCCCAGTGCCCTCTTACTAATTTCCTTCGTAAAAAAGATCAATAATCTTTTAGAGGAAAGATTATTGAAAAATAACAGGGAAATCTGTTTTTATAAAGCATAAGCAAATGAAAACAAGGTCACCAGCACCTGTTCCTCTCCCAGTTGCCTCTTCCTTCAGCTTTCAGACTTTAGGGGACAGCACCTGACAGTGAGTGATGTATTAAAGAAAATAATTACAAGTATCTTAGGTCACGTTCTCTGGGAATGTTCCCTCCCCTGAGGAAGAGATCGGCAGGCAGGAAGTATTTTGTGGAGTGATCTCAGGACGCAGAGGAGTAAAGAAAGCAGGATTTGGGAGAGGAAGGAGTTGAACTGCTGGGCAGTCACGTTAAAGGCCCCAGTCAAACCACCGAGAGCCCAGGCACGGTCCTTTCGAGCTGTCGGAGCTGGAAGCATGCGGGCTGTGCTTTCACATCTCCCATTGCCCAATCTCGACCAGTCATTGGACCTGGTTGCCCCGGAGGAGGAGGGACATGGCCTTGGGGGAGGTAGCTGTCCTTGATTGAGGACATTTCCCGGAGAAGAACACAGCCACCTCCCCCGCAGGGGCTGTGGAAATGAGACCCTCAGGCCTTGTGTTGGTCATCTGTTGCCGTATAACAAATCACCACTCACTTAGCATCTTAACACAGCACACGTTCATTAACTCACTGTTTCTATGGGTCAGGGCTCTGGACACAGATTCACTGGATGCTCTGGTGAGGGTCCCACAGGCTGCAATCAAAGTATTGATTGGGCTGCATTTCCACCTGGAGCTCCACTGGGGAAGAACCCACTTCCAACATCATTCAAGTTGGTGGCAGAACTCACTTCCCTGTGGTTGTATGACGGAGGCCTGATTTTTGCTGGCTTTTGCTGGAGGTCACCCTCAGTCCTAGAGGTCGCCTGCAGATCCAAGAAGTGGCCCATGTTCCCTGCCACGTGGGCCCCTCCCACACAGCCAGTTTCTTCGTGAAGCCCACAGGAGTCTGTCAGCTCAGAGAGGCCGGTGCCTCTTTCAAGGGCATTAACCTGATTAACTCAGGCTGACCCTTTGCATTTGGGGACTTTAGCTATCTCTCAAAATCCCTTGACTTTTGCTATACCAGGGGCTAGAAGCAAGTCCCAAGGCCCACCCACACTCCAGGGGTGGGGATTATGTAGGTAGGGCATGAACATCATGGGGCAGGAGTCATGGGGAGCACCTTGGGGTCTGCCTGCCATAGTCCTCAAGGGGGAACCTTGGTGGTTCACTATCTATTCATTATAATAACTCAGACTATAAAATTCGGTCAATAAGATTCTCCCAGTGCCAAGTGGTTTTAGGTTTTAGACCCATTTTGTAGGCAGTTTTCACTCTTTGGGGTTCTCACAGCCCACAGAGGCAGTACCAAGGTCTCCATGGTAGCAGGGGACATTACCCAAATCTGTATTTATTACCGGAAAAGTTGCAACTGGGTGAGCATTGGCATAGCCAATTGTGGAATTGTGGTATAGCCACATTGTGGAATTCCATGAGCACCTGTGGGGTGACATTTGTCAAGACTGAGAGCTGCGTTTATGCTGCAAGGGAGTGGTTAGTCTCTCCAACCCGAATCTTCCGCCGAACGTCTAACCACTCATCAGTGGCCGGACTGTCAGACGAAATCGTGGCTAAGTTTGCTTGTAAGAGTCAACAGGAAAGTGTTCCCTTTGTCAAGTGAAAATGGCAAGGGAATTCAGAAAAAAAATCTTTCCTGAACTGTATAAATTCAGTGTCATAAAAACAATCTGTGTGTAGGTTACACTTACAAGTTTTTATGTTTTAATAGAAGCAGAGTAGAGGGAGACATAAAAATTGATCTGAAGATGCAGGACAGACCCTTGCAGGAACCCCAAACTACCAATAACAGCCCTGGAATTTTGGTGTGCCGCCAATCCCAGCCATTGACAAACCCAAATGGAGAAAACTGTTCCAGGCAGGAAGGGAACTCTCTGTTTAATTCTCTGTGGATCTCATTGCTATCTCATTGTCAGTTAATGCTTCCAGGTAAGTACAACACCTACTCACCCTCATTTTACGGAAGAGGAAACCAGCTTTGCCTTCTTGTGGTTCAGAGTCTACTGAGAGCCACAATAAACCCATAGATCCAGGAAGCACAGTAAACTCCAATCAGGAAAACAGAAAGAAAACTACACCAAATCACATCAGAATCAAAATTCTGAAAAACTGTGAAAAAGAGACAGTTTTAAAGGCAGCCGAAGAAAAAAGACATATTTTATGGAGAGAGTAAGAAAGCTAAGAATTAAAACAGATGTTTTGTCAGAGACAGTGCAAATCAGAAGACAGGGGGATGGCATTTTTCAAGTTCTGAAAGAAAATCTGTCAAACTAGAATTCTATATCTCGTGAACATATTTTTCAAAAATAAAGAGTAAAGATTTTTCAGACAAACAAAAAAGTGAGAGACTGGCACCAGCAGACCTACGCTACAAGAAAAGTGCAAAGGAAGTTTCACTGTTTCATTACAAGAAAAGGAAGTCTTTCAGGGTGAAGAGAAATGATGCCAGATGAAAACTTGGATCCGCACAAAGGAAAAGAGAGCCCCCGAAATGGAAAATGTGGGGAAATATAAAAGACACTTTTTCTTGTTTTTAGGTTTCTTTAAACTCTCTCTGTTCCAATAAGTGGTGTGAATTCTGTCTCCTGGCTGAACTCTGGCTGGATCAGCCGCCTTATTTCTCTTCCCAAGTCTGTCCCATCACCAGAACTACACCATGACACTCCCCTCTCATGGCTTCCCATTGTTCTTAAAAAACTACAGCGACATCCCTGGCGGTCCAGCGGTTAAGACTCCACGTTTGCACTACAGGGGCCGTGGGTTCGATCCCTGGTCGGGGAACTAAGATCCAGCATGACTCATGGTGCGGCAAAAAAACCCTGCAAGGCAAAAGAAACTACCTTCTGTTGAATGCCTATCCTGACCCACACGCTGCTCTTCTCACAGCATTTTCCTTAAACTCGAATTTCCTTACTGTCTCTGATCCGACCCCTGCCAGGCTCTCTAGCATCAGCTCCCACCCCTGCCTACTCACCATCCTCTAAATCCCCACAGCCTTTTGGGTTCCGCAGAAACACCAAGTCCATTTCCACCTTTCATACTTGCTCGTCCCGCACTGCATGCTCTTCCCCCAGATATATGCATGGCTCTCTCCTTCTTATTAGCACTGTTTGAACACCACTGCTTCAGAGAGATTGTTCAACCTTCCCATCAAAGTCAGGAACCCCCGTATTCCTTTCCCATGACCATCAGCACAGGTCAGTTGCCATTCTGTCACCCTGTTCAGTTTCCTGGGAAGAGGTAACAGAGGTGGGAGCTGGTTGCAGCAACAGAGTCGTTTGTGTCTTTGTTTTTCAGAAGCCACAGGGCCATTTAGCAGAGCAATGGTGCCCGAGGATGGAGACCTCTGCTTGGGAGGCCAAGGAAGCCTCCACAGAGAGGAAGTAAGGCCGGCAATTCTCACAGGGTAACAGCAAGGGTGGAGATCATCGACACCTCTTCTCCGAGAAATTATTTTTTTATTGAAGTAGAGTTTATTTACAACGTTGTGCTAATTTCTGCTGTACAGCAAAGTGACTCCGTTATACATATATATATGTATATTCTTTTTTATATTCTTTTCCACTATGGTTCATCCCAGGACATTGAATATAGTTCCCTGTGCTGTACTGTAGGACCTTGTTGTTTATCCATCCTGTATATAACAGTTTGCGTCTACGAACCCCAAACTCGTCCTCCAGCCCTCCCCCACCTGCCTCTACCTTGGCAACCACGAGTCTGTTCTCTATATCTGTGAGTTGGTTTCTGAGAAATTATAACGAGGCTGAAACAGAAGGGGCCAGAGACTGTGAAAACATCCTGGGGTAGATGCTGCATGTGACAGTCCTACACACAACGCGATTTATTAAGTGGCCTTTATAAGAGTCCAGCATGGTGGTGAGAGCATTTAATTGTACTTAGGACTCGTCTGTCTTTTAACATGGAGACTTATGAGAGGGATTCACTTTTTTATAAAGAAGCGTGTTTTTTTTTTGTTTTTTTTTTTAAAAAGCAAAGGTAAATAAATACTATAGTAATTTCCTGGCTTTCTGAGTTTTTTAATTACTAAAAAAGCCTAACCCCAAACCACACTGAACACAGGTATCAGTTCATCACATGGCCATTGCTCTCTGTCCCCTAACCAGTGTGTGATCTAATTTCACAGAACCCACACACGCAGCAACACTCTAAACAGCTCGTTGGACTCAGAGTTTCTTTTATTTCTGAGGATCAGCTGGTTAATCAACACTCAGAGATGTTGTATCTTGAGGTTCTATTTCTGGAGTGTTGCCAGGTCGGTTTCTGGAGTGTTGCCATCATTAGGAATTGGTGAGTTTTGCAAGGGAGAATTTTATTATACTCGAACACCATTCTGTTCTAAAGCTGGTGGAATTTGAAAAAAAAAATTATGGTTGCTGGCTTCCTAAACTTAATATATTTAAGGCAAAGATGCAAATTGTTGCATGACACAAAACCAGTGAGCCCTCATCCTTAATCAGGTACCCATTACACTTAGTCTGGTGGATTCTCTATTCAACTTGGAGTCAAAGAATAATATTATTAAAAGCACGTGTACAAAGCAAGTGTGGTTGGAGAGTTTATAATTTATGATCTCTGAGAAAGAAGCATCGTTTATAAAGTGTAACATTGTTAGACTCTCAGAGAACAGCAGAAACATCACGTTACAGGCAAATACAAGGACCGCCAGCCAGACAAATTCTCCAGGAGCAGTTTATTCCACGCAGTGGCACAAACGTGAGCATCCCTGATCCTTTCCAAAGATGTAAAAAGTCACCGAGATGAATAATTATAATGTAGAGAGACTTCCAAGGATGGTCATCAAGGTGCCAACAACCAATGGACCTAGCTGGTTTCTTCCTTCTTTCCTTCCCTCCTTCTTTCCTCCCCTCCTTCTTTCCTTCCTTCCTTCCTTCCTTCCTTCCTTCCTTCCTCCCTCCCTCCCTCCCTCTCTTCCTCTCTCTCTCTCTCTCTCTCATTTTTTAAAATGTGAAACATTCCCCTCTTTAAAAGCACAAATATTATAGAGATGCCAGAAATAAACCCACGCATATATGGTCAATTAATTTACAACATAGGAGCCGAGAATACACAGTGAGGAAAGGAGAGTCTCTTCAATGAGTGGTGTTGGGAAAACTGGACAGCCACGTGCAAACGAATGAGACTGAACCACTATATTATACCATATACAAAAATTAACTCAAAGTGGTTAAAAGACTTGAATGTAAGACTTGAAACCATAAAATCATAGAAGAAAATAGAGGCAGTAAGAAGCTCGTTGATATCCATCTTGGCAACGACCTTCTGGATCTGGCAACAAAAGCAAAAATAAACATGTGGGACTACATCAAGTTAAAGCCTTCTGCACAGCAAAAAGAAACCATCAACAAAATAAAGAGGCAACCTACTTAATGGGAAAAGTATTTGCAAATCATGTAACGGATAAGAGGTTAATATCCAAAATATATAAAGAATTCATACAACTCAATAGCAAAAAAGCAAATAATCTAATGTTTTAAATGGACAGAGGATCTGAAAAGACATTTTTCCACCAGCAACATACAGGGGACCAACAGGTACATGAAAGATGCTGAATATCGCTAACTAGGAAACACAAATCGAAACCAAAATGAGATATCACCTCACCCCGGTTAGGATGGCTGTTATCAAAAAGACAAGAAATAAGTGTTGGTGAAGAGGTGGAGAAAAAGGAAACCTTGTACACTTTTGGTGGGAACATAAACCGGTGCAGCCACTATGGGAAACAATCTATGTCCATGCTTTTCTAAAAGCATGCTTTTCTTTTTTAACTATGTTTTTTTAATTTACAGAAACTTGAGAATCAGAGAGGTTAAGAGATGGCTCCAAGGCCACGGGTGTCAGTAAACAAGCTGGGATTGGGGGTCAGATAATCTGACCCGGGGGCAGTGGACAAGAGGATGGGCCGCCCAGATCTCCTTCAGGAACAATGTACTCCCCAGCTGCTGGAAGTGCTACCCCAAGAGAGCCCTCCAGTGTCAAAGGTCACACATCCTTTCTGGGTGGCTGTCACCTGGATGGAGGGTACAAAGGACTCCAGCCCTGTGGGCGCTATACCACCACTCGACTCCTTCCTCTGCCCGATTCTGCTTCTTTCCTCGCCCTTCCATGAGTGGGGGTCACCAGACCCCTCCTTCAAAAACATGCTGACAACAGTCTCCAGCTCAGAGCTGGCTTCCCAGAGAATCCAACCTGTGACGATTGGTATCAGGAGTGGGTCAAGAAAGCAGACATTAAGATGTGACGGTGGAGCTGGATCAGCCGCCACCAGACTGACAATAAAAACCCCGTTGCTGGTTGCAGGTAGAGTCCAGACACCCCAGCACAGATTGTTATAGCTTTCACCAGTGGTGAAACGGGATGGCCGGTCGGTGGCCGGGGGGGGATGCATTAGCTGGTGTGATGCATCAGACGTATGAGAAATACAAGGGCGCCATTGCTATAAGGACAGCAGACCTGGGGGGTTACCGCTGGAGTTAACTTCTGGAAGAAAATAACCAAAACCTGATAGTGGTTAATCATCAATTAAAAGCTAGGTTTGGGCTTCCCTGGTGGCGCAGTGGTTGAGAGTCCGCCTGCCGATGCAGGGGACACGGGTTCGCGCCCCGGTCCGGGAAGATCCCACATGCCGCGGAGCGACTGGGCCCGTGAGCCGTGGCCGCTGAGCCTGCGCGTCCGGAGCCTGTGCTCCGCAGCGGGAGAGGCCACAGCAGTGAGAGGCCCGCGTACCGCAAAATAAAAATAAATAAAATAAAAAGCTAGGTTTGAAAGCAGGAGGGAAGCATAGCCCTCATCTCCTGTAACAGGAGGGCAGGAAAGGCTGAAGGCAAGGACTCCATCTCCAGGGCAGCAGACTTTCAGGGAAAGTTACACTAGGAAACACGGCAGGCCCGCTGTGCTGGGAAAGCATGGGACCCTGGCACATGGGATGAGGGCATCTGTGTTGATGCTGCTGAGAATCGGGAAAGCCCAGATTCTGCTGTCCCCCCGCCCCCAAGCCTGCAGGAACAGCCTCTCCTCCCCACTGCTTGCTTGAAGATGGCGCAGAGACCTCGCCCCGTAAGACACGTGCTCCTTTCGGGACCCCATCCACAGCGCCTCTGGCCACAAGTACAACAAAGGTTAAGTCACAACGTAACCCAGCCAAGACAAGGAGGAAAAGGGCTATAGCCCAGGGCAGCTGCAGGGCCCGGCCAGCTGGAACAGCAGGACGGCCACGTGTGGGAGGGGTGGCCTTGGGGTGCTGGAAGCAAGGGTACGGAACGTGAGGCTTGATAAAGGAAGTGTTCTCGGTTTGGGAGCACTCTGCTGGGATTCAGGGTGGAACACCCAGGTGAGGCCCTAGGAGATGGTGTGGACATGCTACCAGGATGGCCTCTAGAGATGGAAAAGGTGACGGCTGCGCCAGGTGAGACAGAAACGCCGGCACATCAGCGGCAGGTGGTGAAGAGGGATGGGCCTGGTCAAGCGGATGTACTGTGTAAGGGCAGAGGGCACGCTCCACAGGGGACCCCGGGCTGCCCTGCCCCCTCCAAAAGGGCTCCAGCTGCACTCGGAGGTCTGGGTGCCTCTACAGAGACGCTGCTACACAGCCGGGCTCGCCGACAGGAAAGGGGACAAGAGGACACCAAAGCAGCAGAGGCCACCTGCAGAATCAGGTGGAGGCAGTTATCCCAGTGAGTGTCCGGGTCAGAGGGGCAGACAGAGGGCCTGACCCACAGGGAGTTAAGGAAATAGTAGACAGAGCCCTAGAGGCAAAATAGATGGGCGGCCAGTAAGGAGAGCGTTCCGTCTGTGCAAGCAAAGGAATCAGGGAGGGATGGGCTGGAGGCGGGGGGGTGAGGCCCCAGTTTTGCTCAGTTTCCAGACCGGATCCAGATTCGGGGTCCAGAGCCCAGGGACTGAAGGAGAGTCTGGGTCCCCAGGAGGAGGGAAGGAAGGAAGGAAGGAAGGAGGGAGGGAGGGAAGGAGGGAGGGAGGGGGGCCTGCAGCACATGGCAAGTATAAGGGTAATGATATCCCAAGTCTTCTCCCGAAAGACCCATGTGGTCATTTACGTGGATAACCGCACACTGAAGAAAGTCCAATACTCCAACATTTTGGGGACCGTTGGACATTGTACAGTCACAGAGCAATGTCATGTCTGTCTGCCTTAGTCAGGAACATAATACATGGCCCAGCTCACAGTGGGCCCCTGGGTCCACAGACAACCCCCTCCCCCCGCCTCCAGTGCCCATTCCCCTGGTACCTGAATGTCTAGCTGGGGTGGACATACTTGGAGGTTGTCACAGCGTCCACACTGGGTCCTTAGCCTGTGGGCTAAGAGCTATTGTAGTGGAAGAAGCCAAGCCGTGCCTCTGACATCACTGCCCCTCCCCCAGCCAAGCGTGTAGGGAGGCGGGGTGCCTTGCTAGAAAGGGCTTTGGGGCCAAGAATCCATTTCCTCAACTCCTCCAGCAACCGGTGCCCCCAAAAGGCTAATAGAGTTGTTTACGTTTTACACTGAAAAATGTAAACACCATTCTCAGCTCGCAGGCTGTACAAAACCAGACAGCAGGCAGGAGACGCCGTGGTTGGTCTCTGTCAAGTTCACGGTTTTCAGGGCGGGCTGAACGGACTGTGAGATCTCCCGGGAGACACAGTGAAGTGCCATTTTTCCTTTGGGTCAGATAGTCCCTAGGACACTGGACTGTTGAATCTTGGACACATCCGAAGTGTATTTACTTGTTTTCAAAACTCAGAAATTAGTCCTAAGCAGAACAAACTTAGATCAAAAGTATGTAACCTGGGAATCTAGTTCCTCCATTAAATTACATGCAAAGTTCTGTGTGCGTGTGTTTTTCTGTGAGGAGGTCCGTGCATAGCTTTCTTCACATGTTCAAAGGCTCTGTAAGCCAGGTGGTGCCATGTGTGCCTCAGGCTGGGCCCCTGCCCCGGGGGTCAGAGGGTGGATGCCGCCTGGCTTCCCCGGTGAGGACCCACCGTCCACAAAAGGCTTCTGGGCTGCCACCAGCTCCAGAGGGCTTCGGGCATCCGAGGGATGCAGGGGAAAGCTGCCCCAATCGATAGAGTGAACGGTTCAATAACTCATTTTGCTGCCGAGGCAGTAAAATAAATAAATAAGAACCTGGCTGGAAGTTGAAACCGTCCGTGTTCAGAGCTTCTCAGAGGCCGAGTTGATGGGCTTTAATAGCCTTGGTCGGCACAGGACACAGGCAGACTGTCCCAGCAGTGTGCCCTCTGTTTCCTCGGTAACCGGACTTGAAATAAGATGATGGCTGGAATTGGGTACCAAATCAATTTGCTCGAGGTAGAACTGTGGGGAAGACAAGCTTCCCATAAAACCACAGACTGCACTGTCCAGTTTACTATCGTTTTAGCTTGTGTGTATCTTCCTCTCATTTACCTCCCTTCCGGCTTACCCAGCCCCTTCCTCACAACTCCAGACCCAGCCCACAGCCCCGCAAAAAAAAGAAAACCCAAGTTCCAGTCACGCTATCATCAGTAGGACGCTTCTTTCCGGGCTGTTCAGGGGAGGATCAGGTGAAAAGAGCTAAAAGCAGATGCACTTGGGCGCAGCTCTTTTGTGCTCTGAGCCTCGGCAGTGGTGCCCTGCCCGAAGCAATGATGTAGGAATTGCTCCCTCGTGAGGCCGGGCGTGAAGACGTTGTTCCAGGCCTTACCTCAGAGGGAAGAAAATTCCCACGTATTCCAGCAGGTGAGTCAGCAATTCTTAGACTTTGCCTGGCTTCAGTCTCAGGGAATTATACCACTTACCACTTTGGCTAGATCAAGAGTGGGGTAAACATCAGGAAGACCCTTCCCAGCATACTGTACAGCTCTTCTGCTAACGCTTATCACACGACAGAGTAATTGCCTAATGATTTCTATGGGCCTTCTCTCCAGCCGTGGACTTAGTAAATGACAGCAGCTTACGACATGTATGATAAATGAATGGATTTTAATGGAGATTGTGGTGAGCAATCCCTCAGCCCGTGCAGAGTCCTTGGGCTTTCTATTCTCTTGTCATAGCCTCCTTCCCACTTTGAGCCCTTACTTCCCAGACTTACAAAGGAGGGGAGCCCCCCTCCTGAGCCCAGAGGGCCCCAAGGAGAAAGCGTTCTCCCCAAGTCTGACACATAATGGCATTCGATAACTGCTTGCCAATTAAAGCTGCACTGATCGTCGTGCAAGATAATCTGATGCTATTTTACAACCGGTTTTGAGCTTCCATCTTTTATATGGTCAAGTTCATAATTCAAGAAGCTTTCATTGAGTGTATCAGTCAGGATCGGCAGGCATCAGCGAACTTTCTCTCTAAAGGGCCAAATAGTGAATATTTTCTGCTTTCCAGGCCATGCAGCCCCTGTCAGAACTATTCCCCACTGTCATGGCAGCGTGAAAGCAACTTTATGTATATATAATGGGTGTATATGAATGGGCGAAGCCTGTGTTCCAATAAAACTTTATTTACAAACACAGGTGGAGGGCCAGATTCAGCCCATGGGCAGTAGTTTGCCAACCCATGAGCTAGGCTGGGTTCTAATAACAAACACACCAAAATCTCAGAGGCCAAGCACACTGAAAGGTTATTTCTTCTCATGCTACATGTCCAGTATGGGCTGGTGGGAGAGGGGGGGCTTTGCTCCAAGGTCACTTTACCCCATCTCACAACACCGCCATCTCCATGGGGGGCTTCAGTGTCCCCCACAGCAGGAGAGGGAGGGCCTTTGTTCAGGAGGGATACACATCACCTTTAGTCTCACGTCCTGGTCTGAAACTCATCACCCGGCCACGACTGAATTCAAGGGTGTGGAAGATTGTAATCCGAAAATAGAAGAGAACTGAATATTGGTGAATCAGAGTACTATCCATCATATACAGCATTAGCGATGTGCAAAGTCCTATTCGGGAGAAGACAGCGGCTAAAAGGAGGCCTCTGCCTGACAGTGGGTGGCACAGATATGGCTGTGCAAATAGCAGTAAGGCAGCGGTGAGAGGGGAGAGGAGTCTGCTGTCTCTTTAGCCGAAAACACTATAGTCAGATCTGAGATGAAAACACAACATGTGGCCAGGCTTTCGGGACGAGTGTTCTAACTACTGACACATTCAGTGGGCAATGCAAATTCAGACAACATCCCTGCCCCATCAGTGCCTTCAGCCTGTGTCTGGATTGAGGAACGTGGGCCTGCAGGGGAAGCGGGGAGAAGGACGGAAGGGAAGAAAGCAAACACAGCCTTCCAGGAAAACGTTATGATGCAAAATTTAAAAATAATAAAATGGGAGCTTCCCTGGTGGCGCAGTGGTTGAGAGTCCGCCTGCCGATGCAGGGGACGCGGGTTCGTGCCCCGGTCCGGGAAGATCCCACATGCCGCGGAGCGGCTGGGCCCGTGAGCCATGGCCGCTGAGCCTGCGCGTCCAGAGCCTGTGCTCCACACCGGGAGGGCTGAGGCCCGCGTAACGCAAAAAATAAATAAATAAAATAAAATAAAATAAAATGATTACCTGGGAAACTGTAGAAAAACTTCTACAAAACAAAGGACAGACATTTACACTATGTCAGCCACAGACACCAGTGGACTCGCGTTTTGATCCTCACGTGTAACTTTTGGGAGAAATCATAGTCAAATTCATTTCCTAGGTAGGGGAAAAGCTGGAATTGGAAAAGCCTGGAGTGAGGCTACCAGTGAAAGGGAAAGAAAAGAGACAAACGCACACACGGCATGGCCCTCATCCATCCCTGCCTCCAAGCCTGGGGGCACGAGGGCCCCCCAGCCTGGGGCAGAGAACTCCTGAGACAGGAGCGGCTCCAGACTCAAGGCGAACAGCTTACCTGCCTAATGAAACAATCCATTTTGTCAGTTCCCAAGAATACTTACCTTCTCCCCGGCGACTTCCAAGAATTAATTAATACTAAATGCTTGTCGGGCCCTTTGCCAGTGTTAGGGATTTGTTTCACGTTAAAGGCCAGAGTAGGCACAAATAGAAGAGTTTGGCTTTATTTTGTAAATACTCCATCTGAAGATGAGCAAAAATGACCTTGCCACCTGGAAAGCGCAAGAGAGAGAGGCTCTCCCATAAAGAAGGGTCATCTCCACACCACACAGAAGGCAGGTTATACACCTGCCTGCACGTAGCCAGATAACAAGTACTCGATTTTTATTATGATCTTGTATGAACCGGTAGGTACAGCTAAACATAAGAACCTTATTATATCCTCCAAGAAACCTCTTTGGTATCTACAATAAGCTACAAGAGCGTGTGACTGTTTCTTGGGATGACAGTGGAACATCTGAAGTACAAGGCAGTGGAAGGTTGTCTGTCGTCTAGAGCAGATACAGAGGCAGAGGGGGCCTTACCTGGAGCCAGTGAAGCTGCAAGTCCGAGGGAACCGTCTCCGAGGCTGCCCTGGCTTCTGACCCACCTGCAAGTTCAGGCGCTTTCCAAAACGACCCTCACTTCCCATAGTTTACCGGAAGGACTCACAGAACTCACTGAAAACTGTTACACTCACAACTACAGTTTGTTCCAGGGAAAGGGTTAGAACCAGATGACTGAGACACACAGAGGGCAGAGTTAGGGTCCCAGACACGAGGCCTCCACCCTGCCCAGGAGCCCGCCCTCCCAGCATCAGCGTGTGACCGTCTGTGTCGGGTAATCCCCACCAGCGAAGCTCACCTGTTACGGACGCACGACTGATGGCCTGATGGCCCACGCAGCTGAACCCACTTCCAGCTCCCTTCTCTGCAGTTTGGGCCGACGTCAAACTGAGGGTTGTGAATCCCCCCGTTAGCATAAACAATCACGTGGGGTCCAAGGGGCTCCCCGTGAATCACAAAGACGCTCCTATCAGGCAGGGAGGTCGCCTCCCAGGAGCCAGAGACAAGGGTCAGCTCTCCTTGCGGGAGGACAAATTCTTTACCACCCAGCTCCCCAGGAGAATGAGGAGATAACCCCGGTAGCTTTGCCTGGGAAGCCTGCTGGGGGCAGGGGGGTCTGAGCATGTCCAAAATTTCAAGGGGAAAATGATTATGTCCCCAAGGGGCAAGTCAGGGGATTGTCTATTTATGCCCTTTAGTCTAAGTCCGTCCTGGACGGCACAGTTTCCCGGAACAAGATTCCAGGCCCGCAATCTCTTCTTTCCTCTTCTGTTCACTCACGGGCCTCACTTATCCACGGCTCAAGGTATTCTCCAACCTCACGTTCTTTGTGAAGTGTGACCGTTTTAAAAAATGGCTTCCACACATGTGGAACTTCCTGGTATTTCTCACAGTTGACGTGGGTGTGGGAAAATGGGATATAGCTGCTGACGTGAGAGGCCCTTGAGGCAAGCGTCTTGGAAGTTAAATTGGCACTGTGTATCGAAAGCCCTAAAAATGTATCCCTGATTCTGAGAATTTGTTCTAAAGAAGTAAGTGGTGTATGAACAGCATGGTTTATTTCTATGGATGGGGGATCATCGCAGCGTCATCCATAACAGTAAAGAAAAATTAGATACAGCCAGGAGTCCAGCAATAGAGGCTGTCAGACATCCCATGACCCATCCAGAGGCAGCGTGCTATTCCTTCATTCAACAAATGCTCATCGAGTACCTACTCTGGGCCAGGCACTGCCCGGAGGTGAGAGAAACACAGAAAACCTGGCTCGTGGAGCCCACATGTCTATATGGGGGACAAGGGAAGGCAACAAACACAATACACTTTTCATAAAAGTACAGTATGTGGCATGTTGGGGGGTGATATTGGGCTGTGGGGAAAATGGAGCAGGGCAGGCAGTTGGAGAATATGGTGGCGAGGGGCTTGGGGAGGAGCTAGAAAACATAGTAAAGAGGGGAGTCGGGAAAGGTCTCGTTGAGAAGAGGCCGTTCGATGGGGGCTGGGGGAGAGAATGTTCTAGAATGTTCTAGAAAGAAGCAAGTGCAAATCAAGGGCCCTAAGGCTGGAGCACGTCCAAGGAATAGCAAGGAAGCCACTGCACTGAAGTAGAGTGAGCAAGAGGGAAAGGGTGGGGCGGGGCGAAACAGTGAGTCTGACCACAGTGAGACCCTCGCTGTTTCCTCTGTGGAGGGGGCGCTGTGGAGCGCTTGGGACAGACGAACAACGTGAACCCCGGTTCTCAAACAACCATTCTGTGCTGAGTGTTGGGGACAGACCTAAGAAACAAGTTCAGAAAGTGGCGGTCTGTGAGGAAGCTACGGCAATATTCCACACGTGAGGTGGGAGTGCCTCGGACCCGGGTTGAAGCAGCGGCAGAACTCTGGGTCAGCTGCGGAGGTGGAGCCAACAGGATTTGCCACCATATTGGGTCCAGGGTTTAAAAGGACAGACGGCAAGAAGAGTCAATCTTTCCAAACCACGTACGGGAGAAAACGCAATGACGTGAGAAAACATTCAGAATACGTTTCTCAGTGAGAAGGCGTGCTGTAAGTCAATGGGTTCGAAATGATTCCATTCTTGGAAAGGAAAAGACATACGTGTGCACACAGATGTGAGAAGGCTTGAAGGATGTCAGCCGAACTGTGAGCCCTAGTTACCTCTCGAGAGGGTTTAGCAATTGTTTTTACTTTTCCTTTTGCCGATTTTTAATTTCTACTTTCCCCAATATGAATATGCATAGCTTTTTAACTAGGAAACACAAAGCAAGGCATTTAAATGTGATGCCCTTTCCCATCCTCAGTACAGAAACCTCGGCCAGGTCACTTCGTGGCTTTCTCTGTTTTCCTGATGGTAATTAGCGCTACTAAAGACGTTATAGCTCCAAAGAGAGAAGACAGTAACGATGTAGAAGTCTTTGCTGTATTTCCCAGAAGCCATCTCAGGCAGAAGGGGGTCTGTGCGTCATGAACTCAGAGGAAACAGATGCTTGGGAAAGCTTTAGTGGCAAAATATAGTATAGTAACATCTCAGCTTTCAATTCATGACAAATTGTTTAACACAGATGAAGTGCCCAGGATGGTATCAAGAATGACTGGGTACATCTGTTGGCTCTACCTTGCTGTTGAGGGTCTGTCTCTTGTACTGCCAGAAGAAGCAACACAGGGACGTGGGGAGAATGAGGAACTAACATTGTGTAGCTCAGACTTCAGGCGTTACAGGTGAGTGGAGAAAGAAGGAAGGATTTGCTGGGATATTCAGGGGCTGCTGCCTGGAGGTTGCAGAAGCTGACATCGATCCTAAAGAAAGAGAAGGGAAGGATGAAGGCTGGCACAGAGGAGAGGAGAAAGTTCCAGATTAAATAAAGGGTTCGTTCTCTTTACAGCTCTCCAGTAAATGAGGACAGCTTCTCTGGAGAAATTCCCTTAGGAACATTCAGGTCCCCTCCTCATATGAAGCCCTATTACTTCCGCTGCATGGGGGCTGCTCACCCAGGGTCTCCTTGTCTATGGAAATGGTCCTGTCTCCCTAAACCCAAACCTTAACAGAGTCAGGATTATTTAACTAATCCTTTCCTTCTTTTCAATGGACAGTGAAAATGGAAACCTTTAAATGATGTGCTCGAGGATATTTATGTGTTTAAGAAATGAGTTTCTTCGGCATAATTTTAACCAGCCTCTCACAGTTAATGACTAAGTAAATGGCTCCCACTTTTGGTTTTGGTAAATATTTCTCTCTCCATCATCACTTATTCTCTTATGGGAGCCATAGACTGCTCCATAAACTCAGCACAGAGAATTGGTTTAAGTTTCTTTGATGCCATGTTTAGTAGAAACTTCCGATCACATCCATTAGGGGAGAGAATGGATTTCTTTCCTTTTCTAGAAAACCTTCTATGAGTCACTAAATGAGCGTTTTCTCCTCTCTGGACCTGGGCCTGCCCCAGTTCTCAAACTGTGCAGATTTAGAAATCGGCACGAGGATAATTCTCTCCCATCCTGTAAATGTCCGACCTCTGTCACCGCCGTCACTGGAAGAGATCTGCAGGTCCAGGACGCGAGAACCTGGCCCCTTCCCCGAGCCTGCGCGGGCGCAGCCGGCTGTAAACTGAGTGACCCGGCCAGCGTGACGCGAGCTCGCAGGGCGTCGAGCTCAGATGCTGCTTCTCCCTCCGTAGCAACGCATCATCCGCCACCACGGCAGACGTGACCCTCGGAGGACCACGCTGTGCCCACGTGTCCTGGAGGATGTGCTCCTGGAGGGCAGGTGCCGTGACTCGTCACCAAGGTCAAGATTCTGTGGTGGCAAGGTGGCGACATCCCCCCCTCCCACCCCCACGCATTTCTCTAGTCCCCTTCCCTCCTCTGGACTTTTTCCAAAGCACCTGTCACCATCTAACCTACCAAACGTGTGTCACTGTGTCATGCTCAATGACTGTCTCCCCCCTGCAGTGAGAGCTCTGGGGCAGGGGCTTTGCGCTGTTTTATACTACTTCAGTGAGTGGCCCTCAGTAAATACGTAGTGAAGAATAATTAACGCGTCCCCCGGCGTCGAGGAGAGCACCTGGAACACAACAGGTACTCGAGAAATCATTTCTGAATGCACGAGGGGTCTGTGGGTTTACACATGTCATGTCATTTAATCCTACACGACAGGCATTATTATTCCCATTTGACAGACAGGGAAACTGAGATGCGATAGGTTTAGCAGCTTTCCTCGGGCTCCTGTGAGCGGTGAACGGTGGAGAGAGGCTGCGAACTCGGCTCCATCTGGAGCCAAACCTCTTGTAATTCTGCTGAACTGAACAGGAGAGGCTGCGAACTCGGCTCCATCTGGAGCCAAACCTCTTGTAATTCTGCTGAACTGAACAGGATTGTTTACTGTGGAAACAGACCATTGAGAATGCATAGATTTATTGATATAAACATGCACATTTTAATTACAGCTTGTAAACACGAGAAGCTTGGAGACAAAAATCTAATATCTGGCCCAAGTTCTCTTTTGCAGTTACCTGTTTATCCGTGGATTGCTTCTCTGATTGCGTCTGCATCATCAAAATCTATTTTAAAATATTTATCGTGCATCTATTTTGTGTCAGGCACTGTTCTATGTGTAGGACACATCAGTGAACAAAAAAAAAATCCTGTCCTCATGAAGTTTATTGCCTTGCAGGGGAGAGACATAATAAGTTATGAATATGAGAAAAAAAGGACTATATTCTACAGCATGTTAGAAAGCAGTAACTATGGAGAGGAAAAGAAAGCTGAGCAGGGTGAGGGGGCAGGAGTGCCAGGAAGAGTGTACGGAGAAGTGTGGGGACCACGCCTAGATGCGCATGAGTGAGCCAGGCAGGGGGAAGGGCCAGGACAAAGGCCTGAAGGGTGCCTGCACATCCAAGGAGGGAGGAGGTCAGTGTGGCAGCACCGGGGTGGTCCAGGGGACAGCAATGAGAGATGGGACTGGAGGGAACAGGGCTGGATGTTGCAGGGAAGGACTCTGCTTTTATCCGGGGACAGGTGGGAAGCCACCGGAGGGTTTTAGAAGAGCTGTGACACCATAAACTTTTGCCTCAAAAGGATCCTCTGTGGCTGTGTTGAAAGTAGACTCCAGGGGACAGAGGTTGGAACAAGAAGGTCAGGTCGGAGGCTATGCATTAACTCAGACAAGAGCTGATGGTGGCTCGAAATAGACCAGGAGCAATTGAAGTGGGATAAGACATCCAAACTCTATTTTCCAACATACCAATTATTTCTACCTTCAATCGTGCAGCCTCTGCGGCTGCTTCTCTGTCTCTCTCTTTGTTTAACTTTTATTGAGGAGTGCATAAATTCTCAGGGTACAGCTTGATAAATATTCACAAAGCGAACACACCACCCAAATGAGAACCTCGGAACCTCACCTGTGTCTTCTCCTAATCACCACCCCCTTTGCCTCCAGAGGTAACTAGCCTGGAACACCATAGATTAGGGTTGGTTTGTTTTTTTTAGTTTATATGACTATAGAGGAATTATACGACTCTTTTGGTGTCCGGCTTTTCTTTTTTCAGTGACGTTTTAGTGTATAGCAATAGCTGGTTCATTTCATCAGATTTCCAGCCATTTTGTCCACACTTTAGTTCCTCTATGATTTATCACAGTTATTTAGAATCCGGATCTGATACACTCACGTATCTGTTAGCAGCAGGTCTTTTTCTATTGCCTATGTTTGCTCTTTGGGTCAGATGCCAGTCTTGTGCGTGAAACATTGTAACGGTTCTGAATGATGTCTCTTTTTCCTGAAAGGATTTATTTGTGCTTCTCACAAATAGAACGGGAGCAGAGCACCTTAATCTCATCTGTGGTTGAGCAGATCAGGAACACAGTTTCAGCCTCAGAGGCCGGTCCACTTCTCACTCGCCCTTACCACTGGGGTTCCACCTGCCAGCCTGGGGGTACTTCAAGGATCCCTTCTCATTGGCAGACCCTGAACCCAAAGTCCTGTCTTCCCAGTATTGTGAGACTGTTGAAATCTCGTTTTGGCTTCTCAGCCACAGACCTGCCACTTTCTGCTGGTCTTCCGGGCTTTTCTGCTGCGAATAAATTGGCAAATACCTCAAGAGAAAAGCAGCAGAGAACACCAGGCTCATCTCTCTGTGGTTCTGAGGGACTGAGGATCCACCCTGTGGTCCTTTCCTCTGTCCTGCGATGTACAATTACAATGTATAGACTTCGGGGCTGGCAGAAACCCAACCAAGAAGACAGGAAGGAACAAGTGGAAACTCCAGAAAGTGCCCCCACCCCCCGCCAGATAAGAGAGCAAATCCAGACGGAACGGCTGAGAATGGTGCTATTCTCAGGAATCTGACGAGCACGGGGTTGGAGGTCACCATCCTACCCCCATTCAATGCATCTGTTACGGTTTCTGCAAAAATCAGGTGGATTTTCATGAATGATGGTAGATTAGCGAAAACTTATCCAAGTAGTAGTCCCAACCGTAGCTGCTGAATGAGATGTGGTATCTTAACCGGAACAGCCCGACACAGACTTTGGTACTCGGGTTGTGGCTATCCACCTGGAAAATGCGTTCTTTTCAAACCTTCTCAGGAGAGATAACCCAAAGTGGTTCTGTGCTATGTCAAAAGGATAGAAGTGCGTGTTCAGTGCCTTAGCCCAGGGGTGTGCTTTTTCTCCTGCTCTCTGTCATCTCGACAATCCCCGGAATGTCATGATGCTCTACTATATCACTGGCATTCTGCTAACCAGAATGGCAAATAGGAAGTGGCAAGGGCTTTGGATGCTAGAGCAAAACATATGTGTGTCAGAGGGCAGAACATGACGGCCCTTTAGGCTTTCAAAGTCCCGACATATTGGTGAAGGCTCTAAGAGGTCGGTGGTCCGGGGCATGCCCTCTAAGTTAAATGATTACCACCTTATAAAATGGTATATGGCTTGAGGACACTTTGGATTTGGTGGGGCGGGGGCAGCCTGTATTGCACTTGATATTACTTCTCTGACCTATTTCTCGAGTGCCAGTCGTGAATGAGGCCCAAAGTACAAGAAGGCTCTACAGAAATTCTAGGTTTCAGTGCAACCCACCCTGCTCTTGAGGCCATATAATTTATCAAATCCACCAGTGCTAGGGACATCCAGAGTAGAGAAAATGCTGTGAGGGAGCGTTGACAAGCTCTGGTAGGAGATCTGCCGTGCAGAATGCCTAGGTTACTAGAGTAAGGTCATGGCCACTCCATTTCAGGGACTGTTTATTGTGAAAAGACTCACCATTTCAAAACCAGCTCTTGAAGTGATAATAGATAATAGAGATCAAGTTGAAAAGGGAACATCAGGTGATTATATGACCGGAACTGCTCATCATGAGTAGGACGTCGTCAGATCCACCAAGTCGGTCAGGCATCTGATGGCGATGGTATGTTTAGGGTCATGGCTGAGCAAGTGCAGAGGGCACAAGGTGTCCCAGGTCTCCATGTCACCTCCCTCCGTCGTCCTGACACCTCTCAAAGCTTTACATCTATAACTATGGGGGCAGGGGTGGGACTGCTATGATCTATTGGCAAAGGAAGGAAAGCAGCTTGTTCCTGGCTCGTGGAAGGGTTGGTTGCAGTCGTCAGTGCTGGCTGACAGTGGGCTGCTGTCAACACCATGGCTCTATGAGGGGTGACCCTAAAGGACAGTGGTGAGGGGAGACCTTCCCGGCAGGCAGAGCTGTGAGCAAGGTGCTGCTTTTGTCCACTCTGTATGGCCCGAGAACTGTCCTAAGATGAGGATGTACACAGACTACTGGGTTAGTGAATAGCTTGGCTGGTTGGTCAGGGGGATAGAAGGGACAGGTTTTTAAGATCAGAGACAAAGACGTCTGGGAACAAGCACGTAGATGGATCTTGGGAAGTGGCCACAAAATGTGCGGAGCTTTATGTCACTAGAAAAGATTCAGCACAGAGCGGTCAGTCACTGGCCAGTTCGACAGGAGGGACAGCCATCCTCTGTCCTCAGCCACCCCAGCACTTGTACAACAGACCCCTGAATGGCAAGAGAAAAAGAGATGGGGGAATATTAATCATGGCCTCAGAACCAGATGCACAAGTTGGAACTTTAGCTTGGGACGTACACTTTTGAGAGAGCATAGCCTGCCATCACCTTGAAGATTCAGTAACAGAGTGGACTTGACGTAGGGATGAGGGGATCCAGCTGTGCAAAGGGCGGGCTGCAGAAGACGCCCGTGATTCCCCTGCATCTCCTCCCTTTACCCACCTCTGATCTCAGCCACAACTGCAGGGGGTAGTTCCACGCAGACTCACACTCAAGCTGATTCTGCTTTCTGCACCAGGGCTTTCTCAGAAAAGCTTTGAGCCTTTCAGTCCACGCACAACACAGCCCAGCAGTGCAGGGTGTTACCACACCAGGGGCAGTCCTCACCAGCAGGGAGCGGAGAAATACTTCCACCTCTCATCCCTCAGATGGGCAACACCGAGAAGCATCCTCTAGACGTCTCAGAGGTCCCAGCAGAATCAATCCCCACTGCTTACGGCAGCGATCTCAATGATACACATGGTTCTTCCTGTCTCACCCTCCCTGCCCTCACGCCCACCTCCTGCTTCACCTCTCATTTAAAGAAACTGCTCCCAAGCCCTGTCTCAGGCTTTGCTTTCAGGGATTCCCAAACTAAAGCGATAGATGCACCTGCCAAAAAGAAACTATGTATTAATATCTGACAGGAGCCAGAAAAGCAAGATTCCATCCAAAATCAGAGGAGAATAATTCAGAAGAGTAATTTGGGTGTGGGTATGTGAAAGGGGGTGTGGGGAGCTATTTTATAACTTCAGACTTAGCAGGTCCAGTTCATTCCATAAGCCAGTATTAAATATAGGTTTTTAGAGCTGACAATGTAAGCATAGAATATCAAAATTTAGAAAGGCATAGGAGACGTTTATCTTTCTCCTGTGCTTTGAGAACACATACACACACACACACACACACAGACAGACACACACACACACACAGAAAGATATAGGAGACGTTTATCTTTCTCCTGTGCTTTGAGAACACACACACACACACACACACAGACAGACACACACACACACACACACACACACACAGAAAGATATAGGAGACGTTTATCTTTCTCCTGTGCTTTGAGAACACACACACACACACATACACACACACACACACTGGACTATAAGAAAAAAATCACTAGAGCCACACAGGGGAACCTGGCTCTTTGGACCACACGAGTATTATCAAAGCATCACCAGCGGGAGAGAGCCCAGTTACGAGCCAAAGACTAGAGAGGAAAAAGCCTTTGCTGTGAATAAATAGCCTGATGAACCCAAACATACTCAGTGGCTGGAGAATCACAGGACAGAGTAAGTCCTTTTTCATCTACAGAGCGTAGGGGTTTGCGTGTATGAACCACGTCTGCTGCTGGCCACACTTTCAAGAACCACACGTGTGCCTTCTGTGACTTCAAGGTTTCGTGAAACACAGTTTGAAAACCTGGGCCAACCCACCCCTTCTTCTAGAAATGTCTCCACTCCATCCATCTCTGGAAGGGAAGAACCCTCCAACTTTGCTAAAACATCCCAGAGAAGGGGACTGGTGCAGATTCCCAGTGTGGAGACGCTGGACCGTTTTGACCCAAATGGATCTTCCTTTAATGCTTTCTCACTGCAGCCAAATGCTCATCCTTCAGGTCCTGATCTCAGTGGAAACAGTAAGACATTGCCGTCATTTTACAATCTCCTTTCACAGCCCTCAAGGTAGGTAATAGTTTTTATACTGGATTGGGCTGTGATTAATGGGAATTAAAGGAAGCTGAGACTACAAGTATCAAGCAATTCTTATCTGTAGTAAGTTGTTCACGAAATTTCCGTTTGCCTCCCTGAGAAGATACCTAGAACTGAGCAACAATAAGTTTTTCTTATTATTAAGGGTTAAAGTGTGTCCCCCTCCAAAAAACACACACTGGAGTCTGAACCCCTAGTACCTCAGAGTGTGACTTTATGTGGACACAGGGCTGTAGGTAGTCAGGGAAGATGAGGTTATATACTGGAGTAGACTACGTCCGACTCCACGATTACGGGTGTCTTCATGTCCCACGTGAAGCCAGAGACACACACAGGGAGAAGCCATGTAATGATGGGGGCAGAGATGGAAGTTATACAGCTGCAAGCCCAGGAGCACCCGAGAGCGCTGACGGCCACCGGAAGCTGGAGGAAGCAAGGAAAGGTCCCCTCCAGCTTTCAGAAGGAGCACAGCCTGCTGGCACCTTGATTTTGGACTTCTGGCCTCCAGAAGTGTGAGCCAATAAGTTTCTGTCTTTTTTTTTTTTTTTTTCTTTGCAGTACGCGGGCCTCTCACTGCCGTGACCTCTCCTTCTGCGGAGCACAGGCTCCGGACGCGCAGGCTCAGCGGCCATGGCTCACGGGCCCAGCCGCTCCGCGGCATGTGGGATCTTCCCGGACCGGGGCACGAACCTGTGTCCCCTGCATCGGCAGGCGGACTCCCAACCACTGCGCCACCAGGGAGGCGCAAGTTTCTGTCTTTTAAGCCAGCTGGCGTGTGGTACTTTGTTATGGCGGCCCTAGGAAACGAATGCACTTATATTAATGATTTCTCTCTGATCAAGTCTCTAACATGTATCGATCAGGATAAAAGTGCGTCTCCACAATTCACCCCTTTCTTCTCTTCTCGAGAGACTTTGGAAGCTTATGAATTAAGAGGCTATTTTCAGAAATAGTGATGCAAGTTTCAATTTTGGATGTATTTAATTATAATCTATAAATCAGTAGCACTTCTCCCAAAAAGATGTATCCAAAGTCCATCTGGGATTCAGAGAGGTACTGAACTCAAACAGCTCACTACTCCGACAGTCCGTAATAGATACACAATTCTCTCTAAGCATAGCAAGGCATCATTCTAGAATGAAAATCCTCACTAAAGCTGGGTGACAGAATGCCTTTATGCGGGCCTCTACAGGCCCGGCTATGCCAGATTTAATTAAGGAGTTGTATTTGCATCGATAAATTCTTATCCAAGGTAAAATAAAAGTGATTCGATTTGTTCACACTCAATTTCGTTTAGGTGTACAACTAGTGGTTTACGTCTATTGCAAAATAATTCAACCAAGAAATCAATTTTAGCACCTACAAAATCCCAACCAGGCTATAATTACAATCTTCCACATGCTAATTGCACACATTTTCGGATAGGAAACATACATAGGTATCGTGTATCATCTTACTGTTTACCACCCAAAATTATACTTGCATAAAACATGGGAAAATTATCTTCATTATTTATGACCCTCATAAGGCTAGGATGTTCCTTTTATAGCCCTTTCTGGATCCGTCCAGGTTAGTAAATTGCTATCTTCCTTGGCCGTCTATGTATCTTTTATTCTTCTTGAGCTGTTGGAAGTTGAAAAGGGTTGAGGAAGAGATCCCCATAGTAGGAGGCAGCGGGGACCAGAGATCACAGTGGGAACTGGGACCTCAGCTCAGAGCATGGGTTTCTGGGGACCTTCTTCTGCCTGGCTGGTGAATGTCCACATCGAATAAGACGACAGGCCACGAGCTGGGGGATGAGTGACCTAATGGAGGAACTCATGAAAATGAAGCCCATTTCCAAATAGGAGACTAAATACATGCTCCAGGGAGGCTGTAAGGTGACCGCACCTGACGAAGAACCAGGATACATACGACAGCATTCAACAGGTTGTTCTGAATGTCTTAATGGCCTCTAGAGCATTCTGCATCTAAAAAGATCTGCGTGGATCATTTGTGTGGAGCAATTTAAGAGTGCAAAAGGCAGGACACACTTGAATTGGGGTTTTGTTGTTTTGACAATATTCTCTTACTATCTGCCAAACCACACTCCCTGTGACAAGGATGCTCGCGTGAGTACATCAGGTCACCGTTTACAAAGGTCCAACAGGGGCCTCTCTCCCTGGGAGGCTGATTTGCAAGTGATGGCTACTGTCGCGCCTGCTTTAGAGTCGATGAAAAAACCAGGGGAACGAAGAGGAAACTGAGGATGGGAGAAGCTAGGTGGTTCAGCCAAGACCCCACAGCTACTCTGGTACCACATTTTGACACTATGCCTATTTGATGCTTACATCTCACGAGGAATGGCGAATGTCCCGACAAACACACATTCATTATTCTATTTATTATAAAGAGTTATTTTGTGTAGTACTCATGTACCACACAGCGTCTTCTTGCCTGGGACTGTGGAGGGAAACCTCTTAATGTCTTAGCACATAAAGAACTGTTCTTCTGAGCACGGGGAGAGGGGGTCCCTCGTCACACAGCCCAATATCCCTCAGGAGAAACGGATGGATGTTCTCCTGGGCCACCTTTACTCCTAAGGACACCTATGTGTCTCTTCAAGGTGCCCAGGATTTGAAAGGGAAAGGCAAGGGTTAATTCAGAGAATGAAGGTGGGAAAGGTGGAGGAACAGGTGGAGGTGAGGAAGATGGAAGTTGTCAGCGTCCCTGACATTGGCCATGACCAGCTCACTCTTGGAGAATTTCATGTGACTCTGGCACTAAGTTTGGGGGGAGATGGTGACAAATGCAGTGTGTCCAAAGGGAGCATGGTGGGCAGTTAGGAAAGAGTCCTCGCTTGGAGTTGTTGAAGAAACTGGGAGTGGTTAGTCTGGATTGGAGAAGTCTCGAGGAGACATCACACCTCGATCCTGCTAGGCCAAGGACTGGCACAGAGAGAGGCAGATGTTTTTTGGTGGATGCACAGGACATAGTGAGACAATTAGAAAAAGAGTACCAGGAAGGAAAGTTCACCTCAGTTTAAGAAAAATCACCCTAACAATTACAGCAGACAAACAGTGATGATCTATGGAACTTTCCATCTTTGGCTGGAATTATACAAGCAATGACTGGATAGCTGTCCCAAAGAGCACCATTTGGCTGAACCAGATGGCCTTGGGTGTCTTCTAGATCTAAGTGCTGTGCCTCTAGGTAAGGACTTGGCTCCCTGGTTTCATAATTCCTTGGTGTTTGCTACAGACCTCTCCACAGTGCAGTAATCCCTTTCTTAAAAAATTTATTTATTTATATTTGGCTGCCTCGCGTCTTCGTTGCTGCATGCAGGCTTTCTCTAGTTGTGGTGAGCGAGGGCTGCTCTTGGTTGTGGTGCGCGGGCTTCTCATTGCAGTGGCTTCCCTTGTAACAGAGCACGGGCTCTAGGCATGTGTGCTCAGTAGTTGTGGCGCATGGGCTCAGTAGTTGTGGCTCGCGGGCTCTAGAGCACAGGCTCAGTAGTTGTGGCGCACGGACTTAGTTGGTCCGCGGCATGTGGGATCTTCCCGGACCAGGGCTTGAACCCGTGTCCCTTGCATTGGCAGGTGGATTCTTAACCGCTGCACCACCAGGGAAGTCCAGTAATTCCTTTTATCTTTTATGATCTCAGGGCCACTTAGAATATTATTTCTTTGGCTGACTCCTTGGCTCTGAAGAGCAATGCCAAAACCTGAAGGAATCATGAAGTGCTGATGTGAAATCTCTATTAATTTCTGATGACTTTCTTATCTTAGTAGATTTTTATGCGCCCTAGGTACCTCACAGTTTGTAGGCATTCAATGAAGTTTTGATGGGCGAATGAATGAATGCATGCATGCCTGAGTGTGAACATTACTTAGCTAATTATGAAAACAATATTCCAGGCTTCAAGGACAAAAGAAGAGGGGAAGAATCCAGAAGTCTTTTGAACATTTTAAAGCAGATGTAAGTTAAAAATTAATGAGTAACGGTTGTTCATGATTTTTTAAAATACCCTTAGCATTTTATTTTTTGCTCTAAAAATAGAAAATTTCCTTAAAGTGATTTTTTAGTCTATAAAAATATATAGCATACATTATACTAAACGGTGAAATATTAAAAGCACTTCCTTTAAAATTGAATAAGACAGGGAGGCTTGCCATTGACATTTCCAGTAAAAAGTTTACTGAAGGTTCTACATCGTGCAGTCAAAAAAGAAAAGAAATAAAAAGGTGAAGGACTGCAGAGCAAAAAGCAAAGTTGGCAAAAATTCCAGATACGATTGTCTGCCTCAGAAAACCCAAATGAATCTGAGTTTAGTAAAATTTCTGGATATAAAATCAATATGCAAAAGGCTGCACATCTAGGGCTTCCCTGGTGGCGCAGTGGTTGAGAGTCCGCCTGCCGATGCGGGGGACACAGGTTCGTGCCCCGGTCCGGGAAGATCTCACATGCCGCGGAGCGGCTGGGCCCGCGAGCCATGGCCACTGAGCCTGCGCGTCCGGAGCCTGTGCTCCGCAACGGGAGAGGCCGCAACGGTGAGAGGCCCGCGTACCGCAAAAAAAAAAAAAAAAAAAAAGGCCGCACATCTATATACCAGCAAAGAACAGTACAAAATAAAAATTGTCAACTTCTAACAGCATCAAAAATAGAAAGTATGTAGGAATAAATATGGCAAAGATTAAAGGACCTTAAGGTGAACATTTTTTTTTTTTTTTTGGCTGTATGCGGGCCTCTCACCGCTGTGGCCTCTCCGTTTGCGGAGCACAGGCTCCGGACGCGCAGGCCCAGCGACCACGGCTCACGGGCCCAGGCGCTCCGCGGCACGTGGGATCCTCCCAGACCGGGGCACGAACCCATGTCCCCTGCATCGGCAGGCGGACTCCCAACCACTGCACCACCAGGGAAGCCCAAGGTGAACATTTTAAAACTCTCTCAGAAGTTGGTGATGGAATTGTAAATTGTTATAACCATTTCAGAAACATAACATTATCTACTGAGGTCAAACTCGTGCACGCTCTATGACACACCAATTCCATTCTTAAGAACATACCACAGAGAAGCACTTTTTCACGTATGCCGAAATATATACACAGAAATCTTCATAGAAGCGCGGTAATAGCAAAATTTGAAAGCAATGTCCATCAGTAACAAATGTCCATCAACATCAAATACTCATCAACAGTAAACTAAATATATGACAGCATATTTATTCCGTGAAATATTAGCCATGAACCGCAGCTATACACATTAGAATGGATTAATCTCAGAAGTAAGACATGGAATGAGAGACTAAGGGACTAAAGAATACATACAGTGTGCACAAAAAAGGCAAAGCAAACAATTTGTTATTTGCGGATACATATGTATGTGATAAAACTATAATGAAAAGTATAAATTAATTAAACTTCAATATAGCGCATTTTGGGGAGGAGAGAGAAGACCTTTATTGGGAATGAGCTTAAAGGTGCCTTCAAAGGCCCTGTTGGTGTTCTCTCTCTTAGGCTGGGTGTTTATTTTACTATTATTATGTACACTTTCCTATGTCATATTTCTCACCTCTGTAGTTTTTTTTCTTTTTCTGGGAAAATGCTCTTTAACCCAACGTGGTACGTATCGAAATGTATCCATTCATTCTATTGATGGTGCATTAGTGAATAACATCTACTTAGAATGACCAAAACTACAACTGGGTGTCATGGACTGTATGTTTTCAAAATGTAAAGATTAAGAACTGGCTTGAGGAGATTATACAGGAAGCATGTTATCTCCCTATTTAACAATATTGAAGGTCTAGAAAGATCTCGTAGCATTACTGCAGTGATATCACTGGTCTTAAGTAATGGTCAAACTGAGGAATTATTTGCAAAATAATTGGGATCGATAATGTTCAGAATATATCAGGCAGTACTCACTTTACCTGCGGGCCACAGACAAACTACTCAGGATTCTTGGTTGCCAACAAGAACCGACACTGGTCAACACAAGAAAAAACGATCTCTCAGAAGCCTGTGAAGTACAGTTGAGCCTTGAGCAACTCAGGGATTGGAGCACCGACCCTCCAAGCGGTCCAAAACCCACCTGTAATTTATGGTCGGCACTCTGTATACGTGGTTCCTCCACATCTCTGGGTCCGCATCCTCGGATTCCACCAGCCTCAGACCATGTTGTACCATGGTATTTACTACGGAAAAAAATCTGCTCTAAGTGGACCCGTGCACTTCAAACCCACGTTGTTCAAGGGTCAGCTGTACTTGTGGAGACGGGGGAAGCCTAGTCGGCCGGGTTTGAAAAGTAGACGTGACTGATGGAAGTTTGTGAAGGTCATGTCGCAGGAATCAGCCAGTTAGGACACCTCTGCTTCCTCTAGGTCTGCCACCATAGCTATAAACCCTAAATGACCCCTGCATCCTGGTCCCTCTTACGCCCTATTCCAGGCTCCACTGAGAGCATCCAGTGGCCAGGTTCAGGTCACACATCTACCCCTTTGGTGCCAGGGTTCAGGGTGAACAAACGGATGAACTTTGTGACTTCTATATTCCACAGATTTAGGAAAGGAATACAGGTGTCAGGAGCCACAGATGAATGAGTGAGAGAACGAACAGAAGCAGAGGAAAGGAGGAGGGAGAGGGAGAGGAAGCTTAGAAATGATCTGCCATGTTCATCAAAAATTTTGCTCCTGAAGCCCCATCTAAGACTCTGAATCTAAATTTCTGAAGTTGGTGGAGAGGGGGCGGGTCCACAGAAATCTTCCATTTATTTAACCTGAATGTCAGGCGATATTTTTAAGTTTGAAAAGATTACTGGCATCAATAACGCAGGCCCTTAAATCTACTTACTCTTTCTATGACTTTCAGTGGCTTTGCTTTTACTATGTGAAGGTTGGGGCGTGTCTAAAGGATTCCAAACTTCTTTTCTCCCTAATTGTTCCTTAACCAATTTATCCGTCTCCGTGTGCATTTCTTGGAGATGCATAGCAGCAAGGTCAATTTATGAATGAAGGAGTTCAGGATTTGACTACTTAGAGCCCCAAGAAAAATCATCCGAGTATTTAAAATAAACAATATTTGTCACTTAACCACGACGCTGGTGTGCCAGGCATTATTCCGGTCATTTTACATGTCTCACCTAATACAATCCTTCAAACAAGCCCCGTGAAACAAGTATCCTCGCTTTACAGATGATGGAATTGAGGCATCAAGACATAAAATAATCCACTCAAGGTAATGAATGGAGGAGCAGGGACTTCGATCTAGTTAAATTTGCTCCAGAGTTTCAGCCACCATTTAATACTCGCTCAGTAAATGTCAATTTCATCAGAGCAAAACAGACATTTTAAAATTCACTTATTGGTCATAAATAAATCAACCAATAAAAATAAAGCACTATTAACAAATACAGATTTATAACCACGAAAATGATCTCTTCTTAATTCGGCCTTCCGAAATCTGCTTTGACTGTCTCTGCGCTCACGGCTAAACAGCACGTAAACAAAAGTCTTGCACTCAGGGAACACCTGTGAGCTCCCAGGCTACTGGCCGGCTGTTTCCTGGTCAGCTCCACCCGTTCTCAGTGGGCAGGTTTCCTCTGGGGAGCTGCATCTTCTCTCCCATCTTTACAGGGAGCTTCCTCCTGGAGAAGCTTAAAGCAAACCTGTTCTTCCTGCCGTAATCTTCTCTGCAATACACCCGTTAAGGATTCAACCTGGGTTAAATGTGGATTCCTTTAAACAAGAATTTAAATCAAAGACCAAAAGACAGCCCTCAGAATGGGAGAAAATATTTGCAAATGAAGCAACTGACAAAGGATTAATCTCCAAAATATACAGGCAGCTCATGCAGCTCAATATCAAAAACACAAACAACCCAATCCAAAAATGGGCAGAAGACCTAAATAGACATTTCTCCAAAAAAGATATACAGATTGCCGACAAACACATGAAAGGATGCTCAACATCATTAATCATTAGAGAAATGCAAATCAAAACTACAAGGAGATATCATCTCACGCCAGTCAGAATGGCCATCATCAAAAAATCTAGAAACAATAAATGCTGGAGAGGGTGTGGAGAAAAGGGAACACTCTTGCACTGCTGGTGGGAATGTGAATTGGTACAGCCACTATGGAGAACAGTATGGAGGTTCCTTAAAAAGCTACAAATAGAACTACCATATGACCCAGCAATCCCACTACTGGGCCTATACCCTGAGAAAACCATAATTCAAAAAGAGTCATGTACCAGAATGTTCATTGCAGCTCTATTTACAATAGCCCAGAGATGGAAACAACCTAAGTGTCCATCATTGGATGAATGTATAAAGAAGATGTGGCACGTATATACAATGGAGTATTACTCAGCCATAAAAAGAAATGAAATTGAGTTATTTGTAGTGAGGTGGATGGACCTAGAGTCTGTCATACAGAGTGAAGTAAGTCAGAAAGAGAAAGACAAATACCGTATGCTAACACATATATATGGAATTTAAGGGGAAAAAAATGTGACGAAGAGCCTAGGGGTAAGACAGGAATAAAGACACAGACCTACTAGAGAATGGACTTGAGGACACTGGGAGGGGGAAGGGTAAGCTGGGACGAAGCAACAGGGAGGCATGGACATATATATGCTACCAAATGTAAAATAGATAGCTAGTGGGAAGCAGCTGCATAGCACAGGGAGATCAGCTGGGTGCTTTGTGACCCACTAAAGGGGTGGGATAGGGAGGGTGGGAGGGAGGGAGACGCAAGAGGGAAGAGATATGGGAACATATGTATATGTATAACTGATTCACTTTGTTTTAAGGCAGAAACTAACACACCATTGTAAAGCAATTATGCTCCACTAAAGATGTAAAAAAAAAAAAGAATTTAAATCAAACTGAGGTTTTTCCCCACACACCCTACATATTAAATAATTATGAGCAAAAATATGTTATGGGGGCAGAACAGGCATAAATAGGAAAATAGGCATATCTGTGTATATATATATATAATGGAATACTACTCAGCCACAAAAAGGAATGAAATAATGCCATTTGCAGCAACATGGATGGACCTAGACATGATCATACTAAGTGAGATAAGCCAGACGGAGAAAGACAAATATCATATGATATCGCTTACAGGTGGAATCTAAAAAATGATACAAATGAACGCATTTACAAAACATAAATAGACTCACAGACATAGAAAACAGACTTATGGTTACCAAAGGGGAAAGATGGGGGCGGGATAAATTAGGGGTTTGGGATTGATATACACACACTTCTAGACATAAAACAGATAACCAGCCTTGCAGACGCCGCTACCCTGGAGCCTCCCGCGCTGCTCAGCCGTGGTCAACTCCACCGTGTTCTTTGACATCGCCATCGACGGCGAGTCCTTGGGTCGTGTCCCCTTCAAGCTGTTTGCAGGCAAAGTTCCAAAGACGGCAGAAAACTTTCATGCTCTGAGCCCTGGGGAGAAAGTCTTTGTTTATAAAGGGTCCTGCTTTCACAGAATAATTCCGGGATTTATGTGCCAGGGTGGTGACTTCACACTCCATCATGGCACTGGTGGCAAGTCCATCTATGGGGAGAAATTTGATGATAATTTCCTCCTGAAGCATGCAGTTCTGGCATCTTGTCCACGGCAAATGCTGGCCCCAACACAAACATTTCCCAGTTTTTCGTCTGTGCTGCCATGACTGAGTGGTTGGGTAGCAAGCATGTGGTTTGGGGCAAGGTGGAAGAGGGCGTGAATATTGTGGAAGCCATGGAGTGCTTTGGGTCCAGGAATGGCAAGACCAATGGCAAGAAGATCACCATTGCTGACTGTGGACAAATCTAATAAATTTGACTGTGTTTTATCTTAACCACCAGACCATTCCTTCTGTAGCTGTCAGGAGGGCACCCCTTCACCCCCATCTGCTTGGAATATCCTATCATCTTTGTGCTCTCACTGCAGTTCTTTGGGTTCCACATTGTCTTTATCTCCCTCCAAGTTTAGCTGAATTGCAAAGTTAAGTTTATGATTATGAAATAAAAACTAAACAACAAAATTAAATAAATAAAATAGATAACCAACAAGGGCCTACTGTACTATACTCAATATTTTGTGATAACCTATAATGGAAAAGACTATGAAAAAGAACAGATTGTACATATATATAAAATATATAAAATTATGTATATAGGGCTTCCCTGCTGGCGCAGTGGTTGGGAGTCCGCCTGCCGATGCAGGGGACACGGGTTCGTGCCCCGGTCCGGGAGGATCCCACATGCCGCGGAGCGGCTGGGCCCGTGAGCCATGGCCGCTGGGCATGCGCATCCGGAGCCTGTGCTCCGCAACGGGAGAGGCCACAACAGCGAGAGGCCCGCGTACGGCAAAAAAAAAAAAAACTTATATATATAATTCAGTTTTATATATATATATATATAACTGAATCACTTTGCTGCTTCGCTGTACATCTGAATCTAACACAGCATTGTGAATCAAGTACACTTCAATGAAAAAAGACAAAAAATAAAAATAAAGACACGTACGACCTATTGAAAAAAAGAAGAAAAAAAGAAAACAGGCATATCGTTTGAGCGGTGTGACTGAAAGTTTCAGGCATCCAAGGGCTCCCTGGGTACATCTGGCACATTCAACATAGGTGTCAACAGAAGAAAAGTAGGACATGGCTCCTGCCTGTGATGGCACCTAACACAGGTAGGCAAACGACACCAGGTATTGTAATAGGACAAAAGTACATAATATATGCTAAGGAGCTAGATTGAATATTCCCCTAAACAGATGGGGGAAATGTGGGCTGGAGGACTGAGTGTTGGGTGATTCACACATAACGGCTTGGAAAAACACGCCTAGCGGGGCCGATGAATGAGCAACTGTCAGTACATAGTGAGATCTCTATCGGTTCTACCCATCCCAGTCCTATCCAACATTTCTATAAATGATCTGGAAAAGAAGAGAGGTGGTATAATTGATCAAATCTGTGTTGTCTTGAAACTAGGAATGATGGCAAATACATTGCCTAACAGAATCAAAATCCTAAAGGCATGAGGTGTTTCTCCAGTCCGCCAGCAGGGTCAGGGTTGTGATGTGTCCAGGTGAAGCGGGGGGATGTTCTCATCATGCCCAGGGCTGCACTCACCACACCTGTGGTGGTCCTTCTAAGCAACACATCCAAATGGGACTTTTAAGATACAACAGATTCTAGGAAGTGACCAGGAAAATGTGATTTGACACCAGTGTAAACAAGGGGAGATATGCAACCCAGTATAGGGAATATCGCCTATGATTTCGTGATAGCCATTTCCATACATTTAAAAGAATATATACGACATGAAATAGGACTTCAGTTTCTTCTGTGCCATTCCGCAAGGCTAAACTAAGACAAGATAGATTTTTGACTTGAAAATATAAGCTGTACGAGGGAAAGAAAAAGAATGTTTATGTAGTACCTATCCGGAGCCAAAAACCGTGCTTCAAATTTCCTATCATCCTCCCTAAAATCAAATAAAAAAGTAGTATTATCCCATTTTATATATTGTTCTGCATATCTATTGCTGAATAAACTACTGCAAAACTTAGTAGTTTAAACCAGCTTATTATTCTTATATCTCATCATTCTTTGGCTCATAAATTTGAAGGAGGCAGAGCAAGGAGAGCTCATCTCCGTTCCATGATGTCTAGGGCCTCAGCGGCAGCGTCTTGAACCGCTGGGGGCTGTTCGGGCATTTCTCTCTGTCTCCCCATCCCGCCCCTTCACGAGGGGGCAGGGGGGCTTCCTCACAACATGGCGGCCTCAGGACAGGTGAGTCTCTGCAAAGGGCTTGGGGCTCCAAGAGATGAGGCAGGTACTGCCACACTCCGCTCAGGGATGGGCCTGGACCAGCGGAGCATCACCTCCTCTGCGTGCACCGGCCGGGCCGTCCGAGGGTCAGCCCACATTCAGGGAGAGGAAATGGGAGGAGCCTCAGAAGGGTCGGTGGCGTCTATGGTCGATACACAGGCGAAGAGGCGCAGGATGCTGGGAAGCGGCAGACCCAGGACTCACACCGGATCTGACCAGTTAGCATGCCCTGGCGACCACTCTGCCCCATGTCTGTGCTCATGGATTCAAGGGCGTCCTGCAAGGTGACCTCTAACGCCGTGTACTTTCAGCCTCAGAGTCTCTTCCAAGCTCCAGACCTTTATCTCCAAAGGTGAACTGTACGTATCTATTCAAATTTTGTGTGGCAGCAGACATGAATTCTGAACTCATCACGGGTCCTCTCTCCATCCCAAACCAGCAGCCCCTAACTCCCCCCTAGTCTCGCTGGCTCAGCACCTCATGGGGACTCTGTCCCTGCGCTCACTCATTCCCTGGGTCCTCTGTCAGTCACCAAGGCCGTGCATCTGCGTGCACCACAGGCAGCTCAAGGGTCTGGTGCGCCTGCCTCGCCAGCCTCCCTCCCCGGCCCCCTCCCCACGCTCGCCCCGCCCCAGCCCCTGCCCTGTCCACCCCCCACCCAGGTCTCTGCCCAGCCACAGTCTCCTCAGAGAGACCACCCACCGAGAAGAGCATCTCCCATTAGCCCTGCCCTCCGCCAAGCTTGCTTTACTCTCCTCCACTCGATTTATCGTTTCCTGATACGGCAGTAGCTGTTTCTTTGCTTATTTACTTACTGTCCCTGTCTCTCGCTGGAACAGTGCTGTTCGGTAGAAATACAACACGAGTCACATACATTTTACATTTTATAGTCGCCACACATCAAAAGGCAGAAAGAAGCAGGTGAAATCAATTTCAATAATATATTTTATTTAGCCCAAGATACCCACAATATTATCATTTCAACACATAACCAATAGAAAAAAAGTATTCATGAGCTCCTTTACATTTTTGGTCTCAGTTTTGAGTTCTGGTGCATTTACAGCCCTTCTCGTGCAGATAAGCCACATGTTAAGGGCTCAGCAGCCACGTGAGGGAGGCTCGAAAATATAAACGCCGTGAAGGCAGTGGCTGGTTCACCTCCGACTTCTCAGCCTGGAATAGCGCCTAACACTTAGCAAATGTTTGTTGATCGCCTGCGCGTATGCAGGCATGGATACAATAGATGACATGCATCCCTTGCTTTTGACCGTCCTCCTCCTACACCTGCCTGCTTACTCCTTACCTCCCATGAGGCACCTGTCAGCCCCCACAGGTGTGGCCAGCAGCTACTCCTTTTCAGCCTGAGTTGCTCTAACCCCGCCAGCAGTTCCAGAGGCCACCAGAAAGAGGCTCCGAAAGTCACAGAGCTGAGAGCCCAAAGGCCTGCCTTCCTTCCCACCTGCCGCCTGGGAAACCTCAGGCAAGTTCCCAAACATCTTGACTCTCATTTTCCTCTCTGTAAAACGGGGTTTATCCATAACTCTAGCCCCAGCCATTGTAAGAATCAAAATAAAGCAACATAACTAAAACAAACAACTCAAAAAATGGGCAAAGGGCTTGAATAGACACTTCTCAAAAGAAGATGTAAAAATAACCAGCAAGTATATGAAAAGATGCTCACCATCACTAATCATTAGGAAAGTGCAAATCCAAATCACAATGAGTTACCACTTGTATACACTAGGATGGCTACTATCAAAAAAAGACAGAAAATAGCAAGTTTTGGCAAGGATGTGGAGAGATCAGAAGCCTTGTGCATTGGTGGTAGGAACGTTAAATGGTACAGCCGCTGTGGAAAATGGTATCGCATTTCTTCAAAAAATGACAATAGAATTACCATATGATTCGGCAATTACTCTTCTGGGTCCACAACCAAAGAAAGTGAAAACAGAGTCTCGACCTGATATTTATACACCCATGTTCATAGCAGCATTTTTCACAATAGCCAAAGGGTGGAAACAGCCCAAGTGTCATTGATGGATGAACGGATAAACAAAACATGGTCTATGCAGACGATGGTGTATGGTTCAGCTTTGGAAATTCTGGAACATGCTACAAAGTGGATGAAACTTGAAGACATTGTGCTCAGTGAAATAAGCGAGTCAATAAAAAACAAATGTTGTGTGAGTTTCCTAGAGCAGTCAAGTTCATAGAGACAGAAAGAACAGTGGTTGCCAGGGGCTGGGGAAGGGGGAACAGGAGTTAGTATCAAATGGGGACAGAGTTTCAGTTTGAGAAGATGACAAACTTCTGTGGATGGTGGTGATGGTTGCAGAGCAATGTGAATGTACTTAATGGCACAGAGCTGTACACTTAAAATGCTTAAGATGGAAAATATTATGTCTATTTTATCACAACAATAAAAAATAAAGCCATGTCAGTGAAAGTGCTCTGTTAGCTATAACACTTACACAAATGTAAGTTGACATCATTCCTGGTAGTCTGTTACCCACCCTAATCTGCTCACCCACACCCCTGTGCATCTCTGAGGTCCCAGTAACAGTCACTAAAGCAATGCGGTGAGTCCCCTATGGAAGTACATCCTCCTCTCGTCTGTCTCCTTTACCTGTCCCTCTGCAGACGTGTATAGTGGACCATCTTACCTGAATATGTCTTTTAAACTATACCAGTCTGGGGGCTTCCCTGGTGGCGCAGTGGTTAAGCATCTGCCTGCCAATGCAGGGGACACGGGTTCAAGCCCTGGTCCAGGAAGATCCCACATGCTGCGGAGCAACTAAGCCCGTGCGCCACAACTACTGAGTCTGTGCTCTAGAGCCCGTGGGCCGCAACTACTGAGCCCACGTGCCACAACTACTGAAGCCCACGCACCTAGAACTCGTGTTCTGCAACAAGAGAAGCCACTGCAATGAGAAGCCCACGCACCTCAACGAAGAGCAGCCTCCGCTCGCCGCAACTAGAGAAAGCCCGCACACAGCAGAGAAGACCCAACACAGCCAAAAATAAAATAAAAATAAATAAATAAATAAATAATAAACGATACCAGTCTGAATACTTTTAAGGTGACAAAACATGAAAAGGGATGGAGAAAGCAAGGTAGAGAGATGTGCGTGTCGTGCATTCATGGATGTGTGTCTAAAATACAGCAATGTTATCTTTAAAGTCGGCAAATGCTGGTTTCACCTGCCGGTTTCTTCTGGTGACCTGAATCCGGGTGTGTCTTCTCCTCCTGCTTTGGACTCAGCGCCTGCGAGTTTTTTGTCCCCAGATGGGCGGCGCGCAGTGGATGCGGTGGGAACGGGACTCAGCACACAGCCTGGGGAGCCTGAAATCCGTGCCTCCCCCACGCAGCGGACGCAGGAGCTGAGGGAAGCAATAAGGCCTAATAACCTCCCCTGTCCTCCTAATTGCTTTCTTCTCCTGATGAAGCAGCACACCAGCGGCTCCAGCGGCCCTCAGGGAAATCTCTGCTTGTTATGAGGCCGGTGGGCAACCCTTTCATCACTGTGAAATGCTGCCAGTTTGTGTCAACAAATCCAATTTCAGTCAATCAATAGACAGCCCGCCTCCCCGCTCTGTCCCCACTGCTGGCAGAGCTGAGCCGGGCCACCCCTCCTCCACCCCTGCCCAAGGAGCCCCTGCAGGAAGGAGGCCGCTCCTGCCAGAGCCCAGGATGCTCAGGCAGCCCTGCCACCAGCAAGGATGGCCCCACTGCCAGGGGTGCGGCCAAGCACCAGCTTCACGCAGACAGGCCTGGGTACCAGCTCTGGCTCTGCCACTGCTGGCTGTACGGCCTTTGGCGAGTTCTTCACCTCTTTGAATCCTTGTTTCAAAAGCGGGGCTGTCGATGGACATTTAGGTTGCTTCCATGACCTGGCTATTGTAAACAGAGCTGCAGTGAACACTGTGGTACATGTCTCTTTTTGAGTTATGGTTTTCTGAGGGTATATGCCCAGTAGTGGGATTGCTGGGTCATATGGTAGTTCTATTTTTAGTTTTTTAAGGAACCTCCATACTGTTCTCCATAGTGGCTGTATCAATTTACATTCCCACCAAGAAGATGTAGTACATATATACAATGGAATATTACTCAGCCATAAAAAGGAACGAAATTGGGTCATTTGCAGAGACGTGGATGGATCTGGAGACTGTCATACAGAGTGAAGTGAGTCAGAAAGAGAGAAACAAATATCGTATATTAACACATATATGTGGAACCTAGAAAAATGGTACAGGTGAACCGGTTTGCAGGGCAGAAACTGAGACACAGATGTAGAGAACAAACGTATGGAGACCAAGGGGGGAAAGCGGCGGGTGGTGGTGGTGGTGGTGCTGGGATGAACTGGGAGATTGGGATTGACATGTATACACTGATGTGTATAAAACTGATGACTAATAAGGACCTGCTGTATAAAAAAATAAATAAAATAAAATTAAAAAAAAAAAAAAGCAGGCTGATGATAGTGGCTGCCTACCGGGCTGTATGGTGGGGAAACTAAGTGCTACAGTGCATGCAAGGCACACCAGCCCGGCCTTGGTGACCTGCCAACTCTTAAGCCAAACTGGGCAATAAATGGAGCTACTGCAGATTCTACAACCATCATTAGCACCTTCATCACCACCACTGTCATTCTGAGGATTGTATGGAAAACAGCTCAGGAAAGAGCCCACGTGGCTCTACCGAGACGAGGAGGAACTCAGAGCTAGTTCGCGAAGGTTCACTCAGCAAAGATGCTCAGGATGTCATCAGTGTTTGCAAAAAGAACTAACCAAACGTCGATGTCCTCATCAGAGGCTGGCATTTGCAGGTAGAGGGGCCTTAAGGAGGCTGCTCTGTTGTATGGCAGACACAGAGGAGGAACCTCATCCCAAGAGCAGGGCCAGCGGGGCCCAACGGTGCTTCCCTGAGATTTCTGCATTTCCCCTGAGAAGCCGGAAGGAACGAAGGCCTCCCCACGAGGAGCCCTCTCCCCTGTAGGGGAGACCCCAGCTTCATCAGTCTTTGGGGGCTAGAGGTCCCTGCTGGGTAACAATGAGTTAACCCAACTCCCTATTTCATTTCCTGCCAGGTGGGGTGACTGTCGCACCTGCTAGATTGGGGGTGATGCACCATTGCCCCAAACGAGAAGCCTTCAGAACGGGATGCAGCTAATGGGAGCCAACTACTCCAGCAGCTCAGGGCTTCCCACGAGGTCCAGGAGCCTGTCGTTTCTAACTAAGCAAGGAGGCCGACGTCCCTCCTGCGGGAAGTGGTTAGAACAAGTGCCTTGGACTGCATTTGCTGCTGCTGCTGCTGCCACCTTTGTGTTTAACTGGGGAGGAAAAGAGAGTAATTAGAGGTGAGGTTTTCAGACACAGAATGCCCTGATAGTGATGGACTTTCCACTCCAAGGCAGGCATGGTGAGAGGCCCTTCCACATTTATTATTTCATTTTATGTGTCACAATGACTCTGCAGGGCAGGTATATTGACCTCCTTTGTTAAACGAGGATGGTGAGGCCCAGATGTCGCCAGAGAGCTCGCGGACCTGGCACAGAGCAGGTGCTCGGTAATGAGAGAGACAGAGGCTTGCCTGGGTCACAGTCAGCAGGAGACATTCAAATGCAGGTTCTAAAGGTCCAGGCCACTACCTGATCCCACTTTGCTCTCTCCCTACTTGCTTGTTCCGGGCGGGATACTGGGAGGCCTTCATCAGGAATGGGTGTTGGCTCCTGGGAAAAAGTTCCACATGGGGAAAAAAAGCTTTTTCTAGGGAAATCTGCCTTTAGAAGCATAGCCAGACTTCTCCGTGCAACCCAAGGGCAGGCCCCTTTGAACACTAAGGTAGTCCGGATATTAGGTGGGAGAAAGGCAAAGATTCTGAATAAAAGAAAGAAAGACCCCGAGCCAATAAAATGTGAGTTATGTTTACTATGAAACTGCGCTTTTCTCATGTGGCAGGGGGGTCTTCAAAGTGCCTGATTCTTTTCTGAAATTTACATTATATTGACAATTTTTTTAAAAAGAAAGAAAAACCACAGAGCCATGCATGTTGGGGAAATTTTGAGACATGCATGTACGGTGGGAAAGTTCGCTGCTCCTAGAAATTTAATTGCTGGATAGAAACAGACATAGAAATCTGGGTTTCCAACCAGACTGCCCCTTGAGCTCCGAACTGGCACATGAAACTGCCCCCGCAAGCCCTCCGTGACGTCCCACAGGCGTATAGAGCTCAGCATGCCTGACACCTGAGGAACTGCTGCCCCGCTCCCACCCCTACCCACCGTGAAGGAGAAAGTGGCCTGCATGCTCTGCTTTGGTTGGTGGCATCATCGTCCACCCAGCCTCTCAACCTGGACACGTGGAATTCCTCCTAGACCTCCTCCTCCCCAGTTTAGCAGGTCGGTCCGCTACTACGTTGTCCTCTTACCCTTGGCACTGTCCCTTGGCATCTCTCTGTTCTTCTGTGCCAGCTTCTAAACCGACCTCCCTGACTGCAGGCTCACCCTCCTCTACCTGTCAGTGGGTCCAGAGAGATCTCTCCAAAGCCCAAATTTGACCATGGCACTCCCCTACTTACCACCGTCCATCACACCCCAGCACCAAAGAATCCGGAGCCCAGGCTCCTTGCACGGTATGAGAACTTGCCTGACCCCCAGAGATGAACAAATCGTGCCTGCCTCCAAAGTCCCCACAGTCATGGTAAAGAAGCACCGTCGCAGGGGCTTCCCTGGTGGCGCAGTGGTTGAGAGTCCGCCTGCCGATGCAGGGGCACAGGTTCGTGCCCCGGTGCGGGAAGGTCCCACATGCCGCGGAGCGGCTGGGCCCGTGAGCCATGGCCGCTGAGCCTGCGCGTCCGGAGCCTGTGCTCTGCAACGGGAGACGCCACAACAGTGAGAGGCCTGCGTACCACAAAAAAAATAAATAAATAAAAACGAAGCACCGTCGTGAGGGTTCATTTTATTGCCAGCTTGGCTAGGTCAGGTGTGTGTGTTCATTTGCTTGGGCTGCCATAAAAAATACCACAGATTGGCCGACTTAAAAAACAGAAGTGTATTTCCTCCCAGTTCTGGAGGCTGGAAGTACAAGATCAAGGTGACAGCAGGGTTGGTTTCTCCTGAGGCCTCTCTCCTTGGAGAGCAGGCAGCCGCCTCCTCGCTGTGTCCTCACATGCTCATCCCTCCGTACACCCACACCCCTGCTGTCCCTCTGTGTGTCCTAATCTCCTCTTCTGTTAAGGACATCTGTCAGACCAGATCAGGATGCACCCTGGCAGGCTCATTTTAACTTAATCACCTCTTTAAAGAGCTTATCATCAAATGCAGTCATATTCCAAAGTAGGGGGGCCTAAAACGTCAACATAAGGATTTGGAGGGGACGTAATTCAGCCCATAACAGCCATAGTAAACACTTTGGGGTCAAACACCAGCTTAGATGTTGCTGTGAAGGTATTTCTTAGATGCAAATAAGATTTAAATCAGTAGACTTTGAGTAGAGCATATTATCCTCCATTATGTGGGGGGCCTCGTCCAATCACTTGAAGGCCTTAAGAGAAAAGACTGAGTGAGGTCCTCTGAAGAGGAGGGAATTCTGCCTGCAGACTGGCTTTGGACTCAAGCTGCAGCATCGGCTCTTCCCTGGGTCTGCAGATTTCGGATTTTTCAGCCTCCACAATCATGTGAGCCCATTCTTTAAAATAAACCTCTCTTTATTGATATACACATACCTTATTAGTTCTGTTTCTCTGGAGAGCCCTGGTTAATACAATCATATACCCCCCCCCCAAATACCTGATAACACATAAAAATGTATGTCCAGAGGTAGGCAGTCCAGGGCTGATATGCTGTTTCCCAAATCATCAGGGACCAGGCTTCTTCTATCTCACTCTTCCCCAATCCTAGTGTGCTCCCTCATGGTCCAAGATGGCTGCTTGAGCTCCAGATATCATATCTCCATTCCAGCCATCAAGAGAGTGGAAGGTACATTAGAAGGCACACCTCCTCCCTTTAGGAACATTTTCTTGAAGCTGAACATGAACTTCCCATTGGCCAGAACTCAGTCACGGCTAGTTTAAGGGAACTGGGAATGTAGTCTTTATGCCAGAATATGTGTGCCCAGCTAAAATCAGGTTTTATATAATGGTAGAAAGGAGGAATGGGTGTTGCATTGCACCACAATACAACATTTGCAACAAGTGCCAAATGATGGGTACCAACAACGAATGAGTTACGGAGAGATTAAGAGGAGATTAATGTCAGCAGGGGCAGGCAGAGGGGGTTCCTTAGTGGAAAGGGGACCTGGGCTAACTTTGAAGGAGGGGTTAATCTGCTCAAAGAGGAAAACATCCCAGCACCCTTGCCCCGGGTTGGGCGTAAACACCACTGTGACAGAAGTATGACACTGCGGGTCTCAGCCCAGGATCCGGTGATGTGAGACCAAGGCTGGAAGGCAGGGGTGCCCCACCACAGGCTTGCAGGATGGACAGGCTGACAGGCTAAGGGGGCCCACAGCCAAGGGCATCTCGACTTTTCCAGCACCCTGAGTCCTCACGGAAGCCTCTTAAGGCTGGGGATGAGGGGAGGGGCTGGGGAGTTGCAGCCATCTCCTCAGGGCCAGCCAGCCAATGGGCGGCCTCGCTGATGCTGTAATGCTCCAGCTTGGCATTTCATTGGCCAGCTCTGTCTGGGCTCAAACTATTTCTTCGTTTTTTTAGAAATTGCAAGTGGGCACAGACAAAACACAGAGGAGAGGGGCTGACGGCCTGAGCCCAGATGGGTGGACGGAGTGTAGTGTTGTCTGTGAGGACAGAAGCCCAGGCCCCGGGGAGGCCGGGCTCTCCCCCGAGGCACCCGCTTCACTTCTGGGTCAGCGGAGGGGCTTCTCCCCTAGTATTTAGCTTTTGGTTTTACAGTTTTATAATTCACATTTCTTACTGTAGCGTCACTCAGAGCTTTTAATACACCAAAGGGTGCTGTGAAATTTCAACAGGGATATGGCCCGTAAGTCAGCAGCCTTTCCCACACTTGGATGGTCTCAGAACCTTTTATTCCCAGAGTACAGCAGGGACCCAGTGTTCCACAGACACACTCTAGAAAATGCTCCTACCGGGATGGGTCACTCTGGAAATCCAGCTTGTCAGGTATGCTCCAGGGCCCCCTCACACCCACCTCGAGGTCTTGCCAGACTCTGGTTAGTTGAGGGCTGTGACATAACGGAAGCAGCAGCTGCCCTGGTCACCCGTGGTCCCAGCTAGAGGGGGAAAAAGGAGGGGGAGGGGAGAAGTTTGGGGCTGGGGGAGCCATGCTTTGTCTCCCATCCTCCCCTTTGCACCCAGATTTGGATCCCAGGTGTCCAGGATCCCAGCCAGCCAGCAATGACAGAGGCCCTTCTCAGCACCAGCATCCTTGGGTGCTGGAGACAGGTTCTCCCCTCAAGGAGACAGAGACTAAGCAGGTCACTGCACTACAGCTTGCTGGGTATCGGAGTAGAAGTCATACCAGGTACAGTGGTGGAAGAAGGAAGCAGTAACTGTGCCTTGGAGGCGATAGGGGGAGGGGTATGGCACCAGGGGGGCAGGCAGCAGGAGAAGCTCAGGACACAAGTCAGCCCTTAAGCTCGTCAGATGAACCCACACACAGTCCAGGGGCCTCCACAGTGCTCTCGTGCCAGGGAAGTAGGTCTGGAATCTGAGAATCAGGCTCGTGGGACAAGGGCCAGCCTCGCCGGCGCCCTGGGCAGAGGCTCAGCGGGCCTGGTCTGCCGCATGTCCCGGCCAAACCCACTCCTGGCCTCCAGACTGCAGCTTCCGCCTGATGACATGCAGGGAGCTTCGGTCAGGCGATGGCCACAGGGTCAGAGGCCACAAGCCACTCAGCGCCCAGCTGGGTTAAGCGCGTTGCATGGTGGGGGGTGGCAGGGGCACGGGAGTTGCTGGCGTGGCGGGTGTCCCTGCAGCTGTGGTCGTGGCTGGAGCAGTCGGAAAAGGCGGGATACAGGCGGAGCAGCGACGGGGGAAGGGAGAGAGAGGAGGAAACGGAGCGAGGGCAGCTGGTGCAGGGCCAGCGCCCTGGGAGCGGGACGTTTTCATTTCTGCCCCCAGCTGCTGCTCTTCCGGCCTGCGTGACCTGGGGCGGTCATCTCTGCTCAGGACCAGCTCGCTTACCTTTAAGAGGAGGTGGGGAGAGTAGCTGTGATCCTCAAGCCCCTCCTTCTCAAGGGCCATAGCGTTCTCTTTTCTGGACGGTCCCTCACCAACTGCAGCCCCTGTGACCAGGTGTGGGCAGGCGGGTGCAGGTGGCACAGCAGCGCTGGTGGGGAGTCCAAAGTGGTGCAGCGCACAGCCCGCCCTCCTCCATCTCTCCGCCTCCTACCTGCTGAGCCCCCCAGGACCCGGAGACTAACGGAAGAGTCTCCTCCAATGCCCGTAACGGTCCTGCAGCCGCTTCCGCAGGCCCCGCCTCTCTGCGGGCAGCGGGCTGTGAGTTCAGAGGGAAAACGAGCTCCCTGCTCTCGGGAGATGAAGCCAGGGTTCCGAATCAGCCTAGGACAGCGGCTGGGCTGCAGTCCTCCAGGCGCGGGGCCCGTACAGGGGAAACCTGGCTCATCCCTCCGCCCCACGAATCTAAAGAGAAGAACCAAAGATCATCCTTTGTTCCTCACTTGACATGGTGCCTTTCCTGCCACTGTTTTCAAGCTACATTTAGCTAAGACTCCTTTATTTAAATGCAGCTTATGTAGAAGTGTAAACGACACGTTATCCAATAATTATTTCTTGAAAAAAACATGTATTAAGCGCAGTGTTGAGAGCTGCGTACCCGCCGATGTTCCAAACAGACTTGCTCTCCGCCTTCATAGAGGTTGGTTTAGTGAGCGAGGCTGACCACAGACAAACAAATATTTAATGAACTCACGTGATCAGTGCAGTGAAAGGAAAGAATGCAGGGAGGCCCTTAGGTTGAGCCGCAGGGAGGGCTTTCCTGGGAGGGGGCGCTCCTGCCTCTAGCCAGGACCTGGCAGCGTGAGAGCTGGCGCACGGCAAGGTAGAGCCCTCGGTGGCCAACGGCACCCTGGAGGACAGGCAGCCCCCGTGTGCCGATGGGACAGTGAGACCCCCCCCCCCACCGCCTGGTGGCAGGTGCCGACCTTCCCCACGTTGCAGGCTGAGGCAACAGCTCCCGTTCATGTCCCCAGTGGCCTGCCAAACACCAAGCTGTAGTTAGCTGCGGTAAATGCAGAGATTTTCACACAATCTGTACACGTTAATCACCTGAAGATGACCAACCCCATAAAGCCCCATAAAAGAGCGTCAACAAATCCAACAAAAGAGAGAACTTATAGCCGAGGAAACTGAGCTACTAGTGTCATCAGAACAGAAGATTTCCAATCCACATATTTAGTGCCTTTCGAGAGGGAGGGAAGGTATCTCTATGTCAAATGAAAAAAGATGGTTATGATCAAGAACTGGCAATTATGAAAAGAACCAATGAGAGCTTTTAGAGACGGAACATATAAGTATTCAAAAAGCATTGTGGCTATAGTGTGGAGCACGAATGAAGGAGGCAAGATGCATACAACCCAGGTAAGGGACGATTGTGGCTTTAGCTGGGGTGGAGACAGAGGAGAGAGACAGGAGTAGATGGATTCAAAATGTATTTTATTGCAGATTTGCAGGACTTTCTAACTTGCCAAGGGTTTGGATGTGAGGGTGAAGGAAAGGGCGCACACAGGGAGGATGACCGGAATAAACACGGAAATGTTCTGGGCAACGGATGCTCAGAGACTGTCATCCCCTGCCCCACCACAAAAGCCTCTTCACCTGCTGCGTGTGTCCAAACGAGGGTGCCGTGGCTACTGCACCATCCCCCAAATGCACCTTCTGAGGCTTTCTCTTCTCTTTGTCCTTGACCCAGAGGGCTTGAGTCCATGTGTGGCCATCATGTTTGCCAACCCTGGTGCTCTCAGGGATGGTCCTGGCTGTTGAGGGAGAGAAACGTGACAGTTGCGGGCTGGGAGCCCTTGAAAGCAGGCTCTGAGATGGAGTTTTTTGTACAGAATGTTGATTAAGGAGTCAAACGCCTGGGTAAGGGAAGGGAAGGAAGGAGAAACGGGCAGAGAAAGAAACGGAGCCAATCCCAGTGACGGTCTTGGTCAACCCCATGGGAGGAGGGGGGCCCGATGGTTCTTCAGAGTTGTTCCCAGTTGGGCTGTGATGCCCAGATCTTCGTGGCCGCACATCCCTCACGCATTAGATTTGGGCAACCTCCCCACGGCTGGACAGCAAGTCCTGACTGAGGGGGTCTGGGTGGCACTTTGCAATGTTCAGTGCAGTGATTAAAGCCACAGAAGCCCCTCAAGTGACGCGAGGTGCAGCCTTGTACGTACCTGCTCTGAGATCATCACTGAGCAGATCTCCACATTCGGGGGCAATCAAAAGCTCCTAAGCAAGGGCAGGCCCAATCAGAGCCAAGGAGACTGTACGTTGGGGCAGAAGAGAAAGGAAGGGCTTCTTACGTGGTCAGAGCTGAAACACCTCTGCTGTGGCAGACGGTGTGATCTGAGCGCGGATCTCGGGAAATTCATCTTCTGCCATCTGGAGTCTACCTGTCCACAACGTAATACCCTGCTGAGAAGCACAGCCTAACTCAATTGCTAGAGACTCTCTGCTGGTTCAAATTCCTTTTGCAGAGGACCCGGCTACCTGCGGGCTGAGCACCAGCTCTCGGGACGCTTTGAAGCCCCAAGTGTGGGCTGATGAGCTGCTATGAACTTCTCTGAGTCCCCACGGGGCTCAGGGGTTCTATTTCACACCAAAGTCTGTGTCTGTGATATCTTGATTTGTGAATGTGAAAACTGTGGTGGGAGGTAATGCACCCAAAGACCCCTCTCAGCTACTCAACAGGGCCTGAGAATTTTGAAATTCTGATTCTCCAATGTATCTGCTATTTCAAGGGGTTCCCCGGAGGCTGACTCTGAGATGAGGACTCGCGTGAAGGTGATTTATTGGGCAGGAGAGCGAGGAAGCAGGAAATGGAGGAGGAAGCTGGGCGAAGGTGCAGACAGCAAGGCCCCTGGCTGGCAGGTGACCGGCTCATCCACGCGGAAGGTCAGGACCGTGAGCCCTCCACGCGCCTGTCGCCTGTCGGGAGTGAAGGGCTGGCTCAGGGGAGGAGCCTTCCAGACATCTCCTGCTCTCCTTGAGCATGCTGGGGGCCGCAGGGAAGTCTGTTTTTAACCCTCTTCTGGGCTCATTGTCATGTGGAGCTTAGTGTGAATGCTCGATGCTTTCCCACTTGGAGGCGTTGATGGGGCAGAGAGGAGAAGAGGGAAACTCTGCGTCCCTTGGGTGGGATATGGGGTGGGGAGAGAAGACACAGAATGGGGAGACCCCACCCATCAGAAGCCGAGCCTTGGGCACTCCACAACTTTGCTAAGGGCTTCCCCCACTGCTCACAAACAGTCTGGTCCCCAGCGCTCTCACTGTGACCAAGTTGTCTCCTCATTATACACTGCTATGCTCATTTGTCTCTTCTGGTTCCAATGACTACCTGCGGCTGCAAAGAAGAAATGAGGTGATCAAAGGGGCGAACCCTGAATCCCCAAGGCTGCGCCCTCAACTCCAAGCCAAGGAAGCAGGAACCTCTCGTTTAGCATGGACACCTTGCAGGTGCCTTCTGTTCTGCCAACCACCCATTTCCTTATAAATAGAATCTGATTTTGTTCATCTTCATCCAAGTCCTTTGCGGAAATCTAGACCATCACCTTAACCAGGGCTGAGTGTTCATGGCCTGGGCTGAATGTGATGGACGCCTGTCCCCTGACAAACGGTTGCTTTAGGCTTGGGCGTGGGTGCAACTTTAGCCAGTGCACCGAAGCAGGAAATTCGCTGATAAAACTTTGGGGCTTGGAGTCTGTGTCTTGTCCTTAAAACCACAGCAGTCTTCTTGGGTCCATTAGGAGAGCAGTCAATGAGGATAAGCCAAAACATTTCGGATGGCAAAGTAGAAAGATGGAAATAACCTGCGTGGTTGAGACATTGGTGAGCTGGTGAATTAAGCAACCCTGGAGCTGCTGTCCGTCTGCACTCATTATGTGAGGTAATAAACCACTTAGTTGTTCCGATCGTGGTGAGTTAGGGTTTCTATTCCTTGCGACCAACCTCATCTCCATGGACTCAGCTGAGATTTTGTCATACGCTCCACCCAGAAGAGCACCTATGAGCTTCTAGCTCCCTCAGCCTCCGACTCAGCTGGCTTTGGGGATAGATTCCAGCTTACATGCCACGCCCTGACCTATAATGAACTCCTCCCCTTTTCTCTTACTCTCCACTCGTCTTAGCCCCCGCCTGTTAGCGGGAGTCTCGGCTGAATTCCAGCACAACACATCCTCAAGTTCCTGTTGCTTACCCACCAGCCCGTTCCTGCGGATGCAAGCAGGAGAAAGATGTTGAGAAGCATGAGTCCTGACGATGCTTTGTAAAGGGACGGGGAATGTTTTCTTGGGTTTTACAGGTGAGTAACAGGAAGGAGAAGAAAATAAGCTCATTTTTTTCTAACGTTGATTAATTCACAGAAGGTCACATTTTACATCATTTTAATTAACTTTCAATGAGTTCATGTTCAAAATGGGAAAAAGGGTTTATTAAAATAAGTCATGAGGACCCTAGGAATAACAGCATGGGGTATTTAAATAGGATAGAAAATTGGAAATCTTTTCCTTCTGCTCTGATGCATGGCGGGGTTTTGTGAGTACCTAACTTTTCACAAATAGATCCCCTTTACAGATGACGGGAAGAAATAGATGTAAAGGCATTGGCTACCCCAGGGAGCCTTTCCCCAGACTTCTCACCCCTGTTGGTCCCCCTCCTCAGCCACTGGTTAGGGCCCCTTCCCTGTTAACACTCTGCAAACCTCTGTCTCACAACCACTCAAAACAATTAAACATTAATTGTTTAATTTTTTATTTCCCCCACAATATTGTGAGACTTTTGAGGGTAAAACTTTCTGTTATTTATTTCTTTGTCTTGTAGCGGGATACCTGGCATATAGTAGGTGCTCAGTTTAAGTTTTGAATGAATGAAATCCAAGGACTTTTTCCTGGGCTAAATATTTCTATATTTGCACTGTGTAAAGTGAAAATGAAAAGGGAAAGTCCATTCATAATAGTATCCAAAGGCTGCAGGATCTGCTGTACATGCAGGGTGGCTGGTGGGACACAGCTGGTGGCCATTCTCTGAAATGTAGACTTGGGATGAGTGCGGGTCCTTGTCCTTCACACCTAGGAATGTAGTAGCAGAGTCTTAAAGCTTCCCAGTGGCACATCTGTGCTAACCTGGGGGGCTGCCAGAGATATTTTTGCCCAAATTAAGCAAAAGTATTTTTCTTGGCTGAGCTGACACAGATTCTCCAGATACCTGCCCATCTAACTCATAAGCGCTCCACCACTCATTCATTTCTCGACAATCCTGTCAGGTGAAATCTCATCCCACGGGGTCTCGTTGAGCATGTCGATGTGCCCGGTTACATGACAAGCCCCGTGGCAGGACCACACACCCTCCTCAGTCGGCCCACTGTCCACCAACTCACTGTCCTTTTCATTCCAACCCCTATGGGATGACCATGCCCATCCACCTTGGCAAACCAGCATGAAATGAACTGGAGGAAAAAGCAACTGTCTTCTTATGTTTCAAGAGAAGCCTTTGTAGATGGGAAAGTTCGAGGCTGAATTTCCCCAGGCTTAGATTTATCTCCCTGTTGAAATTTGTAAGTACTTGTGTGACTTACTTCTGAGAAAACCCAATATTCAGATTCCTAAAAGTAGAGTCAAACACTATTCATACCACAAAAGGATTCTCCCGTTTTCAAAAGAATTGTCTACGTAGCAATCCTACAAATCAGTAAGAATAGAACAGACGACCCAACAGAAAAATGAACAAAATGTTTGATCAAGCATTCCCTTTAAAAGTTTCTCTAGGTGGCTGGTAACATAGAAAACTATGCTCAATTTCATTAGCCATCATGCAAATACAAATTAAAACCGTAATCTAATAGCAACAGACACCCACCAGCATGGCTAAAATGAGAAACACAGAGAATAGTTAAGTGTTTGTCGACAGAGATATGGAAAAACTGGAACTCCCATTCACTGCTAGTGAGAGGGGGAATTGGTACAACTACTACAGCTATCAGTTTGACAATATTTATAAAACTGCATATAGGCATAACCTCTGACCCAGAGATTCCACCCGACAGAAATGCACTGACATGCATGCGTTAGGATGTGCCGATCAGCACTATTTGTTGTAGAATACATCTACAACAAATTAGTAAATTGTAGATCGGTCATTATACAAATGCCAATCAATGGCTGAATAGACATAAACAGTGATATAGTCACACAATGGAATATTCTACAGCAATGAGAATGAACCCACAGCTACATGCAGCAACACGGATGAATTTTACAAACACAAGGTTAAGCCAAAGAAGACAGACGCAAAAGAGTATAAACTCTATGAATCCCTCTAAATAAAGTAAAACCTGGCAAAAAATAACCTATGTTCTTAGAAGTCAGGATAGTGGTTTTCCTAAGGGGGTAAGTGACTGGAGGGGCCATGGGGAGGGGGCTTCAGAGGTGTGTTCAGTTTGTGATGTATGCACTCTTCAGGGTGTGTATTATACTTTAGTGAAAACCTTTTTTGGAGTATGATTCAATTTATAAATTTTCCATGTCACATGGAACTTTCTAGAAACATACTTGCCATCCCGAGTGAAATGCACCCCCTACGTTCAATTGGTGTGGGTGTTTTTCCTCCGGCCGTATCTTCGCTTGTTCACTATTCTGCCCGGTTAGGAGTTGAGCTAGGATTTAGGGAGCACTTCTGTGCGGAGGCATTGGATCAGGAGCTTCTAACCGCTCCATGGCACGTCCTCCAGCTGAGTTTTACATTCTCCTCCCTCTCCACTCCACCCCTTCCTGCAGAGGAGTCTGTGTTCCTCTGACTCCGTCATGGAACAAAGCCCTGAGACCGGGTGCCTGTCCTTTAGGAGGCGAGCATTTATTACGTGCCCGGAATCACCTCCATTCACCTCTACATACTCCCTAGTCTATGCCCATTTTACAGAGGAGGAAACTGAGAAGCATCCCCCGAAAGGCTGCATCCCTGGGATGTGATGAGCTGGCCCCAGGATCCAGCTGGCCTTTGTCACCACCGTCCTGCCTGCTATTTCCTAGAGAAGGCTGGCTCTGTGATTTTCGTTTCCCTGAGTGGCTACCTTCCTTCTGCAAGTAACTACCTGGGTGACCCACCATCCCTGACCCGCCATCAGTGGGGAGCTCTGCTGTCACCTCCTCCATCCCAGGGCCTGGGGACAATCTATCAGGATGCACCTGCTAGAAGCCCTCCCCAGATCCCAGTGGGGTCCGAGTGTCACCAGGCTCTGCTCTGAGCCTACTTGCTCTTTCTCTGTGGGAGACAGGAAGCCCCAGAGCTTTGCCAGCTTCTCTGCGGCAGGCAGAGAGTGGAAGCTGGGCCTGATCGGTCCCTGGGGAGCGTCTGCTCTGGGTGCATGGTCTGCAGATGCTATCAGCCTGCCCCGCTTACAGATAATGGCTGGCCGCCCAGATTCCCCCCAGGCAGCCTGACTGCCTGCTCTACATCACAGCCCGGCTGTTCAGAGCTCACCGTCACTGCTGATCACAGCAGCTCACCTCTGCAGACATACAGCCGCTCTGTAACGTGCTGGGGAAGACACAGGGCTACTTGGTGATGTGAGTACAGCTCGGCTTCGGGAAAAGAGTCACAGGTCCTCGGCTCAGCCCGCAGCCTTTTCTTCAGCTTCGCGTTAGAATTTCCCTGAGGCTTGCTTGTCCAGACCCAGGGGTAGCACACTGACCTCCCCTCAGTGCCCTGGCGTTGTCATGGAAACAGTCAACTGGCACGTCTCGGGAGAGCATGGACACCCATGACCTCTGTGCCCGGGGTCCCCAGGCTCCAATCGTCAGCTGCCTTCCCGTGACCATTTTCTGCACTTCACGCCTGCCTCGCCCTTGGAAAAATAACTGCTGCAGGATCCCAGCAGGAGTCACAGAGTTTCAGTTCAGATGGCCAGAACCTTAGACACCATCTGTTGTTCCTTTTACCAATGAGGAAATAAGCCCAGAGAAGCTCAGTGACTTCCCCAAGGTCACACAGCCTTGCAGGTGGAAAAGGTGCAAAGAGAATGCAGGCCTCCAGATTCGATGACCCCACACACCGAATTCCAGGCTGGTTTCTCTGAATTGAAGGGAATCCTCTAGCCTCGTGTAGGTTCAGGTGGCCATTTCAGGAGTGTCTGGCGTTCCTCTCTTTCCTTTGGGAGGCTAGAGAGATTTTCGAGGTGGCTCTAAAGGAGGGCAGACCCCAGGGCTCACGTGGCTCCTGAGAGGCATGCAGAAAGCCGGCTTCCGCTTGGGCTGCGGGAGGGAGCGGTGAAGGCCTCACTTCTAGAGTCGTGTCCTGCAGAGCCGCACCCAAGTCAGGGCCGGCTGCCCCCCGCACCAGGCTGCCACGGTTCTTCTCGGGAGCGGCAGCAAACTCGGGTTCCCCAGCAACTCGGACACCCAGGGCAGCGTCGTGCTGGTAGCTCCTACATCCCTTGAAACCGAAAATCCATCACCCTCCTGGAAGGCTGGCGTGCAGAAAATCATCAAGCCGGTAAAGGCCGACGCGCGGCCACCATGCAGCCTCTGTGGCCACTTCCCATAGTCACAGATGGCCAGCCGGCTGGATGGCAAGACACAGCTGGCACCTCTGCAATCCCTCCTCTCCTGCCGTCAGCCCCAAGCAGGGCCACAGACCTACTCCCCTCGGCCACCATGCTCACCGTTTTCCAGAGTTTCTTTTTACGAGGAGGATTCTTTCCGGGGCAGAACACGGGCTGGGCCGGAAGCAGATGGCCCCTTGGGGTCTGGGGGCTTCCTGCGAGGCTGTAGGAAGGGGGGCCCTAGGGGCAGGCCTGAGGCTGAAGCTGCTTCTCAGCAACACCATCCCCTTCCTGCGTCCCCCCAGCACCTCGCCTGCCCTCTGGCCGCCCAGGCCACCCCCTCTCGACCTCTAGCCCCCAAGGGAGAGCTGCCCCAGGTCTCAGCTTTTCCTCCTCTGCCTCCGCCCCATCCGGACTTCCCAGGCCTGGACCCCACTTTCCAGGGACCTGCCTGTGGGGTGATGGCTGGGGACTCAGCCGATGCACAGGGCAGTGATGGTGGCTGCGGGTTCTCATGGTCTGCCTCTCCAGCTACATCCCAGAGCGAGCACCCAGGTGCCCTGGCCAGGTCCCTCGCCTCTGGCCTCTGTTTCCACACCTGAAGCTCCAGCGCTTTTTAAACAAGAGCAACCGTGCGTCCCGGGAGGAGAGTGTTGTTATTTTCAGATGTTCTCATCCTGGTACATTCGTGCCCTGAACTCCGCAGAATGGACTCACCGCCTGTCCCCTGAGCCTCAGTGTCTTCGGCTGATTGGGGACCACGGTGACACTAACCTCCCACCATGTCTGAGGACTGAGGGAGGTGAAGCCCAGGAAGCGCTGCCCCAGCAGATGCAACATATGCTCAAGCCCATCACCCCCCCGTGAGGCAGCTGGGGTGGGTTCTAGAGCATCAGAGTAACAATGACAGAGCCCAAGAAGTCACTGTGTAGACTGAGAGGGGGTTTAGGCCATACCAGGATGGGAACCGCAGGCACCCCCGAGGGCTGCCTGCTCGCCTTCCTGTTCCAGCATCCCCACTCTTTTTTGGAGGGTTTGGAAGAGGCAGAGTGAGGCGTTCTCATGGCTTACATTGTCCTGACTGCACACAAGAAACCCAGAAAAAATCTGTATCCGACCTTCCTCAGAGTTTGCCCTAATGATTTATAGTACAGAGAAGAAGTTAAGGCCCAGAGAGGTTAAGTGACAACTTGGGATCACACAGCCTGCTCCCCATCTCCGTGCCCTGAGGTGCTGTCCCTTCCTATGGTCCAGGGTTTGGTCCAGGCTGTCCTTGACTCACCCACTCACAGATCTGGAGACGGAGCTCAGGGCCTGGTAGTCCAGGACCCTCGGGGGCCAGAGACCCCTCTCAAGCCCCGCCTGACGCAGCCTCCTCCAGCCTGCCTCCGAGGGGACAGGTTTCCCCCTGGCGTGTTTGACCCCTGCCGCCCACACAGCTCTGGTCGGCCAGGGCCTGCTCCTCTGCTCAGGGAAACAGGCCTCTCTACCCCACCCAGTGGGCAGCGGACCACGGGAGGAGGAGATTCAAGGCCGATCTAGGAGGGAGTTGGTCCATGTGGACGGTACTTAGGGTCCAACCCAGCTTTAGGAAACAACCACAAATGTTTTCAGGCCTCAGGTGAAGCCATGCACGTGAATCAGCTCAGAGGAATTCTCACAATGAACGTGGGCACCAGACTCGCCCTTCACCCGGGGGCTCAGGACGCCAGCCCCAGTATCAACCCCGGCCCAGGGCCTCCAGCCACAGAGCCCCCTGTCCCAGGACTGGGCCTGACACCTACGGTGTCCTCAAGCATCGTAGCTGTTACTATTACCACGGGCCCCATCATCACAGTGAACCCACACGTGGGGAAACCGAGGCCTGGGTGGGACGCGGCTACAAAGCCAGTGAGAGGCCACATTCAGGCCCACAGCCTCGCGCTGAGGCTCAGACGTTGGGGGTCTGATGGTGGAGCGGAACCTCCGCGCAGGCCTCACTGAGTGGCCGCATCACCGCCGGGGGGCAGGGGTAGATGGGTGGGGAGTGCCCCCACGGGACTGGCGTCCCCGTCACCACGAGCCTTGGTGCTCGGGCCCTTGCTGGAACCCCAGCATCCTGCAGCCCCAGCGCCATGCCCCATCCTCAGCCATTTCAGCAGCTACGCTGTGCTCATTTCAAGCTTCTAATTTTTTTCTCCTCTTTTTAAGTTTTTTCTTGCTCCCTCTGAGAGGCAAATGTTCTCAAAAGATGTGATACCAAACCGAAGATGTGATGCCGGAATGAGGCATTAATTTCCATAGTCACTGAAAAGCAGCTGCTGGGGAACTCTCTCATTTTCCCATTAAGCGCTGCGGAGCCGAAACCTCGGGGGGTTCTGTTCCCACCCAGCCACCCCCCGCCCCATCCTCCAGCTCTCCCCTCCCCTCCCTCCCCTCCCAGCATAGTGTTATAACCAGCAGATTGTTTCTTACTTCCTGTCTTAAACGCACACCCCGGGTAGATAAATGACTCCGTTTGGCTCGAGACAGCAGATGACTGACAGGCAACTTACTCCGTGGAAACCAGGCTGGAGGGGCTCCCCCGGCTGACAGATGGGGTGTCTTCCTGGGAGCGCAGGGCAAGTGGCTAATCGCCTTAGCAGCTATGGGGACATGTGCGGCTGGGGGACCGGCGGGCTCCCTAGTGGTCCCCCTCGACAATGGGATGTGGCTGGTGTCTGGAAGGGGTTTCCAGTCTCCCGGGGGCCTCTACACGACAAGGGTCTGGAAGAGGACACGCCTTCCAAGCTCCTTCCCCAGGGAAGCTGTGGTCAGCGGGTCAGACGTGCTGACAGATGTTGACAGCTGTGGTTGACTTGAGAAAATGATGGTGCATCTTTCTCTCCAAATTGAGAGGAAAGTCTGGCTGTGTCCCTCCCTCTCCACTGAAGGCCCAGGGCTGCCAAAGGCGGAATCAGAGGTTAGAGAAGGGGTCCCCCGTCTTCCCCATCTCCCCACGCCCTGACCACCGACCCGTCACTGTCCCAGCCACGGGCTCTCCTCCTGGTTGTATTCCTGCAGGCCCTGTGCTCCACTGCCAGCTAACGTCCCGTCAACAGATACAATATTCGGGGTGTGCTCCACCCAGGGCGTTCTGCTCTGTTACAAAGAGCAATTGTTATTATTATTATTTAACGTAGCTATTTTATACATATTTTTAATATTATATAAAAATAATAATTGTTATTAGAATAAGAGGTGAGGGTTGTGGAGCCCTTCTTTACGTGACACACATCCCCAGGCTTGAGTCCAGCCATTCGGTTCAGTGACCGTGTGTGGGAACTGCCACAGCCCCAGTGTACAGAGGAAGGACTGAAGCCCCAAGATTCAGTCACGTCCCCTAAGGTCACACAGCCGAGCTCTGAGGGTTTGAACCCAGAGTCTCTTGGCTCTGGGGCCCGAACGTTTGATCATGTGGCCGGACTGTCCATCCAGCCTGCCGGACTCGAGGAACTTCGTGTCCGGCGAGGGTCCTGCGTGGAGCCTGGCAGGGAGGCGCTCTGGGGCAGGGGACCCACAACGCCCACGTGGTCCCACGGCTGCGGACACCTGCAGCCACTCCTAGGTCTCGCCTGAATGAGAAGACAGACCAGGAGACCACAGCCACTATGCAAAACAGTCTGAGGGTCCTCAAAAAGTTAAAGCTAGAGCTACCGTATGATCCAGCAGTCCCGCCTGTGCGTATGTATCCAAAGGAAACAAGATCAGTGTGTTGAAGAGGCTCCTCTACTCGCGTGGTCACTACTTGTTATTCACAATAGCCGAGATCTGGAAACAGCTTAAAGGTCCTTGGAGGGATGAACAGATAAAGAAAATGTGGTATATGTTGTAGACATCGAAGAACATTATTCAGCCTTAAAAAAGAGGGAAACCCTGCCATTTGCGACAACATGGATGAGCCTGAAGGACATTATGCTCGGCGAAAAAAGCAGACACAGGAACACAGAGAGTGCGTGGTGCTCTCACACGCGTGGACTCTGAAACAGCCCGACACACAGAAGTAGAGAAGCCGGGTGGTTGCCGGGGGTTGGGGGAAGGGGGGAGTGGGAAATGGGAGACTGTCAAGGGCAACGAAGTTTCATTGATGCCAGATGAGTAAATTCTGGGAATGCAAAGTACAGCGTGATGACTATGGTTAACAATGCTGTGTTGTATGCTTGAAATTTGCTAAGAGGGTAGGTCTTCAGTGTTCTCACCGCCAGAAGAAAAGAAAAGGAAATGGTAACACGCGACGTGATGGATATGTTAATTAGCTAACTGGTGGTGATTATTTCACAGTATACGCATGTATGAAAACATCAAGTTGTGTACCCTGAATAGATACAATTTTTATGTGCTAATTATACTGCGGTAACACTTGGAAAAAGAGACCAGAAATGAACAGTTAACAACTTTGCATCTGTTTTTCATGTCTCAGAACAAAGCCTTTCCTACTTTGCAGGTGAGGAGTTGAGGCTCAGAGAGGTTGGATCAAATGACAAGGTCACACAGCTTTACGGTCTCTGCTCTTGCCATTAGACAGCGGTTAACGACTCTGTTCTCTTCCTCCCTGTTCTTGGAGGGCTCCTAAGTTGCCCTTCTTGGCCTTTGATGCAGCCAAGCTCTTGGGTTGGCTTTTACACCCGTGTGAACTCAGACGTGAATGCTGTGACCGCCTTGTTTACACCACGCCCATCGGAGCTCAGGGCTGGGAAAGGGTGGGAGAAAGCTCTTAGGGTCCTGGTCCACCTGGCCAGCCCTGCAGAAGGCCACCTGAGCCGGCTGGATGCTGCGCGGGGTGTGGTTCAGCCCAGCCAGCCCGGCTCCTGAAGCCACGCGCCCCTGCACAGAGGCGCACCTCCCCTCCAGGAGCTGCCCTGCGGCCTGGAGGAGCTCCTGCTGGGGCTTGGCCGGTCTGTCTGCCCCGGCCCGGGGCTGGTCTTCCCTCCAGAGCAGAAAATCAAAGCACATTTAAGGGAACCCTGAGAAGGCAGGCCTTCTCCCGCCTCGAGTTCCTGGGAACACTTCTGGCAGGGAGCTCGGAGGACTGACTTTTGCAGAAAAAGAATGCACCTGGAGGAAAGGATGGTTTCCTCCCTCCTTGCTGCCTGGTTCACTAACGCCAGCCTCGTCAGCACGTTGGCAAGGAAGAGGGATTGAGTTCTGTGACCTAAGAAGTCCTAAGAGCACCGAGGCAGCCGGAGAAGCCCCCATTTGGAGAACCCACTCCATGTTCTTCGCGGCCTCCGCCACCAGGGCTGTGTGGTCTCGAGGAGGATAACACGGGGAGACCCACAGCAGCAGCACAGGCCTGGCGGTGCGGGGGGCCCGGTGGCTGGTGGAGGGACAGCACAGGCCGGGAAGGCAAGGGCCTGGCTCCGTGTTCCCTGCCACCCTGGGGACGTCGCCCAGCCTCTCTAAGCCTCAGTTTCTTCACTGACAACGGGGACGGTGGTGTCAGCTTTGCAGGGCTAGCGTGACAAACGAATGAGAACCGTGACAGGAGCCTGGGAATGTCAGCGTCATAAGGATGGCACTTCCACCACTAACCCTGGGCTGACCGCTGAGTGTAGACCAGGCTCCGGGCCGAGGGTTTCGTATTAATTATTCCATTTAATTGTCTTAAAAATCGAAGTATTCTTACTACCCCCATTCCACAGATGAGAAAACTGAGACTGAACAAGACTAAAGAAGTTTTCCGGAATCACTGGGCAAGGGCGCGCCGAGAGTGACCAGGCCTCCCTCCTGCCTTTTCAGCCCTTTGCCCAGCGCGTGGTGGTCCATTTAACTGAGGAGTGCGCGGGTGTTCTGAAGTCCACTGGCACAGAGCTATTGAGAAGACCGGTGTCGAATGGTGCCTAGAAGGGTCGTGGGAGCTGACAAAGCCACGGAGGAAGGCAGAGGCTGCCTGTGGCCCCTGAGAGGCCCGGGGGGACCCGGGTCATTCTCTCCAACATCAGGCCCCATCTTCTTGCTTACTTCCAATATCGGTAAAATAATTTCAGGCCTGCACCCTAATATGATTTATAAATTCTATAAATGTGCTCCTGAGCTAAGGAAAGCATCTCAAAGCAGACACAGAGATCAACATTCTAGGGGGAGAAGACAGAACCGCAACTAGATTTCTGAAGTTTTCCCCCTGCACGCCCCGCAGGTCCTGGCTTGGGCCCTCCGGGCTGGAGACCACGGCTTTTGGACCTTTATGGGGAGCCCGCTGGGGGCTGGCCCTGTGCTGGGGCCTGGGTGGCCACGGGACAGGCCCTTCCCAGCAGGAGCCCATCGGCTGAGGCGTTTGGAAGCGCAGCCTTTGGGGTCAGACGGGAGCGGGTTCTGAGCCCAGCTCTGCCCCTGAGGAGCCACGTGGCCTAGGAAGTGACCTTCCCTCTCAGAGCCTCTGTTTCCTCAGCTGAAATGAGGGAGACAGACCTCCGTGCAGAGCGGGTGAGGCGACAGCCACAAGGCATGGCACGTGCGTGGCACACAGCAGGCGTTCAAGGAGCCCTCTGTTCCCACCGTGCCGGGGAGGCACGTAAGTGGCCTGGGTATGGGAAGATCAGTCCTGAGGATGAGTCTGAATGGGAGCAGATGGCCCGGGAGAGAAGTCCTAAAGGCCCCCTTAGCTCTCGGGGACCCTCGCCCCTACCACCGCAGGGCAGGTGTCCCTCCAGGTAGAACTCCACCAGCAGAAACACACACATGCATTCTTTTGGCTTAACCCTTCCTCTGGCATCTTCCCAGTTTTATTCACAAGTGCCTGTAAGTCTCTTTGGCAACTTAGAAAGCAGGGTAGAGGCAGGAAAATAATCTGGGAGCAGCGGAAACGTATTTCTGGCCTGAATAGCCCTGTGGACGTGTGCTGTCTCTGAGCCAAGGCCATTTCGCCTGACCCACACCAGGCTCACGTGGCCACCAGAGAGTCGGGCCAGCTCCCCGGTCCCCGCTGCAGCCCCGAGGAGGGAAGGCTCGCGCTCTCCCGCCTGAAGGAGCAGTGCTGGGTTATCAGAGCTGCTCCCCACGTGGGGCAGGAAGCACCAGGCCCTCGCTGATGCTCTGACCCCGCCCAGAGTGGCCCAGGCACCCTGGGGCCCAGGACAGAAAGTTTCAAGATAGCAAGCCAGGGCCAGGCAATCACAGGACCGTCTCCCCTGGAAGAACCGCTTTCAGGCTGGCATCAGATCAAACCTGCATTTCAGCAAGGAGGGCAGCCGTGTGTAATGGTGGAGGATACAGGAGACACGGCCACAGGCGGAGGAGACGGCACTGCTTCTTCTCGGGGGCTGTTTGCTCCCCGGGAGCCAGAGCACACTGTCCCCCAAATATCCCCGCCCCAGGGCTCTCTGCGTCGGACCTTTAGGGGCAAGTATTAGATTGCACTGTGGCTGCAGGCGGCACGTGGACAGAGGGCCCAGCAGGCTTCAAGGACGCCTCCCCGGCGCAAGTCCGTCTTGCAAAGACCCGGGGGGAGCGGGTGCTGGAGCAGACCCCCGATCGCCCGTGCTCCCTGCTAGTGGCCTGCAGTGCATTGCGCCCGCCTTCCTTGCCCACTGCATGCCCCCGCCCGAAAGCGAAGGGCTCATTTCCCCCATCACCATCCTTACGGAGAGTTGAGCGCAAAGTTGCATAAGCTTTCGCTCCCCTGGCCTGGCCTGGCCTGCCGGTTCCGCTCCAGCCACTGTGAGGACGGGACGAATTCATCTGCAAAGGACAAGCTGAAACCTCTGGTGGAAAACCAATGCATGTACCGCGGTAAATGGGAGCAGCTTTTTAAAGAGAGCACGGAATCCACTGGGAGCCCCGTTGCCATAGGAACTGGCGCTACAGCTGGCTTCCGATGATTAACGGAGGGCTTTGCTCTTACAGCATTCTTGAAGCTTCGCCCTCCCCTGTGCCGCACTGCAGCACGCGGCATCCTCTGGCCATTCATAAATATTTCATTACCGGCTGCTGCGTTTCATCCCCGCGGACCACGCGGGGCCTGATCCACTGCTCGCCAAGTTCCCGTGTCCCGTCAGAGAGCAGCTTCTGTTTCTCCTCCTCCTCCTTTGTCTCCACTTCCCTGCCTTGACATTTTCTACCTCCCAAACCCAGAAGGGTGGCTTTCCTGCGCCCTGGTTTTCAGATCCAGGCATCCGCGCCCTGGGCCTTGTCTTCCTCCCTAAAGGCCTCTGGCCTCACCCCGCGGCATCAGTCCGCTCGGGCCCAGCTGCCTCTTTGTTTTCCCTCTGAGGGCGCCCTGGGAGCACGCAGGCTCCGGGGTCGGGCCCTGCAGTGAGCTGGCTGAGGTTCAGTGACTGTTAAGGGAGATTCTACCTGCCCTGCAGGGCTGGACAGAGGGTGAGGCCCACCCCACCTCCCAGCCCTGCCGTCCGTCCCCTGGATGTGCTCAGATGCCGGTGTTGGTGACGGCTGGCGCTGGTTTTCATCTTGGTGAAATAACACCCACATGTTTTTTTAGCAGCGTGAACTCCGTGGAAGGGATGGCTCCGGTGAGGGCCCTTCCCAGGCACGGGGAGAGAGGCAGCTCCCCGCCCGGGGACCCTGTGGGGCGCTGCCTCAAGGCAGCAGGAGGAGTCCTGAGCTGGGTCGATCCACGGACCTTACGTGCAGAGACCGGTCTCAGTGCCACCTCCCCCAGGACCCAGCCGAGCACGGCTACGTTCCTGTGTACCCTGGGAGAACGCCAGGACTCAAGCAGCAGACGTCGTTCGGGGCTCCGTGAGCCCTGGTCTGGAATAGGCACCGGTGCTGGGTGGACGGCTCCCTGGTCCTCCTATTCGGGCAGCCACGCTGGGAGAGGACAGCCCAGCTGGACGCTGAGCCCGTCCTGGGGGAGACCTGGGGACACTCCCAAGGCCCCAAGGGCTCTGGACTTGTTTCCCTTCCACAAGGATATAAACCCTGCCTTGCCACCTGCCCCCTCCCGTGCAGCCTCCAGGGCTTTGAGCAGATGGCCCGTGTTCCCTGGATGCCTTCGCTGTGGGTCAGGGAGGCCTCCCCTTTCTGAGCCTTCCCCAGCTGGCAGGGCAGGGGGGCGATCCCCGTGAAGCCACTTGTCGCAGGCAGTCCTGAACACCCGTCCCCACCGTCTGCCCTTCTCCACGCCGCCCTCACGGGCCCGGGGCCAGGCAGATGCACTTGGTGGACCCAGAGGCCACGGCCTGGTGGGCCGAGGACAGTAAGAGCCAGAGAAGTCCAAACGGGGAAGATCAAATTCCAACCCGAAGTCCCAGGAAAGAGTTCAGGGAAGAAGATGGAAGACGAGGCCTAGAGGGTTGGAAACGGTGGGGCTTCTGATTGGAATGGGGAACCGGAAGCAGAGAGCCCGGCGGGACCGGGCACGGAAAGGTCCAGGGCCAAGGGCAGGGGCACCTGGATGCGTCACTGCCCGGTCTCCACCGTGGGCCCGAGTGCGTCAGGCTGGTAAGGGGTGAACGTGGGATCATCACAGCCACTGTGACCGTGTTTCTCTTACGGCCTTGACCGCCTTCTCCAAACCCTGCCTCAGTTACAGACACGTCCCAGAGTCCCCACGCCCCCCAGGCCTTCGGTCATGCCAGTGGCTACCCTAGAGACGCTGTCCCCTGCCCCTAAAGTCCCCAAGCTGCCCGTGAGCTCGGGATCGTCTTTGACAGAACTTGCAGCCCCCCTCTCAGTCTGAGTGGGGAGCTGGTCCAGGACTCTCTGCGGAAAGCCCGGATGCCTGGGGACTGTCTGGTAATCCTCTCCGAGTCCTTGGCTGCTAAGGCCAGGGACCTTGGGTGCAGCCCCGCCCTCCTGCCCCGGGGACATTGGCTGGGACACTGGCCCCTCTGACGCTGCCAGGCCCCTCTCGAGGTGGGCTCATGCCAGCCCCAAGGAACCCGGAGCCCTCCCTCCGACATCCGGCCCTGGTGGGAGGAGCCCCGGCAGAACCCTCTCTTCCCGCACCCCCATGGAGCCCTCTTCTGGCCTCCTGCCCCGCCCCAGTTCCTGGCACACAAATTCAACCCCCTGCCCACACTGCTCACCACCTTATGACATAAAATTTACCATCTTAACCGTTTTTAACTGTGCAGGTCTGTGGCATCAAGTGCATTCACACTGCTCTGTAGCCATCGCCACCGTCCTCTCCAGAACCTTTTCATCTTCCCAGACTGGAACTCTGTCCCCGTTAAACACTAACTCCCCTTCCCCCATTCTCCTCCCTCTGGCCCCCTGGCAACCACCGTTCTACTTTCCGTCTCTATGAATCTGATGACTAGGGGCCTCGTATAACAGAATTCTACCGTATCAGTCCTCTTGCGACCGGCTTATTTCACGTGACATAATCTCCTTAAGGCTCATTCGTGTTGTAGCGTGTGTCAGAATTGCCTTCCTTGTTAAGACTGAACAACATTCCATTGTATGGACGGACCGCATCTTGTGGGTGGACACGGGGGTGCGTCCACCTTTTGGCTACTATGAATAACGCTGCTGTGAATGTGGGTCTGCAAATAGCTGTTCATTTCCCTTTTTTCACTCCTTTTGGGTACGTACCCAGAGGTGGAATTGCTGGATCATATGGTAATTCTGTGCTTCATTTTTTGAGGAACCATCAATCTGTTTTCCACAGTGGCCGCACCATTTTACATTTCCACCAACAGGGCCCAAGGCTTCTGATTTTTCCAAATCCTCGCCAGCACTTGTTCTTTTGTTTCTTTCGTAGCAGCCATCCTGACAGGTGTGACATGGTGGCTCCTTGTGGTTTAACTCACGTTGCCCCAGTGACTAGGGATGTTGAGCCTCTTTTCATGTGCTTGTTGGCCATCTGTATATCTTCTCTGGAGTAAGTCTACTCGAGTCCTTTGCCCACTTTTTTTTTTTTTTTTTTTTTTGCGGTACGCGGGCCTCTCACTGCTGTGGCCTCTCCCGTCGCGGAGCACAGGCTCCGGACGCGCAGGCTCCGCGGCATGTGGGATCTTCCCGGACGGGGGCACGAACCCGCGTCCCCTGCATCGGCAGGCAGACTCTCAAGCACTGCGCCACAGGGGAAGCGCTGCCCACTTTTTAATGAGGGTGTTTGTATTTTTGTTGCGGAGTTGTCGGAATCCAGCCTGTTCCAGAGCTCTCTGTGGCAGGCACCTTCTCTATGAAGGAGCCCCCGTGACCTCTGGTCTCCACTGTCACATCTCTCTCTTGACTCGAGACCATCTTACCTGCCCTGGTGAGAACCATCTCCAGGTCTCTTGCTTTGCAGGAAGAAGCAAGTGCAGCGTTTGCAGGCTGGAGTTCACAGCAGCTCCCCTTAGGCAGGACGTGGGATGCGTTATTTTCGTGACCTTCGCCTTCCTGTTGGCACCAGGGCCTTTCTGGCCTTGGGTCCCTGCACACTTTCCATTGATGGCTTCCGGGAACCGTGCACAAAGTTCCTCTACCGCATCTTCCTGGGTCAGAGCCAAATGCTTCGTAATCACCGCTTCACAGATTCTGCGTCACGCGCTTCAGGGGTGCTCCAGGGACAGGGAGAAAGGACGTGTGTACCAGAACTGCTGCCACTATTCTAAGTGTTTCCGCACCCGCTCCAGACCCCAGCGCTCAGGGCTGGCTTGCTGAGTGTCTACTCTGTACTGCACTCCAAGCCCCGTGCTGGTCCCCACGCGGGGGACCAGACCTCCGCTCGTCCGGGCAGGATCCTACTTCCCAGCTCCAGGGAGGCTCCCTGGCAGAGCTGGAGAAGGGAGAGAAGGCAGAAAGATGGGAAAGGGCAGGAAGAATTGGCGCAAAAGCTGTCTCCTCCTCACGCAGGAGCCCCTCTGCCCTCTCCTCCGCTGGGTGGGGAGACCCAGCTGGGCACTCGTTTGCTCAGAGACTGACCTGCTTTCCACTCCGGTCTGAACTGGGCAGCTCCAAACCCCACTAAGCAGACGGAAGCCGGGATGAGCCCCAGGGCACAGAGTCTGACCTTCAAGGACCAGGTTTCCCCCCAAACAGGGCAGATCTGATGTACCTTTGGGTCAGCTCTGCCATCTGACAGGAGCTGCCTTTCAGGGAGTGGCATCTGTCCTTCAGAACAAGCCCAGGGAGGGGGTGAGGGAGTGGGGAAGGGGGAGGGCAGGGGAGAAACAGTGGTGGACGGAGGTGGGGAGTAGGGAGGGAAAATAAGGGCCATCCTGCGGTCCGGGGGAGCCCTGAGTCTCGCCAGATGATGGAGAAAGTTTCAACTTCCTGCCCACTGTCCAAGGAGGGTCACTCAGCTTTTCTCTCTTCTACGCAGACTGGAAGGAAATTCCACTGCTTAAACACAAGCATGTAAACGACTGGCCTGAGCCCCTAAGGATCCGTCCTCCTCGGCCATCCTGAAGTCCCCACGCTGCCGCGGGCAGACAGCCCTGTCAGCCGAGAGGAGCTGGCCAGGTACGAGGTGTCTGTCGGGAGCAGGGAGGTGGCCCATATCCCCTGCCTGGGCAGAGCGAGTCTGTGTTGGTCACACTGAGAACAGTTGCCCCTGGGATCTGGGATCGGTTGGCACGGTCTGAGGTGGCCACGGTGTGCCCAGGGATGCTGGAATCCCATAAAACGAGAGCTCAGGGGCCTGGTGTCAGTCAAAGGGAGTGCAAAGGGGCAGCTGTTAACGTACCACGAGAGATTTTCTAGAAAAGTGAAATTGATTTTTGGTCAAATGCAGAGCACTGATAGACATGCTTCACAAAACCTAACAAACAGTTATCTCTTGACCCTTTCTGTGTCGCTCTCCTGGTCTGCACGTCTTTTTCTACATGTTGAGGCTGACCAGAAATCCATGGAAACTCAGGAATCTGGTGTCAGCGTGTGAACGAGCGATTCTCAACCTCAGCCGCCCGGTATGTTCACCCGACAGGTTGGTTTAACTCCAGGGTTCAAGCTCCACGCTCCCTGAGTCTGATTTCAATGGCCTGGGGTCTGGGGTGGGCACAGGGATTTTTTTTTTTAAATGCTCACCGGGCATTTAAATGCTCCCAAACGACAATCACATAACTTCCAGCAATCACGCTCCTTGGTATTTGTAACGCAGAGGAGTTGAAAACTTAGGTCCACACAGAAACGTCCTGCACGTGGATGCTTAGAGCAGCTTTATTCCTAAAGTGCCAGACTTGGAAGCAACCGAGATACCCTCCAGGAGGTGAATGGATAAACTGTGGTCCACGCAGCCGACGGAATAGTACTTGGCACTAAAAACAAATAAGCTATCAAGCTATGAAAAGGCACGGAGGAAACTTCAATGCATATGACTAAGTGAAAGAAGCCAATCTGAAAATGCTACATACAACTGTGTGACATTCTGGAAAAGGCAGAACTGTGGAGACAGTAAAAGATCAGTGGTTGTCAGGAATTGCGGGGAGGGACGGGTGAATAGGTAGAGGATTTTTAAGGCCGTAAAACTACTCTGTATGACACTGTAATGGCGGATACATGTCATTATACACTTGTCCAAATCCACAGCATGTGCAACACCAAGAGTGGCCTTACTGTAAACCATGGACTCTGGGCGATGATCACATGTCTGTGTAGGTCCATCCATCGTAACAAATGCACCACTCAGGTGGGGATACTGATGGTGGGGGGCAGGGCAGAGCATAAGTGCGGACAGGGGTATAGGGGAAATCTCTGTACCTTCCCCTTAGCTTTGCTGTGAACCTAAAACTCTTCCTAAAATATATAAAAGAAATTTTAAGTTGCATAACTTAACATGGGCAGGAGTCTTCTCATGTGATTTACTGTACTGAATTTCCATGGTTAAAACAGAGGAGTGATGCATTTTTAGAGCCTTTAATCCCGTACGTATGGATAAAAGCGGACTGTCTGGGCTTCCCTGGTGGCGCAGTGGCTGGGAGTCCGCCTGCCGATGCAGGGGACGAGGGTTCGTGCCCCGGTCCGGGAAGACCCCACGTGCCGCGGAGCGGCTGGGCCCGTGAGCCATGGCCGCTGAGCCTGCGCGTCCGGAGCCTGCGCTCCGCAACGGGAGAGGCCACAGCAGTGAGAGGCCTGCGTACCGCAAAAAAAAAAGCTAAAAGCGGACTGTCTGTGGCTGGCTGGCGTGGCGGCCAAAGTGCCTTCGGAGGGAAAAGCCTCAGCCGGTCTCCGAAGACATTGAGAACCGCCCATCAGAGGAGCTACCCCAGCTCAACGTCACCTAGAATTCTGCACCTGGTGTTTCATGACTCTCCTCCCAGGTCAGGCATGGCAGAAGTTTCTGTCGGGGGTGGGGTGGGGTGGAAACCCCTTGAAACTGCATAGAGTTTTCTGGATTTAAGGAATCCTTATTTTCCTGACCTGCCCCTGGCCGGTGGGGGGAACAGGGTCTGTGTTCAACCAAATGCAACTTGCGGAGAAGTCAAGACACAGGGCAGTTGGTGGTCGAGGCCACCTGTGCCCACCATTCACATTGCACGTGCAGTCATTCTTCGGGGCTGCACGATGCGTGTCTGAGTGGCTTCCAAGACAACCAATCCTTTGATGTTAAATTTAAATATATAAACTTTGAAGTTTCTCATCAGAGTTTCCCGGGAAAGGGAACTTTGGTTTCGGCGTCTCGCTTTTGCAGAGGACAGCTAATAATCATTTTTAAATCCCTGGTTCGATGGGTAGACCCCTTGGGCTAGAATCCCTTGGCATTCCTCAGGAGAGAGCCCTGCAGGCTTTGACAGCTCCTGGCCTGCCCAGGACACCGACTGTGTGTGCAGGAAGGGACAGGGACCCGGAGGAGGGTGGGGCTCTCAGTTGCAAAGGGCCGCCCTCCCCGCCCACCGACAGCTCCCTTCTCTGCTCTATGCGCCCCTTCCGGCTTCCCCAGACAGCGCATGATAACAACCCACCGTCACACACAAGCGCCTCCAATGTGGAGAGTCGACAGTTTCAAGAAATCCGTTAGAAGAAACAGCCAGTGTTGCAAACCTGGCAACGGTCTAGAGCTCTTTTTCTCCTTTCCCCATTTTAACTGTTAAAATTCATCTCCGACATCACACACATGGATGAAATCAACAGTCTCTTATCAGATCCCAAATCTGTCAGCCGATGTCTACCAGCCGCCTGGAGCTGAAAGCCTCTTAGCACATGTGTGACTTGAGCTGAACAGGGGCTGGGACGACAGTGCAGGCAGCTTCGTTCTGGCGCCCGCGTTCCCAAACATTTGCTCTTTTAGAGCCGGGGAGGCAGCGATGCCTTCATTTCCTTCCGTCTCAGATCCACGGGCTTTCAGGCACGCTTCAGTGGGACCAGGAACCAGATTCATCCCTCTTCTCCTGCCCTTTCGTGCAAAGCCAGGTGTCCACGGGGGGCGGAGCTGGGGCGCTGCCCAGAAGGCTCGGGCGCCTGGCCAGTGGGTGGACCAGGTAGAAGGGGAAGGCCAGCCAGCCCTGGGGCAGGGCTCACCCCACGCAACCCCATCCCAGGGCTTTCAGGGCTGGGTGCTCTGCTCCCACGGAGGGTGGACAGCTCCGGGAGGGCTGGACCCCTGGCCAGATGCCACTGCACCTCCTCCAAGACATGCCTGCTCTCACGACATCTGCTGGAAAGAAACGTAACACTTCACAGAATGTAGGCATTCTGAGAACGGCGCTGCGCTTAATCCATCTACGTATTCCCAGGTCTGGCCCAGAAGTACCAGTATTAACAAGAACCATTCGCTGGGCATCCGCTGTGTGCCAGGCACTTTGTATACATCATCTTGTGAGTGTTAACATCTTTTTTAAGCAGATGAATGGAAAAAGCTAGAAATTAAGAAAACGTCCTGAGGTGGCAAAAATGGCAAAGCCCCTGTGCGTTTCCCTGGACTCTTTTATGATCATAATTGATGAATGGATGAATGAATGAATGAATGGGTGAGTGAGTGAATGAGAATCGGTCTCTGCCTCTACCTGTCTGAAATGCAGAGGAGTTCAGGTCTGTGCGGCCAAGGTAGGGCCACCAGCCTCGTCCAGGTGGGGGCCGTGGGCTCAGGCTCACGGGTAGCAGAAGCAGAACATCCTTCCTCTCCCACAGCCTCCACGCCTGAACCCAGCACCACAGCTGCTGAGACTGAACGGTCCAGGGTCTGCAGCTGGCACCCAGGACAGCCGGTGCCGTCGTTCCGGTCTGCGGGCAGGAGAGCACGTCCAGCTCAGGCAGGAGGCCAAGTCCCCTCGGCCTAAGGCTTTGTGCTCTTCAGCTGTTTCGGCAAGGCCCACCCATACCAGGGTGCGGGCAGTCTGCTTTACTCAGTCTAGCAGTTCAAGTGGCAGCTCATCCAGAGACACCCTCGTAGACGCACCAGAATAATGTTGGATCACATATCTGGGCACTGAGGCTCCATCAAGTTGACCCACACGTAACATTAGCCACCACTCTACCCAGACGTCCCATAGGCTCTTAGACCCTACAATGTCCAGAACTGGCCTCCGTGCCTTCCCCACCCCCAGCCACCCCTCCCGCCGCGAGTCGCCCAAGCCAGGACAGGCCGTCATAGCCTCCGAGCCCCGTGGACTCCACCCCTGGAAACATCTCTGAGTCCTCTCCCAGGTCTCCGCCCCCAGCACCCGCCTGACTCTGGGCTCGATCACTCACCTGAGGCTTGGCCCCCACCTGCCTGCTGCTCTCCTCCACCCTCCGGGCTTTTTCTCACTTTCTGTCCTTCTGAAAGGCGGTGTCCTGGCCTGGAGTCTGTGGCGCTTTCCTCGTGGGATGAAATTCCCACTCCCGGGCTTGTCACGGAGCGCTGCCTGCCCCTCCCCGGGGGATCTGACCAGTGACATGGCTGCCACTGGCGAGAGACGCAGCCTCTAGCTCCCCACACCGGGTCCCCTCCAAGAGGCCTGAGGGCGGAGGAAGGGCAGGTGGTCGGTCCCATTCATGGTTCTGTTCATTAAGACCTCAGGGAGCGGGAACAGTGTCATCCCCTGAGGGGTGTCCATTCTTTCACTCAGCAAACATATCCTGAAACAGGATTTCACGACTGCACCAGGCCAGGCCTGGAGAGGGGAAGAAAAATAACACTTGGTCTGTAATTGAGGGATCAAGACGCGCTTGAAATGCAGCTGACGATGCAAGGCCATGAGAGGGATACGGTTGGTACCTACAGTTTTCTAGATACAGGAAATGCTAATAAAAGGAAGGAGGGAAAGAGGACAGAGGAAGGGGAAGAAGAAAGGTGTTTACCCAACGGTGCTGAAAACGTAGGTCCACCCGAACACCTGAACGCAGATGTTAACAGCACCTTTATTCATAATTGCCAAAACTTAGAGACAGCCAAGACGTCCTCCAATAGGTGAACGGATAAACGAACTGCGGTCCATCCAGACAACGGGACACTATTCAGCTCTAAAAACAAATGAGCTATCAAGCCACGAAAAGACGTGGAGGAGTCTTTAACGCATGTGACTGAGTGAAAGAAGCCAACCTGAAAACGCTACATGCTGTATGATTCCAACTGTACGACATTCTGGAAAAGGCAGAACTATGGAGACAGTAAAAGGATTGCCGGTTGCCTGTGGCTGGGGGGAGGGAGACATGAACAGGCAGAGCACAGAGGATTTTTAGGGCAGCAAATCTACTCTGTATGAGACTGTAATGGGGGACACATGTCATTATACATTTGTCCAAAGCCGCAGAATGTACAGCACCAGGAGTGAACCCAGTGTACACTACAGGACTCTGGGTGATAATGACATGTCAGTGTAGGTTCACCAGCTGTAACAGATGCACGCGTGGTGGGGAGACCGACGGTGGAGCAGGCTGTGCATTGTGGGGTTGGGGTGTATATGGGGAACCCCTGTATCTTCAATTTAAGAAAAGTGTCTATTGAAAGAAAGCAAGAAGAAAGGGAAAAGAGGGAGGAAGGGTTCTACAGGGAATTGAAACCAAGTTTGTGAAATCCCTTTTTTTGGAAACACAACGGCCCCTCCTGGCCCCCAGTTATCACGTGGTCTGTGATCCCTGCCTCACTTTAGGTCTGAATCTCCTGAAAGCGGCTGTCCGCTCACCGGTCCTCAGTTCCCTTGAGGCAGCAGCAAAGGCCTGTTGACATCTCTGGTCCTTGGCGCCCCGGAAGCAGGGTGACCCCTGGGCTCTGTGAGCAGGTGCCTGGGCCTCCCTGCGCCCGTCTGCTCGGCAGGGGCGTCTGGGTCTCCAGCCTCATGTTAGCATCAGCTTCCTCTGGGGCTCAACCTTCTTGACCCTCCTCCCATAGGTCCCCGCCTCTCTTTCCCTTCTCTGCGTCGACGCCCCTGCCTCCGTCTTCTGCAAAGGGCCTCGTAAAAGCTGAGCTGAGCCCAGGGCCCCTGGCTCAGTCGGGACGTCTTCAGGGGACAGTGGCCTTAGAGGGACTGTGTGGGGTTACCTGGTTTGCCTTTTCCTCCCTTGGACTTGAAGATCCAGTTTAAACTTTAAACTTGGTTCTCGATCATGGCAATTCTCTATATATACTTCTTAAGCCTTTCTTCTAAAGTCTATATAGTACATGCATATATGCCCAACACCGGGAATCCTCAAATGACATTTTCCTTTCTCCCCAAATTCTTACTGATTCGTCTTCATAGATCAAAATTTAATCTAGATAGTAATCCCCGTTACTGCTTCCCTGTTTCTCTTTTTCATTTCACAGCTAATTCAAAATGTATACGACTGTACTTTGAAATATTCAAGATGTACACAATGCATATAGAATAATTCAATGCAGGGCTGTGCATCCACCATCCGGTTAAAGAAATAAACCATTGCCCGTATGTTTGAAGCTCTCATGGTATCAGCTCCCCATGAACAGGTAAACCGTGAAATCAGACCTTACAATCACCATGCTTTGCTTTACATGGTTACTACATATACATGCATCTCTACACAAGATATAGTATCATTTCCATGTTTTATATTTATTATAAATGAATCTCAGTGTATGTATTCTTCTGCGACTTGCTTTCCTTATTCGACATTACATTTTTGAGATTCACGCATGTGTCTCCTGCATTTTTCATGGCTGCACGGTACTCCGCACGTGAATACGTCACAGTCCATGAATCCATTGTTTTACTGACGAACATCTAAAGAAGTGGTACCATGAGCATTCTAGGACAGGTCTCCTTCCGTCTTTCAATGTGGTCCATCATCTTCACAGATTTCCTAATGCTAAACCAGCTCTGGATTCCCTGGAGAAGCCCAACTTGGTCATGATGTCTTCTTTTTCTTTTTAATAAATTACTGGATTCAGTTGGAAACTTTAACACGGAGGCCTGCAGGCAGCTGCAGGTGGTAGCTGGCCGATCGCAAAGCCAGGACCCTCCTTGAAGGGCCTCGTGTAACTTCGGGTGGCCAGCATAGCCGACTCCTTCCTGACTGTTGCAGGCACCCAATCCACACCTCCCGCCCCCTCCCCTCCCCCTGGGGAGGCCCTCCACCCGGCTCCAGGCCCCCGGGCCAATGTTTGCTTTCCTTGTAGAGCAGAGAAGGATGGCAGCTGCCACATGGGCCCCCGCCACCCACCCCCCCAGCTGGGTCATTGCCAGGTAGCGGGCCTGCCTCTCCTCCTGTTCCTAACTGAGACTCGGCCGTCTGCTGGGAGAACCCCAGTCCACCCAGTGTCCATGCTCACCTCGCCACCCCTAGGGCAGCAGGAGAGAATGCCACCTACACAGCCAGGTGCCGCCTTGCTGGTGGAGGTTAATACTGGAGAATCAACTTGGGACAGAGATGCAGGTCGCGTCTTACTGAGAGGTGATGGGGCACTTGGATGAGAAGCACAATTTCTTCACAAGGATGCAAGGACTTTAAGAGATCATTTGGTAGAGTGCTTTTGGGGGGAGGGGAGGGGAGGGGAGGGAGGGGGAGGGGAGGGGAGAGGGAGGGGTCTTCCAGGATCTGCCTCTTCTGCTCCCCTCCCCACTTCAAGCAAGTCAGCAGCTGTTGTGTTTGATGCCCTCGGGGGAGCACGTGGTGGGGTCTACCTCTGCCATCACCGGATCTCCCTTCTGGCTTTTTTATTTTGTAGGAAACCCTAAATACTTGGGGAAAGGGAACTTAAGCACCTTGAAGAAACGTAAATGATCACACAGGCTTAAAAGAGGTGCCCAGCCACTTCTGCCTCGTAACACAGTCCTGCCTCTCTGAGAGGACAAAGCCCAGAAAGGAAAGAGCCGCGGGGGGTGTCTGGCCCGATGCGCCGCAGGCAGTGCGACAGTGGAGCAGTGGCACCTGCTCTCAGCAGCAGCCGGGGTGTGTGACGCCCGAGGACCAGATGGACGCCCGCACGTCAGCACTGTGTTAAACCCGGGGGCTGGGAGGGACGGAGCCCTGGGGACCAGCATAGTCACACGCCCCATCTGCCAGCGCGCAAGCTCAGGGTTAGAAAATGCATTGGGGAAGATGTGACCCGGAAGGTCGTCCGGTCCGTGGGCCACGAGGCACACTTGCCGCACCTCATGCAGGGGTGGATTCTGCCCGCTGTGTCTCTTGAGCCCAAAGCTGCAGCTCAGGCTGTGCCTGGCTCGTGACTGCAACTTGCCGACGCGCCCCGGGAAGAGGCAGCAGCATCCCGGGCGCCTGGCTCGCACACGGGTACCCGGGGACCGGAAGGGACCCAGCAGGCTGGCTTTTAAGGCTGAGAAAAGCCAGCGCAGGGAGAAGGGCTCTGGAAGTTTCCAAGCTTCCTGCCAGCTGCGGGAGCCACGCGCTTTCAGGTCCTGTGCATCCCCACGGTAACACGTCATGCCAGGATCGGGCGTGCGAGTTTGCGACGCCTTGTTCTTAATTTCTCCCCGGCTGTTATCATCATCTTATTGTCTCTGTGCTTTTCCCGTCGGGACAGGGGCCTCCGACACTCCACAGCCGGCACGCGATTGGACGCAGTGGAGCACACCGGCGGTTCTGCTTTACTAAGGGAAAATGGAAATAAATTCACTGCCCAGAAAAGATCAAACCATGAAATCACACAGAAACAGGAAGGAACCAAAAGGTTTCTCTGCATTGTGCTCTGTGCCGATTCCTCAGGTTAACCATTAAATTGTCTTTTAAAGCCATTTTCTTTATTTCTCCCCTTTTTTGAACTAATCCTCTCCAACCATCCAGCACAGATTCAGAACCACTAACCTAGAAAAGAGGGGAAAAGTGAAGGTCGCCTTGGTAACGGGAGACGTAGAGCGGCTGCATCTCCCTGCCTGGAGGATCTGATCCGTGCATTCCTGAACTGCTCTTGCGGCCAGGCTCTCAGTATCCTTGCCTGGAGGCAGCGAGGAAGCTTGAAAAAGACAGCGCCAACACCCCTGCGTTCGCAGGACCATCTCTGCCTGCTGATACAGCCCCTGCTTCTCCCTCGGGGTTTCTAAATCTGCTCTTGGTGTCTGTTGCAAATCTGCCTTTCCCCCGTTTTATCCGTTTTATCCTCACGTCTCTGTTTAGATCATCAGAAATGACTTTGGAAATAAAATAGTACCCTTCGACCCAGAAATTCCCACCTGGGAATCTAGATGAATGCACTAATCCACAAGACAGAAAAAGCTGTGGGCCTGAAGATGTTCACAGCAGCGTGTTTTATACGGGAGACAGATGGACGGCAACTTGCGTATGAAATCGTGGGAGGATGGTTACGCAATGTGTAGTATATACAAGAAATGGATAAAAATGGAGTCAACAAAATTATAACTAACACTACCTGGCAATAGAGGAAAACACATCTCACAATCTTAAATCTTCAAAGAATACAAAATCACACACACAGCAGATAAAATATGTACACACGAGAGAGGGCTAGAAGGAATGTACAAAATACTATTAGTTGAGGTGTTAGGTGAGTCGCCTTAAGCATGGTTTCCCCTGCTTTTCTAATTAATAAAATGAATAGCCCCTTTCACTTCTTAAAATATAAAACAGCATCATAACTTAGAAAAGGTTTCTTACCCATTTTTAATTAAAAAAAAAAAAATAACCTGTAAGGTATGTGGCCAAGTGAGTCAAGAAAGATAAAAGTTGAGCTTTTTCAAATCTGGAAAAAGACGTCTCTTCACCAGAGCGCCGACATTGCTCTTCTCGCCACCCTTGTTTTGTTTACGTTCCCCTAGGTAAAATGTTAATTTTTTATTATCTATTTTGTTGAAGGCTACCTTCCACGTGACCTCTGGGTCTCGAGGTAACCATTCTCTGATTGAGCCTCTTTACTGTTGCTCCGTCAATCACGCCCTTGCCCTCAGCACTGAAGGCTCAGAAAGTCATGCTTGTTAGGACTGGAAGGGATGTCAGAGCTCACCTCTCCCGTGTTTCTCCGAGCGGGGTCAGTTGAGGGTGGGGATGTACGGGCTGTGCTTTTACTTCTTCACTTCACTGTGGGTTGATAATTGCATCATAGCTCTAAGCAGGAGGCATTTATATGTAGTTTTATAATCATATATATTTAGGTATCATTGCAGTAGAAGTATTTTCAGTCAACACTGGGGAGCGCGGGAATCCTTTCTTTACAAGGGACCGGGCCCTTAGTAAGCCTCCACCTGCCTGCAGGTGCTGAGGACCCTGAGTCCCGGGAGGAGAGTGGCCAGTTCTGCTCCCTGGGGGCGGGGGAGACTGCGGCATCAGCGAGCTTAGCTCTCAGGATGTAGAAGTTCCAGCTGGCACTCATCCGTCAGAGTCTCCATCACAGGTCTGAGAGCTCATTGATGCTGTGTGCTCCCGAGGCCGGCGTTTCAGCGACGATCAGATTCGTGCGTCCAGCCAGGACCTCGCCTCTGGTTCCAGATTTACATCCCAAGCTGCACGCTGGACATATCGTCTTGGACGTGACTCAGCCAGAACAGATGCCCCAAGTCCTCCCTGTGACGAGGACTCCCCCCCCGACCAAACTTCAGTCGGGTTCTCCTGAGCCTTCTTCTTGGCCTGCTGACCTTAGCTGGCAGAGCCCAGGCCGTCAGGATGCTGGCCAAACCACTTCAGCAAGAGTCCCCCAACCCTTGACACTAACCAAGTTCCTCTTGGTAACTTTCCACTCACTGACCCCCTCGCTCTGCCCTCACCCACTGGCTATAAATCCCCGGCTGCCCGTGTTAAATTCTCTCTCTCTCCTATGACCATAGTCTTGACTAAAGTCTTCCTTGCCTGTTTCACTCTGTCCGATTTTTCTTGGACACCCCGCAGAGTCCACAGACCTGTGCTGTTTCTCCACCAGCCCCCAGCTGCCTGAGCCATGAAACCCAGGGGCTGCCACCCTCCCCTTCTTTGCATCCAATCAATCCGTGCCCAATCTGTCCACTTCTCCCTCCCTCCCTCTCTACCCTGGTCCCAGGCACCACGGTCTCCAGCCAACGTGACTGCAGGCTCCTCCAGCTGGTCTCCCCACTTCCACATGGGCCCCCCTCCAGTCCATTCCACGCAAGGCGGCACTCACCCACTTAAACCCTTCCAGGGCCGTCCCTTTCTCTGAGGTTGAAGTCCGACCCTTCACCTGGCTACAAGGCCACATGGAAGACTGGAGCACGTCCTTCTCCTCGGCTGCATCTCGCTGTCACCTGCCACCCCGTCCCCTCCATACGAGCCTTGCTGCTCATCTGTTGGTCCCCAATCACCTCATCTCTGCCTTTGCCCGGGCTCACAGCGTCTTCCACTCCACAGCTGCTTCTCACCTTTGGGTCTCGGTTTAAATATCACCCCTGCAGAGACCTTCCTGGCCCATAAACCTGAAGGGGGGCCCTGTCGCTCTGTTCCATGCCCGTGCTTAGTTTAGCAAATCGTGATTAGGAGTTTATCTCGTGTGCCCGCACGGTCGTGGGTGTGTGACAATGACACCCGCACGGCTGCCTTCGTGGGGCTGACATTCTAGCGGGACGGAAGCAGGATGACAAATGGACAAATAAATATGTGTGGGTTGTGATGGGAGCTATGAGGGAACTAAGCACAGGCTTCAGTTTGAGTAGATACCCTGGACTATTTACAGGTAAAATGAAGTAGTCGAGAGAAGAGAGAGGCGGGGTGGACAAGTAAATGGGATAAAATGTAAACAAGTGGCCAATCGGAGTAAAAGGTATATGGGAGTTCCTTGTACTATTTTTGCAACTTTCCTGAAAGTTTAAAATTGTACTAATTTTTTTTTTTCTTAAAAAAACCCAACTCTGATCCCATCCATCGGTTTTGCTCATTTCCCTCTCGCCTTGTCTGTAGCTGAGATTGGAGGTGCCACGTCTTCCCCACCAGGTGGGTGAACGGCCGGGTTGGGACAAACGCAGGCAGGGGTTTTGTCTCCCAGCACGGAGGGCAGAGCGGGTCCCACCGCTCTCGCCCCACCTGGGCACCATCTCACTGTCATTTGGCTTCTAAGTGATAGGGTCCGTGTGTTAAACTGTAAAGTGAATCACAGAAAACTAAAGCCAGGGAGAGTGTCCACTGGATAAAGGACCAGCGGCTGTTGTCACCTTGTCCAAAGGGAGAAAGCCCTGGATGGGACGGAGAGGGAGCAATTGTCTCTGCTGTGTGAATTGGGCAAGGGGGGGGGGGGTGTTCAGAAGGGCTGATAAGGGAGGGGAAGGTGGCCTCGCTCCAGGAGCCCTTTAAAGAGCAGTGTTTCCTTTGTGACCTGTTTCCTTCTTGTTGCCTCACAGGAGGAAGGACCCGTACCAGCATTTCATGCCCTGGCCAGGTCCTTTCCATGTGTCCTCTGCTGTAGACAGCTGGCATTCTGATCTGCCTCAGCCTTCCTGGCAGCGCCCCGGGGATGTGACCCAGCCTCCCCCATCAGATGCATCTGTGCAGAGTCCCAGGGACTTGAGGCCGGAGTGACTGCAGGAGATGGAGAGCCCGGGCGGGCAGGGCCAGTGGCTGGCGTGTCTGTATCTGTGTACCCACGGCGAGGCTGCAGGCGTGGCTCCCAGAGGTCCCGCCACCCTGCAACTTAGCCAGCATACATACATATTCGCATCTCACTGTCTGTACACTACTTTTATTGTGGTAAAATACAGATAACACAGCATTTACCATCTTCACCATTGTCAAGTGCACGATTCAGTGGCACTAAGCTCTTCCTTGAGGTTGTGTAACCGTCACCGTCCTTGAACGCTAGAATTTTTCATCCCCCCCAATGGAAACCTGTACCCTCTAAGCAATCACTTTCCAGCCCTCCACGCCCAGCGCCCGGCAACCACTGACCTGCGTCCTCTCTCTATGGATCCCCCCGCTCTGCACATTCCGCCCAGCTGGAATCGCACTCTCTGTGGCCTTTTGTGTCCGGCTTCTCCCCCTCAGCATGGTGCTGTCAAGGTTCATCCCTGCTGCAGCGTGTTGGCAGAACTTCACTCCTTTTTAGGGCTGAATAGAATTCCATTGTACGTATAGACCACACTTTGTGTAACCATTCACTCGCTGATGGACATTTGGTTGTTCCCAACTTTCGTCTACTGTGAACAGAGCTGTTGTGAGGATTCGTGTACAAGTTTTTGTTTGAATTCTTTGTTTCAATTCTTTTGGGTCCAGACCCAGGAGTGGAATTGCTGGGTCATGTGGTAGTTGTATGTTGACTCTTTGAGGAACAGCCAGACTGTTTCCCTCAGCATCCTTTTAGTGCATTCTTTTGTACTTAAGAAAATGGGCAGCTAAGAACCCTGACTACTATCTCATTCCCATCTTACTGATGGGAAAACTGAGGCTCGGAGAGAGAGAGTGGTTTGCCCGAGGCTCCTGGCGGGCAGGGGCTTGATCCAGGCCACAAACCCTTCAACGGTTTAGTGGCCAGACTTTGGGCTGGTGAGATTCCCTTTGTGCCTTATTTCCTGCTGAAACGATGCAGTGATTCCCAATAGGGGTCCCAGGCTCCATGCATCAGTGACAAGGGTCTGGAAGCTGTTGCGAACATCTCACACAGCGAAGTGAACCTCCACGTTCCCCCAGCGAGGCTGCTCAGGCTATCTAAAATGTCAAGTTTCTTTGCTTTGGGCAGGAATTAAATCAACCCGGGTGGTAATAAGGTTATGTCCTGCTGATCAGAGACCCTGGCTGGCAGTTATGTATATCTTTGATCAATTTTAAAAATGAGAAAATGAATACATTATTGCTTAGGAAATGTAGTTGTTTGGTAGATGAGAATCTCTTAAAACATGGGGTCCTTGAGGAGAAAAATCACAAATGTGTTTCTCGGCGGTTAAACAATTCATGAAAGCATCTGCCTGCTCGGGAAACGGCCTTGGCTGGGCACCCAGCGCTCTGGGTCTGGTCTGGGATGTGCTGTTGACACTTTGGGCTGCATGCAAGTGACCACAGCTGTGAGGGCCTCAGTCCCGTCCTCCCTCCCAAGAAGGGGTGACTCTCTGTGCTGGCCTGTGATTCTGACCCACGACGGGGGTAGGCGAGAGATGCTTTTCTTCTGGAGGCTGTGGTGCAGTCTGGCCTCTGCCAGCATCTCAGCATCATCAGAGGCAAGAGATCCTGCAAATGGGGAAGGCCCAGGACAGCTCCATCCCTCCAGACCCCTCTGCAGCTGTCAGTCCATCCCAGAGACGGACTGGTGGCACAGTGGTTAAGAATCCGCCTGCCAATGCAGGGGACATGGGTTTGAGTCCTGGTCCAGGAAGATCCCACATGCCGCAGAGCAACTAAGCCTGCGTGCCACAACTACTGAGCCCATAAGCCACAATTACTGAAGCCCGCGCGCCTAGAGCCTGTGCTCTGCAACAAGAGAAGCCACCGCAGTGAGAAGCCCGCGCACCGCAATGAAGAGCAGCCCCCGCTCGCTGCGACTAGAGAAAGCCCACGCACAGCAACGAAGACCCAACCCAGCCAAAAATAAATAAAATTAAAAAAATTAAAATTAAAAAAAATAAATTAAAAAAAAATCCGCCATTCACCGTCATCGTCGGCTGGTCCCACCAGGCCCCAGGCGCTTCCTCTCTTTCCAGCCTCCCGTCTGCGTTGCTTCCACAGGGCCCGCCGCTGGGCTCCCCGGCAGCTCCCCTGCTCCCCTGGCCGCCGTATGTTCTTCTGCTCTTTGCTTGCACACCTGTGGCCACATCACTCCTCAGCGTCTAAGGTAGCCACGCCTCCTGCCCTTTCCGGCACATCCCCACCAGCCTTCTGGAAGCCTGGGCCCAGCCACGTGCAGCCCCCAGGTGGGGCTGGCTCTTCCCTGCCTCCAAGCCTTTGGCTCTTCCGTAATTGCTTTCTTGACATTTGGCTTGAAAGAGCGACAGAGAGCTTAGCATTTTGATTTCTGGCGACACGCAGTGTCCCTGCCAACAAACGTGGTAAGTCCCAGGGAGCCAGAACACCGGGCTCCTACGTGACTTTGAACCGGTCCGTCCACCTGTCTGGAAAGCATCGTTGCCACCTACAGAACTATCCTTACAGACACACAAAAAATTAACATCTGTAAAGGACTTAAACACGCGAGGACAGGCACCTGCCAGCGAGTAAACATACTGGTGAAGAGCCAGCTCCTGAGGGCAAAAAGCTCTCGCATCCCCGTCTGATTAATCCTCCAATGCATGTCGCCACCCTCTTTGACAAATGTCCAGGCAGAAGGGTCTTGAGGGGCGGGCCCAGTGGGAAGGAAGCCTGGGGAAGTTCCGGGCCGAGCGGCTCCCTCTGCTTCCCCGGCCCAGCCTCCAAGCACTCTGCTCAGTTTGGACTCCAAGCTTCAGCTTCCCTAGTCCTCTGGCCAGAGACTAGCTGCCCTTCACATGGCCCTTCACTGCACGCCATTTCTAAAGGCCTTGCTTACCAAGGAGGCAGCAAAATACAGGAGGAGACATCTGGAAACGATGCTGGGCCTGTAGCCAAGTGTTCTATCCCGGGCCCTGCAGGGGTCTGGCTGGCAAGTAGCTGGATGACTTTGGGCCAGTCTGGGAGACACTGTTGGTTGCCTGTGAACTAGCATCCCCCATCCCCCTTATTTTTTTGGTAGAGCCTCTAGAGGCTGGAAATGACAGACACTTCCTTCCCCAGGTCTTAAAGCTGGAGTGTGGGCCTGTGAACCACTCCTGGCCAATGAGACTTGAAGGGAAGGCTGAGAAATGTTTTCTCTATGAGAAAAAGAAATTTGTGAGGAGAAACTGAGATCCCTTGCCCTCTCCATTCCTGCTCTTGGAGGCTGTGTGGAGATATGCTAGTTGGTGCTCTTGCAGCCACGTTGTAGCCATGAGGGGAAGACATCGCCCACCTGCTGCAGCTGGCAGAGCAGGAGGAAGAGGCTGGGGTCTCAGTGATGACACTGGACCACGGAACCAGCCTTGCCTCCTCCAGACTTGTTGTACAATGAGAGAATTGTCTAGTCAGTCTCCATTGGTTCTTCATCCAACTAATACAAGTCATTTTACTTCTCTGGGCCTCAGCAATTCGTCTCTAAAATGGAGCCACTGGACAAACAATCTCTAAGGTTCCTTTGAGTCCAGACCTTCCAGGATACCGCCATGTGCCACCACATTTTTCCAGAAGCTTCCCAGACCTCACAATCCCTTTAGTTGGGAGTGTGGCCTTCTCTGAACCCACAACCAGATCTCCTTTTTCCCTTTCACTGTCTACTTACCAGGCCCCATGCTAGCAGCTTTCCCATACGTGGTGTCATGTAGTCCTTGCAACACTGACTGCCCCATCCTGCAGATGTGCACCGTGAGGCCAAGAGGTGTTCTCGAGGAACCCACATTTGAGCTTACCTCTGCCTGGCTCCAAAACCCAAGTTTTTAACCATTTTGTTAAACCTCCTGTGTTTTCTTGAAAACGTGCTTTAAGTGACCCCATTCAACAGTATTTTTCAGGTCCTGAGGCCCACACACGGCATCAGTCCAAGAGTTAACAGACTCTCTCCCGGCCTGGGTTGAACAGCCAGTGAACGCTGCCGAGAGCCTGCTGGAGGGGCCGGCACAGAAGAGGCTGGTCACCTGCGTGCGGGCACCCAGACTGGGACAGCGCAGCGTGACCTCTGAGCCGGCCAGCCCCGGGGCCCGCTTCAGGGAGGCCGGCCCTGCTTCCTCTCCCTCGGCCGGGTTCTGCCCGTGGGGACAGAGGAGCTCAGGTAGCCAGCCTCCCCGTGCAGCGAGGAGGCCCTGCCGCCCGCCCAGCCCGGCCGTGCGGTGAGTGACACACAGCGACGTGAGCGCTGGCTGCGGCCCTTGCTGGGGAGCGGCCATTTGCCAGGCGCTGTGCCCTCATCCAAGGGGTGAGACTGTGAACAGACCCAACGTGCTTCCCTCTGGCGGGGCCGCGGTTTCATTCTCATCACCTGGGTCTGAATTAATCCAGGCCAGAGGGGCAGGGGGGAGGGGAGGAGAGGAGGGAGGGGCTGCTTGCCCGAGGCCAAGGCCTCGCAGGGCAGGGCGAACGAGAAAGGGTTGCAGGTGTTATCTGGACGACCTCCAACTCCCCTGTGACCATCCGGACCACCCTCGCCTGGGCAGACCGGAGAAGTGCCTGGCTGGGGGCACAGTGAAAGCCCCTTGCAGCTCTGCCTGGGACGTCCTGCCCGCAGGGCCTGGGGCACAGCCTGCGCTGGGGCCCTACAGTCACAGCCGGTCAGCCCCTGCACTTCCTCCTGCCCCGAGGGGCAGATCCCTGGGAGGCCCAGGAGCCTGTCTCTACCGGGGAGAGCACCTGGGAACCGCTCCCCTCTGGCCACTGGTGTCGAGGGCATCCACACCCGCTGGCCCTCTCTGCGTGGCCGGACCCGGCCTGGCTGGCTTTGCCTCAATTCAGAGCCAGCTGGGAGGCTCCCCTGCGTCTCAGCTGTGGGTTCTGGGCCCTGAGGCCGAGCTACCAGTTCAGACACCGCTGCCCTCCGGTGGTTCTGCCCAAGGGGCTGCCCGGCCGGGTGCACTGAGGCTGAGAGAGACCGAGCCTCCTGGGAAGGCGAGGCTTGAAGGCCTCCCTCCACCCAAAGACACAGCAGCCCCCATTTACTAGGGGTTCCCTCCATGGGCACATGCGGGGCCGTCTTTTCAGAGTCCTAAGGACAAGAGGTTACTCCCTCTGTCTTGGGATCCCTATTTGCTTTCTAGAGTGCCCACAGACCGGGTGGCCTAAAACAACAGAAAATATTCTCTCACATTTCCAGAGCCATCGGCAGGCCGTGATCCCTCTGAGACCTGTAGGGGGTCCCTCCTTGCCTCTCTTAGCTTCTGGTGGTCTGTCTTCACATGGCTGTCTTTTTGTAAGGACACCAGGCAGCGTGGGAATCTTTTTTTTTTTTTTGCGGTACGCGGGCCTTTCACCACTGTGGCCTCTCCCGTCGCGGAGCACAGGCTCCGGACGTGCAGGCTTAGCGGCCATGGCTCACGGGCCCACCCGCTCCGCGGCATGTGGGATCCTCCCGGACTGGGGCACGAACCCGTGTCCCCTGCATCGGCAGGCGGACTCTCAACCACTGCGCCACCAGGGAAGCCCTCGTGGGAATCTTAATCATTGCGTCTCCATGGACCCCGTCTCTAAATGGGGTCTTGCCCTGGAGGTGCTGGGGTAGGACTTCAAGGTCCCTTTTGAAGGATGGATACCCTTTCAATCGTAACAGGGCCCCAAGGATCTAAGGGGGGCGTTTGCTGCCTTGCAGCCTGGCTAAGCCTCAATCCTCCTGGCTAAGGAGCGCACAGCTCCAGCTCAGAGCATCTCTGGATGTGACACACACACACACACACACACACACACACACACACACACACACACGGATCATCTGGGACCTGGATAAATGCAGGCTCTCATTCAGCAGGTCCAGGAAGGGGCCCGGGACTCTGCATTTCTCATGCTCCTGGTAAGGAAACCACACGTTACAGAGCAGGGGGCAGGTCCACTGAGCCTTCCTGAGGAGGTCAGGTACCAGCGGCCCCTCCCCCGTGGAGAGGCGGACGGAGGAACACCCCAGCTTAACAGCATCCGCACGTACGCCAGGCCTCACTCTGGCCCAGCTCTCAGGGGCGAAACCCCCGGGAAGGAGAGGACGGCAGACTGAGCTGCCTTCACCTCTGCCTGGGTTTCCTTGTTCACCCGACTCAGTAACATCCTGTGCTTCATTTCTCTTGGGAAACACCTTAGGAAGGGGTTGCCGGGTCATATAGTGAATGCATGTTTAACATTTTTTATAACAGCTTTATTGAGATATAATTCTCATCCCATAAAATTCACCCTTTCAAAGCACACAATTCAGTGAATTTTCATGTATTCAGACAGTCAAACAATCATCCCCACCTTCTAACTCCAGAACGTTTTCCCAACGTGGGTTTTTAAGAAAAATACGGATTCACTTGTAATGGTCAGTATATCGTGCTAAAAACTGAGTGTTGCCCACTTCAATCCATTCAACCCTCATCACAACCCCCGAGTGACTGGAATCCCCAACTCACATTATTGTTCCTGCAGCTGCACCCTGTCCCCTCCCCCGTGCGGCCACTCTCCTTGGAGAGAGCTGCCTGCCCCAGGTGTGCGGTCGACTCAAGAATGATCTTGCCCGCAGAGTCCCCGAGCCCCTTCTACACCCACCTCTATGCCTGCTCCCTCGGCGCCGAGCTGCTGTCTCCACTTTGGAGCCGTGGTGCGCATTTGGTTGTGAGATGCAGCACGTGTGATTTGTTTCTTTTCCTTCGTGGTATAGTTTACGCACAGCGAAAGGCACAGATCTTAAAGCATACAGTTTGATGAGTTTTGACAAATGCACCCGTCCACGTAACCTGCATGTCTATCAAGATAGAGAACATTCCCATGGGCCCGTTTCCATCAATCTCTTCCCAGGCCCAGGTGACCTCTGATCTGCTTTTTGCCCCTACGGATGAGTTCCACTGCTCTGCAGCTTCCTGGATGCGTGGCCCTGATGACTTAATAATGTTGAGCATCTTTCCGACTTACTGGCCATTTATAAATCTTTTTTTGTGAAGTGCTTTTTCGTTTTTTAAAAAACTTTTTTTTAAAATTACTGAATTATAGGAATTTTTCCCATTTTTCAAAAGATTTTTAAAAAAATTATTATTGAATTGTAGGAATTCTTTGTATATTCTGGATATAAATCCTTTGTTGAATATACGTGTCACGATATTTTCTCCCAATCTGTGGTTTGTCTATTCTTTTTTTTTTTTCTTTTCTGGCCACACCGCGTGGCATGCAGGATCTTAGTTCCCGACCAGGGATTGAACCTGTGCCCCCTGCAGTGGAAGGGCAGATTCTTAACCACTGGACCGCCAGGGAAGTCCCCCTATTCATTTTCTTAATGACGTGTTTCAAAGAGCAGATGATTTAAATCTTGAAAAAGTCCAGTTGATCATTGTTTTTCTTTACTAGCTCTTTCTGTGTCCTCTCTAGGAAGTCACCGCCTCTACCCAAGGTCACAAAGATAGTCCTTTACATTTTCTTCTCTAAGCCTGACAGTAAGGTTTGGGCTTTTATATTTAGGTTCCATCTTGAATTAATTTTTGTGTGACGTGTGGCGTCGGGGTTGATTTACACGGGGACCCAGTTGCTCCAGCACACCTGTTGAAAAGACTTTCCTTTTTCCATTGACTTGCTTCGGCATCCTAGTTGTTTCTTATTAGTAATAAAATATAGATGACTTCAAACGAGTCACTCAATAGATTCGAAGCCGTTAAAAATAGATTTCAAAGTTTCCTCTGTAATAATGCCAGTCTCACACACCTGCGTCCGGAAAGCCCTTCTTGTTTGGGAGAGAAGGGCGACTACACAGCCAGCAGGCCATGGTCGGCACACAGCCCTGGGCACCCGTCCTGCCCGAGGGCTCCAACAGCCCAGGGTGTAGCCGGGACACAGCTGGGACGTGCTGCTTTAGCGTTGATCCCACTGGTTAAACTGATTTCCTCCTTGGATCAATCCTTGTAGTTTAACCAGCCTCACGTGCCCTCCTTGAAGTCTCCTGTTTAACTCAGTGTGGCCTGGTCGCCCCGCGTCCTTTGGAAGTGCGTGCAGGCCAAGCCCTCTTTGAGTCTTGTGTCCGAATAGACAAACACATGTGCACGTGCGGGCCTGCACTTGGGGAGCAAAGGCTGTGGAGGGCGCCCCCATCTCACACCTGAGACTGCAAAGGGCGAGGCACCGCCACTGTGTTCTCATCCGTGTCGTTTCTTGGCAGACACAGGGCACGGCAGGAAGACCACGGGCTTTGGTCTTACAGAGAGCGGGCCTTCAATCCTAGGTCAATTTCCCGCTCATGGGAGGACCCCGGGCCTGGTCCTTGGCCTCATGTTCTTAGCTCCTAGGTGGACGTGCTGTGGTTAAGTTTCAGAGTCTGTGTGAGGCTCAAATGAGATGCTTAAGAGTTTTACACACAATCTTCTTCCTCCTTGCTGAGCCGTCCACACTCGGTCCCTGGACGGAGGAGAGGGTCGTCACCTCCATCTCAGAGCGGAGAACATTTAGCCTCAGGGATGCTAAGTGACTCACCGTGGCAGAGCCAGGTTTAGGCCTGATCGAAGCTCAGCCTCAGGCTCGGTCCAATGCTCCATGAGGCACCTGATCCACCCGCCCCAGACCGGCCCCAGACTTGGGAATGGGCCAGACAAGGGGCCCGAGCTGGGCGGTCTCCTGCCTGTACAAGTGTCTGTAGCCCCTGCCTTTGAACAGGGCACCGGCTTTGGGTGTGTGTGTTGCTGTTGTTGGCTTTTGTAGACGCCATCTAGGAGACCAGAGCCACTAGGATCTCAAGTAACTGGTCACCGAGGGCAAGAAGAACTTTCCTCCTGCTGCCCCACCTTCCCGGGGGCTGGGACGCAGCCTCCTGGGAGCACGCACTACCCTTGCAGGGTCCTAGATTGTTCAGTTCTGGACTTTCCTGTCACTCAGCAGCTGACCTTTCCAGCTGACTGTGGCCCTGAATCTGACCTGCCGTCCTGAAGCAGCAAGTTTAACTCTGTTGACCACTTGAAGCGTCAGATGATAGAGGACCTTCCAACGGTTTTGATACAGAACCCACGGCTGGCCCCGAGGGCCCATGTCACATGCCCCAGCACCTTGTGGAGAGGGTCCCGGGGCTGGGCAGTGGTGCTGCCAGTGTCCTGGTGGTGACGTCCGCAGTGCAGCAATGGCCCCTCTGTCTTGTGGTGTCCAGAGTGAATCCCTACCCTGCCTATCGTAGGCCGAGCGCCCGGGCAAGTGCAGGGGGCGTAGCTGGGGGCAACGTGAAGAGCACAGGCTTGGACGTCAGAGAGGCCTCCTCCAGCCCTGGCTTTGCAGCACCTCCCTGAGCATGTTGATCTCACTCCTGGAGGGTGGAGGGAAGAACAGGACCACCAGGGTCATGAGAATGGAAGGAGCGCATGCTGGGCCCGGTCTGCCTTTTCCTGGCTCATCTACTGCACGTGGAACAGTGGCCCAGACTCAGGTGGCTGAACACACGCAGTAGATGAGCCAGGAAAAGGCGGACCGGGCCCAGCATGCGCTCCTTCCATTCTCACGACCCTGGTGGGCCCGGTCCGCCTTTTCCTGGCTCATCTACTGCACGTGGAACAGCGGCCCAGACTCAGGTGGCTGAACACACGCAGTGCGCTGTGCCCGGGACACCCGGGGGGGCGGGGCTCGGCCACTGTCAACCCCACCATCGCCGTTACGTGTCCTCCTCTACTGTGACCTGCGGATGCGTAGGGATGGCCCTGCCGGGCGGCCGCCAAGCACCGTCCAAGCGATGACGGTCGTCACGGAGACCAGACAGCTGACGTGGGGACAGAGGACCCCATGTGGCCGCTGAGACGTGGGGTAGGGAGAGCCACTGTGCGGGGGTCTCCTCCGGCCTCACAGGAAAATTTAGGGGAAGGTTGACTACATCTCATGGAGCGTCGAGAGGAACGTTCAGCAAAGCCCTCTGCGAGTCCCCCTGAATGTCTGCCCTCCCCTCCGAATGTCAGCACTGCCCCCAGGCCCTAGCACAGCGCTCGGCATCTGACAGATATGCGCTCAGGGCGTGGGCCGAGGGGCGGTGCCATGATTTCTGGGTGTTACGCCAGGATTTCCGCGAATGCCTAAGGGGTCTTGGGGATAAAAGGGGTCTCTGGAAATACAGCCCCAGGCTGGATCAGGAATGGTCTGCTAGCAAATGCTCCTGGAGAAGAGATTCCCAATCACGCTGTGCCTTAGACCCCTCCTCTCCAGGAACAGCGCCTGTGGCCCCAGGACCCTGGACAGCAGCTTGGCCAGGCTGGGATGTGGCTCTCGATCCCCTTGAAAATCCAAGGGACACGTCCGCCTGGGTAAGAGGGTGAAATGACATTGCAGCCGTTCCTTCCTGTTGGAGCAGCTGCCCACCCCCACACCGCGGGCTGCTAATGGCTGCCCTCATCAAATATTTATCCCAGGGCTCACGCGGTCCTCCATCAGCCTCCAGCATCACACGGGGAGGGAATCTGATTATGAAAACTGGCCAGGAGGGAAGCAGGCAGACCACAAAGCACTCGCGATGGAAAAAGGGGAACATCAAAGCCCCGTAGTCCTCCATAAAGGTCGTCTCCGGAAGCAGAGGCCTTCCATTAGGAAACAAACTCTCCGGAGCTTCAAGGACCTGGCCCCGCAGTGTCGGGTGCCACCCAGCCCCGGGGCGCTCTCTCTCCTCTGGGGGTGTGGGGAGGGGACGGAGGCAGCTTTGTTCACACCCTGGGGCCAGAGCCCCGGCTCCAAGCCCCACTTTGTGAAAAGGAAGTAAAACCCTGCTCGCTCAGAGATGTGACTCCCTCCACCTCTGAGGGATCCCTGGCATTTCATCCGCGCGCTGTCTGCAGCCTGCCCTTTGCAGAACAGAAAAAGGAGGGAGAAAGGAACGGGAGCTGATTGAGAAAAGCTTCTACGGTCTGGAGTGTGTCCCTCTGTGTGGCTCTGCTCATTACACGGGGGCAAGAGCCTGTCAGGTAGGAAATCACGTCTGGTGTTTACACTTTAACAGAACCCAGGGACCAATTAACTGCGCCGAGCGCCAACGGGCAAAGCATTTCTGAAAGGAAGAGAAGGTAACTCGTATTATTGCTCCTTCCCCCGACTTTTCCCAAATTAAAGACACATGCTATGTCAACAGCTTCTCAAGAGCAATCCTTTATCTTCTGAAAGTCCTGAAACTGACCCATTTATCACAAGATGACAGATGCCTCCGCCCACAAACAGTATCTTTTTCTCTTTGGTTCAGCAAACCCCGGGACGGCCGGGGAGGTGGCGATATCAAAACCTGCCCTCGACGCCCAGCAGCCGTACGGCCGCCTCCTGCACGGCCTGGTGGATGCGCCCGACCTCTCTCTGTGACATCGTGCGCTCCATGTGGCGGTAGGTGATGCGGTAGCAGTGGCTGGTCCTGTGTGTCCTGGAGAACGGGAGAGAAAGGCAGGTGAGTGAGAGGCAGGCGTGTCTCCTGCAGAAGCAGTGGTGAAAGCTGAGGAGGACAAAGGGCCACCGACGGGGCGCTACAGAGGCGCACCCCTGCTGACGGCCGGCATGTCCCTTACAGAGGAGCTGGTGACAGGAACGCTGACCGCTGGGTCCCCTTGGACTGAGTGCATCCGTTGGGAGGGAAGCTTCTTGCAAATCGATTTCCTGGGCCGGCCCTGATTCAGCAGCTGGGCGGGGGCCCTGGGCTCCGAGGCGGACCCTGACAAGCAGAGCGGTTAGGGACCAAGCACGCCCCCTGCAGGCCGTGGGGAGCATAGGCCAATCGTGCCATCTCTGTGCCGGGCAGACAATCACTCTAATCCTGGTTCTACCAGGCGGCTGCTGGCCTGCCTGCCATGGAACAGCTGGGTGATTCTGGAACATGGGGTCCCGACAGCACTAAGGCTTCTACTGCATGGCAGCTGCTGAGACACACGGGTACACAACAGCTCATCAGGAAGCCCCCGGGGCCCTGGCCAGCCGGCCTGGCCCTCCCCTCTCCGGGCACTTCCGTTTCTCTCCTTCAAGCCACCAAATTCCTCCTTTCCAGCCCCCTTCCTGGGAGAGCCAGCCCTGCCTGCCTCGCTGCAGGTGGAGAAGCTGCAGCAGACGAGTGGGTCCCGGGGTAGAGTCCCAGGGACATCAACACACGCACCACGTGCCCGCTGCCCAGCGGGAGGCCGCCCCGGGCCTGCAGGAGAGCTAGAGACTTGAACAGGGGCCTCTGGTGGGGTTGGGCGCTCCGTACGCCCTGGGAGGCCCGCCGTTCCCCACAGGTGCCACAGGGCCCTGGGCCCGTGCTTCTCGGGGACTTGGGACACTTCGTGGACTTGCCCTCGGTGGGGCTCCCTGCTCCCTCTCCGCCCATCTTGCCGCCAGGCCCCTCGCTGAGCAGGGGGTCCCAGCCTCCCTGATCTGCTCTCTTTCCTCCTCCGCCCGGGGCTGGTCACCTCCCCCTGCTCGCCGCCTCCAGGAAGGGGGAGGACTGTGCCTCGCAGGCCTATTCGCATTTCAGTCCCCTTGTGGGTCCAGGTAAGGGACGAAGGTACCTCTGAGTGGCGGGGGGAGGAAGCCGGTCCTTAGGGGGCTCCTCGGGACCCCTGGTTCCACACCGCTGGCCCCGTCGCCCCAACCGACACCCCACTGCCTGCCCGAGACAAGGGAGAAAGCAAACCTCCGCCCCGCACTCCTTGCTTTTCCAGCTCCGGCCAGTGGCTCCACTCAGTGGCCGCGCCTGGATGGGCCCTGGGTGCTGCCCTGAGGTCCCCCGATGAAGCGGGGCAGCGCTTCCACCTCTTCCCGCCCCAAGGCCATGCGATGGGGAAATGTCTTTTCAACAAGCGGTGCTGGGACGCCTCTGTGTCCTCATGCAAGAGAGAACGAAATTGGCCCTTTCCTCACATCAGACAAAAATTAACTCAAAATAGGTCACACACTTAAACGTAAGACCTAAAACTATAACAGTCTTAGAAGAAAACATGAGAGTCCATCTTCATGACCCTGGGCCAGGCAAAGCTTCCTTAGGTATGACACCAAAAGCACAGGTGACAAAAGAAAAAATGGACGAATTGGGCTTCATCAAAATTATAAACTTTTGTGCTTCAAAGGACACCATTAAGAAAATGAAAAGATAACTTCCAGAATGGGAGAAAATATTTGCCAATCGTATACTGACAGGGGACTCGTATCTAGAATATATAAAGAACTCCTACAACTCAACAATAAAAAGACATAACCTGATTAAAAATGCACAAAGGATCTGAATAGAATTCTTCCAAGAAGACATGCAAACGGCTGGAAGCGCATGAAAAGGTGCTCAACGTCATTAGCCAGCAGGGAAAATGCAAATCAAAACCGCAGTGAGACGCCACTTCGCACGAGCTAAGACGGCTATAATCAAAAAGACAGAAAATAGCGAGTGTTGGAGAAGATATGGAGAAATAAGAACCCTCACGCGTGGCTGGCGGGGATGTAAAATGGTGCAGCCGCTGGGGAAAGAGCCGGAGGAGCCTCTGAAGTTAAACACGGCAGTTCTTCAGACCCTGACACACAGTCACCCTGTGATCCAGCAGACCTCCAGCAGGTATACATACGCTCAAGAGAAATGAGAGCGTCTGTCCACACACAAACTTGTGCATGAGTGCACAGGGCAGCATTCCTCTCGACAGCCCAACAGTGGAAATAATCCAAATGTCCTTCAAATGATGACTGGATAAACAATCTACCTCTACACGGCATATTATTCAGCCATAAGAAGAAATGAAGTTCTAATGCTACAACCCAGATGGACCTTGAAAACATTACACTCAGTGAAAGACGCCAGACGCAGAAGACCACGTATTATATGATTCCATTATAAGAAACGCCCAGAGTAGGCAATTCCATACAGACAGGAAGCAGATCATAACTGCCCTGGGCTGAGGGGTTGGTGGAAAGTGGAGTGACTATTAATGAGGATGGGGTTTCTTTTGAAGGTAGTGAACATGTCTGGAATGGAATAGTGGTGAATGTTAGAAAAACCACTGAGTTGAATATTTTAAATGGATGTGTGACACGTGAATTACATCTCAGTAAAGCTGTTCTATTAAAAAAAGAAAAGAGACTTGCCCTGCCGGGCGCTGGGCAGGCTTGCGCCTCTGCGTCTCCCCAGCGAGTCCCCTAGACGCTGGTCTCCATCGCATGCGCTGTGCGCCCCTGCGGGACGGCACCCGGCCGTGTTACTCCACTTTGCTCCTCTGGTGCCCAGGGCGATGTCTGGCATAGGGCAGGTGCTGCGTAAAAGCTGCTGAACGAATGCTTATGTAGCCACCGAACCCCGGGGTGGGAGGCTGCGTTCAGGCCTAGAGGAGGCTGGTCGCACTGCCCTGCCGGCGTTCCACGGCCCCGTCCCGCGTTCAGCCACGGCCTTCTCCTTCCCTCTCCCACCCCTGCCTCCAACAGTGAGGGAGGCGGACGCCGTCAGCTAGGAGGCAGCGAGGGTAGCCGTAAACACCGGGGCGCCCCAAGCCCTCCGTCGACGTGAGCCTCATCCGCCTCCGTGGGCCAGTGCGGCGGCCACAGGGCAGGCCTCAGAGCCAGCGCCCGGTCCACGCCCAGCGGTGCCATGTCCTCCCCCGGTGACCCCAGCTGGTTCCCGCACCGGGCCTCAGGATGGAAGGTGGATAACAGTCATGTCGACCGCGGAGAACGGCTCAAAGCAGAACCACCAGACAGAGCACACACGTGTGTGGCACAGAACCGAAGGAGCTCGGTAAGCGGGGCCTCTTTCTGTGCTTTTTAAATGAGGTGAGCAGGGAACCCCGTGGGCACAGCAGTGAGCTGGCAGCATGGGCCGCTGTGGTTCCTGGTGGCAAAGCCTTTTGTAGGACCCAGGCCCCCAGAGACACCAGGCCACGCACCCGACGCAGAAGCTGTGTGTACCGCAAGACGCTTCCCCAGTAGGCCTCGCGCTGGGGCTGGAGGGCCGAGGCCTGCCCTGCCGGGGCCCTTTAGGGACAGTGTGCCCTGCAGGGGTGGAGCCCAGCTGTGCCCCGCTGCACTGGCCTCTCGGGGCAGCCGGGAGACCCACCTGCCCGCCCCCGTGCACAGCAAGGGCCCTTCTCCCATCCCAACATCACCAGGCAGCATCCCGGGTTTCCAAGGGATGGAGGGTTCTAGGGGAGGAGAAATTAGTTGAGCAAGAAAGAGGGCCGAGGCACTGTGGGTTGTTTGATGACGATGCAAACATTTACTAGAACAAGTGCGGCGACAGATCTGGTGACCCAGCAAGGGTGGGAGGATGGTTTCCTGCAGGGGAGGCTGCTGTCCCACCGGCCTGGGCAGGGGCCCGTCCTCCCCGCCCCCCTCCCCGACTCACAGGGGCCTAGAACTGGCTCCTCATTTCCAGGCTACGACACACGTCCTGACTCTGAGTTTCTCCTCCGTTGAAAGAGTGACAGCACTGACCCCATCGACTTTTCCCAACTGCCTCGGAGACAAGGTGACAGGGCTCGGAAGCCATCAAGCGCCACACGAGCGTGAGATGAAAGCACCCTCACCACACTGTTCTTATATTCTTTCGGTGGTTCACTCAGGTCTCTCTCAGCTGAAGAGCTGGTAATACGGCCTCTACGAGTTGAGATTTCCAACCAAAGACGAGTGGGAAAAAAATTTATCTCCTTGCTTCTAAGTGCTTCCAAGAAGGCCCCTATAAGGATTCTTGGGATTCCAACAGCTTTTACAAAACACTGTGATGAGTTGGGAGCAAATGAATCATAAACATATGGATTAATTTTAAAAATTGAGAGAAACAGTATTTGGCAGAATATTTGGCCATAATTCAGTAGACTCAACTGAAAATCAACCAGGTTTGCCTTTTCCTAACATCACTGGAGAGAGAGAGAGAGAGAGAGAGAGAGAAATAGAGAGAGAGAGAGAGGGAGAGAGGAGTGCTTTTTGTCTGCTTGCTAGAAACTTCTTTTTGGAGCTTTCAGATGGTGGATTACTTGGTCCTTCTTTCGCTGGCGGGGAAACCGAAAGCCACGGACCTGGCCCTGGGTCTGAGCGGAGGACCGAGTCTCTCGCCCCTGAGGAGTGGTCCATCCGTGAAGACCACGGAGCTGGAGGGTCTCACAGCTCAGCGTGGCACAGGTGAGAAGGTGGATTCCCCAGAGGGAGGGATGCCCGGAGGGCCAGCCCCAACTGTCTGGATTAGGGCCTTTCTGATTCTTTTACATCCTCCCAACGCGGCCTCTTTTAGCCCAAAAGCCTCTCCATCTTTCATCCGTCACGGCCCCCGCTGGCTCAGAAACAGCAACAGCAGCACACGTTTATTTACATAGTGCCTCTTACATACCAGGCACTGGTATGTGAGCCCCTTACATCCACGAACCCATGTAAGCATCACACCCACGCTGGGTAGACAGCATCACTGTCCCGACACACAAATGAGGAAACAGACAGAGAGAGAGAGAGAGAGAGAGAGAGAGAGAGAGAGCAGAAGTCACTGGCCCGCGTCCACACCGCGAGTAAGTGGTGGGGCTGGATCTGACCAGCAGCCCAGTGGGAACGTACAATACGTGGCCACTGTGGAGAACAGTCCGGTGGCTCCCACGAAGGTAAACACAATGACCATGTGACCCAGCACTCCCGCTCCCAGGTGCACCCCCCACCCCAAAGAACACAGAGCGAACAAACTAGTGGTGACCAGGGGGGAGGGGCAGAATAGGCGAGGGGGATTAAGAGGTACATGCTACTAGGCGTAAAATACACAAGTGCTAAGGATGTAACGTACAGTATAGGGAATATAGTCAGTATTTTTGTAATAACTTTGTATGGAGTATGACCTACAAAAAATATTGAATTACTATGCTGTATACCTGAAACTAATATCACATTGTAAGTCGATGATAAGTCAGTGAAAAGGAAGTACTGCTAAGCTCACTGCAGCTCTGCAGGTAACAGCATACCAGTGATGGACTCTGTGCAGGGACCAGGGCCACCAGGCTTCCCTGGACAGAAGGGACACTGGGGCAGGGGGCCGGCCAGGGCTGGACTGCCTCCATCGTCCCACCATCAAGTTGACGCCGGCAACCACACAGGCTCCGACCGCGAGGTCAAGTCCTTCCCCGGAGGCCGCCAACACCTGCTCCCGAGACAGCGGAAGTGTCTGCTTTTCCGTCGGTGACGAGAGCAGCCCCTTCACATTCTCCGTGGCGCGCTGGGCACCTCCCAGAATGGGTCGCTACGCCCACAGTCCCTGCTGACGCGACCTACCTACAGGGGCTGCTCCACAGCAGGGACGGTGCTGTGCTGGGGCAGGTGCCATTTTCGGGGGACCAGGCAGTGGGAGCACCGACTCGCTCCTGCTCGTGTGATGCTGAAGCTCAGTGTGACGGCCACCCGGCCGCGCCCTTCGCCCGGTCGGGAGGCTCCGGTGAGGGGAACAGTGTGATGGGAAGGGGATCAGGAGGGGGCTGGTTGCCAGGGAAATGGGGGGTGAGGGGTGGAGAAGAACCCAGACTTGCAGCAGGGGTCCGACTTCCACTCTGTCCCCGGCCTCTGCTGTCTGTGCGACCGAGCCCTTGGTGCCCCCCTTGTGACGTGAGGATGACACGTGCCTCCCGGGGCTGGTGCTGACACGCCAGCAGATGCTGACGAGACCCCGGCGGCCCGCTGCTTTGTCCCCCACCTCCTTTACCTGCAGGGCTGATGGGGAGAGGAAGGATGCCGGGGGGAGGGCAGGGGGGCACGCTGGGGAGCCTGGCTGGGAAAGTGGGGGGAGGCTGGGAGTCAGGGAGAGAGGTGAATTACCGCTCAGCACCGGGCACGATCTAAACAAGTGCTCTAGAAACTAAGGAAATCACTTCCCCCCTTTACCTTCCCCGTATTAAAAAAAGGAAGCCAAAGGGAAGAGGAAAAAGTGAAATCGTGATCATAAGACCTCAGGTCCGATGACGGTGCGCCCGTCTCCTCATGAACTGCCCTGGGGTTTTCGAGAACAGAGGCCGCGTCGGTTTAATGCAGGAAAGGCCCCAGGCCCCAGCCACGGCCGTGTGACGGCCACCTGACCTCACCAGGGAGAGGGCTGGACCGAGTGACCGCCCGGCCCCCCCAGGTCTGCATCCCAGGAGTCAGTGCAGAGGACAGAGGGGATTCTGGAGGGGCCGAGTGGCTGCAGGGCCCGCGTGGACGAAAGGGAAGGGGTGCCCGGTGGAGGGATTTCGGGGCGGGCGACGCAGGGACTCCGCAGGCGCCATGGGGGTCGCTGGGTGACAGCCAGGCCGGCTCTCCAGGGAAGAGGCCCCGCAGGAGGTGGGTCTCGGGTTGGCACAGACCCTCTGGACTGAACTGGCCTCCCATGCACTGCCTTCTCCCGCCCCTGCCCCATCACGCACGCTCCGCCCCCGAGCCGTCTGCTTCCCACGCTCAGACGCTCGGCCTTAGGCCTGGCGCCCCCGAGGGCCGCTCGGAGCCGAGCCTCCGAGTCCGTGGTGTGGACGTCACCGCCTCTCACTACCTCTGTGGCTGCAGTCTCTTCCCACAGGGATTTCTGTTCCTTGGCGTCAGTCACCAGAAACCAAAGCAGATGGTTCCCCCCACGGTTAGCGCCGTGGGAGAGACAGCTCCAAGCCAGGCCCCGAAGGAGGGAAAGCGGGGCCGGGTGAGAGGAACCCGCTTCCGGAGCTGCCCCCCGCTCCCGGGCCGCCCGCATGCTGGCAGCTGAAGAGGTCCCAGGAGACACGCGCTTTGCAGGCAAGACGCGCCTTTTCACGTCAAACACTTGGCAGGTCCTCAGGGGCGCCTCACGTCCCCCAACACCCCTTTCACTCCCATCAACCCCCGCAAAGTTCCCGGTTCTTCCGAGGCAGGGTCTCAGACCAGGCAGCCAGGAGGAAGGAGGTCGTGCCCCTGCCTCCCGGGGGGCGGGCCTGTGTTCTTGGTCCCCACGTGCACGTCCATATGAAAAGAACTGCGCTGGGGACGTTTTTCTAATAGACGCGCCCGCGGGGAGGCTCGGGGGGCAGCCCAGCCAGCCCTACTGCTTCCCAGCTCTCGGACCTTGGGCCAGCTCTTAATCGCTGGTCCAGGTTCTTGTTCTAAGATCCAGATCGTGTACTCACAGGGTTTTTGATGGACTGAATGAAAATAGTATATGTAAAGGGTTTAGCACAGTTCAAGCTACAGTTAGCAATCGGTCTTATTATTTATGTGGCTCAAGATTCTAGACCCTCAGTGGGGGCCACACAGAAAGGCCCGAATGACCTTGGACAAGTTGTCTGAGCTTCCCCTTCCTCATCTGTACAGATGGATCCTCATAGGATACATGCGACAGCCTGAAGGAACCCTGAAGACATTACAGTCAGTGAAATAAGGAGGCACAGAAGGCCAAACAGTAAACAACTCCTTTTCCATGAGGTCCCTGGAGTCGTCAAATTCACAGACAGAAAGGAGAGTGCTGGTCGCCAGGGTCTGAGGGACGGGGACAGAGTTCCAGCTGAGGAAGATGAGAAAGTTCTGGAGGTGGATGGAGGTGACGGCTGCATAACGCCACTGAGCTGTATATGTAAGAATGGTGAGGAGAGTAAATTTTATGTTATGTATATTTTATCACAATAAACTTTTCATTTTGGAGGAGGAGAGTCCGCCGGAACAACCTAGTTGACTATTACTAGAAGAGGAAGTTGGGAACTCGAATGTGTACTAAAGATAAACAAACAGAAAGCAACAATGGAAAACCCCAGCAGACCACTGTTTGGCCGGTGGCAGGACCATCGCAAGAGAACAACGTCCACCTGCCCAGACGGCTCCTCTTCTTGATTTCAGGAACTTAGCAGCCAGGCTGCCCTGCGTTTTACACAAATGGTTTCTAGGACCGCTGCCTATCGTGCTCTAACCGCATTTACTGTATCTGAAAAGTGCTTTTCAACTATCCATTGTCTTCCAAGCCATCCTCCTACATTTCTAACAAGCCTGAAGTAACGTCTCATGTTGCACAGATTTCCAAAGCTCTGTGCTTTTCCTCCGTGTGGGGAATTTGGAAGAGGTTTTCCTTTTCTCCCTGGCTGCGTCTGCACAGCCCAAGTCAACAGAGCTAACTTTAACTCCGTGCTGGTGCACCGCAGCTTCCCGAACGCACTGGCACCTCAGGGGATGAGCCAGGTCACAGAACACAAGATGTTTGGCAGGTGAAGTGCTACATTTTCATCTCAATCAATTGATCCACAATGATTTATTCTGTGCGGAGGCAGACACTGAGGAGGTACAGGACAGGGATAGGCATTGCTTGATCAATACATAAATATTCATGGAGTGGCCGTTCTGGGTACAACAGAGCAGCAGAGTGAGGGGGAAGAGGTATCGCAAAATAAGACAAAGAAGGATGAGGCTAGATTACCATCTGCTTGGGGGCTGAGACATGGATGCATGAAATGACAGCTAGCAGGACAATGCTGTTAGTGCTACGTGTTAAATGGAGGGCATAGACTGTAAACGACGTAGGGGTTAGAAAAGACTGGCAGGGAGATGAGATTAGATCTGGATCTTGAGGACGAGGAGGATTTCAGCAGGTGAAGGGCAAAGAGCGTAATCTAGGTGGCGAATGACTCGTGGTACTGGTAGGGGCGTTCATTACGTGTTTCCTCTTCTGTTTCAACAAAGGATGCTGAGGGTATGTTCCAGGTATAAGTGGTCCAATGGAGAGCCATCCAGAGGATGCATGATCTGCGGGGAGAGGGCCTTATCATCCTGGCTAAGAAGGCTCAACCGAAAATCCGTCATTCAGCAATCAGCCCAGACCACCGGGTCCGGGATGAGGTCTGTACGGGAGTCCTGTGAGAGGCTGGTAGGACCTCTGCTCTGGGCAGTTTTGCTGTACCTAGAGGTGGGCCCTGAGATCTCACAGCCCCAAACAACAGAGGGTTCCCGAGATATAAGGGTATGTACGATGTCACCCATCTGGTATGAAGAACCACCCAACCAAGGAGTATGCTATAGAGCTCTCCTCAACCCCATTACTCATGAGTAGGACTAGCCAGGAGTGTGCTGTGTCGTATAGCTTTTATTTCTTCAGTGAGTCTTGGAGAAAGTGGGCTAACTACTTTGAGAGACTCAGTGTCTAGTTAATTATGAAGGAAGCACACATTAGTAGAGAGAAATTTATATATATTTCCAATGATTTATGGTTACTTTGCAAATGCTTTTGAGAAGGGACTCCCCGGGGCTAACTAATAGCGTCATCTCTCGACAGATACTGAGTGAGAGGTTACGGGAGAGAGGGACTAAACTGGGACTCGGCTGGGAGGACGAGCTTCCTCTAGCCATGATACTCTAGGCTGGAATACAGCAGGGAGAGCTTGATTATACACCATTCATCCAAGCAGCATGTTTTACGGAATCACAGAATCCAGGATCAGGAACCGCGGAGACTTTCTGGTTCAAGCTTGAGTTCCCTCTGCAGAGCCTGATGCTGGACCACTTCCGGGGCAGCCCACCCGGGACCCACAGAGCAGGCTGAATAGGAGCTCCCCTCACAGTGAGCTGGCAAGGGCTCCGGCCCGTCCTCGCTGGTCCTGGATTCATCCCAGTCCTTCTCCCCCGGGACGGCCCTGCCAGGACCACTGGTGGTCAGAGCGAGAAGGGATCTCGGGGGCAGCACACGTGATGTTTAATATCACTGCCTGGGAGGCTAGACATCTGTCTGTCCATCTACTCCATTCATTCATTCACTCAACAAATGGAGTGAACATGCAGTGTACGGCATGTGCTCTGCTGGGCGCTGAGGACCCAATGATGGAAGAAAGCAAAGCAAACGAACAAAACAGACCTGACCTCATGAAGCTCACAGTGTAGCGTAAGAGACAGGTGTTAAAGAACTACCAAGCAATGAGAACTGCAGCTACACTAAGGCGTTGGGAGAAGAGGAACATGGAGCCATGGGGCCACAGAAAAGGGCGACTGACTTAGATGGTGGGTCAGAGAAGGTTCTGTGCAAGTGCCATGAGCTGACCTCACAGGGGGAGGGACTTACTGGGTGAAAGGAGGTTGGGGGAAGCGGTTCCACCCCCGGCAGGATTCTGGGTAGAGGGAATGGCATGTGTCTGTGAACTGGGTTCAAATCGCAATTCCTCCTCTTCTGAGCCATACGATCTTGGTCAGATCATTGCCTTCACTAGGTGTTGGCTAGAAGACGGTTCTTTTTTTTTTTTTTTAGGCTTTTTTGATGAGGACCATGTTTTTTAAAATTTTTTAAAATTTATTTTATTTATTTATTTTTTGGCTGCGTTGCTGCACGCAGGCTCTCTCTAGTTGCGGCGAGCGGGGGCTACTCTTCGTCGCGGTGCGTGGGCTTCTCATTGCGGTGGCTTCTCTTGTTGCGGAGCACGGGCTCTAGGTGCGGGGGCTTCGGTAGCTGTGGCGTGTGGGCTTAGCAGTTGTGGCTCACAGGCTCTAGAGCGCAGGCTCAGTAGTTGTGGTGCGCGGGCTTAGTTGCTCTGCAGCGTGTGGGATCTTCCCGGACCAGGGCTCGAACCTGTGTCCCCTGCATTGGCAGGCAGATTCTTAACCACTGCACCACCAGGGAAGCCCCTTGATGTGGACCATTTTTAAAGTCTTTATTGAATTTGTTACAATATTGCTTCTGTTTTATGTTTTGGTTTTTTGGCTGAGAGGCACGTGGGATCTTAGCTCCCCGACCAGGGATCGAACCCGCACCCCCTGCACGGGAAGGCAAAGTCTCAACCACTGGACCACCGAGGAAGTCCCTAGAAGACGGTTCTGCTTGTCATGTCATGAAGCCTTTGAGCTCAACCCAGGGTCATCACAAGAGCACCGTCACCAGAGGGCCTCAAGGTTTAGGTCTTTTTTGTTTTAAAACCCAGAACCCCAGGCTCTCTGCCATGTGACACCTTTCCAATCTGTCCCCTCTAAATCATACAGCATCTATAGCACAGCTCAGAGCAAAGCAGCTTTAGCTGATGTGGGCATGAGGAAAATGCCCACTCGGCCTGGCCTCCTGCCCACGGCAGCCCCTCCCCCAGCAGCTTATCAGCATCCCGAAGGCTCCAAGGAGGGTGATTTAAAAACCAACCCCCCCCAAAAAAAACAAACAAAAAAATAAATATAAAATAAAAACCACCCCATATTCTATGATAGAAGGTAGCAAAGCTCAGACAGGCAATGGTTTGCCTGAATTCAGCTCAAAACTTAACAAATCCAAGTGAAATTTGCTTAAAATAGGACTGGAGCTCATTTGGGGACCACATTCTTCTAAGTAAAGAGAAATCCTTGATCCCATGAAGCATAAACACAGCAAGTACAGCACAGAGCAGACAGGCTGCGGAGGTCGGGAACCCGGGTTCTTCCCCTAGAGCTTGTCACCGTAGGACGAGTGACTTAACAGAAGCCCTTTAACAGCTCTGAGCCTCAGCTTCTCTACCTTACAGAGGGGATTACAACTTCCTGGCAGCGTTATCAAGAGTTAGTAGGTTCTGAAGGCACTTTGTAATTACAAACGAGTCTTTAAATTTATCATGATAAAAGAGAGATTTCATTTTTGCAAATGGCCAGTTATTTAGTGCTAAAATTGAGGAGGAAAAGTGCTCTAATTGCATAATATTCCAGACGTGCTAAAAGAAGCACAGCCATAAAATAAGATGTATGTTTTCCGATGTGGCTTATTGTTGGTCCTATAAAAATTCCTGCAGAAAAAAAAGGGGGGGTCCAAACAGCTTTTGAGACAAAACAGCATCACATGGCCTTCAGCACACAGCATTTGGAGGGGGTAGTGCTATTTGAACTCAGAAGTTGCTGGAACGTTACGGTCACACCCCAGTCACCCCACGTTCCTAACGGATTCATTTTCACATCTGGAGAAGGACGTGACTACCCCAGACTCCTATTCCCCTGAGGGGCTAACACGATGAACCACACTGATGGAAACTTGTTCTAGAACCTTGTACGACTTATGTATGGAAACACCTTTTTTTTTTTTTTTTGCGGTACGCGGGCCTCTCACTGTTGTGGCCTCTCCCGTTGCAGAGCACAGGCTCCAGACATGCAGGCTCAGCGGCCATGGCTCACGGGCCCAGCCGCTCCGCGGCATGTGGGATCTTCCCGGACCGGGGCACGAACCCGTGTCCCCTGCATCGGCAGGCGGACTCTCAACCACTGCGCCACCAGGGAAGCCCGGAAACAACTTTTAAATTCCAAATATTGACAAGATTAAAGAAAGCTCTGGGCCTTGCCATCACACAGTCTTCGCAAAGCTGAAGCTACTTTGTCAATAGTAATAGTAGCAGCAAGAAGAAAATTGACAATTATAAAGCTATGAGGCTTCCAGAACCTCGTGCCCGTGTGATCTCAGAAGGCTGTGACCACAGGGCAATCCCGAGAGGTGGACACTCTCACCTCTGTTTGCAGAGCAGGGACAGGCCCAGAAAGATGGCGTGAGTGGGTGAGGGCCGAGGCTGGAACCTCGCTCCCTTCCTTTGCGTTAAACTCTGCTCATCTCTTCTCCCAGACATACTCTGCCGGCCTACTGATGTGCACTGCAGTCACCGCTGACCGCTGTTCAACAAGGATACCACGGTAACAGGTGAATTTCAGGCTGCTTTTCAAAACGTGACTAGGACTTTATCCCCAAAAGGGAAAAATTAATGCGTTAGTAAATATTACTTGGCAGAGAAAGTGTAGGAAGTATAAAGAAAGAAAGGGCAAAAGAAGAAAAAAATACTTTAAAGGGAAGAAGGATCTATTATGTATAAAGTGCTAGGTACTTTAATGTTTCATTTCATCCTTGCCATTAATAGAAAACATGGATGAAAAAAGCCAGAATGAGGGACAATGTTAGCTTGATGAAGGCAAAGTCAGACCCGGAAAACACAGAACACAGATGTGCAGGTGGTGGGCTGAACGACTAAACACATAAATCTGGTTTAGAATTCGCAGCCACAGTGAAAGAAGCCTGATCACTTCCAAGGTTCTCACTGCCCGAGGGGAGAAAAGATCACAGCTGTTCAGGGAAGGAAACCCACCCCAAGGTGATATTCTAAGGTAAACCTCTAGGTGGCGCTTCATACAGGGAGCTTTAGGTGAGCAATGACTATGATTTCGGGGTCACTTAGTACGCCTGGATGCAATGTCTCATTTAATTCTCATTACAGTCCCCTCATATTGGGAATTATTCCCCCTATTTTGCAGGTGAGAAAACTACAGCTCAGAGAGGTTAAAAGCGTCTCCCCAGGTCACTCAAGTAGAAGGTAACAGAGGTGGGATTCCAACTTAGGTGTCCAGTTGCCTCCAAAGCTATGCTTTTAGTCCCAGGCTGGGGATGCTGTCTGACTTAGTGGCCAGTGTCTCAACTATATTGCTATTTCAAAGCAGTCGTGGGTTTCATAAGGCTAGTCCCTTGATGAAACTTGAGGGAGTAGCTCTAAAATGTACTTCCACGAAAAACCAATTTTGTTTGGGGCCATGGAGGATGATAGGTTCAAGTGTACAGCGTCTTTGATGGTCTGCCTATCTTTGTTACTTGGATAAATCTATTGACCTCTCCAGGTCTCAGTAAAACCAAAGGAATGCTATCTGCTCCTAACTAGTCCTTCAGTTAGGAAAAATTGAAGTCATGTGAGCAAAGCATTGTCAGCAACTTGGGAGAAAGTACTAATAAAGTAAAAGCCCAAGTCAATAAACCACTTCAAAATATTATTGAGTTGAGGTTGTCCATTTTCAAACTCAATGAAAAAGAAAGTGTTCTTTTTTTGGTATTTTCTTACTTCAAAAAAAGAAAAAAAAAGACATCGAACTTACATTTCTGGTGTACGGGAGAAAAACATAATCAATTTTCTGAAGTTGAATTCTGTCCATTTTAAATGCTTAGGAAAGATTCAGTAAGACTGCCCATGAGTTAATTTCAAAGGCAAAGTATCGACAAGACACTTCAATTGTGGGCTTGAGGGCCAATGTGACACTGTCATGCCTTGAAGAAGCTACTTGTGTGGTGGTCCAGCATCTTTCGGCTCCCTTACTTCACGCTGAGTTTTTTTTACTGGGCAAAGGAATGAGTGAAGAGTTGGGCACAGAGTGTGGTTTGGACAGATTGCTAGAACTGATTGGCTAGGACAGATTGCTAGGTGATCAAAGAGTAAGTCTGTCTCTTCCTCTACCACAATCTGTTCCATGTATGACAATTAGAATAAGATAGCAGTGAGCCAGGAAGACTCCAGAATGATGGCAGAATATGATAAACTAAAGATCCTACTGCTACATACTCTTAGGTGTGCTGAATAACATATAGGAACATTGGCTTTTAAAAGTGGATAGCTGAGTAGATTATGAAAGCAAGGGGAAATCACCAGGTGCAAGAAATAAAGAAAAAAAGACCTGCAACAGTAAGTGCCTAGAACTTCAGCCGCCTAGAGTAGGAAGCAGTATCAGTTATTGTAACCTAGAATTTAGATTTTAATGTCCACCTGAGAACAGAATATGAAGGCTTTGGTCCACATGAAGCAAGAAGTGGGACCTGAGATTCCCACACAAAACTGGAACTCTGAAGGGCTGCATCCTTGATGTGACAGTAGACTAAGAAATGCCTCAGATCTGCAAGCTGAGAAATCAACACAAAATTGGCCCTGGAATAATGCTAACCGTAGGATACCTAGACGACTTGGCAGAAGAAAATGCAGAACAGCCCTGGAGAAAAGTGTGGCCACATGGGATCACTTCAGGAAAAGCCCCAATGAACATAATCTCACAGTCAAAAAATACAGAACACATGAAGAGACAACCCATTATATGCCACAGTCACTAGATAAAAAACACAGCAGGATTAGTACCCCAAGAATTTCTAATACAAGAACAATCCAGAAAGGGTTTAAAATGATTAAAAGTTAATTTCAACATTTAAAAATACTTAAAAGACATAAAAGATATGAAAGAACATTATGAATAAAAAACAGCAGATCTGAAAAAGACCAACATAGAAAATGTATAGAAATAAAAATATAGTTATAATTTAAAAATGAGTGGAAGGGCTAAACCACAGATTAGATACAGCCAAATGCAGAATTAATAAACTGGAAGACACATGTGTGGAACTGTTTAGAATGCAGTAGAGAAGTACAGAAATGAAAATATGGGAGAGGGTAAGAAACACAGGATAGAATATGAGTACCAGAAGAAGAATAGAGAACAAAGAGAGACAATATCTGGAAACATAATGGCTGGAAAATTCCAGAATTAATGAAGTCCTCAGACTCAGGAAGCACAATAAGTTCTGAATGGGATTAAAATAAAAGTCTGCCCTAAGCACATCATAATGCAACTGCAGAAAAACTAAGACCAAGAGATGACCCTGACAACGACTACAGAGGAAAGATAGAGAACTTAACAAAGGAACAGTTAAAGACATAGGTGACTTCTCAGTAGCTACAAAGAGGTCAGGAGGTGATGGAATAACACCAACCAAATGTCAACCTCAGCTAAGCTGTTATTCTGGAATAATGGCAAAGTGAAAACATTTTCAGACAAAGTAAGACAAAATGAGAAAGTTTACCACTCAACACCTGCCATGAAAGCCCTGTGAATGGTACAGTTTAGGAAGAAAACTGAACTCAAAAAGAAGTGGATGTAAGAAGCCAGCAACAATAATATGATGGCTTACATCACAACCTAGTGAGCCAGGTTCACTCTCCATCAGAGCTGTTTGAAAGCTGTGGTGTCAGACGTCCCGGTTTTCCAGGGGTAGTCTCCATCTTAGATGATGTTCCAAATGCCCTAAGTTGGAGCAACTAACTCAGAAAAGCTGATCTCCTGTCTTGGTTATTTCCATCAGCCCCAGGCTTCCCACAGAACCTGCCTACTCATGGAAACACATGGTGAAGCAAGTCATTAGGACTGAGCCTAGCTCTGGAGTCACACAGACTTGCTCTCATTCTGGCAAGTTACTGACTCTCTCTAAGCCTAGTTTTCGACACCTTTAAGTAGGGCTAATAAAACATACTTTATAGATATATGAAATAAGATTAAAATATAATGACTGGCACAAAGTCAATACTCAATAAAAGATAGGACTTACTATAATAGTATTAGCATTATAAGCTTTGTTAATTAATTTAATGAGCAATGCATACATTTAGATTAATAAAAGGTTATGTCCCCAGATTTACCTAAAAAGAAAAAGCAAACAAGGGCATTGATATTAACTGTGATGTACCGGTGCCGGCTGCTAAGCCCTGTCCATTCATCCTCACACTGTCCCTGGCCCATGAACACCTCTGCCTGCAGGACATCTGAGCACTACCTGTCGGCCCTACCACGGTGCTGCTTCAGTCTGGACCTCCCACCTGTATCAAAACTACAGGGAAGTGGCTGGTGAGTCTCTCTCTGAAACACTGTGTGGACTGTACTTGATTTGGAAGATATCTCCCGGTTGTTTTTGTTTTTTTAAATCACTCTCTGCAATTACCTCTGAGCACAGGAAAACTCAAAACAGAGCAGAGAGAAAAGCCAGCTCTGTGGTGCCCTTTTCAGCAGATAGGACAAAGCCATGAAATTTATATGCATGTTAACACGGGGAGGTGATGCCTGGGTTACTGACGGCTGTATGCCATGGCCCATCATTTTACACTTCATTAAGATATGCTCATTCACTCAGCCTCTAGGTGTAGACCTAGGTCTACTCCAACGAGAAAAATAGCAACTCGCAAAACACAGGCACGTGTCCAAGCAGAAAAGCTGCAGAGCGATCTAGTATCTATTGACAGATGTGGGCGGAGCTCTGAGCTGGGATAGAGGTACCAGTTTAATTCTGGGCCCTTGAGCACAATGCTGGAGAGGGCCCCTTCCTCCTTGTCACCAGCCACATAAACCTGTGTCCAAAGCAGCGCCCCTCTGGCCACCTGCTTTTTTCAGTGTTTGTGGGAGTGATTGGTTCATAATGTTTTCACACAAACGTGTTTTTTCTCTCTCTCCTTCTCCCCCGCCCTCCCTCTGCCCCCAAATCAAGACGGAAGGGACTTTTGGGTGCTGAGTTTCTACTCTGTTTTGGGCATCTTCATTAAAGCATCTTAGGTACTTTTCAAAACTCTCTTACAGAGTAATCACTCCATGGTGACGGTAAGGAAACTGAGAGCCAGAGGGGCTGCGTAACTCCCTCACCTCACCTGCCCTGCCGGCCGGGGCAGAGTCTGCAGGGGCCAAGAGGATGGGGCAACACAGGGGGTGTCAGAGGCTCGGGTCCCCCTGGTGTAGCCTTTCCCTAAATACCGGGGTAACCCCGAGCGAGCACCTCCTGTCTCTGGGCCTCAGTTCCTTCCCGGGGACTGGACGGTTGCTAAGATCTCTGGCTGCTCTGACCATGAATGTCCAAGCACACCCACAGGTTAAGGACAGAGAAAAGCGGGGACCCTGGGGGAAGCAGGATTCTAACTCACCATGACCCCTGATTCGTGTTCTGGTGCACTCTGGCGGCGGTAATTGCTGACGACAAACAAGCAGACCACGGGTTGGGACATCTGGCTGCTGGAGATGTCTGAAGCCAGACTTTACTACAGCCGCCTTGAGTAAGTAGCTGCAAGGCTGCTAATTGGATTCAGCAAGTTGCTGAGTCACTGTCGGGCAAGATCAAGCCGCTGTGCACAGGCGACGAGGCCCAGCCTGTCAGCAGCTGAGAACATATTTGTGATGAAAAAGAACAGGGGTGTGCAGAGCAGTGCCCGGGACTAGCTTTCACAGTTTACGATCAGTAATTAAAATCTAACAGACCACAATTAGAAAGCACCCACCACAACCTTATTTTGCCATTTGTCTTTTAATTAAATCTGCCCCGGGATTTAGCTTTAATGCACAGAGATTTCGATGGGGACGGGGTAGAAACCACTGAGATGGAGCCAGTTGTGCTGGTTGTAACATCTTCTTAGAGGAGGAGGGGGGGGAGAAGCTGCTCACGTGTTTCGTGTAAGTCACGGGTCCCTCCGTCCTGGGACCTCAGCACAGCACAGCACAGCACGGCAGAGGTACTGGGCGAGCCCGGCCCTTCATGAAATCACCTCTGGGCATAAGAAGGGTGCCCCACAGAGAAACCAGGGCAGAGCTGGTGGCAGACTTGTTTTTAGGATGGTAAGTGGGAAAAATATACTGTTAGGCCATAAAACAGAAACGTTTGATGGGGTCCTCTGGCACAAACTGGGCGTGGGGAGAAATAAATTTTGAATGGAAGGAATTCACAGAGCCCCCTTTCTCATGATGTCAGTGGCTTCTCACAGACGAGCAATCACTTAGTGCCTAGCAAGTCCAAGGTCCCATGTGGAATCGGGCCGTCAAACAAGGGTACGGGAGGGGTATACACGGCCTGCCGGGGCACAGCTGGGTACCGCGGGCCAGCTCCGGCTTCTGCCAGGCTCACCCCTGGAGCCAGAGACAGGCAGGAGGGAAGCATTTACTCATCTGCCCCGTTGTCGGGACTTGGCGTGAGGGGGGCACCGCACTTTAGAAGCTCCGGGAGGACCCATGATGGGAATTAGTTGAACTGACCCCCTTAGGGGCTTCTCACCAGGACGGGCGCTGCTGAGGGGAGTTCACGGAACGGATCATTAAGTGCGCTTTGCTCGCCAGGAGAAAGCTGTCTGCTGCATACTGGGAATTGCTGCATTTTTATTATTCATCAACCACCGAGTGCCCACGATGGCAGCACCTGACCCCCAGGTGGGAAGATGCCATTCGCCTAAAAAAGTGGACACTGAATGTCCAATCTATTGGCCTAAGTCACGACATTGGCCACTCCTGGCTTTTCTTTCTAGACTGACACACCAAGGAGGTTCAACTTCACGATTTCCCGAAATAGTTGAAAATCACTGAGGGAGAGTTATGTTCCAAAATACCATTTATAAGACAGCGAGCTTGTACGTGGAATGCATGCACCAACCCAGAAGCAATGTCGTATGTACAGGGTTAGGATTCCAGCCCAGCCTCTCAAAACCCACCTGACTCATTATATTTATGAAGTTCACCTGAGCACAAAAGGGTGAAACAAAAAGTTCTACACTGATTTGGAGGGGGCCTCGCTAAGCGATCCACCAAATGGTGAGAAAAGACTTGGAAATCCTATAAGGATGGGTTGACCAAGAGAGATGCTTACAGATGAGTTGCAAAGTTGAAAGAGAGCCTATTAATAGTCATCTTTTTTTTTTTTTGCGGTACGCGGGCCTCTCACTGTTGTGGCCTCTCCCGTTGCGGAGCACAGGCTCCGGACGCGCAGGCTCAGCGGCCATGGCTCACGGGCCCAGCCGCTCCGCGGCATGTGGGATCTTCCCGGAGCGGGGCACGAACCCGCGTCCCCTGCATCGGCAGGCGGACTCTCAACCACTGCGCCACCAGGGAAGCCCAATAGTCATCTTTTAAGTGATCTTGCCCTCCTTCCAGGTAGGAATAAGAAGTCACCAAGAAACCCCTTCAGTTGCCTGTCGGCAAACCCACAATTCCACCAGCGCTCACACCATCCTTTTTATCTTCGGTTTCTCCTCCCGCCTGAGGCTCAGTCCAGCACCGCGATGTACGTTCCAGCGCCTTCAAATCCTGGGGACCTTCCGTCTACGTTCCCCCTCTCCCTAACCTTCCATTTCACTGATTCCTACTCATTCCTCAGGACTCTGCTTGGAATTAGCCCCTTGAGCAGTTCTCCCTGGCATCGCTGTGCTGCTGAGTTGTGACGTCTGTCCCTTGTCTGTGCCCAGCCCCGGCCCCTGCTAACTTCTGAGAAGGCAGGGTTCCCTGCTGGACCCTGGGCACCAGCACGATGCTTGGTCCACAGCAGCGGCTCAGCAGACGCCCGCCAAACGGCAGAGCAGACTTCCTTACCGGTGGGATGCCTGCTGGGGGAGAGAGCAGTACTGGGCCCACAGCAAAACCTCCCCACATGCCCCAAACACCCAGCCTCCCAAGAGCTGTTCCCTGTCTATGCTGGCATTAGGGGAGTCCACATACAAGTGTGGGCCCTGGCTTCCTGGTCCTTCGTCAGCAGCAATCACATCTTCCCCAGTGCAGGGTGGGGGCCACCTGGCAGCTGCACCTAGGTGAGAGCTTTGAGGGGGGGGGGGACACATGTCTTTATGACCTTTTTGCTTCATAAACTGTAAAAATGCCAGAAGGAAGATGTTTCCACACTGAGAATGAAGCTTGAAGAGACAACACCTTTCACAGGGGCTTGCACGTGGTCTGAGGGTAGGCACAGCAGGGTCGGTCGGTCGGTCTTCTCCAGGGTCTGGTAGAGCCCCAGCCTCCCCCGGTCTCACTGCAGCTGGATCCACCCCCGCGGCCATCAGCACCGTCCTGGAAAAGGGAGCCAACGGCCAGAGGCGAGGGCTGGGGTCCCTCGCTGGCCTACACACTCACCAGTACCTCTGCATCCTGTCTCCTGTCTCCCTGATCCCCTCCACCCCCACTTCTCCCCACCGCAGCCCGTGTGATCTTCAACCATACAAATCTGATAACGAGACGCTCACGATGCTAAGGGCTCTTGGGATAAAGATGAAGGTCCTGCTGGGCTGGCCCCGCCCACGTCACTCCCCTTACCGCTCCCTGTTCATACATGGCCCCGCCCACGTCACTCTCCTTAACGCTCCCTGTTCATACACGTGAGCGTACAACCTTCCTGCTCTTCTTCAGGACACACGTGCTGCCCCTGCCTGGGATGCTTCCCTGGGGGAGGGGTCAGTCTGAAGCGAGGGCAGGTCGGAGGAACGGGGCCGTTGGGGCTCAGCCCTCTCGGGGCGACCCACTGCCCACCACACTGGCCCCAACGACTGTGGCTACCACATTGGGCCAAAGCCCCTCCTCATTTCACCATATCAATATTCACACTGTATTTTGATCTTTACTTGAGTTCCGTATCTATTTTGTAATTACATCTGAACTCAGCGAAGAGGGAGGCCATTTTTGGTCCTCCTCAGAGCATCACAAACCCAGTCTGTTCCTGTTTCAGGCTAACCACACACAAGGTCAGAAGCAGGGTCGCCGGGATGCAAGGGTGTTCACTGCAGGCAGCACCTGCCTTGCACCTGCTGAACAGCCGAGGGCAAGCACTCAGTGCCGGCAGCAGCTGCGCTGACTCCTGGTCACCGCCCCAGGCTGGCAGAGCCAGGACAGTGTCTGGGAACAAGTCACTCAGCCCCGGAGCCTCAGTCATGGTCTCAAGACAAGATGATGACCTACTGCGTGCAGTACCTTAGCACCTTGTCAGATACACATCCATAATCGAGGCTCATTCTTTTTGTTTTCGGTTTTACTCTCACCCATGATTCTCGCCTGTGGCCGTGAGGGCTGCTGGGCCCTGCCCAGCCCTCCCCATTCCTGATGGGGAAAAGGGTCAAGTTCCCACAGCACAGTGGTCGCGAGGGCTGTGCTGCCCCCATGCTCCCAAGAGGATTTTCTCTGCATTTTCTGCGCCAAACAAGCTATCCTTCTCACTGGAAATGAGCCCCTGAGACACAATTTGTCTCTCTTGCTCAAAAAGGGAGGTGTCGTTTGCTCCCTTCGTCAGCTACGAACTTGAGGGGTAGAGGGCCAAGCTCTGGGTGGCACAGACACCTGCCCCCACGCTAGGGTTGTTGGTGGGAGGGTAGATGGCAGGGTGACTAGACAGGAGGACGGGGAGGGGGGGAGGGGTCTCACGGGAGGTTTCTTTTTTTGTGGGGGTGGAACTGGCTTGTGGGCAGATTTTGAATGAGACTGTTTGTTAAAGCCATTTCAGATAAAGTCTTGGTCTTCAGAGATGGTCCAGGATGATAAAGCGTAGAATATTGAAGAAAGGAATGCGCTGAGAATTGGAGAGAATGGAGGCTTTAGGTATAGATTTTAAGAACAATCAACCTCTAAGTTCAATAACTGAAAAAAGAGAGGCATCTCAGGGATCCACAGTGGGTTGAGAACTCAATATATTCTGTCATCAATGAGAAAAGATTATTTAGTAACAAAGTGAAGGCTGATAGGTGACTGTAGGCCACTGTCCCCCGACTCTCAAGATCAGAATCACCTGTGCAGTATCCCAGCCTCGCTGCAGGGACACGGGTGGTTGCCTCTCCAGCGCCCATTCCACCTCCCACATGGTGGTACCCAGCCTCTAAGATGGCCGCAATGATCCCTCCCACTGGTGCTGATGCCCTTGTGTGACTTCTCCCACATCACACCAGAGCTGGCCTGTCTGACCAAAGAAGATGGCGGACGTGACATTGTGTCACTGACTTCCATGCCCCACATCTAACCCCAGAGCGAACCCCACAGGCTCTGGCTTCCAGAATCTGATCATTGCCCACCACCTCCATCACTACCATCCGAACCACCACCGTCTCTTGTCTGGATTATCGCGAGCGCCTAACTGGTCTCCCTGCTCCCACTCTACCTCCTTGGAGTAGCCAAAGCGATGCTGTTAACATACATCACCACGTGGAACCCTGACCAAGGTCTTCTAAGATCTTCCCACCTCATTCAGAGTCAAAGCCAATGCCCTTCCAGTGGCCTCCAAGACCCTGTGTGACCTGATTTTATCTCCTCCAGTGCCCGTCACTCACTCCGCTCCCACTACCATGCTCTGTCTTGGCTGGCGCCCCCTGCACACCCCAGCCCTCAAATGCGGGGCAGGCTTCTGCCTTAGACCCCATCTCACGCTCTTGCCTTTCCTCCATGGCACTTATCACAGTCTAAGAACGTTACACGATGCTCACTTATTTTATTATCCGTCTCTCCCCACGAGAATATAAGCTGTCTGCAGACAGTGCTTGCTCCATACTTCTGTTCACCACGCTAGTCTCACCTGGCAAATAGCAGGGGTGTGACACACATCAGCAGACCTTGGTGCCGATTATAAGCACGTGACGTGCACTGGTCTGGGCACTGAGGGGACAAGAGTGAACGAGACCCAGCCCTGCCTAACAAAGCCCCCCGCGCCCCCTCCCCAGAGCAGCTCTCTGCCCAGCCTCCTCCTGACCATAGCCCAGCATCACCAGCCAAAGCTGGCTACTGCCTGGAGGCTGGACCACTTCACTGAAGGCCCAGGCCTGAGCGGGTGCTGTTTGCAAAGAACTTTGGCTTACAGGAGCTAAGAGCACTGTGCCACCCTCCTTGGCGAGGGGCTCTGAGTGGTCGGAGCTCAATGACAAGGGGCACAGAAAGCCACCGTCTGGATTATATTCTAAGCGCACATGGATGTACGGCAAGCAGACAAGGACCCGCACCGTCAGACGTAGACACCGGACACCACGTGTGTGTGTGTGTGTGTGTGTGTGTGTGTATGTGTGTGTCCCCTCTTCCGTGCACCATCTCAGGACCACTGTCTCGTACCACTGTGTGTGTGTGTGTGTGTGTATGTGTGTGTGTGTGTCCCCTCTTCCGTGCACCATCTCAGGACCACTGTCTTGTACCACTGTGTGTGTGTCCCCTCTTCCGTGCACCATCTCAGGACCACTGTCTTTGTTCCTAAGGGTGGGCTCTGACTTCCAGAAGAAAACCTACCCAGCTCTAGGCTGCTCTCAGCAGTGCAAACAGATAATTACCTGCTGGCTGCCTGGGAATGTAAGGTATCAGATAGACTGCTTAGTAATTAAAATAATGAAGGGAGTCATCAGGGCTGAAAGATATTTTTTGTCTTTTTAAACTGAAGACTCCAAATAAGGGTTAAAATATGAATTGGAAACACCATCCTGATGAATCCGCCTCCTAATTACTGGCAGGCCAGTTGGAGGCTGGTTCCACATCACAAGCTTTGGGGTTCCTTTCAACGGTGAGCCGCTCCCAGGGTCCCCCTCTGTGACTCCACCACACAGGGTCACAGAGGGCTCCCTTTGGTATAAAAGACCCATTGATTTATTTATTCTCTTATTGCAGCCATGGACCTTCTGTGCTTTCTTCAAACAGGTCTTTTTATCCCACTGTCTTTGAAAAAAGCTAATAAAGAATCAATTACAAGAGATACGCACACATAGAAATTGGTATTTATCTAAGCAGGATATCTGCTGAAAAATAACAAAGACCATTAAACCACAGGTACACACAATGAAGCCTGTCTACTTAAGATCTCCCACTACGGATGTGACTGCGTCCTGGCTCTCAAAGGAAAGGATCATCCCTTCCCAGCAGAAGGAAAAGGAGTGAAGGGCGAGGCCATGGGTGGGGAGCTGTCATCCCCTTGCCCCGAGGGCCCTGGGACCCACTCCATAACTTAGGATTTCCAGGAAATCTCTTGAGAAGCCATTTTTTTTCCCTGAGAATCTGGCATCACAAGAGCCAGAAAGTAGAACAGGGCTAATAATAACTTCATCATCACTACAGCCCTGGTTCAGAACTTGGTTTTATCTTGTTAATGGCTCTTTTCTAGGAGAGCATCTTGTGGGTCTATTTGTGGGTGTTCATTGTGGCATAAATGTTATAGATCACGGCATAAACACCATTGTTTTTCCTAAAGAGTGCTAAATGCTACAGATAAAGTTACCAGAGTGACTAGGCTGGGGAGAACGACCAAGATCATCACGACTATGCTCTCTGCCACCAACATTTAATGACCAAATCCAAACAGATCTTGACTGGGGTAGTCTCTTCACGATTGTTCGTCATACCTTACATTGACGTTTTCTGCACGTGTGCTGTATTTAGCAATAGAAAGGCAAAGCGATTTCTTGTGCTGCCCACCTAGGGGTTTCTGTGCTGAAATCACAGGACCGCCTGGAGCTCCTGGGTACCTCTCTGTAGAAGTCACCGAGCACGCAGCCTACGCACAGGCGGAGAAATGCAGGGCTTCCTCCCACCCCCAGAAAAGGGAGTGCTTCTTCCCAACGGAAAGCTGGTCAGGAGGTGGGAATGGACGGGAACCACTGGGCAGGGGAGCAGGCTTAGGACTCAGAGAGAACTGGGTTTGCATCCGAGATCTGCCACTTACTAGCCACGTGCCCTGGTGAAGTCATTTAATCCCCCAAAGCCTCTGTTCTCACCTACAAACAGAGACTCCTAGAGCGGCTATCTCAGAGAGCTGTTGTCATGGTAAGTTGCTGACACACAGGTTCAGCCAGGATAGTGCTGGCTGTGGGCACCAGAATTCCCAATGCAAGCGGGCTTATAGAACACAGACATTTGCTGGGTCGAGCTGCTCTGTTAAGAGCGGGGCAGGAGAGAGGGTTGGCCCGTAGCTGGCCTGGTCGCTCTGCCTCTTCCTCAGCCCTGCTCTCTTACACATGCCCTTCAGCTCCAGGCTGGTGTCCACAGGCCAGGAAAACCCTTCTCTCAGGGTGTCCCTCATGAGTGAGGAACGGTCCAGGAGCCCTCAGCTACCTCACACCTTCCCGCACAGATCGCGGGCCCCAGGTGGGCGACTGCCCATTTGAAGCTGGTCCCCGTCACATTGTAGGTACCAGGCGCTGGCTGGTGGAACTGGTGGAAGAGATGAAAGGCCATCACGAGCTGAGAGCCGTCAGCTGGGGCCAGTGCCCCAAACCGTAAGGGTGGAAGTACGTTGGGGAGAAATGCACACGTACATAAAATGTTCCTGGCGTGGAATTAGCCCTCAAGGAATGGAAAGTGTTACTGTGGTAGTTGTGTACATAACAGACATTTATTAGACGCTTCCTGATAGAACACACTGGCTTTTCTCTTCCTCAAAGCAGAGTGAAAGAGCCGACTTTAAACTCGGACGATTTCAGTGATTCTGCTTTTCCAGCCTCCACTCACCCTCTCTCCCAGCTCCTCCAGACCGCGGCATCTGCCAACAACGATCCCAGCGAAGCCTCCTGAGCATGGAAGCATCTTCAGCGTAAGTGTGAGCCTTTGGCGACTGCATCAGAAACACGGTTTCCTTCTAAGCGAGGCTTGTTGCTGATCAAATGCTCCCATGAAACTTTCATAAGGTTATTATAGAGCCTGGCTTTCACCTTCTAATACTCAAGCTGTTTCATACAGTCGCAAAGAGACAACAGAACCAGAAGCATTGATTAAGTGCTCCTGTAAATCAATACAAACAACCACAGCCTTTCGGCCGCTGTACGAAGAGTGCTGCATGGCCTCGGCCTTGTCTGTCGGCCTCCAGAGCTTGTGGTCAAGGTCCCCACCACAGGGGCTGCCGCTGTGGGTTCCAGTCTCAGGGCTGGGATGGGCTAAAGGAGGTCTCCATGGCGTCCAATGTGACAGATCAGTCTGAAGGGTGAAAGTCACCATCAAGGGAATTGTAGAGACGAGAAAAGGGCGTGTAAGCTGCTATTTAATGAGATACTGGGATCCTTGAAGGACTTTCCTCAGGTTCTCAAGAGGGCTGCATCGCAGCCAGGAGAGTCTGCAGAGCTCAGGCAACTAGATACGGCCTACAAGGCACGATAGATGAATAACGCTATTCACACATCCTGTTCCTGCCCCATAATCTCACGTATACCCTGGCCCCGAACCCACACAAACACACGCACACCTGTGGGCACCACACTGGCCATTAGGCACAAGCGTAATTTCTCTCAGGGGCTCTACGACCCATTTCTGGGCAGGACTGTGGACTTCGGCTTCTTTCCGTATCCCAGAGTTCCTCCAGAGACTATGACTGCTTTCTTCTGCTTATGGGATGTAGGGACGCTTACTTGTTCAGAGTGATATTCCCAGATCCCTGTTCCTGATGTTGATCCCCTCAGACACATCTTCTCTGCAGACACTGGGAGGCAAGCAGGGAAGGGGAAGTGGTAAAGGTCACAGGAGGGTAAGAAAAAGCAACCAACCAGCCAGACGAGGCAAAAAACCAAAACCACCGGAGGAAAATTCTGGCAGAGAAAAAAACCAGAGGAAACTTTGTACAAATAAAAATGCCTCCAACTCTTCCAAAGGCTTCTGCCAGCAGAGCGCTCACTGAACTTCGTGCTTAGAGGGTTACGCGTGTAATGGGAAAAAGTAAAATATACTTAATAAAAAACCACCTGCTACAGTTTTTGAGAATTGGCATCCGTTTCCCCACACTCATCCCTTAGAATACCTGACTTGGTTCTTTGTTAGAAACTCTGTTCAGAATCAAAGGGATGAGAGAACTGGGAAGGGTGGTAATGCAGGAAGAAGGGACAAAATCAGAGACGGACGACGATTAAAAGCCAAGCTGTGAGGGTGGACAGATGTGCCCTAACTGGGTGTGTGGGAGGGAGGCCCCAGCAGCCTCCCCACGAGCCCCACTGCTCCGTGAGCATCCTGGTAGCAAATAACGGGAAGACGTGGGAGCCAGGACACCTGGAGCTCCAAGCACACTCCGGGGAAAAGGCCGGCTCCACTGGACCCCTTCATCTCAGAGCTGAAACCTGGGGCTGTGTTTCCCAAGGCCAAATGGACACAGAAACAAGATGGTGGCCGAGGCTGAGTTCAGAAACTGACACGGAGATGTCCCGGGAGCCTGGTGAACACGGAGGCCCCGTCTGGGAGGTGAAGGGCAGGTGCGGGAGGGCGTGCGGGGCCCTGAGGACACCGCGGGACGGTGTCAGGAATACTGGTGGTTCTCACCCCAGAGATCCTGGAGAAACGCCCCCCCTCCCCACCCCCGGCTGCTGGGCATTAAGTCCTCCGCGGAGTAAGAAGGAACCCGAGGGAGACCCGGCGGCAGCAGGAGAAGAAGCCCGGCAGCCCGCGACCGATCCAGCAGGTTGTGGTGGATATTCTGCCTCAGTGAGGCTCCCTGGTAAGGAGGACGGAGCACCAAGGGCAGAGTCCCCGACATTTATTTTCTCAAAGGCCCTGCCTGCACAAGACAGAGGCAGGGAATCCAATGCCACACAAATCCTGGAGCAGCTTCGGCAGGGCAGGGACGAAGGCGGCGTCCCAGTCCTGGCACTGCCCCGATCAGGCATCTGTTTGCCACGGGGGCTCCCCTTTGGCCAGGTGAAGTGGGCGATGATGCCCCTTCTCAAAGCTGCAGGTGAGCAGGTAAGCGGAGACGCCAGAAACCAGCATCTGGAAACGCGGGTCCTCTGTGGCTCAGTGACAACACGGGGCGGGAGAGGGGGGGCTGTCAATATCCTCAGTGGGGCTGCTTAAACCCAGCTGAAGGGCGGTGCTTCCTCAGGAAAAAGCACCTGGTAGGGGACAGAGGAGAAGGAGACGCACAAAAATTCTTTAACGCTTTGCTTCATATCGTAGCCACTAATTTTAAAAGGAGAGACCAACTCACTTGGCACTTAATTTCGATCAACAGACGACCTGGCTTCTGCTTCCAGAGACTTAGAAATTTCTGCTGCTTACTTACCCACTGGGAGAGATGAAAACGGCCTCGAAGGTCCCAGGGGTCTCAAAACCACCCAGGCAGTCCCCGACACCAAGAGCCCCTCCACCAAATCGTCACAGGTTCCGTACTTTGAAGGAACAGCGTAAACCTCACATGTTATTTTACCACGCTTTAGATGAAAAGGTTCCAAAGGGCCCCAGCCCATCCACGACGTAGGGGGACCTCAAGACTTCTTCTACTGCCACCAGGCACGTGCTCTGGACCAGACACAGGTGCATGTAGGGGGCTGGCCTGAGCTTCACTCTGGATTGAAATAATTCGGTGGTGGAGAGCAAGGACTCTGGGGTCCTTTAAACCTTGCTTCAAGTCCTGGGTTTGCTCTAGGACCTTGGGGGAGCTATTTACTTTTTCTAAGCCTCAACTGCTTCACCTGTAAAATGGGGTGAGTAACAGTATCCCTTCTGTATAGCTGTTGAAAGGATGAAATAAACTAATACAAGGAATGCATACAGCAGGGTAGCAGGGACATCAGAGGTCCCAAGAGCTGGGAGCCGGGAGGCCTAGACCCAGCTCACCTCCCTCGACTTTGCTCTAAAATGCTGTGAACACGTGGCAGCCGGGGAGCCCTCCTGCCTGGACCCGCCGTCTGGGTAGGAATTCACCCACTGCCCGCCTGGGCCCAAAGCCCAAAGCAAGGATTATAGAAGACCTAGAAGGGAGATTCCTTTTGACTAATACTCCAGGATTTTGCCATGAGGAGTGAAGTAGTCAGTGAGCCCTAGGAACCCGTCTGTCTTGTTCACTCCGAGCTGGTCCCACCTCCTACACACAGGTTCTCAGGGACCCCAGGGGCCCGAGGCCACAGTTCCTCCTCCGAAGCAATATTAAATTTACTCTCAATGTAAAAAAGCAACCCAGTGCTAGGACTTCCCTGGCGGTCCAGTGGTTGAGACTTTGCCTTCCAATGCAGGGGGTGTGGATTCGATCCCTGGTCGGGGAACTAAGATCCCACGTGCCTCGCAGCCAAAGAAACCCAAAAAACGTAAAACAGAAGCAATATTGTAACAAATTCAATAAAGACTTTTAAAAATGGTCCGCATCAAAACATCTTTAAGAAAACGAAAAACAACCCAGTGCTTTGGTTTTCACTACTGCCCCCCAGGGAGGGAGTCTGTCAAACAACAGGCCAGGGTGCCAACTTTGCCAGAGTTGGAAGTGGCTGAGCCCGAAGTCAGGATCCTTGGGTTTTTTGTTTTGTTTTTTGATTCCCGCGTGGATCTCGAGGGCCTCGTGCCGAGTGAGAAAAGCCAATCGCAAAAGGTCACATACTGAGCGATGCCATTTATATAGTATTCTTAAAATGACAAAATTATGGAGATGGGTGGTTGCTAGAGGCTGGGCGGCGGGGGAAGGCAGGCCTGTGACCGTGAAGAGGAGCCCAAGGGAGGGGTTTTCACGGCGGCCCCGCGCCGCAGGAGCCGGCAGCAGTGCTCACGCCGGTCTGCACACGCACGCCGACACCCCCTGCTCGGCTTCTCCGGGAGCCGTCGTACCATTATCTTTCAGTGAAAGGATGCCATTTGCAGCAACATGGATGGACCTAGAGATGCTCATACCAAGTGAAGTCAGTCAGACAGAGACAAATATCGTGAGATATCACTTACATGTGGACTCTAAAATGTGACACAAATGAACTCATCTACGAAACAGAAGCAGATCACAGACAGAGAGAACAGACTTGTGGTTGCCAAGGGGAAGGGGGAGTGTGGGAGTTTGGGATGAGCAGATGTAAACTATTACATATAGAATGGGTAAACAACAAGGTCCTACCGTATAGCACAGGGAACTATAGTCAATATCCCGGGATAAACCATAATGGAAAAGAATATGTACGCGTATGTACACGTATGTACACATGTATGTACACGTATGTACACACGTATGTACACGTCACTTGGCTGCACAGCTGAAACTAACACAACATTGTAAATCAACCAGACTTCAACAAAAAAATAAAGTACAGTTATGTTTCCAACAACAGGACAGCGTTAACTTCCTCAACGTTGGAAATTACTGAGCTAGAGGTTCGGATTCTTGTTTGCTTTTTGTTGCTCTTTCTTGGGTGGCGTGCGGCGAGGCCATCTTTTATCGTATCTGAATCTGGGGCACTAGGGTGTTTTAAAAGCCAAACTAAACTAGTGAAGAGATAGAAGCCACACAACCTAACCTACTTCCTGGTGCCTTAGATTCTGCCAGTTCGAGGTTGCCTGGATCGCAGATGTTCACCCCGAGCAGGGTATGAATGAGGGAACTACATTTCAGCATCGCACGCACAATGTCCCCCCCCCGCCCCCGAGGTTTCCCAAGGGCTGACGCCCTGAGACTTGGCACCAAGCACCACCACAACTGCAGCTGTGGCTGACGGCTGCTCTGTCACTGCCCAGGCTGCACTGGTTGTTAAATATTTAAAATAGAACTCCTAGGCCTTACAAGACCTTATTTCGTATTCTAGAGAACGAAAACAGAAAACGAAAAGCAAAACAAATGCACAACTTGTTGATGAAAGTTTTATACTTTCAGGAGTCTTGAAACTTCTAATTTTTTTTTCTAAATGTAGGGCCTGTGATGAGTATTTTGAATTTAACTGTTGGAAAGAAATCTGTGACTAGCTTCGTGACTTGTAACTAACTCTTCTTGCTGTTACCATATGGTGTTTCCTTTAATAAAAACATTTTGCAGAAATAATGATAAAAAAATTACTTCAAGCTTCTAAAAATGTTAAGATGTTTCTGGCAATAAAAATACTCCTTATAATCATGTAGATAACTTTGCATCTGATAAACAGGAAAAATTCTGTTCTCCTTGTCACTTTATTTCTAAGTAAAAATGACGTACTGCACTGTCATTCATCCTGGGACGTTTTCTGAGTATCTTCTTATTCATTGACCTCTCTCTAGATTGCAGGAATGTACATTCAAGGATCCTGTTCTATTTACGTATCTGTTATGATCCCATTTCCTTTGCCTTTTTGCAACAGAACAACATACTCTATTTCTACAGAGCTTTGAGCCACACTGTGTGTCAGTTATGATGGGTTCAGCTCCATGCAACAGAAGCTGAGCTGGCTTCAAGGCATTAAAAATTTCTAGGGCTTCCCTGGTGGTGCAGTGGTTGAGAGTCCACCTGCCGACGCAGGGGACGCGGGTTCGTGCCCTGGTCCTGGAAGATCCCACATGCGGCTGGGCCCGTGAGCCATGGCTGCTGGGCCTGCGCGTCTGGAGCCTGTGCTCCGCAACGGGAGAGGCCACAACAGTGAGAGGCCCGCATACCGCAAAACAAACAAACAAACAAACAAACTTCTGGAGGTGCAAGGCCAAAGTAGCTGTCTGGGAGGCAGAGGGATCAGGACCCTTTCTTCTTTCTGTTTCACCGTCCTTAGCAAGCAGGCCGCCTTCTTCATGCGCATCCCCTAATGGCTACAAGATGGCTGCTCCGTCTCCAGGCCTCACGTCAGCATTGTGGACAGAAGGGCAGTAAAAGGACAAAGAGGCAGGCTGGGCAAAAAGGCTTCCGGAAACCGCATACAGAAACTTCTGCTTCTTCTTATTGGTCGGAACTGGGCGGCTTGGCCACTGCCAGGCCAAGAATAAGAGAGCTGTGGATGAGGGGTCAGGTCAGCGTCGCTCACGCTGCTGCAGAAGGGGGCTTGGCTGCCCTCCTGCAGGGTCTTACCTCCGAAGTGCGTCCTGTTTCTTGCGTCCCCACCTCTTTTTAGGGTCCCGGGGAGGGGTCCTCAGTGTATGTACGAGGCTTTGGCTGCTCCGTTTCCCTTTATAAGAAGTAACCGTGCGATCTTCCTTCGCGTGGGCTTGACTGTCTTGCTAATGTGTGGCACCTAGGAAGTCTGATTTCATTTCCTTCCATTAATTCACAGGGCAAAGTGAAAGCAGAGTGGGTTTAAATCAATCTCTTCACCCTAAATAATCGGGCTTAGTGTGGAGGGAGGGAAGAAACAGCCCCGCGCACTAATGGGAATTGTAGAGACAGGAAAGACATGAGTGAGAAGGCATGTACGTTATTCTACCTCACAGAAGCCGGAGCAGGGGATTGGTTTGCTGTGAATTTAACCATCACTCCCTCTCTCTCTCTTTTTTTTCCCCCTCCTCTTACACTTTAATAAGCAACTTAACATAAATCCCAGGTCTTCCTTAGAATGCCTGGTACCTGTTTTGACAAGGTTCATATACAAGAAACATGAACAAACCTTCCTGTACCACAGGCTTCATTATTAGTTTCACTCATTACAGTTAATGGAAAATCAAACGCCCAAACGGCTGGGCACGAGGTGGGCGAATAAGCTCTCCTCTCCCTAGATGAGAAATCCTACAGGAAGGAAGATAAATGCTTAGGGCTCAAATAGGCGGATGATTAGGTATGCCTGCTTTACTGACACTGTAGCTCAAGCTGTCATCTCCTGACAAATCTGCCTACTGTCTGGATGGAGATACCACCCTTCCCTACCTGGGAACCTTGTTCCCAGACTTCCTTGCCCAATTGCAAGTGATAGCTGGGTGGCAGCAGACTCAAGTACAGATCTTCGCCTTTCTGCATGAACCATCATTCCAGATAATGCTCCCCTTTGGAATGAATGTGGGGGTTCTAGCAGCTATGATGGCTTGAAACTTATGAGTTGAATTCATTCTGGTCTGTAATTAAGGCTCTGTAGTCATCTCTGTCATAAATATCCAAGAGTACACGTAGTAAACAAACAAACCTGGAGGTTAAACTGGAAATATGTTTCTTGCTTTTGTTTCAAAACTAACATTATCAGTTGGGTTTTCTGCATTTTAATATAACCCACCACTTATAAAGTCCACAGTTCCAGCTGATGGGTCTTCATGGGAATAAATGTGGACTGACTCTTCTTCTAAGAGGCTGCCTGGCCCACTGGGTGGGTCTTTGTGGAAAGGAAGTCAATAGATGGAAAAAAACCCATGTTTTTAGAGTAAAAAAATCCCCCCCGTTTTAGGGGGTGGAAGCCATGGTCTTACAAGGATTAAAGCAAATGTGCCATGAAATTCCCTGCTATAATCTGAAATGAGTCAGGACACAGTTCGCTTAGATTGGAAAACGAAAACCATGTGAATGACATAGCTTCAATTTCCTCTGCTGAAAACCAAATCCCATTTTCACTGGTGGGTATTTCATTCATCTTTGCTTTTTTGGTTTTTTAATTACATAGCAGAAAGTGCTACTGTAATTTCCTCCCTGTGTAATGACAGCACTATTCATCAAGAAGCTTTTAATTCTACACAGCAATTGCTTCTCTTCAAAAATCTGATTTCAATCTCCTCAGAGGCAGAAGGGTATGATTTTTTGACCTGAGGGTTAATTATCTGCAAACAAGTTAAAATCACACAAAACCTCACCCTGGGAAAAGGGAATCCAGGCGTGACCTTCAGGCTACCCATCTTGCTGTCAGAGGGTGTGGAGCGCCGGTGGCCTGGCACCCCCGCCCCATGGATCCCTTGTCTGTCCGGTCAGACTGCACCCCGCCAGGGAGGCCACGAGCGCCTCGATCTCGGCTTATCTTCAGAGCTCAGTTTCTGGCACATAGGAAGGACTCGATAAACGTTTGCAGAAGTGACCTGAATTGAAGGGACAGTGAACGGAGGAACAGGCTTTGAAATATTCCTGATTAAAAAAGAAGTTAAGTGTATGAAAAGGCCCCATTTCTGGACAAACAAAAAGAGCGAAGCAATGAGGAGACTCATTAGGGGCCGTCTGGGGACCAGGGATGGGGCTGGTGGGGGGGGCACGGCTGCCCCGTGGGACCCAGTCTCTTCTTCCCAGACTCTCCTCTCACAGCCACACCTCCAGGGACGCCTGTTCCTCTCCCCAGCTTCTCCAGTTCTCTTTTGGTGGGCTCAACACTCACTCATTCATTTGTTTTATTTTAATTCGGAAGCCTTTCTGAACACAAGTACGCTCGATGCTGGAACTCGGGGCAGTGGGCTGGAGGGAGACAAGGACCATTGACACCTGAGTGCCAGGTGCCAGGTACCACCGCTTGCACGGCCCAGCACGAACCCACCTGACACCCACGGCCCCTGGCGGCTGAACACAAGGTGGTCCCTGCCCTCAAGGGCACCCGATGCTGGCACTCGGTGGGTGCTGACCAATGAGGCTTCGGGTCCGGCGAGGAAGGATGCACGTTAGGAAGCAACGCAGAGCGTGTACACAGCTCCAGAGCAGCGGAGCGCGGGAGGGGCCGGAACCCTGAGGCACACAGGATCCTGGGGCAGACTCTGTGATGGGGTCACAGGATCCCGGGGAGGAGAGCCGGAGAAGGGAGGCAGGGACTGCTAAGGATCTGCACGGCCAGGCCACGCTGCAGCCCAGACGACACGGGACACTGGACACGTGGTGTGATAAATCACGCTGGGACATGGAGAAGGGCGAGGTCCGCAGCCGTGCTAACGAATGCTGAGGCCCTGAGACGGGCCAAGGGGCCCCATTTTTATGATCTTCAATTTTTAATGGGAAAGGATGTCTGAGAAGACAGACATCAAACAGCGCGCCCCGAACCGAAAGCTCCACGGGCCTCGATGGATTTCACTGCAAAGGGACTTTGAGCTCCAAGTGCACAGTACGGCCCCACTCTGCCCTCTGACACAACGTGACCCACAGAAGGATGTGCAGGAGATCAAGGGCAGGACAGAGGGAAACTGTTCATTAAAAACCTCGCTCGCCGCGTGGCAGCCATGGCTTTGAGGCCGGGGCCCAGAGCCGAGGGTGGGGTGGGACACGCTAGTAAAGAATGGCCTGGTCCAAGGTGTCAGTAGTGCTGGGGTGGAGAAGCCCGGCTCAGGGTGCTTTAGGTCAACCCCTTGGGAAATGGGCAGGTTTTCTGAGGTAAGTGAAGGAATATAGTGCGTAATTTTATGCTTGGAAAACTGTGCTTCAAAACCAAGCAAACAGGAAACAAAAACAAAGCAGGGAAGCCTGCTGCGGAAGAGAGAGAGGGCAGAGGCACCTGAGAACGACCCGGACCCCAGCCTCCAGAGGGAAGGACGGAGCTCTGAGAACGACCCGGACCCCACCCTCCAGAGGGAAGGACGGAGCTCTGAGAACGACCCGGACCCCACCCTCCAGAGGGAAGGACGGAGCTCTGAATCTATAGGCACTCACAGCACCGTGACAGATCCTAAAACTCTCCAGAGAGGAAAATAACATGAGCACGTATGTCATCTTTGAAAATACAAATAGTTGGATGCATGTTGCCTTTTCTGAACAAAGCTTCTCTGTGATGGGACTGTGTGCCTCCCCCTGCCTGCTCCCCCGAATTGCCTCAGATACCCCCTGCTCCAATCTCCTCATTCCCCGGCACTCTCTGCCAAGTCCAGGCCCGGCCCCAAGGCCAGGCTCTGAGACCGCTTGGGCTCCACATAGGCTCAGGGTGCCTGGCCCTCTGCCCTGCCCTTGGGAGCGCCCAGGACAGACAAGAGCCCTGACCGGGCGCGGCTCTGGGGGCACCTCATTGACCAGCACAAGCCATCCCTTTCAGCTCCCGAGAGAGGAAGTTGAGTCAACACGCACTCAAGACCACGTCCACCACCAGCTGCACGGGGCCTGGCTCTTTCCCGCAGAAGGAATATTGATGCCGCCTGGGACTGAAGCCCGCTTTGCTTAAGTGCCCCTTTCGGTTAAGTTGTGAGAAGTGGAAATCATAGCCATCTGCAACGTGAGTGGGCACTTTGGATGCTGAGAGCCATCGCAATCCAGTGCCAGCTTCCTGAGCAGCATGGCTCCCAACAGGCTGCAGGATGGGTGCTGTCAAAAGCACGCTGCCCAGCGCTACAGACAAGGGACCCTTTGCACCACCTTCAAAAGTCAATGGAAGGGGCTTCCCTGGTGGTGCAGTGGTTAGGAATCGCCTGCCAATGCAGGGGACACGGGTTCGAGCCCTGGTCCGGGAAGATCCCACATGCCGCGGAGCAGCTAAGCCCGTGCACCACAACTACTGAGCCTGCGCTCTAGAGCCCAAAAGCCACAACTACTGAGCCCGCGTGCCACAACTACTGAAGCCTGCACACCTACAGCCCATGCTCCACAACAAGACAAGCCACCACAATGAGAAGCCCGCGCACCACAACGAAGAGTAGGCCCCACCCGCCACAACTAGAGAAAAGCCCGCACACAGCAACGAAGACCCAACGCAGCCAAAAAAAAAAAAAAAAAAGTTAATGGAAGGAGGAGTGGTGAGTCCACGTGGGGTGGCATCTGGGACAGCTTCCATACAGCTGGCTCAGCAACTCCTACAAAGCTGGGTTCCCAGATGCAGGGCCAGCAGCCTCAGAGAGTGGAAAATGTTACCAGAAAGCACAGCCCACGTGGGGCAAGTACCTGGTTATTTCCTGGGGAAGCCCGATCACAGGAGGCTCAGGGCCAGGCCCGACATTTCCAGGACTCGAAACTGAGCCTCAGCATCCTTCCCCCGGCTCGGCTCCCCTAAGGTTCCGGGCTTGCCTTCTCACTTAAACCACCTGGCTGCCAGGTACAGCTCTCCACAGTACACACCGTGTTTCTCTGTCACTTACTACAGGGACATGCGGTAGGAGAGAATCACGTGAGCACGGTCTCCGCTTTGCCAACAGCAAAAACCATTTTGAAGAAGGCATCCTTTCTAGATGAACAAAATTATTCTTCTATACGTCCACGCCCCACTCCCCATCATAAATAGTCAATTTCAGCTTAAGCAAACCTTGCTTCAAAAATAGCGGACAAAAAGCAAAAAACCCCCAATAAATCTGTAATGCTCTAAACCCCATAATTTCCCTCCAAGTGTCACAAGGTGAAAGTCCCCTGCAGCACATCAGCAAGCAATGAGACCATCCCCAGCTACTGGACTACTGAAGCAAACCCAAATTACTGGGTAGAGCTGCAGGCCAGGCATAATTCCTCTATTTAGATGTCTCATGATACTATCCCTGTGACTGGAAACTCCTGCTACCGTTCAGAATTAACAAAGGATGCAGGCACTGTTGATGAAACATTAATGACCAATTTGCAAATGTTCTAGGACCGCTTTAGTTCATCACGGCCCATCGCTGCGGCACTCACCCACCTCCCAATTTAGTCTCTCAATTATTCAGCATCCATTAGGCGCCCACAGTAAGCTAAGCTCCGAGAGACCTTCACCCACAGCACCGCCCCTCTGACACTCCACGCACCTGACAGTCTTCTCTCTGCACAGGCAAATCGACCTTGGCCTTGAGGCAGGAAGCTCATTTAGAAATCATCCTCTCTGGGCATCCCTTGCATTACATCTCCAAGTGCTGAGGACACAGGGCAATGAGCCTGGTGGGATAGAAAGCTCCAGGAACTCTTCCGGGTGGTCCCAATGCATTGGAGGGAAACACCTGAAAATGAGGTCCCTGTGGTACCTCAATGTGTGACTTCTTCAGAGACCCACGTTATCTGGCCTTAATTAATTAATTCAGCCATTTATTAAATGTTTACTGAGCGCCTACTGTGTTGGCGGCACTGTCTCACATAGAAGGAGGTAAGAGTAACTCAGTGGAGGGCTGCGCGCTGCGGTGTGTTAAGAGACAAGTTCTGATCGCACAGACATGGGCCCACCTTCACCCATGTGGAGCCGGGGACCACGGAGGAAGGATGAGGTGAGAGACATGGAAAGGCCCTCCTCGCTACAAACGACACCCTCTCTGCCTGTCACAGACTCGGATGCATCCTGAGTCCCGAAGATCCCCAGAAGGACCTTCTGACTCCAGAAGGCCCCCAAGTGTGCTTTCTTCACAATTACCTGAAACCCCCCGGGGAAGCATTTCTGGTCTTTATTTAGACAGAAAGTCCCTGACCTGGTCTTTCCTTGTTCTGGCCACTCAGCACCATGCCGTTACCTCTGAAGAGTGATGACGAATATAAGTGACACCATGACCAAGGTGAAAGCAGCAGATGCTGTGAAACAGGTACAAACGAAATGTTCCAGGGGACCCGGGGAGAAAGAAAACTCAAGGCAGAGGGACGGGGTCTGACCGCGGAGGCGGCGTAATGGGAGCTGGCCCCCCAGTGATGGTCTCTCCAGTGAAACCCACGATGGGGAATGCAACCTCTATCCCCTACCACAGCAGCTGTGGCAGCCACTGCGCTTACAAGCGATTTCCTGGGTGCCAAGCACTGGAGTCATGCTTTTCCTACCACGACAGCGCACTGACAAAGGTATTATTAATCCCATTTTCGAGATGGTCAAAGTGAGCTCAAGGAGGCTAAATGTCTTACCCAACGTCATGCCATTTGCACATGATGGTGGCAAAGCTGGAATGTGCGTCCTGTTTAACTGAGACCATCACTGAGACAACTTGAGGACGCTGCACGGTCATCCCGTGTCCAGTTACCCAGGACGCTCACTCTGCGAGGGCCCGAGTCCCTGGGGAGTGTGGTCTGTTGCTGAGAGCTGGTGCAGGAGCCACTGGCAGCTCAAGGGATTTCCAAGAGTAGAGAAAGCGGTGCGCTCTGGGGCTAAAGCGGGCGGCGGAGACCTCGGCTCTGGGGACCATGGGCTGGTTCCTTTAACTGCTGGTTCTTTTAACTGGTTCTTTTCCCACCGCCATCAGCAGCCTCTAATCTCTGCCAAAACAATGGCTGTTCTGCAGTCGGGGGTCTCTGAGGCTCAGGGACCCTCAGGCTCCCTCCTTTTTGTTTCTACAGTAACCCAAGTGGGAATAGAAAAAAGGTTTTAGAAAGAAAAAAAAAGGCAAAGTTTCTCTTTGTGTTTCAACTGCAGGGTGGGAGGAGGTGAGATCTCGGAGCAGGTACCACGGTGGCTGGCGGTGGGGGGGGGGGGGGATGGGGGATGGGGGGATGGAGAGGGTGTGGGGGATGGAGAGGGTGTGGGGGATGGAGTGCGGAGGGGGAAGCAGGCCCAGCCTTCCAAAAGCAGGCCTTGCCAGGCTGGTGTGGCCACTGCCCTACCCTGACAGTCACTTAACTGCTCAAATTCGCCCACGTTCCTAACCGTGAATGTTTCTAAAATAACAACCATGACAACGATGGCAATCAGAACACAAGATAACACTTCCCTAGCACTTTTTCACATGCCAGGCACTATTCCAAGAGCCTCACACCATCAATTCATTCAATGTTTACAAGTTCGTAGGTATTATTGTTGCTGTTTTACAGATGTGGAAACTGAGGCCCGGAGATGGCCGGGATCTGAACGCAGGCAGCTGGGCTGGACGGGCCATGCTTAGAACTGTTTTATAACAGCTGCCTCAAAACTCAGATCTTATTTCTCTCCCCACTCAAACTCTTTTCTCACCTCTTATCATCAAGTTCAGTTACTGACTGTCAAGTCCAGTTCCGACTCGTCAGCTGGCACTTAAGGCCCCGCACGGCCTCCCTTCAAAGTCGCTTTCTCCCCACGAACCTCCTTCGGCCTGCTCCGTTCCCCGCGTGAGGCCCAAAGTGTTGCTGTTTTCGGCCAGTTGTGCTTGGTCTCTCTTCCCCATGCGTTGGCCGGGAATGTCCTCCCCTCTGTTTCTGCAGATCCAGATTTCACCCACTTTCCTGTTCTAGGAGCTTCCTTCCCATATGCTCATCCCCCCACCCACCCCCGCTGGCCCTGAGCTCCAGAAACAACGCTCTGTGACGTCTTTCTCCCACCTTGACATTGGAGCTTCGTGCAGGAAAGGAGCCGATCATAAGGCACAGCACATTTGTCTCTGCTCTCATCAGTCCTTGCACTGCCCCCTTCTCACATTTCCCCTCTACTCCGTATTTCTGACTGACCCTCAAAGTCTGGAAGGAGCGGTTTTGGGAGGGCATTCTTCTGCTTTGGTTTCCTTCTAGGGTCTCTGAGGCTTTGAAGAGAGGAAAAGCTCTGGCTTAGCTTTTCTTCTCTTAGGTATGGTTCATTAGAAATTATCCTTCCTGCCAGAATCATAACAAACAGATGCATACTTCTACCCCTCTTAGGCCTGATCCAGCTTTATTTATTACTAAACCTACCCCATCTCCTGGGCTAGCAGGTAACCCAACCTACAGCCTGGAGAACACAGCGGGGGCCATCCGGATCTATTGCTCTAAGTTCTAAGAAGCCCTCTGAGCAGGGGTGGGAAACTGCCTGCCTCCTTCTCAGCCCCACTTGGGGCTTCACCCACTTAGTACCCGGCCCCAAGGGGCTATGGTATGACCCTTCTCATTTGGGAAAATATCTTCTATTTGCTACATGATCCTAAGTTTCCTAGAGGTTGGCTTCATGTTCTATTTTTCTTTATATCTCCCACAGTGCCTTGTATACAACCTGCCACTTAACAGACATTCAGTACATTTTTGATGAGTGAATAAATGACTTTTTCCAACAGGACCAATATGATACACCCACAAAGAATAAATTAATAATAAATAATAGTAAACATCATATTAGAGGTCCTAACCAGTGTAATAAGGCAAGAGAAAAAAAAAGAAATTAAAGGCATATGGATTGGAAAGGAAAAAATAAAATTCTCTTATTCACAGATGACATGATTTGCCTCACAGAAAACCCCACAGGATCTATAAAAAGGCTACTAAACTTTAGTAAGGTCACAAAATACAGGGTCAGCATTAAAAAATCAATTATTTTCTATAAACTAGCAATGAACAATTGGGAAATGAAAAATAAAAACAGTACCACTTGCAATAGCATCAAAAAATATGAAATATGTAAGAATAAGTCTAAGAAAATAAGTGCCAAATACATAGCCTGAAAAGTACCAACACTGATGACATAAATTAAAGAAAATCTAAATAAATGGCAAGATATGCTACGGTAATGGACTGAAAGACGCAATAGTATTTTTTTTTTTTTTTTTTTTGTGGTACGTGGGCCTCTCACTGCCGTGGCCTCTCCCGTTGCGGAGCACAGGCTCAGCGGCCATGGCTCACGGGCCCAGCCGCTCCGTGGCATGTGGGATCTTCCCGGACCGGGGCACGAACCCGTGTCCCCTGCATCGGCAGGCGGACTCCCAACCACTGCGCCACCATGGAAGCCCTCAATAGTATTTTGATGTCAATTCTTCCCAGACTAACCTACAGATTCAACAGAATTCCAATCAAAATCTGAGGAGAAGTTTTTGTAGAAATCAACAAGCTGAATTTAATTTTTTTTTTAATGGAAAAGCAAAGGGATAGCTAAAACAATTCTGGAAAAGAACAAAGTTGGAGGGCTCTTACTACCTGATTCCAAGATTTACTATAAAGCAACAGTAATCAAGCCAGTGTAATATTAAAGGAAGGAGAGACACATAAATAAAATGAACAGAATAGAAAATCCAAAACAGACCCACACACATGGTCAGTTGATTTCTGAAAAAGGGGAAAATGCAATAAAATTTCATTTTACTCAGTGGTGAAAGGAGAGTCTATTCAACATGGTGCTAGAGCAACTGGATATCCACAACCAAAAACAGTAAAAAAGAAACCTCAATTCACAAATATTATTTCAAACTAAAACTACAGAATGTCTGGAAGAAAATCTTTATAATCTTGGATTAGGAAAAGATTTCTTAGATACAACACCAAACATATGATCCGTGAAAGACAAAAACTGATGAACTGGACCTTAAAATAAAGAAAATCATTTAAAAAATGAACAAAAGATATGAACAGGCAGTTCACCAAAGACATACAGATGGCAGATAAGCACATGAAAAGATACTTAACATCATCTGATACTAGCAAAATGCAAATTAAAAGCACAGTAATTTATCACTACATCTATCAGACTATCTACAAAACCAACGAACACACCAACAAAAAAGTCTGACGATACCAAGTGCTAGTGAGGATGTTGACCACGTGGGACTAGCACACGTCGTTGGCGGGAAGGTAACCGGAACAGCCACTTTGGAAAACAGCTCGGCGGGACTCTTACAAAGTTACACACACACCTAGCAAAGGACCAGCAATCACAGTCTTGAGCGTTACCCAAGTGAAATGCAAACCTGTTCACACAACACCTCCTGTGAATGTCTAGCAGCTTTATACATATTTGACAAAAACCGGAAACAACCTAAACGTCCCTCACTCAGGAAACGGGCAGACAAAGTGTGGTTCATTCAATGGAACACCACTCAGCAATGAAAAGGAACATGCCCCTGACACACAACGACATGGATGAATCCCAAAGGCATCAAGTGAATGGAAGAAATCAGGTTCAGAAAGTGATTTCATACGGTTCCGTTTATATGACACTCTGGCAAAGGCAAAGGTATAGGGTTCGAAAGCAAATCAGCAGATGCTACGGGCTGAGGATAGAGGCAGGGCCAGCTAAGGGGGCCCAAGGGAAAAGGGAACTGGGGGTGACAGTGGGACCGTTCTGTACGATGACTGGTAGTGATTGCATGACGGTGCTTGTTGAAGCTTGCAGAACTGTCCACAAAAGGAAGATTTTTACTCCATGTAAATATACCTTAATTTAAAAATAGAAAACAAAATTATAAGGAAGTTAAAGAAAAATTTAAGTTCATTAGAAACTTGTGAAACCAAAAAAACCCCTTCCTGTCCTGGCCTTGTCCACGGGGCAAAACGGGCTTTTTTTCAGGCATCTAAGCCCTACTTCGGCAGCATTTTGGAAACTACCCACAGAAGTTCCCTGAGGTTCTTCTGTCTTGTCCACCCCATATGCTGCCTATTTCCCCACCTGCCTCTCGCTCTCCAATCACCCCCCCCCCCCCCCCCCCGCAGCCCCCTGAGCTCTGCCCAGCTCTCCATTCCTATCCACGCTGCTGCACAGGAAGCCTCCCCGGCGGTGCAAGGTGACAGGATTACCACTCTCCTCCCGGGAATCGCCTCCTCCGGGAGGCTCTGGGGCGCCCCTGCTGGGGGTGGCGCTGGCGGCCACCTTGGGTCTCCGATGGCTCACACCCCCGCGCCTACCCCTTCCTTAGGAGAGGGTTTAAGTTTCTGGAAGCTGCCTGGCCTGGCAGATTCCAAGCGTCTATAAGAGAACTGAGGTCATGCGGTGGGAGAAGAGCCCTGAAATTGAACACAGCGGCCTGGCACCGTCTCCCGGGTCACCCATCCCCGCTGTCCTGGGGGAACGTGCCTGTCACCAGCAGGGCCCCTCACAACTGGGACTGCCTGCTGGGGCAGCTGCTTCTAAAACTCATTTCAAGACACACTTTGGCCCAAAGCCCTGAAACCTCTTTTCAGGAAGAAAGCATGGAGCCTCCCGATTTCATTTTGTTGCTGTTTTTTCTTTTTCTTTTTTTTTTTTTTTACTGCTGGTTCAAAGAACAATAAGATAAAAACATCATCCTTGGGTGAAGTGAATTTAATTCAAACATTCTTAGGAATAGACTGAACAACCTTTTCCTCACAAACAAAACGAGAAAATGAGCCTGCTTTATTCTTGGTTTTCCTCAGTTACACAAAGAAAGAAAAAAAGGAAAGAAACATGGAGAATTTACAGGAAAGAGAATTTTCACCCGCCCGTCACAGGTGACCAAGAAACCTTGTAACGTGCACTTCCGGAATTACTCTATCAAGCTTTCTCAGCAAGCCTACGAGAGGGATTCTGCTACTGCCCCACATTACAAATGAAGACACCGAGGCCGGGAAGGGTAGCGATGAGTCCCAGGGTGCAGAGTTGGCGGTGCATAAAGCCAAGATTTGAATCCAAGCAGTCTTAGCCCAGGACCCATGCTCTTAACCAGATGCTGCCATTCTATCTGCACAGCTGTGGTCAGATCGAGATGCAGCTGCCTTTTGGCTTGTGAAGAAATGAAAGAGGTGTTAGATTTGTTTCTTCTCCACTTTCATCTTCTTTTACACCACCACTCAAGGTCAGAACTGGAACTCTGACGAGGACCCACGTCTCTGTGTGGGCTTCCCCTAACCGGTCCCCCCGACTCCTCAGCCGAGGTCATTACCCTTCCGAATTTCTGTCTGTTATCCCATGTTTTTTTTTTCAGGCAGCCTTATCACAAACTATAATAGTTTTAGAAGCTATTTTTCCTTTTATAAAGAGGATCACGCTATATGTGATCTTGTGGGACTTTTTCCACTTATGTTCACAACGTTTACAACCAGGGGTTAGGATTTCAAATCGAGCTGTGGTCATTTAGAAGAAAGGAGGGGGAGGGGGTGAAGACACAACCTCCTGGGGGCAGTACAAGGTGGCCGTCACCCTGCTGTTGGGCTCAGTCGCCTCTGGGTCCTCACTGAATGTAGGATGAAATCCTGCTCCTTCCCTTGGTTTCTAAGGTCCAATCCAGCGGCACATCTTGACTATCTTGCTGACCCCTTCCACTCCACCGCACTCACTATGCTTAGCAATGTGGCCCTGGTCCTCTCTCTGCTTCCAGAACATTCTTGCCTTGGTGGCTGAGCTACCTGTCCCACTCTACCTGCCTGAAGTTTCAGCCGAAAGTTACCTTCTCTGAGAGCCTTTCATGATCATCCAACCTAAACTCACCCCTCTGTCACACCGCCCTGCTTTATTGTGGGGACAGCATCCCTGGCATTTTGGGTTTGTTATCTGCCTTCCCCCCAACAGGAAGAAAGTCTTGCACAGGTCAAGCTGTGTACCTAGTGCAGACCTCTGGGGCTCCCCAAGACCCTTCCAAGAGCTCATAAGCCCAAAAAACCAATTTCACTATAATAAGACTTTGCGTGCATCTCCCGCCACGTTGACATTTAAGCTGTCGGTGCAAAGACAAGCGAGGATAAGACTCTTGGTGCCTCAGCACGGATCCCAGTAGTGGCATCAACCTATTCTAGTGTTCATGGAATGTTTCACCACCTCACACTTGCAGGCAAAAAATTCCAGTTTCACTTAAGCATCACCTTTGTCAACTCTTTACCCTTGAGCGCACAAGTCTTGCGTACATTCTGTGTGACTGAACAGGAAACACAGAGCACTTCCGCTACACCCTGAAGTGCAAGCGTTGCCTCAAGGAAGAGCACTTCCGTGATTGAGTTGTCAGCAGTTTTCTTCGTGGAACAGCAAGTTTAGGTGAAAGAACTGACAGAGGATGGCAGAGATTTTCTCAAAAAATGAATGAAGTGAACCTGCCACTTCAAGAGGTGACAGTATTTTTTTGCCAAAGATAAATTTCAAGCTTTCAAGTGAAAATCTGAATTTTGGAAAACTCGTATCTGCCAACGCTTCCCGATACTTCAGACGTGTCTGAGGAGACTGGTGGTGATGTTAGTGGAAGTGATGTTTTTGATCTTGGATAATGAAAGGTGTCGACATTGGAAAGGGCTGCACAAACCAGTATTTTCTAACTGCCTCCCGCACGTGTCACTAAACCACGCGCAGGAAAAAGAGCCATTCAAATGGCAAGACAGACTAATGGATTTTGATGTAACTAATAAAAAGTTCACTGATGGGGTTCCAGATCCCTCAGCGCAACTAACTTGTAAGAAACTACTGCTTGTTGAGTTTTAGTGTAATATCAAAGACTCCCCAGAATCTTTTCAAAAGGCTATTAAGACACGTCTCCCTTTTTCTACAACATATCTGTGGCAAAGCAGAATTCTTCACGTACTTCAACCAAGAGAACTTAGAGCACGAGATTGAGCACAGAAGCTGATATAAGAGGCCGGCTCTCTCTATTAGGCCAGACATCAAAGAGATTTGAAAAAATGTAAACCAACGCCATTCTTTTCATTAAAACTTTTAGTTATTTTTCATAAACACGTGTTATTTCTGTGCATGTCAATGGTTTCATGATTATGTCTAAATGAATTAATAAAATACTTTAAAATATCACATTTAAAATTTTCACATGGTCGACACCAGTAGATGTAACCCCATGTAAACAAGAGCTCCCTGGGGTCCTCAATGATTTTTAAGAACATAAAAGGGATCTCGAGACTAAAAAGTTCGAGAATCTCTGTTCTAGTGGCTAGTACGTGCTAGGTACTTGATGAATGTTGTTGAATGAATATACTAAAGACACATTCTCTTTAACGTTTGTCTACCCTCCCGTCTCTCTTTGAAGACATCTCTGTGGAGGCTTAACAACAGCTCACAGCTTTAGAGTCACGCCGATGAGAGGAAGACCCCGTATCCAGAACACGGGAGCCCCTGAAGTCAGGAGTCTCCCTCAGAATCGGTATAAAGTCTCCGACATTATTATTTTTTCCATCCTTTTCTTTTTCTTTCGTGCCCACATCAAGATACAAATTTTCAAACTAGTTGTAAATGTGCTCGATGCAGCTGCTTTAATTACCGGGACTGCAGTGGCGCTTCTTTGTTTTCGCCGCGGTGCATGACGGACGCAGTGGTCTAGCTGCGCTGCCTGCTGAGTGGGAGTATGACCACCATTTGAACACCACGTTTTAACAGGCAACGTGTGACATGTCTCAACAGTGACTCCCAAGCTTCCGGGAGACAAGCGACACTGTGACTGTGACAACTTTGTGGACAACAGTGAGTCCGCGGAGTGTTTGCCTCACGGGCAAGGAGGCCACGCTCGGAAGCTGCCTCATGTCAAAGTCAACACACGGTGCTTTACAGGGTTATTTGTGAGTGGACTGCAATACACAGAAGCAACTACAACTTTTTAGATGACGCTGCAGATCCTGAACTTGGAGCTGTCTTCCCCTAGAAGAGGGACTGTCTCTTTCCTGTGTCCCACCAATGATGAACCTGGGACAGCCCCAGCTCTTGGCTGGCCAAACATCCCAGAAATTCTCCTAAAGCCACATAACACTCTGCTTTGTGTTGAAGCCTGGAGAACGTCCTCACCCAAGGGCACCGACTGGACTCTCACAGCTGCCTGGCCTGCATTTTCCAAAAAGGGTCTTCTGCTTTCAAAGGCCCGTGTTAGCATCTAAGTGCTTCCCTCAGCCACAGGGAGCCTATGTCTTCAGACAAGTATCACTGAATCCGCAGGGAAGGGGTGGAGACTAGGAGAGGAATCTCAGGTCCTGACTGTGATGTAAACGTCCCCTGCAGGGGATGCAAGAGGCGAGACTCCCAGTGGATTGGAGATGTTCCCCCATCTTCCACGGGAAGGCTGAGGAGACCCATACTGGTTTAGAAGAAGCAAAGATTCGATGTTAACGGGAAGATTCTAGATAAAACTTCCCCATCCTTGCAACACATCTAACCTGAATCTAATAAACCAGAATTTAATGAAGACATTTTATTTTCAAATCCCCAAAAGTAGCCACATGGCTTTGGGCTGAGAGTCGGATTTCACAGGTCGAGCAGGAATAGGTTCAACTTTCGTCAGCTACTCGGTTAGGAGAGGAGAAGTGGGCCACCGAGAGACGCAGAGAAACACCACATATTTTTGGGTTCAACGAGATGAAAAAGGTTTCAGTTAAAAAGAAAAGAAACGTAGCTTGTGTTCTGGGTGGTCGCCCTTGACTGTAATATTCTAAATGTCTCCTCTTGTCGATCTATCAATTACAGTCTGTTTCACCGACTTACTGTTAACTCTGGCATCATCTGAAAACAGGTAAGTCACTACACGCCTATCAGCAAACACACGGCCAACACCGGGATGACAGGACATCTGCAGAAGAGGGTGTACAGTGATGGGCACAAGGTATTCCCCACTCATGCTCTCAGCATCTACTCAGTAGGCTCCTACCATGGGCCAGGCTTGGCGAGGGTGGGTCTGTTCACCGAGGGCCCAGAGTTGAGCAAGACAAACCCAGTTCCTGCCCTCAGGAGGTTCTCAGGCCACAGCACAGAGAGCTCAGTAAATGATCACACAATTAATAGTTTAAAAAGCCCCCTTAATTACTGATCCATCCTGTTTTCCTGCCTTTGCAATTAAGGGAAATAGGGATGGTAGAACAAGTTCTGATGCATTCTTAGGAGACAGCTGACTAGAGTGTTAGGAAGGTGATAAGTAACGGATCAAGACAAAGCTCATCAGTGGCTGCTAAAACCATTAGGATGGGGCGGGGGCGGGGTGGTGGTGGTGGTGTTATCCTAGGTGTATTAAGCTGATGACCCCTGAATCTACTGCTTAATCTTAATGGCACAAAAAGAGAGGCATATGGAAGTACAGAACAGCATCTGTGAAGCAGTCTTGCCTCCTCTGTAAAAAGTCAAACTTAAGTCTGACTAAGCCTGTAGATTCAACTAGCAGTTATAGGAAACACGGAGGACAGAAGAACATGGTAAATGACACCACAGGGATGCGATCGGCTGCATCTCCGAATGTGGGAAACTGCACGGCACGAACAACCCAATTTCTTCAACAACGAAAAGGACCCAAAAAGAGGGAGAGGGGAAACATAGATTAAAAGGCACCGAATAGGCACCAACCAAATACAGCTGTGGGCCTTGTTGGGACCTGGATTCAACCAACCACTGGGAAAACAAAGTATGAAACAAACAAGAAAATTTGAACAGTGACTTCATATTTGATAATTTTTTTCAGGCAGCGATAAAAATATAGTGGTTATGCTTTTTTGGAAAGTGTTTTTTCTTTTTTCCAGTTATAGGTACTTACATGAGTATTTATGGATGAAATGGGATTAGGTACTTACATGAGTATTTATGGATGAAATGGGATTAGCTCCAAAAGAATAAAGGGGAAATAAGCACATGAAAAGATGCTCAACATTATTATTATTATTCAATAAAAAGAACTGAAGTGCTAATACATGCTGCAATGGGGATGAATCTTGAAAGCATTGTGCTAAGTAAGAGAAGTCAGTCACAAAGGACACCATATACGACACAATTCCATCCATATGAAATGTACAGAATAGGCAAATCTACAGAAATAAGAAGCAGATCACTGTTTGCCTAGTGCTGGGGAGGGGGTGGAGGAAAGATAATATTGGAGGGTTATGGCTAAGAGTTCCTGGGTTTGTTTTTGGGGTAGCAGAAGTATTCTAAAATGAATTGTAGTGACAGATTCACAACTCTGTGAATATGCTAAAAGCCACTGAATTGTACGCTTAATAAAAAAGAGTCAGAGTTGGGCAGGGAGTGGGTGAGGATACAGGTGAGATATAACAGACCATGCGTTATAAACTTTTAAAATGTGTAGGTTCTCTCCCAGAGGGTCAAACCCCGCCTCTGCCAATTACAAGCTGTATGAGCTTGGCAAGATATGTAACTTCTTTGAACTTCAGTTTCCTTAAATGTGAAATGGGGGTAATATAGGTTTATATGGAAAAAATGAGGGTGATACATTTAAAGCATGTGGTACAGTGTCTGGAATATATAAAATGCTCAGTAAACAGTGACCATTATTATTCTCAACTCTTTTTTTGCTTTTTTTTTCCTTTTTCATGTCATCCCTTTCAGGAACATCTGTTTCCTGAGCATCTCCCTCAGAAACCACCGTAATGATGGACACCTAGTACATGCTCATAGACGTCTTCCCGACTTTTCCAGATGCTTCCTTGGCTTCGTCCTTATTTTTACGGTTCTCCTTAAGGAGACTGTCCTTCCAAGGGTTCTGTTTTCTGTGACTAAAGGAGTTAGTTTTCTATTTGGTCTCAGGCTAGGACTGAGGATTTAGGAAGAGCAGCAAAGACGTAAGGAAACCAACTGTAGCCACATCGATCGACTCTGTGCCGGAAGGCCGACTCCCCCGCCCAATGGCCACAAACACTGGGATAGCAAAGGGTAGAGGCCCACAGACCATCCTTCCGACCGCTTTCTCGGGTGATGCCTTTGGTATCACCTCTGGCTCAGCCCAGAGGCGGCTGCATCTCGCTGCTCCCGTTAACTCTGGACTCTTAACCGCCACAGTCATCTGCCCTGGTTCCTGCTCTCACATCACAACTGCATCCTAAACTAGCAAAGTGCTTTTTTCAATCACGAAGGCTCTCTATGAACTGAAACAGTAAAACTAGGATAAATATTTTATAAATGGCACTCTGAAAGCACTGCTCAGACAGACAGACACACACTCAATGGGATTTCTATGCTCACATATGCTCTCCGCACAGAACGGCAGCATCTTCTCCCATCCGAGTCTGCTCCAAAAGAGATTCAAAGATTTTTGTGTTGTCGAACTGTGCATATCAACTGCACAAGGCAATCAGCCAGGGAGAGGTTTAAACATATGGACTCAATTGCGGGGCTTTGAAAAACGCTGTAGAACAAGACGGGGATGGGCTCTTCCACTCTGCTCTCTGGGACCGCCACCCGGCAGGGCAGGAGCTGGGCCCAAATGATTTACCCTGGGGACACGGGGCCGAAGGGCTGCCCCCAGCTCTGCAATGGTCTGTCCAGACGTGCAAAGGTGCCCGCGAAAGCTGTCTCAAGGGCAACGCCATTCAGCTTTCTCTCTACCTTGGAAAATGCCCAGATTTGCGTGGAAGGCCTTCCCCACAGACGCACACAGTCAGAAATGTCTGTGGCTGTGTGCACCAGACACGTTCTGGTGATTAACTTTATGTTCCTAAATGTTAATTTTCCCAGACCAATCCATTTGCAAGGTGAGCGGTGTGACCTACAAAAGAATGAACCAAGAAACGGTTTTATTTGACTGTTACGGTGTCTAGAATTGACACATTTTACACATTTGCTAAAATGAATAATGTTTTTCCAATGTACTTGCACCGTCTCTTCGTCGTCCTCTGGTTTAGAACCGTGTCTTTGCTACCTCGTTCAGATACACTGATGGTGATGTTTGTAACCGAACGGCTGCCTGCTCTGGGAGCAGTGTGGCCTCACCTACCCTGCAGATGCCCTGCCTCCTTCCTCATCCAAACGTGTCCGTTCCCAGGCAAAGGGAAGAGAAAAAGAGTAAACAAAACCACAACTCAGAAGTTCTACCCTAATGCCAACTTGCCATGGCCACTAAAGGTTTGCGGTTGCTCACAGGAGGTCAGGATAAGGTAGGGAGCTGGCTGTACGCTGTCACGTGGCTCTTTCTCTTCCTTCCAGAAAGCTTACTGGGACGGAGGTATCACGATGCTGCCCTGAGAGCTCTGCAGGCAGACCTGCACGCTCCATTTCAGGGCAGGTACAGGACTAGGTCCAGGCATACGTACCCGTGGGGTGGGCACGCTTTACCACAGCTTCCTCAGCACATCCCTGCAGCGGGTCCCTGTGACCGGGCAGCTGTGTAGCACGTGGCAGGCGGGCAGAGCTCTCCCCACCCATCCAGGGTTACAGCCAGGACAGGATGATGGCAGCGGCAACCCTGCCCCCACCATATTGTGGCTGTTTTCTGAGGACTTCCTTCCTTTCTGACACTGCAGGATACTTTAGGCTCATTCTATGCATTTCCTACCCCAGGCCTAGAACCAGCCATTCCTGCAGGCAGCCCTGCAGCCGTGCTGTTAAGCTCCGTTGGTTGGTACCAGGGCGGCCTCTGGTCTAGGGCTGGTCTTCCCCATCACTGAGGTGTCACCCTTCTGAGTGCTGTGTCCGAGGTTTCCTACTGTGGCTGGTGGGAACGTGAACTTGCCCTGCCCCCTGCCCCAGGCACTGCTCTGCCTGTTCCCTTCTGGTGGTTCTCTCTTCGGCTGCTGGTGGCTTCCTCACATGGATGTGCCGCTGGGCACCCAACTGAAGACCAGGGGGGAACTGCTCTGAGATGTCCGGAGCACCTCTCCAGGCAGCTCTGCCCTCCTTGCTACCCGGCCTGGTGGATTCCAGCCGCTGTGGCCTCCCAGACACCTAACTCTGTGTCCTCGGCTTAGAGACTCCTGGGCTCGGCTCAGCTCCCCCTCCTGGCGCTGAGCCGGGGACCCTCTCTGGGCAGTAAGCTGGGCAAACGGAGGGCTTGTCTTGACCGTCTCCATCACAGGGATTGCTGTGCTGTGCTACCTTACGTCCAGTGTCTGAAAATCACAGCTTCATCTATTTTGTCTAGAGTTTTAGTTGTCTAAGGCAGGAAAGTAAACTCACTTCCTGTTACTCTGTCTTGGCCTAAGCAGAAGTTCTGAGGTTCACCACACAGAGGGTCCCACTTATCCTGTGATGGACTTTCCTGGGACACTAGTCTTGTCAAGGTCAGTAATCTGCAGTGAGTCACCTCCCAGATGAGCAAGTACACAGCTGTGACCACACTGCACCGCACGGCCAAAATAACAGAGCGGGCATATCTGTCATGGTCGCACAGAAGATTGCTGGAGATGTAAAGTACAAATAGGATTAAACCGGGAGGCCCTGGAAGTCAAAATGCCTTCCTTCGTGTTCGACAGGACGCCCAGGAAGCTGTGGGGGGAGGCCGCCTTGCCAGGTGCACCTGCCCTTCCCAGGAGACAGGGCCCTGGATGGCCAATGGCGGCCAAGGGTTTACACGAAAACAGCCCACAGGAGAATGACTGTTTTCCCGGGATGGTCCCTGCTGCCCGCCAAGCTGGGAAGAGGACTCACCAACAGTGTGAAAGCCCACTCGGCTAACGAGGGCACAGGGGGGATGGTGTGGCTGGAAACGCCCCCTGGGCTCTCCATCTCCAGGTATCTCGTGGAGTGACACACGCATACACACTCTTATGGAACATAAACAAGGAACTGTAATTTTCTTCTCAATTCCATTGTCTTAGGTCTTCACAGCCTTCTTCCCAAGACAGTGATGCAGGCTTTAATGATTTGCAAGCAAATTTTAAAACCCCAGGAACCTTACACCAAAGGAAAGAACACTTTTCAGTTGGAAGTGCTTTAATCACTGTAAATCAGAAGTGCTGCGGAGGGAATTTTCTCTGGGCAGCTTGTCCTGCATGTCGGTGACCCCCGAGTGGTAGCTCTCCCTGTAGACGGCAACACAGAACCACGCGGACACGTGCAGCCGGCGGGTGCTACTGCTTTCACGGTCCTCCTTCAAGCAGGGGGCCGAGGCGGCTGCAACCAGGGCAGAAAAACAGCCGAGGAGCGGCCGCCTTCCCTGCTCTGCTCAGAGCCCAGCGCCAGGCCACGGACGCGCCCTGGGTCCACTCCCAGCATCCCCAGCCTCCCCCCCGCCCGCACCTTCTGTCCCCCCAGAGCAAGTGGGCGCGGAGAGAAAGGGAAGTGTTTACCCTCATAAAAGAGTAGGCAGCTCCTAATGGATGAAGTCACCATAAAGGACCCTGAAATTCCCGGCTTCAGACGTGGAGCTTCTTTTAAGACTCTTTTACAGTCACGCATGGCCAGTTAGGAAGGGTCTCAAGAAGGCTAGCTCACGGGCCAGGCCCCTGGCCTCAGAGTTAGTTGACATGCTCGTCTTAAAAACAGGGGGCTTGGGCTTCCCTAGTGGCGCAGTGGTTGAGAGTCCGCCTGCCGATGCAGGGGACACGTGTTCGTGCCCCGGTCCGGGAAGATCCCACATGCCGCGGAGCGGCTGGGCCCGTGAGCCATGGCCGCTGAGCCTGCGCGTCCGGAGCCTGTGCTCCGCAACGGGAGAGGCCACAACGGTGAGAGGCCCGCGTACCGCAAAAAAAGAACAAAAAAACCCAGGGGGCTTGTGAGGAACAGAGGCGGGGGAGGGGCCGTCAGCAGCAGCCACCTGTCTGGGAGTTTTGTGTTCAGTGGGCACGCGACGGAGCTCTGCTGAAGGACACAGAAGCACTTGCAGTGACTTCCCCCCTGCCCCCCCCTCCCCTTTCACCTCATTCCCTTTAGGACAACTGCCTGGGGTCGGAGCTGTGAATTCCCACACCTGGGAGGCCACAGCACAGGCCGCGGCTAACTGACGGCGCAGGACCTACTGGTAAATGACCACAGCTGGCCACTGACACGGCCCCCTTGACCTCACATCCTGACCGAGAGTGAACTGAGGTGCACACACAAAATCGATCCAGACACAGACTTAGGCTCAAACCATAAGGAAATCCAATATATCCTGGGCAAACCTAAGGGATGGAAGTTTCTAACAAAAATACGATGCTATTTGCTACAATATTTGCGCATGACTTAGGGGACCACGTACAACGCCCTTCAGCTCGGGCGTACTGCCACCACGCCAGACTGTTCGCCGCACAGCAAACACGCCAGAAGCTTCCAGGCCTGTGAGTTTTCATTCTAGCACAGCATCCTCCCCACCTGCCCTACCTGGCGGATCCCTGTCACTCTGTAAGGTCCGATTTGAACATCGCCCTCCCCGTGAGGCAGCCCTAACGCCCAGCTGGTAAGGAGCACATAGCCAGGGCCCCTTCCCCACGCCCCCCGGCCCTACCGTTCCCCGCAGTCAGGCAGGCACCCCTGCACCCCACCACCTGCCAAGGGCCTGCCTTCGGCTTTGGGCCGTGAGGCGGCGAGGCAGGGGCTGGCTTCAATCCTCCTGGGACCCCCGGGCCTCACAAAGCGCCTGGCAGGGTGGGGGGCTCCGTGAGAGGAAGGGGAAGAGGCTGTGCTCCACGGACAGCAGGGCCGCCAAGCAGACGGACGTGCTCTCTCTCTCTTTCTCTTCCTGCCATGGGAGGCGGGCCGTGTGCTCCACGGATGGTCTGGCAAGGCCGAATGAGCAGGGGTCTGGTGCTGGGCAAAGCCCCGGACTGGACCAAAGAGGCCTGCTGAGCCTTTCTGTCCTGCAGAGACTTCCGGGCGAGCGAGCAAGTCTGTGGTGGGGCTGGAAGGAGGGGTCTCAACTGCCCCTCACTCGGCTGGAAGCGTCTAGGCCTCCTCTATGGTCACGGGCCGCAGGCCAGGCTGGACCGGCAGCGGGGCTTTCTGACGCTTGGCCTGCTTCAAAGCTCACTTCTGAACCCTCATCATCGTCAGATGCTGATGCTGTTTTCAAAACTGTGGACTATTGGAACAATGGCTGCTCCCCCATCTGCTCACGAGAAATGGCTTTTATGAGTGAGGCTGCGTGGCCATCCCCCAGGTAAGCCCCGCTGCTGACCCTGGACCCGGGTCCACAGGACCCCGCATGACACAACTGTTTCTTTCGGCAAACACGGTGACAAGGGGCGACATCACCCTAGTAGAGGAAAGTGGGCAAAGGCCACACACGGGATAAAGCGAGTGAGAACAAGCAAAAGCACTCAGGGGCCTCCGTTAGGACAAAACCAAACACGTGGGTCCATCACGGCGCTGGGGAGGAAGCCGAGCTGTGTCTACTCGGCCTTTACAGGGCGTTGCCGACTGTGAGGTGGGAACCGCGGGATCTTCACAAAGGACGGGGGCGCTGCCACTTCCCGGCTGCCCCCAAGTCTCAGAAGCTTGTCTGACTGCCGCTCTGCTCACCTCCGCCAACATCTGGCACATTTCGAGGCTGAAGAACTAGTAACAGAATCAACAGATGAGGCGTAACGGGAGGAGGAACAGACAGGAGGCCGGGAGCATCTGGTCGACCCTCCTCTAGGGCCGGCCAGTGAGCGGCCTGGCGCTCGGGGGGTGCGGCCCCTCCCTTCTGGTCAGGGAGCGGGGCTCTCAGCAGCGACCCCAACATACGCCTTCCAGCCTACAGCCTGCCCCGGGGTAAGCATTACCTAAACAATGGAAACTGCTTCACCGTGTGGGCTTGAGGGGATACACGCCACAGGAAGCTACCCAGGACCTCAACCACCTACGCCATGGTGTGGAGGGGGACCGCGGGAGTGTCCGCTGACACCCAGGCTGGGCGGCCTCCCACTCCGGCACTTAGCAGAGGGACTTTGCCAGTAGCTCGCTCTGCTTTTTCCTCTGAGCGCACTGCTGAGTTAAAACATACGGATTTCCTAATATTTAACATTTTAGACTTCGAGGAATGGCAATCTCAGGTTTTTGTAATATTTGCTACTCACTTTATGGTTTATTTGGCCAGACTGTAACCTGTGCAGCACTTTGCAACCGTGAGTGGTACTGCTATAATTCTGGTCACTTCTCCACCTTTAATGACAACATTTTATCACTTCTGTACTGAAAATACTACTATTTTTGCTTGCTCTGGAAGAACTCAGTAAGCTTATGGAGATCACTGTGCTTCAATGATGATAATAATAACATCACGTAAGTGTGGACGGGAGCATTCCACATATACGAACTCACTTATTCTTCACAACAGCTCTGAGGTAAGTGCTGTTATTACCTCCGTGTAAGAGCAGGAAACAACAGGATTCCGTAAAACAGACAACGACCAAAACTAGAGCTGCATGGCTCCCCAGTGCAAGTGAGTCCAAAATCTTAGATAGTCATGATCATACTTCCTAGTTGCATGTTTCTTTTTTGGCTGCTTTGGAGAAATCATCACACTTGCAGGTCGACACTCCACAGTCACATTAGAAAGCTGTTCATTATTCCCATCTGCATGCTGATTTGAGTTCTAGAATTTAGATACGACTTTCCCTGTTTTTGGACTTCAACGAGTCATTCTGAACCACTGATCCAACCACTAATGAAAAAGACAACTTAGCACATGTAAATATTAACATGCAAATGAGACAAAAATACAGATAATTACACCCTTTTAACTGATTGTTAGCTGAGAAGTAACCAAGATGGTCCCTGTAGCGTATGTTATATATTTAATACCCTTTATTACCATGACTTATTAAGAAAAAAATCTGACCAGTGCTAAAAGTTTTTTTAAACTCTGATCGTCCCCACAACCCCAGGAAGGAGAATCTGGCATTGTGTTTCTAAAGCCCACCAAGGGGAGGTGACACAGACCTGCCCGGAGAGGCAGTGAGTGGAGGGCCAGGGGGCGCCGGATGAGAGGCGGGTTACGGGGCCCACACGGGGAAGCACTAAGGGTTTGGAGGATCCCGGGAGCAGGGGAGGCCAGCAGCCTGCGCCCGTGTAGCATCTCCTAGGGGTGGTGGGACCTTTCTAGGAGAGATCAGAGATGCAGGGCAGACTGAAGATCCAGAGCGGAAGCTTCTAGAGCCCTGATGAAGACCATCGTGCCCAGCTTTGTACAGAAGCAGAGGACCTGTTGGCCTTTAAGGGCCCCCCAGGCGTGGACACAGGGAGTATCACAGCTCTGGCCAGTGTGGTGAGGTGGACAGCGTTGCTTCCTACATTCTCAAGGCTTTCTCCCAACCTGGTATGTGTCCGTGGGGGTGGGGGGTGGGGTGGGGGGAGAGCTTATGAGATGGATTACATCCAATTTAGACAAGTAAAGGAAGATGCCATTTCTCACGCCCCAAGCTGTGTGATAAAATGTATACCTTCCATAACCCTAACTATTACGAAGAATGCAGTGGGATAACTGCAAAAATCTCTGATCTGATCCTGTATCTTACTTTCCTCTGAGATTGTCAACGGCCAGCTAGTGGGAAGCAGCCGCATAGCACAGGGAGATCAGCTCGGTGCTTTGTGACTGCCTGGAGGGGTGGGATAGGGAGGGTGGGAGGGAGGGAGACATAAGAGGGAAGAGATATGGGAACATATGTATATGTATAACTGATTCACTTTGTTATAAAGCAGAAACTAACACACCATTGTAAAGCAATTATACTCCAATAAAGATGAAAAACAAAAAGCAAAAAACAACAACAAAAAAATTGTCAATGGCCAGTAGACCCACAAGTTTCCCCACTAGGGACCACCAGGGGTCCATGACCCTTATTTTACAAAACAATGTATAGATCCTAAGTAACATGAAAGAAGGGACCTCTCCGCACCAGGCAGGTAGTAATAAGCATACAACCAAAACGTTGACCTGATGTTGTTTGATCACAAAAGTTTGTGCCCTCAGAATCATTACACAGTATGAAGAGCTCCTATCCCAGGGGTTACCACAGGGTCATCATTCTTTGGAACCATAACACATAATCCACAAGACCTGACAGTTATATTTGTTTTTAACGATTGTCTGGATTTTATTAAATGAGAATTTAAGGGAAAATTATTTGTTCTGGTGTAATTTACTCTTTCTTTCCTTCCTTCCTTCCACCCCTCATTATTTTAGCCTCCAGTGTTTGGGGCATAGCAGTGCACTGGAGGGAAGGGAAAGCCAAAACAAATTCACCAAATCTTTATTAACTAAAATCCAAGTAACCAGAATCCTCAGACAAGCTTTATCTTACTGTCTTATTTCACTTGTAGAAGACGGCATGCTGAGCATTTATTTTTAAACAAATAAAACAAAAACTTCCTAACTATGGCTTAGGGACAGTCCAACTTTAGCCCAGAGCTCACATACCTTCTAAAGTTTTACAATAAGAACTGGCCTGCACTAATTTGTTAAATTGGTTAATTGCCTTTCCACCAGGTTCTAGGAATACTTGTGATCACAGCCCATTAGGAAAACATTTCAATTATCAAACAGAAATTAAAGCTAAATTTCAGGGAGAAACTAAAAGCATTTTCTGTATGAATTCTGATTAATAAAAATATTGAACTAATCAGAACATACACTTCACAAAACATTTCAATTGACTGAGGTTAATCAAAATAGACATCATTACCTCTGTAGTCACTGCCCGCTCCCAAAAGTTCAGTGTACCCACCCCCCCACACACAGCAAAGAAAAATGCTACCAAAAATCTGACTGAGTATATACTTTTCTAAGGAACACTTTGAAATATTTCACTTTCTGGGGCCCCAATTAAAAAGCATAAAACCCACTTTGCAACAGGGAGAAAATTGTTTTTTGTTTTTCTTTTTGTTGTTCATTTGCTGACTCTTAATGAAACACTTAAAAAGGTTATATACCACTGGCTTTCAAACGTCCCAGATTTTGGGATACATTTTATAAGTTTTACCAAATTTCTAACTTGGGGGCATATCAAGAACAATAGTGTAATAAAACAGAAGTCAGAAAGGCCTAAGTTAAAAAAATAGCCAGTATGAGTGTGCAAATGGGGTAAGAACACATATACACACATACCATACTGGTATTTTATATCTGACAAGTCACCCATCTATTTTCCACCTACATTACTGCTCCCAAGATCTATTTTAATATTTATTGTACGTGTTAATAAAAATGAGTAGTGAAGAGCACTGCACTCAGCCACACGCCATGAGTGTCCCATTAAAGCACAAGACAACTTACTAATAAAAAGTTCTCGTTAGAACACACTGAGCATTTCAATTAGCCTTTTCATTTACTCACATTATCTTAAAGTTGACACAAAGTTAACCACTCCCCACTTTTCATTTATTTCATTTAATGACTATTTCTTCCTCATTTCTACTGTTCTTTTAGGGATGAATCCAGAGAAAATGAAAAACCAAAGTCCTACCAGCACCAGAATTGTCAGCTCTTGATACCAGCACTTAAAAAACTGTCTGTGCATAGAGAACAGACTTGTGGTTGCCAAGGGGGAGGGGGAGGGAGGGAAGTACTGGGAGTTTGGGATTAGCAGATGCAAACTATTACACAGAGAATGGATAAACAACAAGGTCCTACTGTAAAGCACAGGGAGCTACAGTCAATATCCTGCGATAAACCATAATGGAGAATATGAAAAAGAATGTATGTATATGTGTAACTGAATTGCTTTCTAGTACCGCAGAAATTAACACAACATTGTAAATCAACTCTACTTCAATAAAATTTTTTAAAAAACTGCCTGGGACAGAGAAGCTGTCATTCTGGATTCTAAAAGGACATCAGACGCCTCTGTTCTGCACCCGCCCCGAGATGCTGCTGTGCGCATGCGCAGTGTCTAGTCTCCGGAGCCCCGCGCGAGGTGCACGCGTGCTTCCACGTTCACGGTCAGGTCCCGTTGCGGGCCTGGGCAGGTCATCCCGATGAATGAGAGAAGCCCAGGCCTCCGGCGCCCGCCCCCCAGCCCTGCAGACGCGCCACAGGCAGGCAGCCCATTTGTCTGCCTCGGCCACCAAATCCCACGGGGCCTCCCAGCCTTCGCCGCAGGCTTTTCAGGCCTTGAATCTTATTTAATGTTCACGGGAAAAAGCACCTGCTGCCTGCTGGACCCATAAAAGTCTTGTTGCAAATGAATACCTTGCTTAGGCAAAGGCATGAAGGAAAGTGTTCATCCTCTTCTGAGGCCATCTGGGAAGGAAAACAATCTGCCCGGCACAAAGGCGGGGCGTTCGAGGGCCCTGCAGGCCCCCGTGCGTCTGACACCTCACTTCCTTAGCAAAGGCATCAAAGGGTCGAGGATCCTTATTTGATTCTGTCTCCAAAGCCAGGTGTCCCCCTCAAACACGTCACCAACCACAAGTGCAGTGAGCAGTGAGGATCATGACAGATTACCACCGCTTCTGCAACATATATTTTTAAAAAGCCCCCTCCATTTATAACCCCAAAAGGTAACTAAATGAAACCAAGCACATTCTTTTCATCACCTACTACAGATATGACGTTCAATAAAAAATAGAACAAAGAAGGAACCACGGCAACATAGGAAAGCATCCTTATACTGTTGTCTGGGGGCAACAAGTTTTAAATTCCATTAATCGGGAAAATAGTTTAAATGTACAATTTAGTAAATGGATGTGTGTGTATCACCATGACTTGCAGTCGCGGCATCTTCAAAGCACAATTCAGACGTGGTGCCCTGCACCCTCTCCAGGTGTGTACAGAATGCCGGGTGGTTTCTGGGAACGGACACAAGCTGCGCTTTCTCTGAAAGCATAGAGTGCATTCGGGGATCAGAGGTCAGTCTGACACAGCTGAGTGGAAACGGCCCTGGGAAGGTTTGTGGGGCACTAAAGGCGGCTGTCAGTGTCACCTGGGTCCCTGCACAGCAGTGGTTCTCAAACTGCTGCACGATAAGGTCACCTGGGAGCTTTACGAGTCCACGCGAGACCTCCCTCCACACGTGGGAACTGAGTATCAGCAAATGTTTTGAAGCTCTCTGGATAATTCGAATCTGCTGCCCAATGTGAGAAGCAGCGCCACGGTTGGCTGCCTTCCAACTTCACTGCGCACGCGAACTCCCGGAATCTTGGGAAGATGTGGCTTCCGGTTCAGTTGGTCTGGGGTGGGGCCTGAGGAATGCGTTTTAACAAGATCCAGGTGATGCTGCTTGGCCAGCGGACTAGTTACGTAGCAAAACCAGAGACAATGGGAAGCCGCGGCAAATGTCTGTGCGGGGGTGATGTCATCAAGGCTGAGCTTTGCCATGATGAACCAAACGCCCCTCAACATAAGCAGATTTAAAGGGGCGGGAAGGAGGTAGGGGACCAGTAAGGAAGCAACTGAGATGGAGTCAGACGAGTCTGAATGGATCCTCAAGACAAGTAACCCTGTCTCACTCAAAGCCACCCACAGGGACTGCTGCTCGGGGGCGAGCTTGTAAAAGGCTCTACTAGGCATGCAAAGCCCACAGGAAATGAGTCTACTTTAACTACTATACATAAAATAGATAACCAACAAGGACCTACTGTATAGCACACGGAACGCGGCTCAATATTCTGTAATAACCTAAATGGGAAAAGAACTTGACAAAGAATGGGTACTTGTATGGGTACAAGTAAATAAATAAATAAAGTGCTGCTGGTAATATCCCATGCTAAGAAAAGAAAAAGAGAGAAAAAGAAAAAAAAGACAAAAAAAGAAAAAGAGTCTACTTCAGTATCTGGTCCTTCCCCCAGGTCTGAGTAACTGAAAAGCACAGTGTGGGTAGGAATGCCAGTGCCTCTGACTTCTTATGGAAAAGACTGTGTTGCCCCTTCTCTTCTCCTCTCCTGCCAGGCACTAGGGGGGGAGGGGCGGGCGGTGGGCACAGGACTGTCATGCCTGCCCTCTTGCACTGATGGTGTGTCTATGATGTGGACAGGCAGACAGGTGGATGGAATGAGAAACACTTCTGTTGAGTTAAGTGGAGATTTTCAGGTTGTCTGTTACCGCAAACTTAGCCTGGCCAATGTAATCTCAACTGATGCACCGACCGAGAGCTTCCCCTCCCTGTGGACCAGTCCCAGGAGCCCAGCAGAGGCGATCAGAGGCTCGCAGTGGCCGGGCGAGCCCGCTGATGAACTGCCCAAATTCCAGTGAGGCTGTGGCTGTGGCTTAAGGACCCTGGTCCTAGTGACTCCCATGACCATGGGACCTCGGGGGACACTTCACAAGGCCTACGTCTCAGAAGGGTTTCCTCAGCCCTGGAAGCGCTCCTTGTAAATAAGATGCTTCTGAAAGAAGCGCTCTTGGCCGGGTGCTGTCTTCCCTCTCTGACCCCCGCACATCACGGTGGGAGAGGCCCAGACATTATTACCTGGCTTCCCCTCTGCTCTCTGCTCCATCCAGACTCCTCCCAAAGCCACTTCTCTACATCCAGAGTTTTAACTAAAGAGCATGACACAAATCTATCGTTAAGAAGAGTCAAACGATATCGGGTGCATTTTAATTTATTTTTGGCAGCGTTGTGTCTTTGTTGCTGCGCGCGGGCTTTCTCTAGTTGCGGCGAGCGGGGGCTGCTCTTCGTTGCGGTGTGCGGGCTTCTCACTGTGGTGGCTTCTCTTGTTGCGGAGCATGGGCTCTAGGCGTGCGGGCTTCAGTAGTTGTGGCTCGCGGGCTCTAAAGCGCAGGCTCGGTAGTTGTGGCGCACAAGCTTAGCTGCTCCGCGGCATGTGGGATCCTCCTGGACCCAGGTTCGAACCCGTGTCCCTTGCGTTGGCAGGCGGATTCTTAACCACTGCGTTATCAGGTAAGTCCCTCGGATGCTTTTTTTTTTTTTTTTTCCTGTGTCTGTTGGTATTGTCACGTCTAAGTATTTCTAATTTCCATTATGATTTCTTCTTAGACCCATTAACTATTTAGAGATGTTTCCAAATGTATGGTTTTTTCTTTACATCTTTATTGGAGTATAATTGCTTTACAAAGGTGTGCTAGTTTCTGCTTTATAACAAAGTGAATCAGTTATACATATACATATGTTCCCATATCTCTTCCCTCTTGAGTCTCCCTCCCTCCCACCCTCCCTATCCCACCCCTCTAGGTGGTCACAAAGCACCGAGCTGATCTCCCTGTGCTATGCGGCTGCTTCCCACTAGCTATCTATTTTACGTTTGGTAGCATATATATGTCCATGCCTCCCTGTTGCTTCGTCCCAGCTTACCCTTCCCCCTCCCCATATCCTCTAGTAGGTCTGTGTCTTTATTCCTGTCTTACCCCTAGGTTCTTCATGACATTTTTTTCCTTAAATTCCATATGTATGTGTTAGCATATGGTATTTGTCTTTCTCTTTCTGACTTACTTCACTCTGTATGACAGACTCTAGGTCCATCCACCTCGTTACAAATAGCTCAATTTCGTTTCTTTTTATGGCTAATATTCCATTGTATATATGTGCCACATCTTCTTTACCCATTCATCCGTTGATGGACACTTCGGTTGTTTCCATCTCCTGGCTATTGTGAATAGAGCTACAATGAACATTTTGGTACATGAATCTTCTTGAATTATGGTTTTCTCAGGGTATATACCCAGTAGTGGGATTGCTGGGTCATATGGTAGTTCTATTTGTAGTTTTTTAAGGAACCTTCATGCTGTTCTCCATAGTGGCTGTACCAATTCACATTCCCACCAGCAGTGCAAGAGTGTTCCCTTTTCGGATGCTTTTTTTTTTTTTTTGCAGTATGCGGGCCTCTCACTGCTGTGGCCTCTCCCGTTGCGGAGCACAGGCTCCGGACACGCAGGCTCAGCGGCCATGGCTCACGGGCTCAGCCGCTCCGCGGCATGCGGGATCCTCCCGGACCGGGGCACGAACCCGTGTCCCCTGCATCGGCAGGCGGACTCTCAACCACTGCGCCACCAGGGCAGCCCTTGGATGCTTTTTTAATTAAAAAAAATAAGTGTTGCTTTTAAGCTGAGATGTAGCTTGAGATTCTTCTCCGACCTCTCACTTCACACCCAGCCAAAGACAGTTCAGAGGTCTCCAATGTCACTCAGCCAAAGTCCACCCAAAATTAGATACTTGAAGGCTACAAATGAGTGTAAAACAGGTCCTGTGCGAACACAGTGTGAAAACAATGACCTGAAACCACTTCAAAGGCCAATCATCAACTTCCCTTTATCTCATGATTTTGTCTTTGTTTATTGAAAGTCAGACCTATTTATTACTCAAGTGAATAATGAGCAATGCCCTAGGAAAATATTCTTGCCTCAGACGTTCTCAGGAAGTAGAAAAAATACCTCACTGAGTACTCGATAAATATTTTTAAATGAAATTAATGAATAAACGGACTCAAATTTCTCATTTGCAGGATGGACTTAGATGTCTTTTCATCTCCAAAGTTTCTGCAGTGCTGCTTTAGGACCCCCTCCCGCGGGGGATGTGAACCTATCTTGCCTGGAAATTGGAGTACTTTTCAAAGAATGCTTTTAGTTCTTCTCTCCGACTCTTAAACACCCTCCAATTCCCCACTCATCAGTTGGCTTCGTTCCCCCAAAAATCTCAAAATTCATTCTAATCAGTCCTCAGTTAAGCTCCTTGTTTAGACATAATCTTGTCATTGTTATCTGGGTCTAAATTTATAGCCCATTAAAAATAAAGCTTATGTGAGATTAAATTTTTTTCTTTGAGCTTATTGGTATTTTCCGAATTTTGACAATGGATGTGTCACTTTGGTAGATAGGAAAGAAGATATTAAAATATGTGACAGTGGATGACAACTCAGAAAGTGTTTTTCCCCCAAAAATATTTTTTCCCATTTCTACTGGGCTGAAAAACTCATCTAGGCAGAAACGTATCCGCCAACAGATTCTAGTCGGTTTTACTAAAATTTTTATTACCTTTACTGTTTATTAAGTCGTTGATACCTGTTCTCGATGGTCGGGTAAGTTCTGTCAACAAGGATGATCCGCTTATATAGGCTGCTTCTGGCAAATGGAGCCCCAATAAATGCATGTCTTCCACACGGGGTTTTAAAATTATTGTTTTATTATAAAAATAATATATGCTTATAGTAAAAAAATTAAATTATACAGCAGGGGGTATGAACTGAAGAATAGAAGATATCCCCAATTCCAGTCCCCTGTTGCAGAGATAACAATGGTTCACAATATCCTTTGTATCTTTTTAGACATTTTCTAGGCAAAAAGAAGTCTACATGTTTATAAAAACGGAAAATGGGATAATAATCTATAGAATGTTGTACAACTTGGTCATCTTGATTTTGAATTTTATTTATTTATTTATTTATTTATTTGCTGTACACGGGCCCCTCAATGTTGTGGCCCCTCCTGTTGCGGAGCACAGGCTCCGGACGCGCAGGCTCAGCAGCCATGGTTCATGGGCCCAGCTGCTCCGCAGCATGTGGGATCTTCCCGGACCGGGGCACGAACCCGTGTCCCTTGCATCGGCAGGCGGACTCCCAACCACTGCGCCACCAGGGAAGCCCTTATTTATTTTTTTATACAGCAGGTTCTTATTAGTCATCCATTTTATACACATCAGTGTATACATGTCAATCCCAATCTCCCAATTCATCCCACCACCACCACCACCACCACCCCCGTGCCGCTTTCCCCCCTTGGTGTCCATACGTTCGTTCTCTACATCTGTGTCTCTATTTCTGCCCTGCAAACCTGTTCATCTGTACTATTTTTCTAGGTTCCACATATATGCGTTAATATACAATATTTGTTTTTTCTCTTTCTGACTTACTTCACTCTGTATGACAGTCCCTAGATCTATCCACGTCTCTACAATGACCCAGTTTCGTTCCCTTTTATGGCTGAGTAATATTCCATTGTATATATGTACCAGACCTTCTTTATCCATTCATCTGTCGATGGGCATTTAGGTTGCTTCCATGACCTGGCTATTGTAAATAGTGCTGCAGTGAACATTGTGGTACATGACTCTTTTTGAATTATGGTTTTCTCAGGGTATATGCCCAGTAGTGGGATTGCTGGGTTGTATGGTAGTTCTGTTTTTAGTTTTTTAAGGAACCTCCATACTGTTCTCCATGGTGGCTGTATCAACTTACATTCCCACCAACAGTGCAAGAGGGTTCCCTTTTCTCCACACCCTCTCCAGCATTTGTTGTTGGTAGATTTTCTGATGATGCCCATTCTAACTGGTGTGAGGTGATACCTCACTGTAGTTTTGATTTGCATTTCTCTAATAACTAGTGATGTTGAGCAGCTTTTCATGTGCTTCTTGGCCATCTGTTTGTCTTTGGAGAAATGTCTATTTAGGTCTTATGCCCATTTTTGCATTGGATTGTTTGTTTTTTTAATATTGAGCTGCATGAGCTGTTTATATATTTTGGAGATTAAACCTTTGTCCGTTGATTCGTTTGCAAATATTTTCTCCCATTCTGAGGGCTTTTTGTCTTGTTTATGGTTTCCTTTGCTATGCAAAAGCTTTGAAGTTTCATTAGGTCCCATTTGTTTATTTTTGTTTTTACTTCCATTTCTCTAGGAGGTGGATTGAAAAAGATCTTGCTGTGATTTATGTCAAGGAGTGTTCTTCCTATGCTTTCCTCTAAGAGTTTTATAGTGTCCGGTCTTACATTTAGGTCTCGAATCCATTTTGAGTTTATTTTATTTTATTTTATTTTTTGAGTTTATTTTTGTGTATGGTGTTAGGGAGTGTTCTAATTTCATTCTTTTACATGTAGCTGTCCAGTTTTCCCAGCACCACTTATTTAAGAGACTGTCTTTTCTCCATTGTATATCCTTGCCTCCTTTGTCATAGATTAGTTGACCATAGGTGTGTGGGTTTATCTCTGGGCTTTCTATCTTCTTCCATTGATCTATGTTTCTGTTTTTGTGCCAGTACCATTATCTTGATGACTGTACCTTTGTAGTATAGTCTGAAGTCAGGGAGTCTGATTCCTCCAGCTCCGTTTTTTTCCCTCAAGACTGCTTTGGCTATTTGGGGTCTTCTGTGTCTCCATACAAATTCTAAGATTTTTTGGTTCTAGTTCCTAAAAAAATGCCATTGGTAATTTGACAGGGAGTGCACTGAATCTGTAGATTGCTTTGGGTAGATATAGTCATTTTCACAATATTGATTCTTCCAATCCAAGAACATGGTATATCACTCCATCTGTTGGTATCATCTTTAATTTCTTTCATCAGTGTCTTATAGTTTTCTGCATACAGGTCTTTTGTCTCCCCAGGTAGGTTTATTCCTAGGTCTTTTATTCTTTTGGTTGCAATGGTAAATGGGAGTGTTTCCTTAATTTCTCTTTCCGATTTTTCATCATTAGTGTATAGGAATGCAAGAGATTTCTGTGCATTAATTTTGTATCCTGCAACTTTACCAAATTCATTGATTAGCTCTAGTAGTTTTCTGGTGGCATCTTTAGGATTCTCTATGTATAGTATCATGTCATCTGCAAACAGTGACAGTTTTACTTCTTCTTTTCCAGTTTGTATTCCTTTTATTTCTTTTTCTTCTCTGATTGCCGTGGCTAGGACTTCCAAAACTATGTTGAATAATAGTGGTGAGAGTGGACATCCTTGTCTTGTTCCTGATCTTAGAGGAAATGCTTTCAGTTTTTCACCATTGAGAATGATGTTTGCTGTGGGTTTGTCGTATATGGCCTTTATTATGTTGAGGTAGGTTCCCTCTATGCCCACTTTCTGGAGAGTTTTTTTCATAAATGGGTGTTGAATTTTGTCAAAAGCTTTTTCTGCATCTATTGAGATGATTATATGGTTTTTATTCTTCAATTTGTTAATATGGTTTATCACATTGATTGATTTACGTCTAGTGAAGAATCCTTGCATCCCTGGGATAAATCCCACTTGATCATGGTGTATGATCCTTTTACTGTGTTGTTGGATTCTGTTTGCTAGTATTTTCTTGAGGATTTTGGATCTATATTCATCAGTGATATTGGTCTGTAATTTTCTTTTTTTGTACTATCTTTGTTTTTGGTATCAGGGTGATGGTGGCCTCACAGATTGAGTTTGGGAGTGTTCCTTCCTCTGCAATTTTTTGGAAGAGTTTGAGAAGGATAGGTGTTAGCTCTTCTCTAAATGTTTGATAGAATTCCCCTGTGAAGCCATCTGGTCCTGGACTTTTGTTTGTTGGAAGATTTTTAATCACAGTTTCAATTTCATTACTTGTGATTGGTCTGTTCATATTTTCTATTTCTTCCTGGTTCAGTCTTGGAAGGTTATACCTTTCTAAGAATTTGTCCATTTCTTCCAGGTTGTCCATTTTATTGGCATAGAGTTGCTTGTAGTAGTCTCTTAGGATGCTTTGTATTTCTGCAGTGTCTGTTGTAACTTCTCCTTTTTCATTTCTAATTTTATTGATTTGAGTCCTCTCTCTCTTTTTCTTGAGGAGTCTGGCTAATGGTTTATCAATTTTATTTATCTTCTCAAAGAAGCAACTTTTAGTTTTATTGATCTTTGCTATTGTTTTCTTTGTTTCTACGTCATTTATTTCTGCTCTGATCTTTATGATTTCTGTCCTTCTGCTAACTCTGGGTTTTGTTTGTTCTTCTTTCTCTAGTTCCTTCAGGTGTAATGTTAGGTTGTTTGTTTGAGATTTTTCTTGTTTCTTGAGGTAGGCTTGTATAGCTATAAACTTCCTTCTTAGAACTGCTTTTGCTGCATCCTGTAGGTTTTGGACCATCGTGTTTTCATTGTCATTTGTCTCTAGGTGTTTTCTGATTTCCTCTTTGATTTCTTCATGATCTCTTGCTTATTTAGCAACATATTGTTTAGCCTCCATGTATTTGTGTTTTTTACGTTTCTTTCCCCTGTAATTCATTGCTAATCTTATAGCGTTGTGGTCAGAAAAGATGCTTGATATGATTTCAATTTTCTTCAATTTACTGTGGCTTGATTTGTGACCCAAGATGTGATGTATCCTGGAGAATGTTCCATGCCCACTTGAGAAGAAAGTGTAATCTGCTGTTTTTGGATGGAATGTCCTATAAATATCAATTAAATCTGTCTGATCTATTGTGTCATTTAAAGCTTCTGCTTCCTTATTTATTTTCATTTTGGATGATCTGTCTATTGGTGTGAGGTGTTAAAGTTCCCACTATTATTGTGTTACTGTCAATTTCCTCTTTTATAGATGTTAGCAGTTGCCTTATGTATTGATGTGCTCCGATGTTGGGTGCATAAAGATTTATAATTGTTATATCTTCTTCTTGGATTGATCCCTTGATCACTATGTAGTGTCCTTCCTTGTCTCTTGTAACATTCTTTATTTTAAAGTCTATTTTATCTGATATGAGTATTGCTACTCCCGCTTTCTTTCGATTTCCATTTGGATGGAATATCTTTTTCCATCCCCTCACTTTCAGTCTGTATGTGTCCCTATGTCTGAAGTGGGTCTCTTGTAGACAGCATATAGATGGGTCTTGTTTCTGTATCCATTCAGCAAGCCTGTGTCTTTTGGTTGGAGCATTTAATGCATTCACATTTAAGGTAATTATCGATATGTATGTTCCTATGACCATTTTCTTAATTGTTTTGGGTTTGTTTTTGTGGGTCCTTTTCTTCTCTTGTGTTTCCCACTTAGAGAAGTTCCTTTAGCATTTGTTGTAGAGCTGGTTTGGTGGTGCTGAATTCTCTTAGTTTTTGCTTGTCTGTAAAGCTTTTCATTTCTCCATCGAATCTGAATGAGATCCTTGATGGGTAGAGTAATCTTGTTTGTAGGTTCTTCCCTTTCATCACTTTAAGTATATCATGCCACTCCCTTCTGGCTTGTAGAGTTTCTGCTGAGAAATCAGCTGTTAACCTGTGGGAGTTCCCTTGTATGTTATTTGTCATTTTTCCCTTGCTGCTTTCAATAATTTTTCTTTGTCTTTAATTTTTGCCAGTTTGATTACTGTGTGTCTTGGTGTGTTTCTCCTTGGGTTTATCCTGTATGGGACTCTCTGCGCTTCCTGGACTTGGGCGGCTATTTCCTTTCCCATGTTAGGGAAGTTTTCGACTATAACCTCTTCAAATATTTTCTCGGGTCCTTTCTTTCTCTCTTCTCCTTCTGGGACCCCTATAATGCGAATGTTGTTGCGTTTAATGTTGTTCCAGAGGTCTCTTAGGCTGTCTTCATTTCTTTTCATTCTTTTTTCTTTATTCTGTTCCGCAGCAGTGAATTCCACCATTCTGTCTTCCAGGTCTTCTGCCTTAGTTATTCTGCTATTGGTTCCTTCTAGTGTAGTTTTCATTTCAGTTATTGCATTGTTCATCTATGTCTGTTTGTTCTTTAATTCTTCTAGGTCTTTGTTAAACATTTCTTGCATCTTCTCGATCTTTGCCTCCATTCTTTTTCCGAGGCCCTGGATCGTCTTCACTATCATTATTCTGAACTCTTTTTCTGGAAGGTTGCCTATCTCCACTTCATTTACTTGTTTTTCTGGGGTTTTATCTTGTTCCTTCATCTGGTACATAGCCCTTTGCCTTTTCACGTTGTCTATCTTTCTGTGAATGTGGTTTTTGTTCCACAGGCTGCAGGATTGTAGCTCTTCTTGCTTCTGCTCTTGGTCATCTTTTCTTATTGATGGATGTAATCCTTTATAGTGATGACTAGTATCCCATAGAATGAACACTGTATAATTAATCAGTCTTCTACTAAAAAACAGTTTTTGACATTATATGAAACACTGCAATAAACAGGCACACACATCTTTGAATAACTATATTAGTATATTTGTGGGGTAAATAAAATCTGGATCAAAGAGTGTGTGTGAATTTTCAGTTTTGATATATATCATGGAACCGTGTTCCAGAAGAACTGTACTGATATGCATTTCCTCAAATAACACAGGCAAAAGCTCCTATCATCCCATACATTTGACAGCATGGAGTATGACCAACTTTAAAATCTTTGTCAATTCAACAGGTGATAAAGTATAATTCTCAGTTATTAATCTGTATTTCTCTAATCATGAGCGAGGCTGAGGACCCTTTCTTACATTTACAGTCTGTATTTCTCAGTCTCACTGACTGGTAAGAACTCTTTGTCACATTAAGAAAACTGGTCTTTTGTCACAGCCTGGTGATTCTTCCTCCCCACTCCCATAGTTTGTTTTATGGCCTTAATCCAAATTTTGCATATGTTTTGTTGAGCAGAAGCTTTAAATTTTTAAGTGGATAAACTGATCACTATTTTCCTTTATGACTTCTGAGTTTCCCATTTAGGTTTATTTTTTCAAGAAAGGAGGAACTCCTTCTAACCTAAACTCTGAACCCCCTGAAAGCAGTTGCAGAGGCTGGCTCCATCACTTACACACAGTGTGACCTTCTACAAGTTACTCATTTTCCCAGAATTTCAATTTCGTCACCTGTAAAATTAGGATAGTAAATAATAGGTACCTCCAAGAATCACTGTGAAGACCAAATAAAATGACATAGCTGTGATTCAGAACACAGCACATAGGAAGTGTTCAACAAATGGTACCTCGGCTTCCCCTGGATTCAGACGTCACCATCCCTGGAGGCACAGACAGGGCTGGGAGTCACAGCATGCCACCACTGGCCCAGGACCTGGCTTGCTGGGCTACTGTACAAATGCTCATGCTGCGTGATTCCTCACAAAGCAGGATAAATCCTCAGCACGGTTCTTAGAGCACCTGGGGCTCTATGAGATTTTCTGATCATTTGGGGATCTGAGCTCACCGAAAAGGCTCAGGACAAATGCCAGGGGTGGCTACGTGGGCCCCAGCTCTGGGGGAAATGCAAGGTCTTTACCTTAACTTTTGTGGGAATGAAAAGGAGACACTGTTCCAGAGCAAAGAACAGAACTGAGACAAGAAGTGAAAAGTGTAATCAGGTACTTGGCATTTCACCAGTCCCTTCTGTTAACTGAGGATCCGTGAGCACTACACACACTGACAAGCTCTTTCACTATATGAAGAAACGTGTACGTGCATCTCGTGGAAGGAATCCGTCTTTTATCTGACTTTATTTGTCTTGGCTAAATAGGTCAAGAAAAAGAAAAATAGAAATTCCTTCAAATAACTCAATTATTTTAAAAACGTCTTACTTTAACAGAGTATGGAGTCAAATCTTAAGCAATTTTTATATGAAGGAATCTACTTTTCCCACACACTGTGATCCCTATAACATCACTATTAGTCAGGAAAAAAACTAGCCTGCTCTAAGGGTCATGATGTAACTGTTCAGAGTGGCAACAGCGTCTCTGGTTAAACCTTAATTTTTAAGTATCTGGAAAATACTCGTATTGGTTATCCGTTGTTAACTGAGCACTCAGATCTACCTTCAGGCACCAGGCCAGGCACACACTGATCTTAGCGCCTATGTGAGAAACTGCAAGGTTAGTTGTAGTCCCATAAACACATCTTCAGATGGATTTAAGCAGAGAACCCAACTCATTCATTTCCTACAGAAATCTCCACTGGGATTGTCACATGATCTGTCTGTCAAATGTGGCAGTGATGATGAGTCCCATCCTACATACCCTTCTTCAATGTGACCTCGACAATCCTCCCTTTGAGAGGTGCAGGCCTCGCCCTCTCCTCGAGAGTAGACGGGCCTTCATGGCTGCACTCACGGACACCTGGTAGCAGAAGTGATGCTATGTGACTTCTGGAGCTGGGTCACCAAAGAGTACAGCTTCCAAATGCTCGCTGGGATACCCACCCTTGGAGCCATCAGCCCCCATATAAAGAGTTTACAGATCTGAGGCCACTGGCGAGGATACTCGGGCCACACGGAGAGGCCACGTGTTCTCCGGCCCAAACCCCAGCAGTCCTAGCTGGAGGCCCTGCCAGACTCCAGAGGGAAAATGTCTCACTCCACTCACCGTGCATCTTCCCAGACTCGGCCCTGACGCTGCGGAACAGAGACACGGCTGCACAAACAAGCATAACACAGTCAGCGCTGAGTCACAAGGTCACAGTTTGTAACAACACGGCCACAGATAACTAACTAGACGCTGACTCTAGGTCCACTGAGAAACAGGCTACCTTGTAACTGCTCAGGATGAACGACTCCCCAAAGCACTGCAGCACGTCTGCAGGAACGATGCAAACAGATGAGCCACGCTGCCCATGAACATCCTGCTAACCGCCTTCACCCCACCTGGGAAGCAGTGATCCCCCTCTACTCCCTATCTAAAAGCCGAACAACGGAACCCCATAAATCATCAGGCTGCTCAGAGATCAGAGGTGAAGGGGCAGATCTGGTGAGGGCTTTCCGAAAGGAAAATAAAATATTTACATCATCTTGCAAGTCGCTCTTCAGATGCTGCATTTTTCTCTTTCATCAGTTCTAGCTGACAGCACATGACAGGTGCCTCTGTGGCTGTTCAAGCTTAAAACCATTTATCCTGAAAACATGCAAGATAAATGCAGACTGGACTGATGTGTATAAGACTTAGCTAACAGGATGTTAGTGGGTCCAAAGAGCATCATAATAACTTACTACTGTTGTTAAATTTATTTTGCAAAACAGATGAAATACAAATTCTCTGATAGAGGGTCTAACATGGGTATGGGGAACGGGAAATATAGTACTGATTAACCTGAGTTTATAAGGACCCTTGCTTCTGGTGGCAAAAAAGTGGGGCGTGTGGAATAAAGTGTTGGAATTACCTCGACACCTGGGATGGTCGGCAGCAAGCTGGGGGGCCTGAGGACGGTACCACCAATGTGGTCTTTATGGCACGTTCTGAACATCTGGACCAGCACACAAGGTAGGGATGCAAAATACCCCCCCACACACGTCATGTCCCACATGTTCACACGGCACAGATTCAGTATATTGGTGCACACACATTTTCACGTTGGCATCTATCACAGTAATTTTGGGGGGGTACATTATACAAATAATTTAGCATTCCTCTGTCTAACGTTGGTTAGTAAGTAAACCTTCTAACCATCAAGCTTGACATTTTTGAAGTCTGTTAGCTTCTGCAGGTATGTCTTACTTCCCTCTAAGGTTTTCAAAAATCTTATTTTTAAAGTAAATTCTGAACACGACCGCACAGTGCCCAGCTTAGCTACAATTTTTGATGGTTAGAAAAGGAAAGCGGAAGCCCATTGATGGCTAGTTGCTATTTTAAGAGCTGGAGTTAAGATCAGTTTTCAAGAGGATAAAAGGTTCACGGAAGCCAAGACCATTCTCACCAGCAAGAGCACACCCGCGGGGCTTGTCCAGACACATCCTGAGCGCCCATGGTGACCCGAGCACCTCCTCACCCACCTGCCCTCCTCGGGCTCTGCCGGGCCCTGTCAAGTCAGCCCCGGGGTCATTTCACCATTTTACATGCGAATCCTAAGGGAGCAGAAAGGAGCCTGTCTACTTAGTAACACCGTGGAGGCTGTATTCTAAGGCTCTTCCACCTAAGTAATACCCCTTATAAATCACAGTGCCCTTCTTCTGGCTATGGTAAGATGTTCTCACCCAAAACCCAGGAAAAGACTGCCAAGGCAACTAGACTTGCATAGTAACAGACCCCGCTACAAGCCTCTTCCGGGAAGCCTTTGGACATGACCTTGCTTGTCTTGGGGGCAGCCCGTTGAGGCCAGTCCAGGTGACGGTGTGGCCTCCTGTCCAGCCCCTGCGGCGGGAACCTCGGACACTTTTTTACTGCAGGGCGAGTCTAAAATGAGCTCCCCAGTCCAGAGAGTCTAAACCTGGTCCTCAAATTAAGTTTTCCTATTATCTGTCGAGCAGTCTGATGGGCTCCTGGAAATGTCTTTCTTTACACGTTGCTCACACATTGAGGTCAGCTACCTGAGATTAAAGCGGCCCCATCACAACAGCGACTTGCAGGATGTCGCCAAGAGGCCTGTTGACCTGCGCGGTTACAATCTGGCAGGATGGAAGGGTCAGACAGGACGGTGTGAAGATGGCCACTGAATCTATGGCCCAAATCGGCTCGATACTCTGGTCTGGGGAACAGAGAGGGAGAAGTGTGTAGGAAACCGAGCGGGAGATCTCAGCTCCCTTACCTGGTGCAGGAATAATGAATCCTTTGTGCAAAAGCAATTATATATATGAGGAAAAAAGATTCTTTCCCTGAACTGGCAGACATGAAGAAACTATTGATTGGTTTTATCCCCAAACAACAGGACCACTTCCTCTGTGCTTTCAGCTACCTTTGGGGTGGGTCCACCTGCCTCCTTGCTGGCTATGCCTCCGTACACGCACGTCTGCTGGGTGAGCATCTTCTCAGGGTCATAAGCCTCCCTGAATCCCACAGGGTTCTAGGTGATGGATTCTGAGTTTCTTCAAGAAGAAAAATTATAAAAGAAAATTAATCTCTGGCCCCACTTAATTTAATTGCTATAAGGAAAGACACACATTTTCCCCTGAATGGCTGGTGAACTGGCAATCTGAATGACTGGAAGTTGGAATCAAGGACCAGGAGTCAAAGGAACGCTCTCGTAACAGAGTCCTTTCACAGACATGATAGAGGTAGACTCCTGCTAGCGAGAGAAACGTCTGGTGGTGTAGATCAGCTCCCTCAGTTGTCCTTTCAAATTCCATTCTACCTCTCCAGTGTACGAGGTGTCTCCTTAGGTGATGGGTCCTGGGCCTCTTCAAGATGCCATTTGAGAGGGAGAAAGGAAACAAGTCTGCCGACGAGCAGTGCTGGGAGGGGAGAAGTTGGCTTCCTGTTGCAGTGTCTCATTTCTATGGTTGGTTCAGTCCAGGAGAGGCTGACGGACAGGTCTCTGGAAATAAAGCTCGGCATTGCTAGCCCTGGAGGGCCGTGGCGATGAAAACAAACCTCAGCTGGCAGGAATCCTCCGAGAATAAAATGCAAATTTAATTCCTGGATCCCAGGGATTCATCGGAATATGCCTCGTCCTGCTCTCGGAGGGGATCTTGTAGGGCACTGGTTCTGAGCAGCAGTGCCCGGCGAGGCTTGTGGTGGGTGTGCAGTGGGGGCTGGCGCGGGCCCAGCGAGGCCACGGGCTTTGCGGGCTTTGTGGTACAGCTATCAGGCGTGATCCTCTGATGATGACCCGTCTCTCACACGCGCTCCGGGCCGTGATTCTAGATGGGAAAGCTCACTGTACAGGAGGGCAGGGGACAGTGGTGGCACCCTTGTGTGTCTGGATTCAACTGTATGTGGTTTACAAAGCTCTACAAGGCGGGCCGAGCCGAGGTACAGAAAACTGCGATTCTGGGAAGCTGAACAACGTGCCTGGGATCACGCTGCTACCTTGCAGCAGCTGCGGACTAGACTCAGCTGTCCGGCGCTCAGGCCGAGGTCACCCCCCGTCCCAGGAAAGCCTCTTCCTGCCCTTTGGCAGCAGCTGCCACCCTGACCCAGCACACGCAGCTCACATCTAGGTCACCTTTTTACCAAGAAACAGGAAAACCTGTTCCTTCTCCCCCTCAGAAAACATCCTCACCTGCGCCTGGTGACTCAGCCCATGCCCGGAACTACCCTTGGCTCCCGGCGTTTCCTCACAGCCGTCATCAGCACGGCTGGTGTGCTCCGCCTTCAGAACGGACCCTGACCCGTGCCTGTGCCCACCCTCCCAGGCCAGTGACCCTCACCTTTCCTCAGGGCCTCCAGTGGGCCCTGCCTCTCCTCCTCTTCTCTACAGAGAAGTGGTAAATCTGCTTGCTCTGCAGGCTTGCCCTCGCACTTAGAATGGTCCCACACGGCCCGACATTTCTCGGCCATCGCACACTGCTCCGAACCCATTCGTCTCACAATACCAGACTTGGTCCTGCCTCAGTGCCTTTGCACAGTCTCGTCCCTCCCCTCCCCTACACTTACATGGTTGTCCCTTCCCTTCCCTGCTTTCTCAGCGGGTCTTCCCACTTCCTCTCCATCTCGGGAGCTCTACTTTACTGCAAATCACACTGCCGATGAACCTGTTTACGTAGTTAGTGCCTGTCCTTCCCAACAGCCTGGAAGCCCCACGAGGACACAGCCTTATCGCCTTGGCCCCTGTGTACTGCCCACACCTGGAGGAACCCAGCACACAGCAGGACCCAGTATCTGCTGAGGGCACGTGTGAGAGAGAAACATGCATTGCAAGGGGAGAAACCACACTTGGTTCTAAACAGACAGGTAACAGCCCAGCAGAGTGAGTGTCACGTGGGTCCCGTCTGGGAAAGAATGGAGGGGTCTCCTCTAGATACAGTCAACACTGCCCAGAGTAACACCTTCGAAGAGGAATTCCACCACCCCTACCTTATATTTCTCTAGGATTTCACATATTATACAACTACCTTCTAAAAATAAATAAATACAAGGGCCCAGCACAGTGTCTGGCATGTGGTGAGAGCTCAATAAATGCTCACTGCAGAATTAAAAAAAAACGAACAAACCTATCACCTGTCATCAGATTAATCATTTTCATTTTCCCACGCCTCCCCATTTCCTTTCAGTAGGAGTATACATTTTTACATTGTTGTAACCATAAACAGGCATTGATGTGTTTTCTGTCTTTCATAACATTTTTTGATGTTGCAACCTAGTCTCTGATATCTGACAACTGTAATATTCCATCAGGGCGTATGGCCTTCTCTACATCGAGGTAGTATCGGGTCTGTCCTTTGAGCAGAACCCAACCCCAGCGACCAGGGCAGTCAAAGCTGTGCGACAGCCTGTCACCAGGCAGCCTGAGCTCTGACTACTGGCCTAGTTGACTACAGCACCCTGTAGGTTGTTCTTGGAAAACTCAAACCACGTCACAAATTATTTATGAAAGGATGACTTCAACCACGGACCCGGCGTAAGCAGCTTCAGGAGAAAGCAGCAACCGGCGGGGTAGTCAGAGGAGAAGGCAAAGCGACAGCTGTGAGTGAGCTGGGAAGACTTTAATAAAGGCGGCGGCCAGGGCCTGCTTGCTTTCTTTGATCTCTTGAGAAAACAGTCAGCAGTTTCTTAGCAGATGGACCATCCAGAGTCAGAGGGGAAGCACGTGCCGTATGTCCTGGGATTTTCCCATCTTGCATTGTTAAAACGCTTAATAAGATGCTGTAAAGGAGGGCAGTTTTCTTCTTTTTCCTCTTTAGATAACTTTTTCTCTCCTGTATACAAGTGAAACACGCATTCACTAAAGATAATCTGGGAAATATGGGAAAATGTACAGAAGTAAAAATCGCCTGTGGTCCTGCAAGCCCAGGATAACGTGGGTGCAGCTGTATTTGCCCGCCGTCCCCTGTGGACACTTCTGCCCATGTTCATACAATGACACTCAGATCACACACTCTCCCCCTTCCCTCTAACCCTACTGCTAGCTGGTGAACCTTGTCATCAATGTCCATAACGATTCTTTAAAATGTTTTAAATATGTGCCAAATAGTTCACTGTTGGGATGAGTAAAACATCATTTATTTGTTTCTCGATGGATAACATTTAGGTTGTTCCCAAATTCTCACTCTTGTACGTAATAATACAGAAGCCTTTGAACGCTGCTCGGCTAAATCCCTTGGCACAGATTAGAATCGCTGGATCAGCGTACAGACTCCTGAAGGTTGAGCCACAAGGCAAAACACACTCATTCCTGGAGCTCTACACTCAATCCAGCCTGCACCAGGCTGGTTACATCAACATTTTTAAAAAATTTATTTTAACTGTGGATGAAAAATGAAATCATTATTTTAAATTACGTTTCGTTGATAACTGGTGAGACAGAACTTTGAAATTTTGTTTCCTGGCTATAAGTTTAGATTAAGTGCTTAGTGAACTGTTTTCTATTGAACTGTCCATTTTTCTGTTACAAGAAAATTTTTTCACTGATTGTTTGCACCACCGTAATATTAATTTATGAAAGTTAAAAACATTTATATACATTTAAGATGCAACTTTGCAAAAGAAAAGAAATGCATGGAAACAAGATTAGAAGAAAATGTACCAATACGCTAACTACGTCAGGGATTAGGTGGTATGAGCACAAGCTGAATTTTCTCGAAGCAGCATCTTCAAAAGGGACAATAAATCACCTTCCATGGCTGCTGCCTGGGGTGATGAAGGCAGTGAGGAGAGGACAGGTGTGTGGGAACCGGAGCTCAGGTGTGTGTGGGAGCACAGAGAGGCCAGGTCACCATGATCCCCACTTCACAGTGCCCGGGGTCCACCCCATCACTGAGGCAGACGCCTGGGGATGAACAGTGCGGGCGCCGCCTGCACCAGCCGGTGGTAAGGATGATGCATAACTCAGAACCACTATTTTATTTTTTTTAAATTGAAGTATAGTTGATTTACAGCATTCTGTTAGTTTCTGGTGCACAGCAAATTGACTCAGTTACATATATATATATTCTTTTTTAATATTCTTTTCCATTATGGTTTATCCCAGGAGACTGGATATAGTTCCCCGTGCTATATGGTAGGACCTTGTTGTTTATCCATTCTGTATGTAAGACTTTGCATCTACTAATCTCAAACTCCCACTCCATCCCTCCCCCAGCCCCCTCCCCCTTGGCAACCACAAGTCTGTTCTCTATGTCTGTGAGTCTGTTCCTGTTTCGTACATAAGTTCATTTGTGCCATGTTTTAGATGCCACATATAAGTGGTATCGTATGGTATTTATCTTCCTCTGTCTGACTTGCTTCACTTAGTGTGATAATCTCTAGTTGCATCCATGTTGCTGAAAATGGCATTATTTCATTCTTTTTCTTTTTTTCTTAACATCTTTATTGGATGTTAGTTATAACTGCTTTACAATGCTGTGTTAGTTTCTGCTGTATAACAAAGTGAATCAGCTATATGCATACATATATCCCCATATCCCCTCCCTCTTGCGTCTCCCTCCCACCCTCCCTATTCCACCACTCTAGGTGGTCACAAAGCACCGAGCTGATCTCCCTGTGCTATGCGGCTGCTTCCCACTAGCTAGCTATTTTACATTTGGTAGTGTATATATGTCCATGCCACTCTCTCACTTTGTCCCAGCTTACCCTTCCCCCTCCCTGTGTCCTCAAGTCCATTCTCTATGTCTGCCCATTTATTCTTGTCCTGCCCCTAGGGTCTTCAGAACCTTTTTTTTTAGATTCCATATATATGTGTTAGCATACGGTATTTGTTTTTCTCTTTCTGACTTACTTCAGTCTGTATGACCTCACTACAAATAACTCAATTTCGTTTCTTTTTATGGCTGAGTAATGTTCCATTGTATAGATGTGCCACATCTTCTTTATCCATTCATCTGTCAAGGGACATTTAGGTTATTTCCATGTCTTGGCTATTGTGAATAGTGCTGCTATGAACATAGGGGTGCATGTCTCTTTTTGAATTATAGTTTTGTCCGGATATATGCCCAGGAGAGGGGTTGCTGGATCATATGGTAGCTCTATTTTTAGTTTTCTGAGGAACCTCCATACTGTTCTCCGTAGTGGCTGCACCAACTCAAGGTCACTCTTACCATCAGGGCTGCAGTCCTGTCTTCCTGGGGAAGTGTCTCCCTGTTGGAAGGGCACGAACACTCCAGGCCGTGGACTGAATTCAGCTTTGCTACATCTGCGTGATGTCCAAGCACACACTCGTGCTCTGACCACACAGCTTTCGGACAGACCTCCCCGGGCCTCAGCATCGAGCTACACTGTAATGGTGGCCGCGGAGTGACGTTTGCTGAAATCAGATTTTCATTATGTAGCAGAAAGAAACGATGGCTATTAACTTGTACCTGGACGCAGCTATTTCCACACTGGGTTAGAGGACAAAATTCAGCTTTAGAGGGAGCATAACTCTTTAGTTTGTGAAAACACTTGAATAAATTTTTTATTATGAAAAGTAAGGCCCTGGAGACAGGGACGTTGAAGCAGAGGAAGGGAAGCCGCCCTACGCAGTTAAGTACTGTAAAAGGATCGTGCGGGGCTCCTACGAAGGAAGCAGTCTGCGGGGGTTTCCTTGGCTCGGGCCTGAGAGATGGGCGTTTGGGGAAGAAAGGCCTTCAGGGGAAGCCAGGATATGAGAGCAGGTTTCCTTAAAGAGACCGCTGCTTCCTGGTGTTACACCAGGGACGGAACACGAGTGGCCAGTGAGTGACTCAGGTGGTGACACTGATAAACTGTCACAACTGAGAGGCACAAATTCAGTCTTAGATTCCTTTCCATTATTTCCAACCTTTTGCACACGACTGCGCTGTTTAGGGCATCCTGGGGGACAGAAAGGGGTCCATGTGGGGAACCAACAGCCTTCAGTGCGGGCAGGACAGCAGGAGTGATGGAGGGGGTCCAGGAACAAGGGTTTGGAGCTAGAGGAGACAGCAGGACATACTCACCCCATGAAATCTGCAGACACTCAACAGGGCCGCCGGGGAAGTAGGGCTTATACTGTATTTGGATTTTTCTTAAAAAGGGGAGAGGAGGCTCAGGACCCGAGGGCACGTTTGGTTATAATTATATTCCTGAGACCGGCGATCACTCATTTTTGAGGTTGTAGCTTTAACATCTTGCAGGTATGGTCTCTCTGGATAGAGGGTGTCGCCCCTCAGAAAGCACAGCCCGGAAGGAAACAGCAGGAGGTAAGAGGCTGCTTTGTCGCCTGTTTTCTGGCTTCAACAGAAGAAGGTCAGCAGCAGACAGGTGTCTCTTCATCAGCAAAAAAACCTGAGAGACCGTTTCCTAAGGACAGGCCTCTGGCAGGATGCTCCTGGAGCCCAGCTTTCTCTTCCAGCCCCAGATCAATGTGTGTCAGACACTCCTCTGATCCGTGGGGCACGCTTCTGGGTCGAGACTAGACCACAGCCTGATTCACGGGGATGCAGACACAACAGACGAGGACTCGGGAGCACGCGGCGTCCTGTCGTCTGGCGGAGCTTCAGAGATACCCTTGGGACATCAGGGGGCTCACTGCACATGGTGAAAGAGTGAGGGGCTGGGAACGGATTATTTGCGACACCCTCTGCGGGGCTCCCGGACACCAGCGAGCACATTCCGGTGCTTCCCCCTCACTTACACACCCTCAACGACGTACATCTTCTGCGTTTCTAAGGGATCTGGGAACAGACGTGGTTAAGGCTCCAGATGCCCGAGACAGTGGAAACGGTGACAAGGCAGCCCTCGTGTCACAAAGGGGGGCGGGGGCGGGGCGACGTGACCCAGAGGACAGCCAGGCGTGGCTCAGGGCACCGACTTTATAGCAGATGGTAAGCAAGGGGGTGCCGCCGAGGCCGAGGGGCTGGCCCTGCGTCCCCGCGAGGCACCAGCCTCCATGTTCTGCGTCCTCAGCCCCCAAGTCTACAGAGGACAGTGACCTTCAGGAATTAAGGGAAACGTTCTATAAAACACGTACATCTGCTGGGTCTATAAAAGAGTTTTTTTCCTGCTAGAAAATGATTCATCTGAAAACAGACCTCGGGAAATTGGGTCGGGCGCGCTAAGGGGAGATGTCACAGGCTGGAAGGGAGGTGCATTTTAGAGGAGGCTTCTTTGAGAAAAAGATTTTTGACACAGTTTCTCAATGTTCATTCAACTTGTCTGAAGGTGTATTCGTCATCTTCCCTCATGGCACTTCGCTGGTTGAGTCCCCGTTTCCGCCTCTGCCCATGAGCTCTCCCTCCACCTGGGAGGCGCTGACTCCCTGGATCTCTCTCACTCTTCTTAGTTCCCTCCCTGCGATTCACATCCATCCACTTCTGCCATCTTCAGTGTCATCATCGGAATCCAGACTCTCATCGTTGCTGCCAGGCTTAACTGATTGGCTGACAGAATGATTCACTCACTCACTCTGCACCCATGTACTGTGTGCCCGCTATGTGCCAGGCGTGAGATACAATCCTGCCCCTGGGAATTTCACAATCAGGTGGGCGAAATAAGACTTGCAAACAATCATTTCAAACCAGTGCAAGGCAAGACTAGACGCGCTGGAAACGTGCGCACAGTTGCACAATCACGCAGGTGACAGGAAAAGAATTCGGCTTTGGCAACAGTCCCTCACTGGGCTTTGCCTGCGGTGGGTGCTCAGTCCTCACCGTCCTGCTCACAGAAGCCAGGTTCATGTCCCAGAGCAGCTCGCCAAGGCCACTGTCACCGGCAGGGATGTACCCAGCACCTGCAGGACCTCTTCCCTCTCAGGTGGGCTATTGAAGGCAGCTCCTATGTCTTTGTGCTACGGCTCTGATGATGAGAAAGTGTTTGGAGCAGAGCATCCTAGATGCCCCGCTGTAAGAGAAGTCTGGCTAACAGAATTTTATTACGTTGGTTCATTGCCAAATTCTGACCTGACATTAAGGTGCGAAGGGGTAAAGCAGAGTAAGGCGGGAAAAGCGAGCTTGTTGAAAGGGAGCGAGGAGAAGGGGATGAAGAAAAGCTGAACGCAAATGCTGCCTGCTTTTCGATTCTCTTATGGACTGGTCCTTTCTAACTGTGTCTGCTTTGATTCTCAGCAGTTATACTACGCCCACTTAAAAGAAAAAAGGACACATGGCTTGAAAAAGAATTTGTTTTGATTCACAAATTTATATAAAACTTTTATAAAGATACATTTCCAATATTTTTAATGAAAAGAATAACAGTTCAGGAAACTAATCATGAACAATCTTAGGTATGTGGGCACTTTAAATATACAAATGCCTCCGAATTTGAGATTGATTTTTAAAACACTATTTTGGTCACCCTTAAGGTAAAGCACGGCAAAACGATTCTTTCCAATAGTAATAACCATCTCTTGGTTGTTCCAGGAATGGCCATACTCTGCGGTTTTCTCAAATGGAATTTTCTCTGTACTCGGTAAATACTGAGACAACACTCAAGGTGGCTCAAGTCTGTCTCTATTGACTTCAGGAAGCAGCAAACATCAAGGGACAATACAAGAGTGAGGGAGGGAACCCTGAAGTTGTGGTCACCAAGGCAAGATGGGGCATGTATCTAGGATTGACTACAAGGATTTTTCCTTACTAATATACAATAAAAGCACAGAAGCTTCAGGTCTATTAAGTTTGGGAGCATTTAATAAATGATTAAACAAAACGAGACTTTCACATTCAAAATATGGCGCCATACAAAAATTTTTAAACTGCTTTGAACCTTTTCTACATAAAACCGTATTTACAATCATTTAATCTATTATTACAAGGCACACGACTTACACTCTACCTTAATGTGACATTATAAATGTCCTCGTGGCTATAGCGCTGCTCTCTGCGATACTCTTCTTAGGATGCTATTGAGAATTTAAGCAGCTCCCGGACTAGGACACCAGAGGCACGTACAATAAAATATACTGTTAGCCTCATGGTTTAAAAATGGGAGATTAGGACTTCCCTGGTGGCGCAGTGGTTAAGAATCCACCTACCAATGCAGCGGACACGGGTTCGATCCCTGGTCTGGGAAGACCCCACATGCCGCGGAACCACAAAGCTCGTGCACCACAACTACTGAGCCTGCATTCTAGAGCCCATGAGCCACAACTACTGAGCCTGTGCTCTAGAGCCCACGAGCCACAACTACCGAAGCCCGCATGCCTAGAGCCCATGCTCTGCAACAAGAGAAGCCACCGCAATGAGAAGCCCGCGCACCGCAACGAAGAGTAGCCCCTGCTCGCCGCAACTAGAGAAAGCCCGCGCGCAGCAACGAAGACCCAACGCAGCCAAAAATAAATAAATGAGTAAATAAATTTTTTAAAAAGGAGATTATATAAATGCATATTTCTGAATGTGTATCCGGTCTAATACGTATGCTGTTGTTTGTACTTAACGAATGCAAAATCCAATTGAAGGTATAAGAGCCTAATATGTGAATGGAAGAGAGGAAAAAAAAGAATCAAATCAAATAAATCATCAATAAAAGACACGTACAGAGACCCTCTGTTCATCTAATGCCCCATACAAGTGAGTCTCCCCGATCACCAGAGCGGACAGACACCTTCCAGTAGCGTGAGGCGGATCTTCTAGCCTGCTTAGATGCAGTGCATTAAATTAAACTTTTTTTGTAGCAAACTCAAGTCAGGCTGTTTTGACAGTCCTTTTATTATTTTTCTGTATGAGCCTAACCAGACTTAGTAGTTGTTATCTTTATTTTAATTTATGCTTTAAATGCCTCCTTCATTCAATAAAAAAGTGAAATTTCCCTTAGGTGGGAGAAAAAGAATGATTTCGCCACGGTGTCAATGTAGCATATGCCACAATTACGACCAGGATGCTGTTGAATACGGGGAAAAGGTGATTAAGAAGACACAGTCTGTGACATGGGAAAGGAAATGAGAAATTTACCTTCCTGCTGGACACGTTAACCACCGGAAGACACGATGAAAACGAAGTACCTTCTGTAGGGTGCTTATGCATTAGTCCACGTTACTTTAGTTACCTCTGAACTCTTCACTCTATTTTGTTGAGTGAAGTTATTCTGTGCAAGAGGAACTTGGAAAACCTTCTTTCAAGGTTTTCTAAGTTACTCCTGCACGGTAAAACAGGAGGAACTTGGAAACACAAACCCAAAACGAAGATACACTGTATAATTACGGTAATGTTCTTCCTACGCTTGCTCTACGATTTAGCCTCGTTTAACAGGTCTCTCAGGCATCATTTGGCACCTGTGGAGTGGCAGGTAACATATTTTATGACTAAACAAAGAGTCACTGTAGGCAATACTACACTGATACCAAAATACCTGCACGCAAGTGTGTGTGGCTTTCTCACCCAAAAGCACTTCTGCTAGGTTTTCAGTGAAAAGGAGTATATTTCCTCTGTCTCCTAAAATTCTCTGTCACTCCCCTCCAGAGCTTCTTCCTTTGAAGAGAGCCATGCAGACTGGGTACACGTGATAACTAAATCCTTGTGCAGACAGAGAGCACACATGCTGGTGCTACTTTCTACCTAGTACCTATCATCAATCTGTTCATCCATCCATCCATCCATCCATCCATCCACCTACCTATGTGTGTATATGCAGATGTGCTGTTTTTTATTGACTCAGCGGGTCAATATACGCAAGTTTGCTAAACACCGTCTTCATCAAATATTGATTGACCACCTACATTGTACCAGACACTGTGTTTTTCATTTCTTTTCCCCTAAAAATTGCAAGTTAAAAAACACTGCTTTAGTTCCCCATAACAGTTGGAAATCTTAGGTAAAAAGTAGCACATATTAGAAGTAGTAAAAAGAGAACTGGGCCCTGGCTGTAGCCCTGCTGCTAACGACTTCTTGGGGCTTTGGGCATTTCCCTTTGACTGTGTTGGTCTCAACTTTTTCTTTTGAATAATGAAGAAACTGAACCAGACAATCTCTTTTAAAGAATCCCTCTGAGTATAAAATGCCACAGTTCCAAATATGGAAGTATTTTATAATGTTGGAAACTGGAGAAAATAGTACTTCTCCCAGAAGATCCTAAGGATATCGATCTCATTTAAGTTAAAGGCATTCCAATTTGAGAAAAAAGTACATATCGTGCCCTCTAACCCCCCGTTAAGAATCTGAGACTAGGTAAAAAGAAGTGAGGCATTCACAGAAGTCTTGTGAAGGAAACTAACTTGGATGACCATAAATGTTTTATAAATGCAGCATGCCGTAAAACGCAACTGTCAAATCATTATTTCTTGCCTACGGCTGCTGGGTAAGTGGAGGATGAGAATGGAAAAAAGATTTCCCAACTTGCAGTCTACTGCCTTAGCGTGTGTCTATACCCTCCAGGGTCAACTGTCAGTGTCCTCTGTGGTCTGGCCATTTAGAACTAACATCTGACCAACAGGTTTTTCTCTTAATATTTCTATCCAACACATCCTTAATAGGAGGTTAAGGATGTTCCACAAATGGGGAAAATTTGGGCTGTTACCAATATTAGTTTTAGAAGCAAAGAAAATAAAATCCATCAACATTGAACAATTTCTCTGATTTGTGACCTCTGCTTTCCTATATTTTTTCTTTTCTTTCTTCTTCTTCTTTTTTTTTTTTTTGGAAGAGGATTCACTGCCTGAAAATAGTCATCTTTAAACTAACAACAACAACAAAAAAGGACATATCTTCAGGACAAATGGTTTCCAAGTCAGTGCTGGAATATAACATACCCGTAAATCTTTGGCTGGACCACGAAACCTTGGTAAGTCTAAATTCAACATTTTGCTTAGTATTTGGTTGACTTAATTACATGATTAATACATATAAATGATTTTTAAATGAAAATAAATAAATAAGTAAAAAAAAGTCAAATGCTGCCATAATCCTACCATCCAGAGAAGCACAGTTACCATCTTGTTGTATATCCTTGTACTCTTCTGGAACGTATATGTATACGTACATTATATAGGCTAGATATCTACATCTGCATCCATATATAAAATCCATCCCGTACTCCAGACATACCTAGATGTCCAAAGAGCTCATGTCGGCACGCCTATATCTGTGTGCACATCTGTATACTAAGGCACCCTAATTAAGAAGCTCTGCTCTACGTCTCCCATAAATATGAGTTTATTGAGAAGCACCATCAGCATTGCAGTGAAGCAGTTTTGTTTCCTGGAAAGTACCCGTGCTTCTCATCTCTGACCCTCACTTCCAAAGAGCTGACAGAAGTCCAGCTGATGTAAGTTTAGCCAAATTCTGCACAAATGCCCGGAGCAGAGAGTTCCTTACTGCCCAAGTCCCACTCTGAGAACAAAGCCATAGTAACTGCACGCTTGCTGATACAGATAGATCTCCTCTGCGTTCCCCAGACACTTGCACCAGGGTGGCCTGGCCCAAACGTGTGCCCCAGGAAGGCAGGAAGGAATGGTGTGGGGACCGAGTCCTGATGGCAGAAGGGGGCGAGCAGGTGCTGCAGTGCCAGCTCACTTCAGTTCCACGAGCTCACCGACCCCTCAAATACGTGCCAGGCGTGTGCGTGAGCTGACGCGGCTCCTGCTCTCCAGGAAGCTGGCAGGAAACAGACACGTGATTCGAGTTGGCATGGGAAGTGCAGGCTGCTGCTTTCACTGGTTTATGTCTCCCCAAGTTCCTTTAGGGTAGGGACCACATCTATTCAATCTTTTGTCTCTCCTCGGTGGGATGCACAGTCTGGGGCTCACAAAAGCTGCTGGGGCACTCGGCTGGTAGACTGGGTTGGTATCAAGCTGTGGTGGTGGATGAGATACATTGCCTGTACAGCTATATTCTCTGTAGGTCTTCAGTTATGCTAATTACACATACTTCCCCCTAATAAACGGTTGGGAGTTCTGTGTGTCATAGCAGGAGGGCCCATCTCATCCCGTTACTAACTCTATGAAGAGGTGTTTCTACTCCAAAGGCAAAATATGGTGTGGCCAAACTCCAGGAAAAGAACAGAGAGGAACCTGTTGTCAGTGGCAACCAAACTTAGCTTCCATCATGAATCACTCTGGCCTCATTCTGACAGGTCCAGTTGCAGCCCAGCCCTGATCACACCAAGCAGTGACTCAGCTACAATGAGACTTCAGATGCTATTTTTAAGGCGGGGGCGGTGGGGGGTGGGGGAGCAGGGGGAGGATGGAGACAGAGAAAGGCTTTATTATTTTTTCCCGAATTTTAACAGCCTAAACTAAATCTCCACTTTGACACAGAATTCCGGAAAAGTCAACCTGGCCCTGAAATTATGTAACCTGTACAGTTTACTTTTTGTGTCACAGCTTGCTCATTAAATTCACAAACCACTGCCATGGTGAAAATGTGTTTGATTAAAATGGAAAAGGGGAGTTTTCAGAAGAGTCTGGGCCCAAGGGAAGCAACTGTGGTGCAGAGGAAAGAACACTAGCTTGAGGGTCAGACGCTGGGCCTTTGTAAGCCGAGTCCCGGGGACTGAAGGGCCGGGATGTGCCCAGGGTGGACGGCTGGGCATGGTGGGCGTGCCTGCCCTGCTGGCTGCGCACCTGGGTTTGGTGAAGGAAACCGTCCTGACCTCAGCGAACCTGTGTCCAACCCCACGGACCTCGACGCTGTCTGCTTCCTCTCATCCGTCCGCTGCAGGAGCGCTGCTGCCTCTCGGTGTGCCGTAGCCCCGGGACCCCCACACCGTCCACCCACTCACACTTCCCTGACTTCTTCCAAGCGCTCCTGCCCGGGAGCCGTTAGAACAGCGCACGTGTGTCTGGCGTAGACACGTGATATTTCCGTGGAAGAGCAGGACAGTGTTTTCCTCGTGATGGTCAGAATTCTGTGCCCTCTCCTGGCGTAGTCCCTGTCCGCAGGGGTCTGGCCAACTACAGTGATTCTTGACTCTTGTTCCTGGACACAGGCTGACGGCGCCCCAGTACCCCGCTCAACCCTGGAGTGGCTTCCGCCCCGAGGGTCCCCTCAGTGTCAATGCTGGAGGAGCTGTCAGGCCGGGGGACCTCCCCCGGGGCCAACTCTGCTCCTGACAGCATGCACCCAACGGAACATCCTCAAATGGTCAGACCATCCGCTGTAAACACACGTGAGGCTCTTTGAAGAAGCCCTTCTTTTACACTGTTTTCCAGAGCACGCCCTCTTCCAGGCTGGAAGGCCTGGGAAGAAACCACCCCCAAGTTGGCCCTGTGACTGTGAGGGGGGGCATGAAAGGAGGGGCTTAACAACCTGCAGAGAAGACCGTCTCATGGTGACCCTGGACGTGGGGGTTCTTTCTGCAACTGGGGAAGCTCTGAACCCAAACCAAAACTGGACGGAACCCCTGGGCAGAGCTGCCATCCTTGTGCCACCCCACGTGAACCCACGGCCGGAATCGCTCCTTCGCCAAAGACTCTCAGCCACGAGCGCGTCCAGCTCCGGGGACAGGAAGAGCAGGGACGGAGTGGGAGTAGCTCTTCCGTCAAGTTCTGGAAGCTCCATCCTGGAGTCTCGATTTTCTTCCTGCGGAGCTCAGGGACGCGGAAACTTCTTCCTCCTCAGCTGCTGGCCAGCAACAGGCCCAAATTAGTTAAATGTAACTATAACAGACATGCTGCAAATGAATTATATTTAACTCTAACGGCCACCTCAGGGTTTGTCTCGAGACGGAATAATTTTAGCTTCTGCTGCCTTAAGTCCCCAACTAAGGCAGAAAGTAATTACCTCAGGATTTAGCATAATGAGCTCACTGACACTCGGTATTTATTCCAGTGGGTGAACGTTCAGACGTCTTATACAGTCAGGCGTGGGCGGCAGAGTGTATAGTCCTGAGTGGGCACAACAAGGCCAGGAAAAATAAAAATGTTTTAGGCACATACAAATTCAGCGAAGTCACCCGGTTTCGGTCTTCATTAAGAATTAGTAATCATTGCGGAGGGTCCCGGTCGAACTTTACACCGTCGGGACAGGGCCTGCTGTATAGCGTAAATCCTACACAACGCACATCAGACAGCAAACTTTCTCAGAGAACGAGCTGCACGGAAACACCTGAAAAGTGTGCTTTTAGAAATGTAATTGGGCTTCGGTGCCGGGCACGCAGATCAGAAACCAAGTTTATCCATTAAAGCAGGACCTCACTCAGCATTTGGTGAGGGGAAGAGTTTGTGTTCCTAAAAGTATCTACAAGGAATAACAATTTGTCCAAAATGCTGTTCATATATTCTGGTATTCTACATTTCATTATTCTGAATAATCTCCCCAGTTAAAACATCCTCATCTGGCCACTCATGCCCTATACATTTACGCTGCGTCAGCTGTGGGCCCAGCCGTACAGCACAGGTACGAAGAACATCAGACACGCTCTCTCGACACGGCACAGGGAACAGCCCAGGAGGGAATGATTTCCTGCATCGGGTATCTGCACTGATAGTGAGGGGTGTGCCTTCAAATACAAAGCCATAGGTCAGCACCGGTCTGTGTGATTCGAGGGGACACACCTAATGACTCGGCCACCTATGGCTGCCCGGCCATGAAGGCCCGTTGAACACACGTGCTCAGGGCATCCTCCCCTGCGGGTGGGTGCCCATATCAGTAACACACTACAGTTAACTTGGATACAGGATCTCTGAAGCTTCGTGGTTTTACATCTTGCCTCATTCTACAAAGGGTTTAAAGAGGCTTACGAAAGAAAGTACACAATAAAGTAACGTTGGAATGTGAATAAAACTAAAGAATCAATGTGAGGGGTGGGATGTTATCGACACACTTCTCAAGCCAGACTCACTTCTGCCTGCGCACTCCTTCCCCGTCCCCTTTGCATGAACCAAGGAAGCGGGCATGAAGGGATCTGAGGGTGGCAGCCCCTCTCCCCTCCACTGCCCCACACGGCGGGCTGGGTGCTCTGCTCAGCCAGGTGCCACCCTGGCGGCCCTTCGGCTACGTGTCCCGCCTGGCGTGGCCCCAGGAGCTGGGATGGGCAGGAGTGACCCGCGGGGGAGGACTCGAGTTGTGGCTGAGATATCAATGCCATCTAACCACATCCAAGCCTCTCTCCTAACAGAACGTGGGGAGGGAAACTTCACACGAGCAGGACTTTGAGATCGGGCACCAGGGCAATGCAAATCGCCAGCCTGAAGGCCTCTGCAGGGAATCAGCCGAGCTTCAAGTCGGGCTCTGTGACGTACAAAATCCATGAGATTAAATTCACCTGCACCTCGAGGGGAACTGAGTTTCTCTTGGTAGTTACTTCTTAAGACAATTCTCACAAAGGTTTTCTAGAGGGGCTCTGGGTGATACAGTGGACCAGGTCCCCAGCAACCTTCCCATCGTACAGGGCTCATCTTACAGCAAGCACCGTGGATGGACATCGAATACAGATCTCTGGGGTGACTGCCATCTATCCACCCGAGATCACGCTCTCTTAGGAGGAGGGGCATTAACATTTGATTTTTCAGCGACTGCGCTAAGTACCTTATATTTATTATTAAAATACAACCCTCTTGAAAACACTATGCAATAAGCATTACCATCCCCATTTTTACAAGTGAAAACACTGGGCCCCAGAGAAGTTAAGTAACTTGCTCAAGGTGCACAGCACTGAGCGGTAGAGCCAGAATTCAAACTGGAATTTGGCTTCAAGGCCGTACAGTTCTGTTTCAGCTGTTTCTACATAAAAAAATAACAGAGTAAATGTTTTGCCTGAATCAAGCAGGAAAAACCAATTCATTTATTTAAATAAGTTTTAGGGCTTCTTTTCCCACTGGTTTCTCTGATTGGCTGAAACGACCAGTCGACCAGCTGTTTCAGTGTCATGGTGGCATCTGGGTAATCCTAACCGTGTGCCCGGCATCTACCAAGCTTCCTCAAAGGCAGACCCACGCCGGAATCCGTACAATATCTTGGACGTTAGTGGTTGCTGTCCAACAGTACAAGACTGAAAATAAATTAAATATTTGCCTATGTGGCTGCAGACAAAATACATATAAAACAGAAAATAAAACTCATATTATATGTGAGTCATCACCATTCATAAGTAAAATTCAACATAACTGAAGCTACTAAACCCTATCTCATCCCTTGAGGGGAAAGGCCAACTTTAAAAAACTCTCATCTTTTCAGACTTATTGTCAGTGCACAGAGACCGCTGAAAGAGCAGAGCTGAGCAGAAACGCTGATGATGGGCATTAAAAGCAGGTGGCCATAAACAATAAAGCGGCGGGGAGGGGCAGGTGGGTTGTGGAAAGCTCAGCAGCTCCAGGAGCTCACACAGCACAGGTGTAATTCTACGTCAATGCCAGAAGTGCTTCTCTGGCTCTAAGCGTTGGTCACCGGCAGCCAAAAACATTTTAAGATGAGAAAGCATGAGCCTTCACCAAGCCAGGAAAGTCCAGGTGCCTTTGCCCACTTTCTGGCGTGCAGCCAGAGAGAAATGTAAACCAGCATAGCCTGCCTCTTCACCTCTGCTCCCTGGGTCTCTGCTCCCCCTTCTGTGAAACAGCAGACTTGGAGAGATCTTTCTACGAGCTCATCTGGCTCTGAGATTTTCTATAAGTCTATGGATTCAGCTACTGGCTCCACAATGGGTATTGGTAGGTTTTTTTTTTGAGGAGCTATCTGTAATGTCAAACGATACTTCTTTTTTCTCCCCCAAATTTGATTTTGTTGGCCGTGTTCTTAATCACATTTTAATTATCTTGTTTCTTTGTCTATCTTTGCATCTCCAGTGTCTAGCATTGCGTGCGCCTGAGAAAGGCCAAATCTGCACTGTGCACTAGATATTGATGAAACTTCTCTCTCCCCTTTCAACTGGCAAGTGTCCTGGAGCTCCTGGCACCATATAGGACAGAACTCAATACTGTTCTTGCACAGTCAGGCTGGCTGCCCTCACGTGCGGAAGGGTCACACCAAGGGCATCCAGAGGGTGCCTCCTCTACCTCAGCCTACATCCTGGGACCTGCAGTGGCCTCTTAACCGGTCGCTGTCAACTGAGCACGTTAACGTGCCTCGCTCCGTATAACAAACAACAATATTTGCAAACCGTGTATCTGATAAGGGGTTAACATCCAAAACATATAAAGAACTTATGCAATTCAATAGCAAAAACCCAAATACCCCAATTGAGAAAAGGACAAAGGATCTGAATAGACATTTCTCCAAAGAAGATATAAGAAAAGCCTAGAGGTACATGAAAAGTTGTTCAACATCACTAGTCATTAAGTAAATGCAAATTAATATCACAATGAAATATCACCTTACACCTATGAGAATGGCCATCAACAAAAAGACAACAGAGAACAAATGCTGGCATGGATGTGGAGAAAAGGGACCCTTGTGCACTGTGGATGGGAATATAAACTGGTATGGCCACTGTGGAAAAGAGTATCCTCAAAAAATTAAAATTAGAACTAACATATGATCAAGCAATTCCAATTCTGGGAATATATCCAAAAGCAACGAAAACACTCGAAAAGATATCTGCACTTCCATGTTCACTGCAGCATTATTTATAACAGTCAAGACATGGAAATAACTTAAATGTCCACTGATTGATGATGGATGGATGAATGGATAAACAAGTAGTTGCCGTATGTATATGGGTATGTGTGTGTGTGTGTGTGTGTGTGTGTGTGTGTGTGTGTATAACGACACACTATTGAGCCATAAAAAATGAGGAAATCCTGCCATTTGCGACAACATGGATGGACCCTGAAGGCATTATGCTCAGTGAAGTAAGTAAGACAGTGAAAGACAAACGCTGTATGATCTAATTCATATGTGAATTTAAGAACAAAAACCAAAAAATCCCCCCAAACAAACAAACAAATAAGACGAACTCATAGAAAAAGAGATCAGACTTGTGGTTATGACAGGTGAGGGGTGGGGGAGGGGAAGTGGAGGAAGGTGGTCAAAAGGTACAAATTTCCAGTTACAGGATAAATGAGTACTAGGGATGTAACGTACAACATGACTATAGCTAACGCTGCTCTATGACACATAAGGAAGTTGTTAAGAGATTAGATCCTAAGAGTTCTCATCACAAGGAGAACATTTTGTCCCTTTATTTTTTTCTGCTTTCTCTTCTTTTTACTGTATCTATATGAGAAGATGGAGGTTAGCTGAACCTACTGAGGTCATCATTTCACAATATATGTAAATCAAACCATCATGCTGTACTCCTTGAACTTAGACAGTGATGGAGGTCAATTATTTCTCAAGAGAACTGGAAAAAAATTGGTGGCTCTTAGCTATGTTCCTTTTCAGTAAGAAACAAATGTTAGCTGAGGGAATTATTAGACTCTTCTTTGTATGGTGCATCATTCCTATTACAGAGCACTGCACACAGGAGGTACCCAGTATTTGCGGGTCAGTTCGGCTCAGTGAATCAATAAACACAAGAGTCTTTTCAAGTACAGCACCCCAGGCCTTCTGTGGCTATGAATGCCCCCCTCCTACCGCGGGGCCAGATGCACTGCCCCACTCTGGGCTTCTTCAGTGCCAACGCTTCCACAGTTCCAGCCACCTCCTCCCCAAACCCCCCTGACACTTTGCCATATCACCAACTCCTTCCACTCAGAAGACTGGAACTGCCACAGAAAGAAAACAGGAGGCTAAGATGTCACCTGGTAGCTGGCTTGTGACTAGCTTGTCATTTACTAATTTGAGTTCTGCCAGGGTCTGTTTTGTGAAAGCATTACAAAGGCAATACAATATAGTTAAACCCCAAAGGAAATAGCTAAAAGAAAGAAGCACAATTTCCATTCTCTTTCCAAATGGCGAAATGCATTTCAGCCCCTTATGTTTCCAGGAAGCGTCTGTAATGTACTTTTCTCTTTCCCAGGTCACTAAGATGCCTGCCCTGCGCTGTGTTTCCGGCTCAGACGCCCTAATACGCAGGCAAAATGGATACAATAGAAACACAGAGCTTACAGCCTTATCATCGAGTAGAAAGAACCCGCTCCATCCAAACACACGCACGCCTCTCTGCCTCCTTGACTTTCTCATCTCAAGTCTCTCAGGTGCGTGTGAGTACTAAGCCTATAAGAAATTCTTTCCATTTTGAAGACAAGCTGCGTCACCATCCCGTCCAGCAAGCCTGCCCAGTCAGCATCCTCTGTGTCGTCTCCTCGCCGTGTCCCGTGGCTCAGCAACACGGTGGGCCGCCAGCCCCAGCCTGCCCCTAGGGAAGGCCGAAGGGACCACCGCCCCAGATCCACCGACTCATCTCTTCCATTCCCTTTGTCAGCCAAGGCGCCAGCTGCCAGGGCTGAGGGGGTGTCCAAGGTTAGCCACCAGTCAGCACCATGGCCCGTGGAGCCTCGGGGCAAGTGTCCTCAGGACCGCAGTCTCTTTAAGCAGGGCCTGCTTAAACCCTCTGTCACACACAACCTCCGTCGCTGGAAGCTCTTTGAATGGAGCTGAAATCAACCTTTTATAACTCTCCCATCGGTCCCAGTCCCGAGACCCTGAGCAAGTATCCTCCCTTTTCATCATGAATTGTCTCTGCCGAACAACATAAATAGGACAAAAAGGCAGCATCTTCATGTGTGGAAGGACACAGAGAGCTGGTGACAACGGGCAGGACCAGGAAGGACACAAAGAGCTAGGTGACAACCGGCAGGACCAGGAAGGACACGGAGAGCTAGGTGACAACCGGCAGGACCAGGAAGGACACGGAGAGCTAGGTGACAACCGGCAGGACCAGGAAGGACACGGAGAGCTAGGTGACAACCGGCAGGACCAGGAAGGACACAGAGCTAGGCGACAACGGGCAGGACCAGGAAGGACACGCAGAGCTAGGCGACAACAGGCAGGACCAGGAAGGACACAGAGAGCTAGGCGACAACGGGCAGGACCAGGAAGGACACGGAGAGCTAGGCGACAACGGGCAGGACCAGGAAGGACACAGAGAGCTAGGTGACAACGGGCAGGACCAAGCTGATAGAGCGGTGTCTGTGAAAATCAGGTGAAGAGCAGTGAGAACGAGACCCTTCCAACCTCTTCCTTGTCCAGCTGCCCTTGAACTACGAGGGGACAGACCGACAGGAGCCTCCAGAGATCAGCAAGCGTGGAGTAACGGCCTACGCTGAGGAAGGTTCCATGACAGCGCTAAGGCACAGAGGTGAGGTTCCCACCCTCAACATCTCATGTTCCACCGAGAGAAGCAGATAAGACTAGAACTAAACATAAAACAACGTCCACTTGTTCAAAGAATTTACAGGCATGGAATTACGGGTTACTCTGTACTTCTGAGATGGTGCCTTTTATGAGTTAATTATTCATTTAAAACAGAAGTGGAGGAAATCCAGGGAAGTCAGTTGTGGGATCTGGATATACCAGGGAAGGCTCTGCTGTAAGAGCAAGGAGAAATGTACAGACTCTCCTGAAGGCACGAATCCACGCCCAAGGCCGGGGAGTCGGCTTCCTGGGTGGGAGGTGAAGCCCTCGGATCCCCCAGCACGGCCCCCAGTGCAAGGATGGGTGTCTTGAGGGCCAGGCCGGCCCAGAGGACACCTTCTAAGTGGGGCTGGATCGAGGGGGGTGTCCACTTGGCTCCAGAAATTCAGGCAGCCTTTGATTCCCAGCCCTTACTCTCCTCTTCCTGAGCAAGAGCGTTCCTATTTTCAGCATAAAATTAGCATAGAGATGAAACCACTTCAGGGGACAGAGAGTGAACTGGCACAGGAGACATTACATTTTTCATTTCTAAAATGAAAAATTTTCCTTTTTCTTTAAGCCCCGAGACTGCCACTTAATTTGCGTGCAGACTGTGCTTGCACTGCCGAGGAAGGCTGAAGAAGGGGTGGCGGCGGGGCTGTGAGCAGAGCCTTCGGTGGGGATGGCCGGGCGGCCCCAGGGCGCGGTGCCAGGTGACACGGACAGTCCACGCTCTGCGCCTCCTGCAGACGTGCCGGCGGCCCAGTGGCGAACCGCAGCGCTGGATGCATCTTTCCTCGAGAGCTGCAGGGCAGGACCTGGTCCAACTCCACTCCATGTCTGTCTCTGGCTTCCCTCGCATCATTTCAAAGACATCTTCACGGCTGGTAAAGACAGGATTTCTTGTCATCTCTTCCCACTTGAAAAAAGATTCTGAGCAGCTGTGCTGGGATGAAAGGCAGCCCCACCCCTCCTGCCGCACCAACTTTGGTCTTTTTTTAGCTTTTCTCACATCCCTCCTCTCCGCTCTCCTAAGCTCTCAAGTTCCCTCCACTTTTTCTTTAGCGGGTTGCTTCTGATCTCATCGGAAAACATTCTCTGAGTCATTAACAATACAAGACGGTAAAGAAAGCTGTCTGCTGGTGGCCCCAAAGGCAATCCCTCTTCAATGTCAGTGTCAAAGCTCTTCAATTAAGGGAGCACAGAGAGGCTCAGAATAATACTGGATCTTTACAGCAAACCATTCCATCCAACCAGACTTGGGAAGAATGTTTTCTTAAAAGTTCAATCATCTGATTCCTCTGTTTAAAAGAGCTGAAAAAGAATGTCTTGATCTGTACCAAGCTGGCGGAAGACATTCCCTGTATCTGAGAGCCACACAGTACCCTGGGGGGACGGGGTTGTTCTGAATGCAAAGGGAGTAAGCGTAGCTTATTACATACATGGGAGGAGAGACGAGAAACCAATATTCCTATCACATAGAGCCTTATTACTGTGGATAGTATTAACTTAGACATTGTGAAAAATTATACAATAACCTACTTTTCGAGTTGTATGTGATGAGAACTAAGTGTCTGCGAAGTGAGGGCAGCAGAAGACCCCAGGCTTCCGAAGCTGCACTGCGGGACAGGACATAATCTCATCACAGCTAGAATTTACTAAGTCCTGATCCTGTGCCGGCCACTGTTCTAAGAGCTTTATGTGAATTCATTCTTTTAATCCTTACAATAATCACAGGAGACCGGTAGTATTATAGAAGTTATAACCTGCCCAAGGTCACACGTGGCAACAAAGGGCAGGTCCCTTTCATTCAAACCCAGGCAGCCTGACCCGAGAATCTCCCTCTTGACCACTACACACGCCAATTATACGTTGCTAGCTTCTCACGAAAGGACCTGAAAAATGACTACTTAGCACCGCTTACTTAGATAATTATAACTTTGATTAATAACAAAGTAGAATTGTGTGTCTTTACACACACTTGAATTAATCTAGAGACACTTGTCCTTGAGTTAGTTCAAATGGTAAATGCCAGAAACGGGGGTGGGCAGCCAACACTTGCCTCTCTGCTCCATCCTGCGGGGGAACCCAGGAGGCTCCTTCTAGATGTGAGAGGCCACGTGAAGCTCTGGAGGCTGGCCGTCTGGGTAACTACCCCACACTGCTGTTGAGTGAACTTAACATACAGCACAGTGTTACAAGAATGATTGTCATATTTCATAAATTGCATTCTGCTATTCACAGGGAAGTCCCTGCAAAACTAAAGTAATAATATGCACAGAGAACAGGAGGAATAATATTGTAAGCAACGCATCATAAGGATGGAGACAACACAACACAACACATGAAAAATATAGTCTGTAATAAAACAGCTGACAGAGAAGAAAAGAATATTGAAAAAAAAAAAGTTCTGAATTTAAAAACATGTTCAGGCGGGATGACCCATGGTAAGAAGTCAACCAAAATTACAGTGGTCTAGATGCATGTCAAAGAGAAACCCAAGGAGAAAATCTAAGCAAAACAATAAAAAATATTCCCCCTTTCCTTTTCCATTCAGTGGAAAATATCTTTTTGTCCAGATGGACATACTAACATCTCAAGAGCTTGGTTTGGTAAACGGTTTCCCGAGGAAAGAAGCAGGCTGGGATGTACCAGCACTGCGAACCCACAGGAAGGACCTGTGCCCGAAGCCCACTGCTCAGACGGTCTCCCCTCACTCCCCAGCACACGGCCACCCCCCATAGGCCTTTGAGAGCTTGGCTGCCCTGCTCTCCACCCACCACACGGTTTCAGATGTTCCCCATTGTCCTCCAACCACCATGACCTGAGCTCCCCTTTGTTCATCTTGGGGAGGTCCTCCCATCTACGTCTCAGAGCAGCACTCAGGCGGGAACCCCATCAGGCTCCAGGGGCCGAGCCGAGAAGCCTGCGGTCCCAACACCCACCCAGCTCCCGGCTCCCCTCCTGCCTGGCGTCAGCTGTGTCCGTCGGCGACGCCCTCTGTCCAGCTGTGATGTCCTGCCTTCTCACAGGAACGCTGCTCTTCTCTCCCATAGAGTCACCCTCTCCTCTGCTGGATCCTTCTTTTGAATTTTTAAAAACAGACTTTATTTCTTAGAGCAGTTTTGGGTTCACGGCAAAACTGAGAGGAAGGCACAGTCTCCCACACCCTCTGCCCTACAGCCTCTGCTGTCAGCACCCCGCCAGATGGCGACTTGTTACAACCGATGGACCCACGTCCGCACATCGCCACCCGGAGCCCATGGCAGACATCTGGGTTCACTCTTGGTGTTCTTTTTCTTCTTTTTTTTTTCCCTAAAACATCTCTCTTTTTTTAGTTTTATTGGAGTATAGTTGATTTACAATGTTGTGCTAGTTTCAGGTGTACAGCAAAGTGATTCAGTTATACATAGATGTATATACACACATTCATCCTTCTTCACATTCTTTTCCCATACAGGTCATTACAGAATACTGAGTTTGGTGCTCTTGCATTGACTTTCAAAGACGCTGACGTGCACTGCATTTTGACCCTGCAGCCCTCCACCTACCACGCGGCCCTCTCCTCTCCTTCAGTTGTCTCTCTTCACTGTCTCCATCTTTCCCACGCTGGTCACCCAACCTTGCTTCTGCCCACACCCTGCAAGTGAGCACCTCTCACTAAGGTCATCAAGACACTCACGTAGCTATAAGTACAATGGCTCCTCGTCTGTCGTTATAAAGCACTTGTCTCTGATACATTGTGATGAATTGGCTGCCCTCATTACCCGGAAACCCATACGTCCCCTGGCCTCCGTAACCCCACACCCGGGCTCTCCCATCCCCAGCTCTCCCACCGTCCCGTTCACATCCTGGTCCTTCATCCAGCCACGAAATGCCTGTGTTCCTCAAGACTCACCAGAGTCCCTTGTCCTCGTGCTTGGTACTCCTGGTCAGTCCTCTCCAACCCTCAAACGCCTGCTAAGTGAAGGCTGCTCACAAGCTGACACCCCACGGCCCACCTCTCCCGTGAGATCCAGACTATTCCAAACTCGTTCAAAGCCTGTGCAACACGCTGACCTCAGCATCTCAGGTAAACCTCAAGGTCGTTGTGCCCAACCTCAACCTCAGCCAGTCCTGTCCTTTTACCAACACCTGGCAACACGCCACGCCCACAAGTTCCACAAGTCAGGCACTCGGTACCGTCCCTCCTGACCTCAGACTCAATCAAGTGGCAGGTTCTGGAGATTTCAGTTTCTATTAATCTTGGGGTGTTCACGTCCCTCATCCCCTTGGCCACAAGCTCGGTCTCACCTCTTGTGTAGCTACTGCAATCACCTCCTCCTGGCCCTGAGGCCCCTCCTCTTCCTCCCGGGCCCTTCCTCCGCAGAGCAGCCAAGTACATCTTTCTGAAAACCAAGCCTAACTGTGTACATGCTTTGCTTATGTAACGCACTTTGGGGGCTTCCTGCTGCTCCCGGATAAAGTGAGAGAGCCGGCGTGGTCTGGCCTCACCACCTCCTCAGCCTTGTTACCGTGTCCCCTCCCGTCCAGCCACACTGGCCTTCCCATGGGGCCCACGAGGCCCCGTTCTTCCTGCCAGAGCTTCGCTCATATGCTGCTCCTTAGCTTTGAAAGTTCTTCCCTCCCCCCCCACCCCCCCACTCTCCCGGACCTTGATCCCAGTGCTCAACTGTCCTTCAAGCACCATGTTGATAACCCTTCTGCCAGCTGTCATTTCACATTTATATGTGTGATTATTTGATCAAAGCTAGTTTCTCCAGCTAGTCTAGACCAGAAGTTCTTGGAGAACATCAGCCGGGTCTGTCTGCTTCCTGTCACCTCTACAGCCTGTGAATCAGCAAACAAATGAATGAACTACTTGTGAAGGGACTGCCCAGCGGGGCGGCAGCCGGGGCAGGGTCGGCGTGAGGAGGGACGGCTTTTCTCTCTCTAGGTGGGTCAGGATGGAGGGCGGCTGCTCAGTTCTCGAGCACAGGGCTGGTCTACCAGCAGGCCCTTCTCCAGAACCACCCATTCTAGACACGCCCCCAACCTAAGAGGAAGGAAAGGGCCAGAAGAAGCAGGGAGGAGGCAGTAAGTACAGCAGGATTGCCAACCTACTCTAAGGTGCAACTATCCCTGAGAAGGTACATTTTAAGGTTCGTTCCATGAACTAACACATGAAACATCTGTGAAAACCCTGGGAGGATTTAGCAGGAATGAAATGGTGTGTTCGAGGTACCTTGCTATAGTTATTTATATCACAGCTCCTTTGACACATCTTTGCTCTTTGTTCTTTACATGCCTGTATCTCCTTCAACTGGGCTATAAATTACTCGAAGGCAAGGACCCTGCTTTTCATTGCCTGGCACGTGGCACTGAAGTGAGGCTGGTGTCCAGCACAGCTCAGGCACCTGTGAGTGTTCTCTGATCAATGACTCATAGATAGAAAAATAAATGGCTGGATAAGTGGAAAGACAGGCATCAAAAACAGAGTTGCCTACTTTACCGCTGTGTTGATGAACTGAAACAGTATCTACCAGATAACTGTATGACCCTGACATGGGGCACTTCAGTGGAGGGAATGAAGACAGTTCTGTAACTACCTGTTTACCTGACTGTCACCTCTCTGAACTGTGAGCTCCCCGAGGATGGCAGGCCTTTTTATTTGTCTTTGTGCTGAGTAGATGTGAGTGATTTTCTCAACCCCTTTAATTTAGTTACCAGATGAATCAAAGTCTAGTCACAGCTCTTGAACTAACAGGGTTAGTCTCAGCTGGAAGAGTCTTTTGTCTTCTGGGGCTTTAATACCTCAAGAGTAAAATGACACAGTAGGACAACATGATCTACGAGATCTTCCTCTCGGCTCTAGCATCTGATGAATCTGTAATCAACCATCCAAACAAGCAGAGAAGAGCCAGGGACAGCCAGGGCCTAAGCAAGTGTTCTGCTCACAATGAATCACGTGTAACTTTAAAAAAATCTTGCATATTGCTAATCTTATCAGGCACTGCTCACAAGGATCATGGTGAAGGAACAACTGTAGCCCAATACGGGCAATTTGCATGGAAGCCTCCTGGTACATTGCAAAACGTTACTGGGAACAATTATAAAACAGGGGTTAACATCAGTGCCAAGTAACCTGGCAGCTCAGGAGGCAGTAATTCAAATAAAAAACAACCCAAATCTGAAATTGGATACGAGCATATATAAAATATTGTTATAATCAGCATCTGTGGAAAGCACGACTATGCAATGTGACATGAATTTAAAATTATCTAATAACTTGGTTTTATGTTAGGGGAGAAAATGTTTGATTTCTCCCAAAACTCATCTCCTTTAAAATTTCTGACAGAAATTCCAGTCATATATTTTGCTAATAATGTATCTATCTTGATCTTGATTTAGTTCTTTAATGGAAAATTCTTGGCAACTTGCCTCCAGTTTATACAATGTAAATGCCATAATGACTATGACAACAAAATGCTGTGTAATAAGTATTTCTCAAAGAAGCAAGTATAAAAATAGAAAACCACTGTAGTTTTCTGAAATGCAGTTAAATGACTGCCTCAGACCCCAGAAGGATACAGTAACAGTAATAACCTCCAATGTTCACTTAGTGCTTATTTTGTGCCAGGCACCAACCTAAATGCTTCTACGTTGTTAACTTACATAATCTTCACAACAACTCTGAGGAAGGCACTATTTACTGTCATTCCCCATTTCACAGGTGTGAAAACTGAGGCACAGAGAAATTAAGTAACCTGCCTGAGGCACCACAGCTAGTAAGCGGTGAGGCCCAGATCTGAACCCAGGGAGCCCGCCTCCAAGCTCACACTCTTAACCACGACTAGACTATGCCTCTACAAGCTACGGGCCATAATGTAAACGTTTACTGAAAACTGAAAGTTACAATTCTGAACATCAATTTTTGAAAATGAACTGTGTTCCCTCTCAGTATTCTCTGCTTTTAAAAACCGGTAATGCAATACAGGCGTCATGCAGCTAAATGCGTGTAAATCCCAATGGGGCACTAATAAACCAAAGCCCTTCCGAAGCCAGAACCTCTTTTACAAGGACTGAGGACTCTAAAACAACACACCTCCAGGACCAGATTTACTGCTGCCACCTTCTCGCATCTTCACGGTGAAAACCTCTGGGTCCCGTATTAGGCAGACTGCAGTGATCTTCTATCAGGAGGGCAAATATTTAAATGACTTCCCACATCTGATCTTCCATGTCATTTCCTCTTCTAAGCTTGACTGGGCAATCTGATCAGTGCAGTAAATATGCCTTTATTGCACCAAGCGACCCTTCATCTGTGTTCGGTCAGGGGGATCTAAGCTCTTGGGCCTCTTTTAGATAAAGGCTTTCACCTAAAAAGATCCAGGGATCAGTTTTCTAAGCTGGTAGCTGTACAACGATAAAGGGCACTTCTTATTATATTTTTAAAAAAACCTATGCCCCATGAAAAGAGAATGAGGGGAGAACAACTGAAAAGAATTTTCAATGCTTTTACATATTACTATATATTTTTATATATTATTATATGTATATACATATACAATGCCTGTAAAATACACATATATAACGTGTATACATACATTATATGTATATATATTCCAAAATAATATGTAAAATAGGTAACAGTTCAGTAGCTATAATGTACCTATGTAATAGTAAGGCATCTGTCAAAAGCCAATTGGGTGACCCCCACTAGATAACCAAGACGTAGACAAGCAGTCTTGGCTATTCACACGTTTCTCATTCTCACTGGGACACACTGCACGGGGGCTTAAAGCAGCTGTGTTGGAGGACAAGGCTAAGGAGAAAGGCGCTGCTGGTCTCGGGTGTGTCCAGGCTCTGGAAGGTGGGCGAGCATGGGAATGAAAGGGAAAGTGGGCCATGCGCTTGAGCTCAAGCACATCGTCCACCCCGCTGACTTCCTCTCGTTTACAACAAGCTCGTTGTCCGACTGTAGACGGGCGGCAGACGGAAGCCTGGAGACAGAGGAGGGAGCGTGTACGTGAACAAGGGTCCAGGTTTCTACGGGGAAGGGCAGTGAGGCCGTGAACAGGAACGGGGGCTCCCAGAGATGGAAAGAGTCCACAACACAATGGTGACAGTGACGGTGTCGGAACAACCAAGGACCGGACGGTCCTTCCTCACCCTCCGTTTTACTTAGAGACAAAAGGCGATTTCCAAGAACGTGGAGACAGTGGTTTTTCTAGGTTCTGACTCCCTAGGATTATGTCCAATGCACTTGGGAGTTCAAGTTTCACAGTGATAACTCCAGTCACTCAAAGAGAGCCAATTTGTTTCTGAACTATTTTAAAGAATTAATAGAAGTGTTCTAAAATCTCTTAACTTATGACCTGAAAGTACATTATGCATTTGGAAAACCTAGCCTATGATTACTTAGGAACGGAAGAGGGGAAAAGAAACAAACAGCTGACTTAAAAGTTTTTAAAATTAGCTTCTGTGGTAGGTGAAAGAATAGTCCCCCCAAAGCATCTACACCTGATCCCTGGAACCTGTGAATACGTTACCTTACACGGCAAAAGGGAATTGCAACTGGGGCTAGGGAGCCTGAGATGGGGAGGTGTGCACATTTGCGTGGGCCCAATGTGATCACGAGGGTCATCGTGAGAGGAAGGCCGGAGGGTCACAGCCAACAGGAGATGTGGTGCCAGAAGCCAGAAGCCAGAAGCCGGGGAGTGCAGGCGGCCTCTAGACGCTGGGATGGTAGTGAGTGATCTCCCCCGGACCCTCAGAAGGAACCAGCCCTGCCAACAGCTTATCTGTAGTCCAGGGAAACGATTTCAGACTTCTGACCTCCACGGTGGAGAGGTGACAAATCTGTATTAAGCTGCTCAATTTGCGGTAATTTATTACAGCCGTTAATTCACCTCCTACGTGGTGAAAGGTGAGATCCTGGGCACACGAGTGAGTGATTGAAAAGGAGTATTACTCAAATGGTAAAAGAGGCTTTTCTCACATCACATACTCGGAACTCCAGCTCTGTGGGGTTTAAGGAAGACTAAATCTGGCTAGAAAGACACAGTGAGAGAGAAGTGTATAATTAGAATGACAGATGCTAAAATGTGCCCACGAGCTGGTCTCAGGCTCAGTGGAGAACGGTGGGGGGGAGGGGGCGCCACACCGAGAGGCACAGGAAGTAAGTAAACAGCTTCTGCTGGTCTCCAGTGGCTGGGGTCCACCCTCACAGAATTTCAGCTCTTAAAACGTTTTTGGTCTTAGGGTTCCCCTTACCAAACCTTTGGTTAATCCCCGACCCTATGGGCAACTGATGCAGTCCAAGCTATTACTCACAAAGTATACATAAGTCTGACAGCATCTGTCTTTGAAGGCTAAATATTTTGAATAGCAACTCCAGGAAAGCATTGTGAAATGCTGACTTAATCTCTCTGAAATGATCAGCTAACGCTGAAGACAGGGACTGGGAAAGAGCTGGCTGACCATGATCTGCCAGGAGGAAACACATGGACATGGCAATAGGGAGGTCCAGGAGAGGATGTCATGACCCAACGAAGCAGATGCTGCCTTCCTATGACCCAGCCGGGCAGGGGCAGCACTGGCGTTCACCATCTGCCTGTTCCTGCCTCTTCTTGAAGGCCTGAGGGCCCTAAATCGGACTCTGACTCCATGGCCAAAGGGGCAGACCAGGAGCTTCTGTAATCTGACGGCACTGCTCACTCCACCAGTGATGTCAAAGATGCTATCAGAGAACCCAGGGTGCCACTGATCCTGTATTTACATACGAGCATCTATGTCAGCCAAACCTGGAGGCCGGCAAGGACTGCCCAGCCTTGCTGAAGGTTAATGCCACGTGTGCATCACACAGGGAACTTCTGACCCGCTCTGGAACGCAAGTCAGAGTGAGAGCAGAGGAGGTGCAATCTACCCTGTTCCAACTCTTGTCTAAACATCGCTGACGGAAGGAGGTCCAGCTGGGCTGCTCTCGCCATCAAGGGGGCTTTGTTCACTGCTGCAACCCCAGTGCCCAAAGGGCCCCGACACAGAGTCGACACTCGCATTTGTGGGACGAGCAAATGAACGCGTGGGAGGAGGCTGGAGATGTGCTTCGTTTATAACTACAACATGGCAACTCCCTAAGACTTAACTCACCCTGATCCTCGAAATGAGATCTTTTCCCTTCTGAGCCCCCCCGGGGGGGGGCCCTGTTTATTCCTCTCAGATGCTATTCTTTTCAGATGTGTGTTGCTATCACTTCATTCGTATGAGTTTCTTCCCTAAAATAAATGGTAAGAGGCTAAGGGCTGAGCCTACCTTATCCATCATCGTATCCACCACAGCCAACCCAGAGCCCTCCACATAGTAGGTGCTCAATAAATACCAGTAGATTTGAACCAGTGAAGCATGTTTTCTCTAATTTTTTAGGAGAGGTAGGATTTGCATCTAAAGGTCACTTGGATTACTGAGTAGGCGATCATAGCAAATCAACATACTCCTTTTTTCAAACTCCTAATTACCACATATAGAAAGAACTACTTAAAGTAAGAAGTGACCCTCCACTAAGAGGATCCAGGTTTACCAATACCCAAGTTTTTGTCAGAAGTGAGAAGCATTTTAAACATATAAACCTCGATATTAATATAGATATATGTAGATATACACAGATGTATGACTAGATTTACTAATTAGCAGGCCTTCCTTATCATTGAGGTAAAAGGAGATAAAAATACAATGCATATTGCATTGAACAAATGGCATATGGCCTGCTTTATAAATACACATATTTTGTCTCTCTCTCCTTCACACACACAAACCCAAAACTCTGCCTTTTAAGATGCTGGCCTCTTGCCCTAGTTTGAGGGGCCCAAACAGAAACTGTTAGGACCTGTGACACCATCGTTTCCTTACAGACTGTCTGGGGGAAGCTCGTCTGTCACCACCAGTCAGGAAAAGCCCTGGACACGTGTTGCTCATACACAGTGAGATGCTCGTGACGCCCTTCCCATCAAGGCTGGAGGCCTCTCTAACAGAACTGGCTGCACCCTGGGTCCGGGCATCTCTGTGCCTTGGTGCAGGCGCCCATGAGGCCCACAGATGCTAACAAGTGCTGAGCACAGGTCTCTGTCCACAGAAGCCCTCACTTTTCTTTGCTGGATGCCAGTGACAGACAGTGAAAGGACTGAAGGGTAGCTGGGCAATTTTGAGAGGAAAATGGTCCGTCAATAGAGCCATGCGCTGATTTCTGTATATGAGGAAAAGGTGGGGCCTTGAAGCAAAAAGGAGGGAGGAAAACGAACATTTACTGAGTTCCCAGGAAGATGAAAGTGCTTTATTTTATAACCATCCTGCACAGTCTTCCTTTCTGAAATTTAGTTTTTATTTTTATCCGCACATATTTGAAGAACCAAATAATTGTAAAGGCTTGTTCTGAGGGACAGCAGCCCCCAGCCCACTCCTCCGGTCAGCGCCCCAGAGGGGACCTGTCTCAACCCTCCCATTGATTCCTTTAGCATTTATCTCTGTATCTGTGAAGAAGATGCTTTTATCGCCACCGGCCCAGGAGCGGTGGGCTGACCGGTCAGTGCTCACACTGCTGCGTGGAGCAGACTGTGGTCACTTTTCTTTTCCTGTCAGCTTTGTTTTCCCTCCTTTAATAACTGCGTCGACTTTCCATCTGCACTGTTTCTGCCACCGTGTGCTTCCCATGCTCTGCTGCCGCGGGGAGGGGCCGCACAGCCGGGTTATGAGTGCACCCCGCCTGGGAGCAAATCTCGGCCCTGCCACTAACGAGCTCCGTAACTTGGCAAATTATTTGAGCATCGAGCGCCTCAATGCCCCCATCTGCACAAGGAAGATAATCATGACCATCAGTCTAACAGGGATGCTACCAGGATTCAACTGTTACTACACGTACGCTTAGAGCTGTGTCTGACACACAGTGGGTTCTCGGTGCGTGTAAACGGGGATGACTGCTACTAGGTACCCAGGACATCCTGGACCCTTCTGATCTGCTCCCAGCCTGTTGGACCACCCTCGGGAAGGCCGCTTCCAGCAGGGGCTTGGGGATGGCCGTTCTCCCTCATCCTGGGGATGCCCGTGGCCTTCCTCCGGTGCACCTTCTCCTGCTTCCTGGGTCCTGCCTTGTCTTACCTCTCATTTCGGGTGGGCCTGCCCTCTAGATTCGGAAAGTATTGCTCTTCTACCCTCAGGTTTGATGAACAGTATGGCCGAGCCGTGGGTTCCAGGTTGAAAATTATTTTCGTTCAAGCTTTTGAAGGCACCGCTCTTCTGGCCCCCAGGGCTGCTGCCAGGACCTGTGAAGCCCTGATAGCTCCTGACTCATGTTCTCCCTTGCTCGGCTTCCAGGCTGTTCTCTGGGCCTCCGTCACTGTGTCAGGCCCCCAGGCGCTCCGCCCCGCCACCCCCCGCCCCTCCCCCCGTCAGGCCCCCCTCCTTACTCCGTCCCCCCACTCCCACCCCCGTCACTCCATCGCCGTCACTTCCTGGCTCTCGTTTGCTCACTGCACTGGGTGCTCAGGGAGTCCTGTCGATGTGGAGACCCACGGCCTTGGGTTCTGAGAGACTTTCCTTCATTATCTGTTTGAGGAGCTCCTCCCCTCTCTTTGCTCTCTTCTTATTGGGTTGTTGGACTTCCTGCATCATGCTCTGGTTTTCTTACGTTTTCTCTAAAATTTTCTTTTTCTTTCTTGAAGAACTCAGCTTTAGTTTTCAGCCCTTCTGCCAACTTCTACATTTCTGTGATCACTTTTCTGCTTCTCAAGCACTCCTTTTTGCTCTCTGAATATTCCACTGTATAGAGAATCTTTTCTGCTTTCCTTACTAAATGCACGTTCATCCCTTACTTCTCTGAGGATGCTAAGGGCAAGCTCTTTTTTTCATGTCTCCTTCTCCCTCCACAGTCTATGCTTCCTGCCATCTGCATTTCCTGCTTGGTTTCAGTCCTACTTTGGAAATGCCTGGTTATTTCTCGGACGTGTGCTCGCATTTCAGAGTGAGCCTCTGGCGTCCTGGGTGCTCACGCCGTGGAGAGCTGGGGCTCACTGGAGGGTAATCTGCATGCTCCGTTTCTTGGGGAACCCCTGATGCCCGTATATTAAGCCCTTTTCCCACAGGTTGGTGAGATCCCCCAGTGCCCAGTGTCCAGGGAGGCGAGACAGTGAAGGAGTCAGGGGTCTCAACATCCAGCTAGTAAACGTTCACTTCATCCCCCAAACTGGAGGTTCTCTGCTTTGTCCTCTCCAGGGAATAAACCTTCAGATTTCTACCAAGATGAAGGCCTGTCAGTAACTGGAAAACCTGGGGTTCTGCCTCTCAGCACACTTTCAGCTGACGGCTCTGTTTTAGCTCCACCTTTACCCCCGGCCCCCAAGGGGAAACTGTACTTCTGATCCCTGCACCTTTGGGGCTCACTCTAGTTTAAGTGGGGTTCCATCCTGACTCTCCCCACTGCCCACATGGATTTCGGCACTTCTGGGTCTGCTTCAAGTAGCTACCACTTCACCATCTGCTTTTCAGCTTCCAAAATCACGTTGCTGACGTAGCCTCCCATTCACTTGGTCCTTGATTAATTTACACCTCAAAAAAAAAGCAAACCCAAAAACCCTTTACTGTTACTGTTATAGCATCTTGAGAGGTAACTGAGGTTAAGGCTTGTGTTCAATCTGCCATCTTTAATCAAAAGTCTATCAACCGTACGCCCTGGGTAAGGTAACGGAAGTACCAGGAGAGGGTAATTTGTTGAAGTTCACGAAACCAGTGAGAAAAGAAATCAGAACCTGATCTCAGGTCTGCCTGATCCTGAAGCCCAGCCCTTTCCAGGACAGCTCACGGCCTCTCCCTAAGAGCACGGGGCCTCACCCATCTGGAGCTGACTGCTGGAGATCTGCCCCCTGAAATCGGCACCAGCCTAAAAACTACCGGCCCTGGGAGATTCCGGCGACTCTCGGCGTCTGCTGTTGCCACTCCCCGTTCCACACCATGTCCTGAACGCCCTCCACGGTCACTCCCTGAATCCTACCCATAGCCCAGGCTCTGCCCTCTGCCCTTAGTTTGAAAGGGTGGCTGACAGGGAAGGGAATGGCTCCCAACAGTGGGGCCCTGGCCTAGGCATAAGGATGCCAACTGTCACCTCCTCTGGTGGTCAAAAGATTTCTGAGAAATCAAACAAATTCCTTCTCAGAAAATGTCTGGGGTCTTTTTACCAAAAAGGCAAGAGAGGGACACTTTTACGTCTCACGCACCAACAGCCATTGCTTTATCTCCTGATCAACCCTAGACCCTGTTTGACAAGCTTGCCCTACGGGTCCCGAGCAGATCAATCACTTCTCTATAGCAAGTGGGTAAGAGCACAGGCTCTAGAATCACACAGGCTGGGGTTCAAATCTCTGTCACTTACTACCTGTGTGGACTTTGGGCAAGTTACATAAGTTCTCCAAGCCTTGCTTTCTCATCTATAAAATGGTAATAGTCACAGCATACACTTTATTGAGTTGCCATTGGTTTAAATGAGATACTGTGTGTTACACATTAATTATAATACCCAGCAGTGCACAGTTAATAAACACTAGCTCGTATTTTATTTTTCCTGCTATTATCACATTCAAGAAATATTTATGCACAAGAAAAAACTGTAACTATGTATGATGACGGATGTGAACTACTCTTGCTGTGGTGATCATTTTGTAACACATACCAACACTGACTCATTATTCTGTTACACCTGAGACTAATATAATGTTATATGTCAATTATACCTTAATAAAAAAGAAATGTTTATGTCGCAAATTCACTGAGGATTTATTAAAACATCAACTATGTTTAGAGAGTTATGTTATACTTTGTGGAGGATACGGGAATGAGCAAAAATCATGTCTATCTTTAAATGGTTTCTGGCCAGGTGCCAGGTGGGGTGAAGAGCACGGGTGTCCTGTACAGTGTTAACCAGGAATGAGGCGGGAGGCCAGCACGCGCAGCTCCCGGCCCCACAGTGAGCCTCGGGGGCCCTGGAAGCTGGCCTCTGGGTTCCTAAGGCTGTTCCCAACCACTCAAATTTCCTAAACAATGTATACCGGGGACAGAAACTTTGGTTATGTAAAAGTGTGAAATGATGCAAGCTACTTGAAGGATACCGGAGATAAACGATCTATTTATATTTTTATGCTGAAGACATAAATAGAAAAAAACGCAGCACCCAAAGAAATGTTCCTTAAAATAGATGTACAGCAAGGATGAGAGATATATGCAGAGAACAAACAGATGCTAACTATATACCTTTTCACATCAGCCAGAACTCTGCAAGACTCATTAATTCAAGGAGATTTACCAAGCACCATCGTAATGACAGAAATTAACCCTCTGACAAACTGGGACATGGTGTGCTTCGGTGATTTTTTAAAACATTTTGTGATAAGACTGTTGAGACGGAATAATGAGGCACTCCTAAATCCCAGCCCTGACTATTAACCCACAGACATCACGAATCTACAGGACAACGTTATTTTATTCAGCATTCATTTGCTCAGCAATGAGGGACCAGGCGCCCCCTAAGTTCCAGGGCTCCCTGGGGACAGAGCAGGGCAGTTCCAAGTTCTCATCCCTAAACTAGCATCTTAGCGTTAGCTTGGACACTGAACATGCTAATAAAGAATATTTTTACATAACTAAAAAAATGCCATAAAGAAAAATTTTAAATGGTAGCAGACTTGAATGATATGCCTCAAATAGAGCTGGGTAAAGAAAACCCCAAAATCTAACCTAAAGGATTTGAATTATTTGAAGGGTAGAGGGACAGAAAAAAAAAAGACAGAGAGAGAGAGAGAGAGAGAGAGAGAAAGTGTGGAGGCTAAGATTAAGAAAGAAAGCATCAGAAAGGAGAGTAAGGAGTTTTGGCGCTCATCAAGCAGGGACCGAGGAAGGACACATACTCCCCCCGTCCCTTCACCCTGTGAACGGCCCGTCCTCCAGGAGGGGAGGGAGAGGCCCTGAGGCAGCACCCACCCAGGAGGAGGAGGCTCCCCAGAGAGCTGTGATTTGAACCCAGGCTTTCTGGCTCCTGATTTCAAGCTCTTAACCATCAGGTTACAAGCCAATCACAGGAGCGGCAGAAAGGGGGAGATCCCAGCAGTTTGTTTGGGTCACGCGCTTGTTTGGGACGTGCGGCGGGATCGTGCTTGGTGATCCCATGGAGGTCAGAGCACGTGCTTGTGTTCTACCCACGTTTAATTCTCATCATCTCAGCACCTGCCCCTCCACAGGGAAGCATCAGGCTTTATCCTGAACCTGTTCTTATTATATTGGATTCACGTGTGGTGCCTCACATATTAAAGGGACAAGCTTCTCTAACTTTCCAAATGAAGAAGGCAGTGATTTGGATGAGTTTGACAGAATAAGTTATATATTTTCCATGGTGATACAGACATCAGAGGCCATCAATCAAACACCGAAACTTCCCCGATAATTCTAATCAACACTCACGCAGGTCTAGCTGGTAAACGGATGCACGCTCTGTCTTTCCTACCTTGTAATGTTAATTCCATTTGACTTTGAGGACATAGCTGATTATGTTAAATTTCAGTTTTAATTTCCAGTATTCCTTCTCATCTTCTTGGCTTACTTCGAACCAAGGCAGTCAACCAATATATCCTGAAGATCTGCTCTGTGCCAAACACTCTGCTAAGGGTACAAAGATGAATAAGACGTTGGTCCCGACCAGGAAGGAGGAAAGAGGAGGCGGAAGAAGGTGGGCAGTCAAGCTCCCTGCTTGGAATGGGATGAGGGCAAAGACCCTCCCTGGTAAAAGATAGCTTACCGCAGAGGACAGCTGTACCCTTCCTACCTGTGGGTGAGGAGCACAGCAAACCAAACCAAACCTAAAGTACATGGGGGTCCGTGTTTTCATTGTGCTGAGCCTGTACCTCAAATGTTGGCAGCAAGCAATGCAGACATGGGGGGTTTCCTCTCTCGTCCCAAGGTATGTCTGCTGAAGACAGTTACAAGGAACTAATTTTAGTAAACAGATTCATAATCCAAACCCTACTAGGCATTCTTCTTACAAGGCTTCCTCTTTTCTAAAGCAGAGGTGCCCTGGCAAGGCTGGAGTGGACGGGGACACAGAATGATCCCACCCCTCACTTCACAGCCAGGAAGTGAGTTCTCAGGTGTTAAGGGACTTGTCCAAGGCCACATGGCTGGTGAGTGGCAGAGCCACCACTGCCCAGACGTGTCCTTCCCTAACCTAATTCTCGTCGTAACACTGTAGCCTCGATACGAAGGGCGGCAGGAGACACGTTCTGAGGACAGCGAGTGGCCATGGGAATAAGAATGACATTAAGAGTCAGAATTACGGGCACCAAGTAACCCCAAGAAAACCTTCCCGTTCCCATCCTGTGTCTCCCCACCTCTACTCTACACGAAAACTCACCCTCATCTCAACCCACCAAACCACGAGGCTTTCATTTAAAACAACAGCTGGACCTGAAAACGGGATGGCCTCCTTGCAACACCCTAATTCCAATTAACTAGTGAGTAAAAAACATGTAAAAATGCCTCACTCTTTGAATGAAGTGTGAGACCATCAATCGCCACATGGCACTAAACAATGAGAGCGTGGAAAATGTTCTTTGTTGCAACGTGTGGTTTATTTATCCTAGAGCCTACGGAAACATATGAGGCTGGGCAGTTAATTTTAATATTTCACACGTGCCGATTTTTTGAAGCACCAGCTTGATTCAAAGCAGCCCCCTGTGCCAGACACACATTTGCCAAGACAAAGGCCCTGTCTGACCGGACCTAATCCCCCTGGTTCTCAGGCCCCCTTCAACTTGAAAGCCTCCACCCACGCCAGCTTCATTTCTGCTGCAGTTTCACACCCATGGAGGAGACATCAGAGGACGATGAAGCAGGAATATCACCGCGTGGCCCTGAACAAAAGGCACGTCTGCTGTTGGGCTGGGACTCTGGTCCTGCAGGGATGAATCTGCAAAGCTCGGCCAGGGTGTGGGGACCATGTAGGGACCAAGGGAGGAGCCGGCCACACTCCCTCCTCCCGCCCTGGGGTCTGTTCATCTCCTTACGCTCTGCTCCAAGGTAACATTCAAACTGACCCCAAGGCTCAGTTTTCTTTGCTTGTGACTCTAATTAAATAAATCTAAACTATCAACAGATGCACTGGCCCAGAACCTTGGCCAAATTCCTCCTTGGATACTAAAAGCCCATTCTGGCTGTTTTAACTCTGCCTGCAAGCAGGTAAGGGCAGCCTGGGCAGAACCCAGTTTTACACCAGAGGCAGAATGACTGTCATTCAGTTTCAGTGGTTGCTAATATTTATTAATGGGTGAAAGGTCTGCAGGATAATCTGAGAAGAAGTTAAGCCTCTTTGAAGGTGGGAAGGACATCTTATCCAAGTCGGTCAGTTTTACTGCAAAGACGTTCAGTGAAGCGCTGTTCCGTGCCTAAGTATCGCTGCTTCAGAATCCTAAGATCTGAGTCAACTAAGGGTTTATTGAGCCTATTTCCATTAAGATGGCCTGAGTTTGTAGCCATTCCCATTTGTAAACATATTCAGAGGACGATCACTAAAATAAACCTGTCATTCATTTTAGCTTCTTTCAGTCCTTTTTCAGAGGGTAAAAATTTTAAAAACTATATTATTACCTACTGGGAGTGGGAATGCAGGTCATCACGTGAGCTAGCCATTGACACTGAGTTAAAACTGGAGGGTCAAACCCTGGCGCGTCCAGGCTTTTCTCTGGGGAGAGCATCGCCGGGCGAGAATGCTTCCAAGGGAATCACGTGGCTGAGCAACCAAGATCACACGGGTAGACCTGCTGACATCCTTCTGGCTATTTGAGACAAGGGCTAAAAGGAACCAATATACACGACTGGCCCCTCTCAACGAAAGGAAGGGGTTGTGCTGTGACCGTGGGCAGAGGGCTCCTGTCTCGCTGACAAATGGGGACAACCTTCCCTGCCCACCACTGCCCCGCAGGTGACTGTCACCATAAAGAAGGCTTCCGCTTCTCCGGGTGCACGTGTTTTCATCATACTTTCCTCGTATGTTCTTAAGAGTTCGGGCGCTTGTTCTCAGCCCGCAAGCACCTGGGGCCACAGACCTCCTGTCTCCTTGACAGAAACCGCGTGGTCCTCGCCTTCTCAATCACCCCACCGCCACCTACTCACCCCTCGCCTCTTCTCGCGTTTTCCTTTCACAGGTAGAATTGTTCCAAGTCTTTTACTCCCTTTCCCAGGCCCCTGTGTCGCTTCTTGGACTAATAAAGACCAGGTTCAACTACTGCGTGGGCTGGAGACTGTGTACCAAGCTGGCCCCCGACCTCCTGGGCACCGGGCGAGAAGGTGGTCTAGCGACCCAAACGCCTCCCTGCTGCCAGAACGAACGCTTTCACGAGAGCCAGCTGGTTGCCTCACCTTTGTGTAGCAGGGCATCCGGCGGCCATCACCGATGCTGCCCCAAAGAGCGGGGACGTGTTTACCAGGGGATGAACGGATGTTGACATCCCCACCTGGAGCAGCCTCTATGCTTATGAAATAGCCCACAGCCTGTGCATATCAGCACCTAGGTTAGATTTTTCCTTCTTATCCTCCTTTTCTGCCCCTCTGATCTCACATCTTGTTTCTAATCACAGCTCAGAGTGAAACACATGTAAGCGCTGTGGTAGCACTCATTGATTAGAAATCATTTTCAGAGGGAATGCTGTAACAAGGGGTTTTGATTAAAGCTGGATTATTATTTTGATTCTTTGTCTCACCCACGTACATTTGCTCCCTCCTCCTGGAAGAAAATTTTTGTGTGCGTGAAGGTAGATCATAAGGGAGTTAAGAGTTTTTCTTAGAGTGGGGCTATTTATTTCCTTAATTAGCCTAAAATAAACATTTCTTTAAAAAGCCACTTTTGTTTCTTTTTACTGAAGCTCATGTTCTGAGCTCATAATGGCATTTTCTTCGATCCCATCTCTCTGGGATGAAGCCATGCTCAGGTCAAGATGCTCTGTGTTGCAGGGCCAGACCCCACCAGAGCCAGGGTGGATGTGCCCATCAAGGCTGCCGGGTGAGTATCACGAAGACACAGACAGACTTCTGAAGACGTGAACTGGGCTGCGGAGGGTTTGATGCGTCCGGTGAGCTTACCACGGGCCCCATCCTTCTGTGCTGCCCTCCGGCACGCTGGACTCAATGACAAGCACCCACACAGCACAATGCACCCCAAAGCCGGCTTCCTTTACGTTGTTTACAGCTGTGTAAATTACTCTCTCATCTCGTCCTGGAGAGCAGGCATCCAAGGTCAGACAGAAGCTGGAGAGAGTTGCACAGGAGGAAGTTCTATTTTCTTTTTTTTGACATTTAAAGAAACCCTCTTCCATTCTTCTTCCAGACGTGCTAGGTTAGATTCCACACACAGGGGCAAACACAGGATATATTACATCAACCCTCAGTTACTGCTTTAGATGGGTAAAGAATGATCTCAGATATTCCAAAAGGTTTTTAAAGTGAAAATATTATTTTCAGAATAAAAGTTTTATCTTGGAGTAAACCATCAGTAGTCCTTACTCCGAATAATCAGAAAGCTTAAACAATGGACAAGTGACTGAAAAGAAAGTCGTACCAGGGATTTACATGATCCAGGAGCACACTACACATGGAATGTCCTGGCTCAGTTATAGTTCAAGCTTAAGCCTGTACTGTTCTACATTTATAGTTTTCTATGCAGGTGTCTAAAATATGTATTATATATATGCATGTTATCCACACATATGCATTTATACACATACGTATGCATGTATTGGTAGTATTAGCATAAGACTTTGGCTAAGGGACTTTTATTCACTTAATGGATATTTACTAAATGTCCAACCATTATGGTAAGCACTGAGGATGACAGACCAGGACGACAAGATTCCAGCCCTCGAGGGTCTAGTCTAGTGAGAGATGAAAACGCTAAGTGCACCACAGTGTTAGTGACAGACACGTAGGTACGATGCACACCAAAGATAAACAGCTCTCCTCAGAGGACAGGGGTATCACGAAAGGTTCCCTAAAGAGAGTCATCCTTGAGTTGCATCGTGGAGGTGTTTGCCTGGCAGCCTGTGTATTTGAACTCTGGTACCTGGTAACCCAGGCTTGGTGTGTGTGGTAGCCACGGTGGATAGGGAAGCATCTTCTGAATTAGTTCCCTGGGTATCATCAGTCCTGCGTTTCATTCCCTGCCCTCGGCATCAAGGGAACAGAGCCTGGGAGTGTGCTCTCCTTAGGCTGTTGACGTGCAAAATCCAATGGACAGCTCAGTCACAGAGACCCCGTGGGGCAGAGCTGCTGGCGTGCCCCCTGCTCGCGACTCTGCGATGACACACCACTGTGGGGATGAAGAGCGCCAGGGAGAAGAATGGGGTTGTGAAAATAAGGACAATCTTCTGAAAGGGCTGTCTGCCCTCCTCACCGCGCCCCTTCCAACAGGAAGAGGAGGGGGCCTGTCCCCAGCTGCTCTGGTCACGAAGCCTCTGCTGTTAGAAGCCTCTGCATGAAACCTCTGTTGTTAGTTACTATGTGAGCAAGCCAGGCCTCGGGTCTATTACAATGACCTGGAAAAATAAGATTCAGGTGTTTCATCCGATGCGGGGGGAGGGGTGGGAGACGGCCAATGCCCAGGTTTGATTTGGTGGACCTGCAGGATCGGAAGCACAGTGGGAGCTGATGTGTCTTCTTTAAGTCTTGCCATGACCACTTAACAGCTGTGTGACCTCAGGCCAGCGACTCAGATTCTCTGAGCCTCAGTCCTCCCACTGTACCAGCACATAATACAGTAGCTCATACAGAACAGGTACTCCATAGTCCCTGCATCTGTGCGCGCACACACACGCACACACACGCACACACACCCTAATTAAATTGCCCACATAGGATTATAGGAAAAAGACTTGAAAGACACACACTCATGAAAAAGTTCAACATTACCTTGGGGATACAACCTTTAAAAACTTAGTCCAAGAGTGAAGCAGATAGCAGCAAAATGGAGCATGATTTTTTAAAAAAAGGATTATTCAAAACCCTCCAGAGTATTTGAGGGTTGACTGTTGATTAGAGACACCTTACCTTAGGGAAGTATGTGACCCTTGGACACTCTGCTCAGAACAAGGAGAAGAAAGCAGGTGAGCCTTCGAAGACCTCCGTGTTCTAGCCAGACGCCCAGACCTGAAGCAGCAAATGCGCAGCTGCAGACGCCAGTGTAGGGGCGCCGACCACGTCGGTAACGGTGAGTGACAGGCTGGTTCTCGAGGACCCTGCCTGTCAGTCAGTGAAATCTGCAAGTACACAGACACCTTCTCAAGGCCCTGCACCTCAGGGGCCTCACTGGCACTTCTCTCACTGAATCATTTGCAAATAAAGAACCAGATGTCTAGTAAAGAAGACAGGAAGGTAGGTCTGATTCCCCAATTTACAAGACAATGTGGCCTTTCCCAGGCACCTCAGAGTTTCCTACGGGGCATTTATGCAAACGGTCTGATAAACTCTGAACCAGTTCACTCTACCTAAGCAAGAAGAATCAATCTACTTTTCATTCCTGAAAATCCCCAAAGATATTCTGAACACACCTGATGGGATTCCCAGATGAGTGCAAATCTTCAGGAGTTAAGTGCAGAGTACAAACATCGTTAACATTTCATATGCAAATTCCAAATAATGACTGAGAACAATATGGCTTCCGGTTACATTACGTGATAACTCCCATGACAGGACACACGACACACAGAGCACCAGGCACTGGGAATATGTCCGCAGCCACAAAGAAGGCTGCAGGACACGTGTTAAAATTAAAAATGCAATCATTCTGCTTTAAACAGTATTTGGATGTACTTTTACGAACTTCATTGCATTTTAGACTTTACAATGCTGCTTTTAAGGTAGGGTTATGACACCAAGTTTTTAGGTGAGGAACCAGTGGCTCGTCCAGATGAGAGAGAAGCTGGGTGAGAACACTGACAGCCCATCGACTGATGGCACAGGGACGCTAGAGAAATGTCTTGAGGACTAGGACTTTATCCTGCAGTGCACGGGCTCTGCAGGCCGTGCCCCGTGCCCTCGGGGCTCCTGAATAAGTCTCGTGCTCAGGTCACAATGCTTTTTGTAAATTAGTGAAACAATGCTATTTTATCGTATTGTATTTTATTTATTTATTTTTACGGGCCTCTCACTGTTGTGGCCTCTCCCGTTGCGGAGACGCACAGGCTCAGCGGCCATGGCTCACGGGCCCAGCCGCTCCGCGGCATGTGGGATCTTCCCGGACCGGGGCACGAACCCGTGTCCCCTGCATCGGCAGGTGGACTCTCAACCACTGCGCCACCAGGGAAGCCCAACAATGCTATTTTAAAAGACATCTAATGGTCGATGTGCTCTGGAAATTATTCTACCGTGAGATAGATTCTAAAACACCAACAGATGATGGCAAGGGAGCATCATCTCCTAAAAATGACTGATCTCCCCGTTTCATGGACACTGACGGCAACTATTTGGTCATCGCTTATATCATCATATCAGCTGCTCACTGAACTCCAGGTCAGAACACGGCTGTCTTGTGCAGGATCCCTGTGGAATTTAAGACTCTACGGGGCAGACTTCTGTCCAGAATCAAAACCCTGAGAATCACAGACGCAGGGCTTGTCCAGAATGGAAGTCTCATGAGATAGCGCCCTGCAAACAGATGTGCTGGCTGCAGAGTCCAATTCTGTTGTTTCTTCCCATTTCCTCTACCAATAATATCAAACCGCTTACAGCCTAAAGCATTTACTGTGCTCAGAAAAAAAAAAAGTACATTGCCACCTTTTCTTAAGGTATTAAAACAATTCCTTCTCAGATCTTAAACCCCATCACACTTTTTTTCTTTCAAAATATCCTCTGCCTTCTTTTCTTCTCTTCCTATCCAAAACAATTAGACCTCAAGAAAGCGACTTTGTTGTTTATTTTCATCAAGCAGCTGTACGCCTCTTTTGAGTACGAGCTTAACTATGGTAAATGTAACACGCAAGCCTTCTAGCTGGAAGCTCTGCTGCTCTGGGTGTGTAGTTAGTGCTTACATTCAATTACAGTTAGTTTCTCCCAGAAGAAACTCGCCACTAGGATCTCATCACCACCACCAACCGTAGTTAATTCTGTATACGTAGGTGCCAGGCCCTGCAAAATAACCTTTAAGGTAGGTTCTAACCTTAATTCCATCGTAAAGACAAAGAAACTCAGAGAGAGAAAGGAACTTGCTCAAAGTCCCACAGCCACCAGCTGACAAAGCCAGGACCTGAAGCTGGGGCAGGCTCCAGGGCCAGTGCGCTGCTCCGTGAAGGCCCGCCAGCCCTGAGTGACCATGCAGTCCATTCCTCTCAGGACTTATAAGAAATAAGACAGAATATGACAAAACCACATCGTGTAGCCATTGCAGATCAACTGAGCTCCAGAAACCATGACCCAACCTCAGGAGAGCAAGTAACACTTGTGAAGACAGGCTCCCCTTACATCTGCTATGGACTGTTTGGATCTATTTTTCCATAGAACACTCCCATGTGATACTTAACAGATAAAACTCCCTTATCTTTATTGGGGGATAGGGTGAGAAACTGATTTTAAAAACATAATGCAAGGGCCCAACTGATAAACAAATATAAAGGTTTAAAATTATTGATACTGTTTCACTCAAACTTTAATGTTCAAGTTTGGTGATGATAAAGAACTAAAACCTCCTTCTAACTAAAATTATTAGTCACTCAAGGCAGCATACCAACAGATCATAATAGCTATTTTTCACAGTTGCTTAAAAGTGTGTCAGCACAACTGAATGTAATTTTAATTAAACAAATTTGCAATTATGAGTACAACAACTGCCTTGCCATTTTTACATTACAGCATGAGCTAAATGAAAAAAACAATCCCCCTTGTATTGCAAGCAGGAAACCTAAGTAAAAGTATTATTTAAAATAGTTAAACAGGGACTTCCCTGGCGGTCCAGTGGTTAGGACTTTGCCTTCCAACGCAGGGGTGCGGGTTCGATCCCTGATCGGGGAGCTAAGATCCCATATGCCTCGTGGCAAAAAAACCAAAACATAAAACAGAAGCAATATTATAACAAATTCAATAAAGATTTTAAAAATGGTTCACATCAAACAAACAAAAAAAGAATAATCTGATATTATTAAAATAAAATAAAATAAAATAAAATAGCTAAACAGTGTGATTACAATATATAAATGTGTAAATCGGGTCATATGTTACAGAGTCCAATTTCAACCTGCACCTGGTCCAGCCACTGGCCACGTAAAGCTGCCTGCAGGGTGATGTCCAGGCAGGGAGGGGGGTCCACACCAGGTGTGGAGCGTGAAGGAGGGGGCACCACTGTCCGGGGGCCCCGCTGCAATCTCTAAGACACGTTCGTTTCCTGAGAAACACTTGCTCTGCTTTGAAGGTTGGAGAGACCTTGAATTTTGGTTTCCTACTAACTATTAGGACTTTTCCATCTTGAATATCTCTACTGATCTCCTTTACTTAAACAATGCCGAGAATAGCTTCTAATCAGACCACGCTTCTCAGGAGTTTGATCTGCTGAATATTGCCAGATATATTCCTGCATCAGAAACGAGATAACATTATTTGGGATTCATATTTAAATCGGTTCTCTTGCAGGAGGAATCCTGAAACGGAGAAGTGCAATGTATAGGTATCCATTGATTTAATCTAGGTCAGAAAAATAACATTCTAAATATAATCAAGTCTCTGTTTTCCTCGCAATATGTTCCTCACTCTGCTTGCCGTGCTTGCTTCCTCTCATTTTGGGAAGGCTGTTTTTGGGCTGAGAGGTGAGTGCAGGTCAGGTCTGACCTCTAGAACTGTGCCTGCGTTGGACTGTACTGCACTTCTGTCCCCCAGGTGGACTGCAAGCCCCCCCAGCAGGTGAACAGACCCCTGCCACACAAAACCAATGGGAAGTATATGTGATATTAAGGAGTGTTTCCTCCATGTGCCATTTTAAGAAATGCTGCTCAAAGTATCGTTTAAATCCTAAATCCTATTCATGTTTAGGTCCTAATTTTCAGGTCACATCCTCTCCTGAGTTGATACATCGGCTACACCCCATGAATGAATCTAATGAGGCTTGTATTAAGCGGGCCGCCCCTGTGTGCGGAGCCGGTCTCTAATCACCACATCCTGCTTTTCAGAGGGCCTGGACGAGGCCCTACAGCTGTCCTAGTCCATCCTTTAAATGAACCATACAGGGAGGGAAAACAGGAACAGGTAAGGGACAGAAAAGTGAAACTTCCCTACAGCATCACTCCAAGTGAAAACTGCCAGACACACAGCTCTGAAGAGGCAGGTCTAGGCAGCAGAGTTGGGACAACTTGTTTGCTCTGTGATAAATCAACCCTCGGTGTATATCCATGAAATCAAGCATTCTCTAATTACTAACATTTGTGGAATAAATATAAGTGAAGCCACGATGGGAGGAAAGGGGAAGAAGTATGATTATCCAAAGTATTTTCTGGAACTGAACTTTCTAAAGGCCGATCCGTGTGGCCTTGGTGCCCGCTGGCTGGACCCCATCACCGCGCTCCGCCCCCAGCCGCTGCTTCTCCACCTGGAGGTCCTGGGTCACCCTGCTGAGCCCCTCCCTCACTCTCTCTCCCTCTCTCCCATCCCCTAAGCCTTCCCTGGGGCTCTCTTCTCATCCACCTCTTCTCCTGTTCTAGAACTTTCTGGGGTCCCAGTCACGCCCAATGCTCCAACTCCCGAGTATGTATTCTAATACTGGCCCCCCCTCGGGGGCTCTCAGGTCAACTTTCCTGTGTGCCCCACCTCAAGCCAAGAAGCTCAAAGGCACCAAATAATCTCCCTGAAAGACTGCTCCCCCCACCTGCTCCTTATGGCATCATCAACCTCCATCCTCCTAGTCACACGGGTCCAGGTCCTGGGAGCTGTATTTCCTTCTGGGCCCGTGCTCTCTCCCTGCAACAGCCCACCTTTCCCGGGGATCCTAACTCCTAAATATCTCCCCCACCAGCCAGCTTCTTCCCACAAGGCTCCTGCCACCGTCTCGGCGAGAACGCATCTTCTCTCACTCAGACTGCACACGTGTGCTTCCACATCTTTTCCTAGGACCCACCTCACCCCTGGCCAACACGGTGGCCACAGGAAAGACAGATAATCCTTTGTGAACTGCAAGTAGCTGGACCAGCTCAGTGACTCCCCACGAGCTCGACCAGATAAGTCCACGTTTTTATAAGGGAATTCAAGGCCTTTATGATCTGACCCCTTACAAACTCTCGGTTCATCCTCACCCCCCGTGTGCCTGCACGCCAGCCACTCTGAACTCCTCTCCCATCTCTGTCTTCCTGTCTTTGCGCAAGCTGTCCGTTCGGCCTTGGCCCCTTCCATATCTAAGTCCTGTTTGCCTTCAAGATTCAGCTGAACCATGATCTGTGAAAGTTTCTTGAGCATTTAAGGCAAAGTAAGGCGCTGCCCTTCTTTTTTTTTTTTTTTTTTTTTTTTGCGGTACGCGGGCCTCCCACTGTTGTGGCCTCTCCCGTTGCGGAGCACAGGCTCCGGACGCGCAGGCTCAGCGGCCATGGCTCACGGGCCCAGCCGCTCCGCGGCATATGTGGGATCTTCCCGCACCGGGGCACGAACCCGTGTCCCCTTCATCGGCAGGCGGACTCCCAACAACTGCGCCACCAGGGAAGCCCGCTGCCCTTCTTTGAAATCACGGTGGTGCATCGCTCATCCAAGGCCTCTGACTGCACACTGACTGCGGATATCTATCTGCACCGACCTCCTCTCAGACTGTGAGCGCCTTGAGGACAGGAGCTCATTTCTAAAAATCGATTTGGTATTTCCGGGCGATGAGTATCACAGATAGCACGGTGCCTCCCCCAGGGTAAGTGTGCAACGCATGTCCCCTGGAACGAGCGCGTCACACCAAGAGAACATTAATTTTTAGCCACTCCAGCTCAGAGGAAAAGAACCATTTAAAACTCATACCGAATAGAGACGTTTGGAGACCGAGGCCAGCTGCAGCTCATCTCTGTGCTGCTCTAAGTTCTCTGACAAGGAAGCTGATGGCTTCAGCCTGTTTCCTCTGCCTTCTTGCCCTCTTCCAGGGCCCAAAGTGACTGGAACTCATTTGGTCTCCAGGAATGGAAGCCCACGTCCCAAGAGCTTAAGGGACAGGGGAGTTGCGCTGGCTTATGGAGTCTGAGGAAGGACTGTGGGAAGGGCCGGTGCAGCTGGGCCCCAGCACACGGTGGGACGAGGGACTCCACCTCGCCAGCATCTTCCCTCCACCTCCCATCTCTACTCTGCCACTTCCTTCCCTCTCTCTCTGCGCACCTTGGGAAACACGGCCAGAGATGGCTCCCAGGAAGACCACTTACAGCTTAAAAGCTCTCTTTGGTTTTCCACCCAAACAAGACCGAGAAGAGGCCCATTTGCCCAGCTTTGTTAGGTGCTCACCCCTGGACCAGTCAACTGGGCCAAGGGGCAGAGACCTACCGGACCAGCGTGGAAGCTGCCCTATCGAGGCTGCATACGCGGGGGGCAGAAGCTGCTTCCAGAAAACGATGCCGGGGTCCACTACTCCTGTGACTCTGGACAGGACAGCTTCGGCGCATACTGGTTTGGAAACTCCACTTTCAGGAGATCGAAAGCTTCTCTGCCTTCCCTGTGCAGACAGCTTTTTTCTCCCTTTCATGTTACCTTCCTTCAGAAAGTTTCCTCGCTCATCACCTTGTGGCAAACAAACATACATATAAACACATTACAATTTGATTCCCTGAATTTCTATCCTGCCTTGTGATCTCCCCTCTTCCAATGAGAAAAGGGTTTTCTAGGTAACCATGGATAATCTGCATACTTCCAACACCCCCAGTTTCCTGATCCTGGGAGCTCAGAGCTTTAAAATATATTTTATATAGGATACGACCAACCTTCTTAAAAACACCTTTTCCCCCTTTTCTTTCCTTCCTTTTCTCTATCTGAACATTTGGTCCAAACTGCACTATTTTTAAACCAGCCGTTTACTCAGAACCCAACTTATTGAAACCTAATTCCTGTTCCTACGTATCAGTCCTCACCCCACTTTTCTCTCCTGTAAGAAACCATCATAACTGATAGGAAAGAATTCCGGTCACTCGACCAGAAAATGTTACCAACTGGGGTGTCTTTTTGGTCTACATGGAAAGGGATGTCTGTTATATCCTGAGAAAATATGACGTAATGTATGAATTTTCTTTCTTTTTCTTCATCATTCACTAAGATCTTTTAAGTGAGTGTGGTTACTATGTTCTAAAACCCAAAGATAGTAGAAAGTTCAAGACCCAGTGCTTGACACTAATTCACAGTGCAAGGGTGGAAAAGTGGATAAATGCAATGCGATATGGCAACTGCTAAAACAGAAGAATGTGTTAGAAATACTCATTCTACCATCACCACAGAATTTCAAAAACTGCATACCGGGTGCGTGACTGGACGGATGATCTAGGAGAAATTACCATATTTAATGAAAGCTGGGCTCAGTGATTATTTATTCCAGCAAAATTTTGTGTAAATGTCTAGCCCACGGCTGCCATCTCTTGTACAAATATTTCACCTGCTTAATTTTCATTCCTAGTTTCCTCTCTCCTCATCCTACTACTGTCTCTTTCAGGAGCAAGTGAAGGCTAAGAAAAGTAGCCACACCTGTCAAACACAGACCCAAACACTTTGTGAGGTTCTGTCTCCTCTGAGAAGCAGGACACACGTGAGACATCTTACAGAATAGTCATTAAGGCAACTGGCATTTTGCTGATTTTGTCCTCGTTTCCGAACAGCGCTCGCGTGGAAAAGATGTTAGTGTAAACGAGACTTCGCCAGGTCCAACCTGGAATCCCCAGCCTTTGTCTGATGTGTTACCTGAAGGGAGAAGCCGAGGGGAGGACGTGCGGGAGGGGCCCTACGAGGCAGGTGGGAAGATGGGGCTCAGGCAGAGGTGACAAGCGTGACCGGACTCCGCTGTGCACAAGCCTGGAACACACAGGACACCACGGGGCTCTGAAGTTCAACAGTGTGCCTGCTGGGGAAGTGGCAGGACCGGCGACGCCCGGCCGGAAACCCTGGGGACCTGATGAGAGCCGTCGCCGCGTTCAGTGGAGTAGGGTTGTTGGTGAACACACACGACACGCCCTCTGGGGCTTCCAGAAGACCCTGAGGGGGCTCTGCTGGAGACGGAGACCCGTGTGAGCAGGTGGTTGGTGACCACCGTGACATCGGAACAGAGGTTCCTTCGTTCATGTCCTCGGCGTCTGACCCATCCTCTCACCGTCACGAGCGGCCCCACTGAGACGGGGATGCCCTCCTTGTACCACGTTGCCTTGAGGCGCCCTTCTCTCCTCGTGTAAATCTCACAGAACATTCTACCTTGCTCTTTCCTCACTAGACCCTGATCAAATTCCCACGATGAAAACACCCTCCCTGGCCCCTAACTACACTTGAATAAACAGGCCACAGTGAAGCTACGGACTATTAAAACGAAACAAAACAAGCACAGGAGGACGCGCCTGTAAAGGACCTGCTGCGCTCCTCGGTTTTCTAACTGCACTGCTCCCCATGTCCCCCCAGCACCGGGTCTCAGATTCTGCCTCGTTCAGACTCAGACCCCGATCCCAACTCTGATGCGGAGACCAGCTGGAGCCCTGGGCCAGCAGCTCCCAGCAGACCATCCAGGCGGCCCTGCTGGTGGCCGTGGCGCAACGCCCAGGGCTCGCACCCCAGAAAGTGGCCCCCACGGCCCTCCGAGACAGCCTGAGCCGGGCTCCACTCCACTCGTGGCTGGATGGCTGCCCCGAAGCCTGGCTCCTCTGCCCCGCCTCACACCTCCCCGTGCTACTGACTGCTCGGCCCTCTACCAAGTCCCTAAGACAGACACCCTAGACGGTGGGTACCACTGGGCCCACCAGTGCGCATCGCTGGTCCTTCCCCCGGAGGGACCCCTCAACCCACACGTGGCCGCCCCCTGCCTTCTTTGGTACACCTCCTGGCTGCTGCTTGAGCCTCAGCTTGACCAAGTTAAGGAAAATAAGTCGCCCAGGAGACACTGGGGCTGCTGCACGGTGCCGCCCCCGCCTGCTTGCGGTGGGAGTCGTGGTCCCGGACTGTGTGCTGCCCCCGCCCAGAGGCGCTGGTGGCAGAAAAGGCTCGATTCTCACTCAGGACACCAGCCAGGTGAGGCCCAGGTCCACCAGGGCACCTCTGCCGCTCAGAGATCTGAAGTTTTGAAGACTCTCCCACACAGGCCTCACCTGTGTGCCCCTGAGACATCCTTACAAATGCAGGCCCACCTGTAGAGACTCGGCCCCCAAATCTCTACTGAGGATAACTGTGTGGGGGCACTAGGCACAATTCTGAGCTCGCACAGCGTCAGGCTGTATTTGGGTTCATGCGTCTCTTGGTCGCCAGGACAACACGACTAACTCTGAGGGCTGCAGTACATTCGGGGCCAAGCCTCCGTGGGCCGTGAAGAGTGAGGTGACAGACACGGGGACAGACGGTGAGGGAGGGCGGGGGAGGGCTGACTCCCATGGCTGTCTCCGGGCGTACATTTGGGTGGCAGCCCGTGGAAAGAAGTGACCCTGCGAACTGGGTTAAAAACTCTGAAGACCCCAAATGATTGAAAGCCTTTCTCATAATTGCCCCAGATGGTGGGCCCCCACCCCACTTCCGCCAGCAGATCGGAGACTTCCCATCCCGCGTGCTGCCCTCGGGGCTTGTCCCCACTTGCTCCACTCTGATCAGCACTGTGAGGGCGGACAGGCCACCGTCAAGGGGCGCGAGGCGCTCTCACCTGGCATCTTGGAAAGAGGGCGTACAGTCTCCACGCTACAAAAAGGCACACAGGATGCCACGCGGAGACACAGCCAGAGGACCCCCCCGAAAACTGCTCACTGCAAGCTCAAGAGGAAAGAGTGGCTTCCGGGTTAGTTTCCACAGAGGTGTTCAGTGACACAGCAGGTCACTGAGGACGTGTTCACCGGGCGCCTGGCCTCTGGCCCAGTCTCACCAGCATCAAGCAGGTGCTTTGCTCCCTCCCTCCTCTGTGCAGACCTGCTCCTCTGGGACCCGGGCAGCCTGCGGGTGATCCCGAAGAACCCTTCCGCAAATGGCGAGGTCCCGGGGGACAAGGCCGAACAGGGAGTTTGGGGACTAAACTAATTGTGTTTTAACGCGTCTCATGCTGGTGGCCAGCACGGCTACTCTGTGATCACAATAAAGCGCACACCTCGTGGGCTGCTTTAAAAAGAAGGCCTGGGGAAGGAGGGTAGGGACGGGATCGGGAAAAAGAAATATCAGGCCAAAAATAGTCTTCTTAGAACTGCCTTCCGGGCTGTCGGAACCACAACAACAGAAGTTCTGATACTCATGCCACCAGCCCTGCAGTAACAATGAAGGAAGAGCAAGGAGACAGGAGGGTTCTGATGCCGTCTCCTCAGCACCGCATGCTGTCAATTTCAAGGGGGACGCCATTTCTGACGAGCTCTCCCAAGATTCACTGGAGTTGGCTTCTCATTGCTGGCCAATCTTTTAGTTCCAATAAGTGCACTTACTCGGCTCTGTCTAAAGAAACAAGACCAGAGATGCAGACCAGAGATGTCAGTCCACCTGCCACTGCCCGTAGCGTTTTCCCAACATACAACCCAGAGAATGGTCCCGTGGACTATAGAGCCCTGCTGGCCGGTGTCTGTGCCACTGCACAAAGTATTTTTATTTTGTTTTGCTTAAAAATTTACTCCTCAAGTTGCAGGAACACCAGGCACCGTTTCAGATGACAGCATTATGTGAAGTCTCATTCTCTTCCGTCTAGTATCAGAGCTTCCCCATCATCTGTAATGACTGCCAAACCGCAGCTGACTCGCTCTACTGAGGTCACTCCTTATTTTAAAAAAACAACACAGGTTGACCGTGAAAGTCACTGATTTATACTCGAACACCTAGCAATTTTTTTAGAACTTTGTGCGATTTTCAAAGCATTCACATAGATAGGCTCATCTTGTGTCTGCGGCTACCACTTAAAGACGATATTCGTGCTCATCTTAAGTTGGCAGGTGGGGACCCTGAGGCTCAGGGAGCCCCAGTCCCAGACACCTAGGATGTGAGGGGTCAGGGATCAAGGCTTCTGACTCTGAACCCTGAGCTCTTTCCTCAGACTACACCGCCTCCCCTTCCAGTGCCATAAGCCATTCCTAGTCATCTAATAAAAGCTCCTTCAAGGAATGAAGGAGGATTATTAAGTATCCACCGAGCATCAGGATGTGAGCCTCCTTCCAATAATATAAACCCTGAGGGAGGGTGGAGGGAGTTACTGTGTCCTCAGCCCCCAAGGTGTGTCCCTCAAGTGGAACAGCCTGGAGAAGTTTAAGAGCAAGTGAAGAGTACAAGACATGACTGAGCCAGCAGGCAGGAGCGGTACTGAGTCCCACACGGGGAGGAGGAAGGCAGTGCTCCCGTGTTTGTCCTGAAAACTGTCCAGCGAACCCTTCTGGCTGAAGATGCTCGGCCTCTGGCTTCGTGTCCAGAAAGCGGGGCCGGGCGGTTTATGGTGGCCCCTGACTAGACCAACAACGGGCTCTGGAACCAACAGTGGCTTCTCCGCAGCCTGCCCAGACCTCAGGAACAGCCTGGTGCAAAGGGCTCCGCCCAGCAAGGGGGATGACGCTTTGCTCAGTTAATCAGGCTGCTTCCTCTCGGAACTGGTACTGGGACAGTGGAGGGGATGGGCCAGAAAAGACTTTGGCCAAGGCAGCAAGGGGCGGAGACATAAATGTGCGTGTAACTTGGGCTGGGGGGTGGCGGAGGGGACGGAGGACGCAGACACTGGCCAGGAGGGGCGAGGACAGGGACAGAGCCAGGGGCCCAGATGCAGAAGGTCTCTGGTCTCAGACCTGCCTCGGTTCTGAGTAGCTTTCCAGCCCTGACGCAGGTGTATCCTGAATAAATCCCCTCTGTCCTGAAGAGGCCACCATGAGGGACTCTGTCACGGCAACAAAACAGCCTAACAACCCAGAGTTGTTTTTACAGAAATTGAACGTTTCCACTAAAGAGCGCTGACTCACAATCACAGTCAGGACTGGGGACGTGTCATTCACAAGGTGTCAGAGAGGAGACAGACACACAGGGCCCGCTATCCTGGCTCCTGGGTAACTCTCCCCAGACCGATGGCCTCTTCCCTCTGAATCTACAGCCCTAGACACGGGCCTCCCATTTCAAGTCGATGAAAGTTACTGAGCCTCAATTACGTGCAAGAGAGCAGGCAGGTCTTGATGAGGTTTAACCAAACTTATTGTACCTCATGCTTTTTGTCGCTAAGTTCATTTCTCCTATGTTATCTGGCTCCGTAAGAACTGGGATCTTGCCTTGTGCCCCCAGTGAAGCCAATGTTTCCTATAACACAGGCACTCAAGAATCAGTGGGTAAATTTGTTTATGGCCTGCCCCTTGTATTTACCATCCGGCCTTCAACAGAAAAGGTCTGCCACCCCCTGCCCTAGATATTTCCTGAGAGTCAGTATGCAGTGGGCCACCATTACTAAATAATGTATTGTTTTCCTCAAGTATGTCCTTTTCCTCAGGGCTGTAAGAGCAAGGTTTACCTTTGGTTGTCCGTAACGAAGATCTGAAAAATAGTGGCTTAAACAAGATACTTCTCTCTCTTGTGAAAGTCTAAGACTGAATCGACTCCCCAGTGTCAGAGACCCAGGCAACTTCTGTGCTGTTGTTCCCCACACACAGCTTCCACTGCCAAGGTCACACCATGGTCCAGAATGGCTGCCAAGGTACCAGCCGTTACATCCACATCCAGGTAGAAGAAAGGTAAAGGACAGCCTCAACCCAGTTTTTAAGGAAACTTCTGGAAATGCCACTAAAACCTTCTACTTATAAATCACTGGCTAAACTCAGCTACATAGATACACTTTGCTGTAGAGGAAGCTCAGAAGTGTAGACTTTTAGTTGGCTAGGTTGGTTAGATAAAAATCAAAGTTATATATTTTTATAATGGGGGGTGGGATGTTGAGAGATAACTAGGAATCTCTGCCACAGGAACCTTACTGCCATCCTAGCCCCTTAGTAAGACAGTTCAGGCGCTGGGCAGGTTCTCCACTGCGCCAGGGCCCCGGGCTACCCCACAGAGTCTATTTTCTGTAAAGTTAGCAGACAGATATCATCTGCAAGCTCCAAAATATATTTAAAATCTGCCAAAGCAGCTGAAACCAAGTAGAAGCCAAATGGGAGGAAGTGAAGAGAAGGAACAGATAGGCAGATCTCAGAAAACACCAGCATAAATACTTCTTCAGAGCCAAGGGTTCCAGTTTAAAGTGCAACGTCTACATCACCAACAAGGGTCAAAACGGGTAAACAAAGGTAAATCTGTGTGTAACAAGTGCAGATTTGGGGCAGGAGGCAGAACTCCACGAAGAACCTAAGAGATGAATGAGTCATATTTAAAGAGAGGTTGGTTTTTGGCGGTGGAGGGAAAAAAACGCCTTACAGTTGTGAAACAGCAGTCCTGAGTGACGGCCTTAGCCCCTCCCACCACGCCAGCCCCACCTCAGCCCCGAACCTTGTGCGAAGAGCTGGTTCCGAAAATCCAATGCATTCAAGTATGAGTGACAAAAAGGCAACCACACGCACTCCACTGACGCATCAATCAAAATATGGAAAAAAGATAAAAATGGCAGAAAACTTACTGACGGGGAAGTCACGGAAAAATGTTGCCTTTGGAGCACATGAAACTTCTGGCCAAATATTTTGCAGTGAATTTTAAAAACCAAATGAAGCAATTTGTTTAAGAAGGAAAAATCACAAAGCAGAAATGACCCCGGTCAGAGACAGGAAGAAAACAGGGAGAATTGAAATGCGAGCTTGAAGACCTCAGAAAAGGAGGGGAAACAAAGGAACTGAAGATGGAAATGGAGTGTGGGCAAGAAGAGGCCACAGAAGACCCAGCGTAGGGAGGTGGGCAGAGAGGGTAACAATGGGGAAGCACCCAAAAGGAAGTGGCGGGAGAGAGTTTTAAAACGTTAGAGAGAAAACAGCAGCAGGCAGAGGAGTCAGATAAAGAGGGGCGGGGCACGCATGTCTGGACCCCCAAGGGAGGGGTGAGAAGAAAGAGATCCTTACAGACATGATTCAAGAAAAATTCCCTAAGACCCAGGTGGAGCCAAATCTGATTAGAGAGAGACAAGGATTTACACCCCAGGGAGGGCAGGTCAACACTGAGAGGGGTCCTGCTATTAAACTTTAAAGATAAAGAATCTTTTAGGAAGAAGAGGAAAACAATCAAGCCCGGCCTCAGATTTCTTTAAATCAAGTTAAACTTGAGAAGACAACTGAGCTACACTTACAAGACCCTCACCAAAAAATGGGTGAGCCAAGGATTTTATATCCAGCCAAGCTGTCATCTAGGTATAAACAGAGAAACACGCAAGAGCTCATGGGATGTCGTTTCCCCGAGTCCTTGAGCACACTTCTAGATTCACATTTAACTCCTAGGACATAATACAGGTCTTGGCGTGTGCTAAGTGCTTAATAAATATTCAGTGAGAGACTAACAAAACAGCTTTTTCTCCACAAACTGCTCTTTCTGCCTCATTTCCTTGGTACTTGGAATGTGATATGGTAAGAGATCACTTCCCAAAACAATACCAAACAGCTCCAAGATTATTTAAAACCTTCTGTTTCATATCCTTTGTCTACTAAGGCAGGAAAGATTAAACATGTATTTTAGAAAGATTTTCACAAAGTACTGGTATGCTGAATGTTAGCTATAAATTCCGAATACATTTGTATCTTAAGCACTAGGTTGCAGCAACACTTTATAACATACTTCCACACGCCATTTGCCACACGTAAATAAAAAAGGATAAACTCAGAAAGTTTCTTACTTACTTTGGATGTTCAAACTTGTCTATAAGATCAACTTTTTCCACCAGGTCTCCTCCAATTGTTCGGACTAAGTCATAGAAATCGTTCTCTGTGTAGTTCTCGCGAGGTAACCAGAATGAGATGTCGTTGATCACAGCAGGGTATTTGCTGAGAGGCTAACAAAATGAGAGAAGAAAAAAAGAGATTGATTAGTTAGTTGGATGACAACGTTTAAGTTTTTCATGGCAAGTTTCACGTGGGCTAGTTAGAAAATGCTGGCAAGACATTATTTCAGCGCTTGAATTTTCAGGAACAAAATGAACTTAAAAGATAAGTCAGTATTCAAAATTAGCAAATTCCATTATGAATATTATAGATTCTTATCACTCTCATGTGTAACACTACCATGTATTATACTCACACTGCCATTAATGTTCAATTTGGTATAAAGCAATTTGAATATATCATATTTCAGTTTTTTTCCATTTGAATACTAGAGGAGAAAAGTCCACATTTAATTAACAAGCAATTCATTAACTTCTGTGATACTTTCAGGAAGCCGTTTTTATAGAGAAATAAGTAAGGGCTTGTCAAAATTGGTATTTCAATTAGTAATGTCATTATTTGTTAGTATTTCTAATTATTAAGGGAGTACTTCTAATTATTAATTATATAGGGGGTTATTTTTCAAATTATGCTTCTAAGGATGTGATAGACACAAAGGTAGCCATTCCCCCATTTTATCCCATATTTTCCAGTTTATTGGGGCTCACTAACTAGTTCATTATATTAGATACATATATTTTTAGAAGTTACCACATTTGTTTACATGGCTTAAACATGTACATCACAAATACATATTTATATATTACAAACACACACATATATGTAAGATAGCTGTGATGTAAGTTACCGCCACAATAAAAAATGTTTCATTAAACGTTTCATTACATAACTATGAAATCCATACAACTAAGGAAATATCTTCCAATCTGTTAGGAGAACAAGTTTATAAATTGACTTACACCAAGCCTGGTATCACCGTAAACCCCCTGGTGAATCACTGATTAGAAAAATATAAAACTTTTTAAACGGCAAAACCTCTGAAGAGCCAAGTACTCAAACATAAATGATTATTCAACTTGAAATACCAATAAAGTTGTCAAAAGCATCGGTTCAGAACACACATTTCAAACGAACATAATAAAGCTACCACCCAGGTGCTCCTGACAAAGTACCACAGCTCCTGAGAAACACCCTGTTTTCTTGGAGTCAAGATCCTGTGATAAATAATACGCGGGTTAATGTAACATTGCGAGATGGTGGCAGTTGGGTGGTTACACAGCGCTTTTCCTTTTCCACTTAAGGAACGTGGAGATTCAGGAGTATTCAATAAGAGGCAGGGGTTGCCAAGAATTAGCATGAAATCGCCTCTTCGATGACAGACACGGGAGGAGGGACCCGACTGGGCACTGGTGTCAGGAACCCGAGAACATGTTGGTCAACGTGATAGTGCAGTCAGCCAGAGTACAGGCCCCAAGACGTTAAAAAATACATGGTATATGTTATGGTAAATACATAAAAACAAAGGAGAAAAACCCAGACCATTGTACTGCAAACCTAGTTCAAGCTAACAAGTGGGAACAAGTTTAAAGTAATGGTGACTATTTCCTTGTGAACTTGCAAGCAGGGTCGAACCGCAGGCCTTTCACAGCTCCTGAAACGTCCTCTCTCTCACTTCTTTTCTTGCACGTGAATATCTTTTCATCGTTTTTTGTTTGTTTTCTTTTTCCAGTGAAAGCATGTGGGAAGCAAACTCTCAGAACCGACATGGCTGAAATCCCCACTCGTGAATCATCCGGCAAAGCACAAAATTGTAGGTTTACCATTGTCTGCCCTCAGCGCTTGGAAAATACTTCTCTGTACCCGTTAGCAACGACGACAAGTCTGCTGTCGGTCGGAGCTGCTTCTGCGCAGGGAATCTGTCATTTCTCCCTGGCAGCGTGGAAGGGCTTCACCTTTATCCTGGCAGCTCTGATGACGTCGGGCCTGCATTTATCTTGGGGTATTCTGCCCGGGACTCAGCGTGTGCTTCCACTCAGAGGGTTCATGTACTCATCCAAGTTGGAAAATTCCAGCCACGACTTCTCTGTCCTCTTCTTCTAGGACCGCGATTCTCCATATTGTGGGGCTTCTCGATCTGTCTTCCATTTCTCTTACCTGATTGATTTTCGGGTTTTAATCTTTACGTATTTGTGCTGTCAAGCTCCCCACAGAGTTCTGGAAACACCAAGGTGACTTCCACTCAGCTTTTAGCCACAGCTAAGTGTGGCCAAAGGCTGACTCTGCAGCCGCTCCGGGCTACGCTTCTCCTCCGAGACCACACACCTGCGCCTTGGTTTTTATGGTGATTATGTTACTGGCAGCTGCCACCCATGGGTGCGGTGGGCCAGGGACTCACCGGCACTTTCCGTGGGTCGTCCCACTAACACACAGCGTGCTCCTGTGACACGTTCACTCTTACTGTTCCCACCGTGTCCACGGTCTGGGAGGATCCCACATGCCGCGAAGCGGCTGGGCCCGTGAGCCATGGCTGCTGAGCCTGCGCGTCCGGAGCCTGTGCTCCGCAACGGGAGAGGCCACAACAGTGAGAGGTCCGCGTATCGCAAAAAAAAAACCCAAACAAAAACCCAAAGGGCTCAGGGGAAACAGCTCAGCTTCTAGTACTGTTTCCAGAAGAAGTCTATCCAGCGCAATTAAAAACTGTGTAAATAAGACCAAATCTAACATGTATCCCTCTGGTGCCTTCCATGACATTTCCTTGGCAAATGACTCATTTATCTTTTTGATTAATTATCTTGATTCATAAGCACTTCCAGTCTGTTTACCATCTATGTGCTTGTGTTCTTAGCTCAATGAACTTAAAAATCAGTTTTTCCTATAAAAATACTATGCACCACCAATTACTTTCCTTACAGCCCTTACTTTAATTCCATCTACTTATTCTGTAATAAAAAACTGCTTCTTGAATTTGGCTGCCAGGTTTGGTACTTAACCAATACAGGCTGTTCTAACTCATGCTGCCTTGATGTTTACAGATTTTCTCACTCTGTTCCAACAATTTGTTTTGATTCTTACTTAGTTTCACTGAGCGCCAAGAGCACACTGCACTGGTCGGAGGGAGGCCCAGCTCAAACTCAGGAAACTTTTGTTCTGTTACTTCACCGAGAAACCACATGAGACCCACCAAGTTCTAATTCTAAGCATTCTTCCAAACTTTAAGGGAGTTTCCCATATTTGTTCTTATCTTTTGACAGAATGTCAGTTCTATTTGAAGATTCACAGGAAACGAAGAATTTCCATAAGGAAATTGCGTGGAACAACCCTTTCGGCAACCTTGGATTGGATTAACTTTCCATGTTTCTGTACCATGGACCCCAAATACATACTGACCTACTCAAGAGCAGAAACAGGATTTGAGTCCTCTCAAATTAACTTTCAAGCTCAAGAGTTATTTATTTAAAACAAATCATGCTGCCACACATGAGAAAAACAAGGATGGCTTCTGCTACTCTGGGTAGGCAGGTGGGAGAACTCTATCACTGCACGCGGCCCACATTCTCTTTAGGACGTAAGGGACGGAGAGCAAGGTTTCAGGGCGCTGCCTGAACATAACGGTCTTCAACTTAAGAAACAATGGAAAAAGTAAGCCTCAGAAACCTTTGTTCAAGTAAAATTTGGTCTGCGCCTCTGGTTAAATAATTGCAGGGGGGAAGGTCCTGCAGCCCAGATCACTACCCCAGAGCACTGGCAGAGGGCTGACACAGAAGACAAATGCTACAAATTAAAGACTATCTTTTAGGGGTAATATAAACTTTCTAAAGTTGATTGTGGAGATGGTCGCACATAGTGAATGTACTGACGATAAGTGACTTGCACAATTTAATTGGGTGAATTGTACAGTACGTGAATTACAGCTCAATAAAATTGTTAGGAAAATGATAAATGAATAAGTAAATGTAACCGTGGAAGAAAGAAGGGTCTCTAGAATAGAAAACTTCTAGCTCCCATTTAGTCTCTGTCTCATCTTCAGAACTTGTCAAAGACATCATTTCTTAATTCACTTTTTTCAGGTTAAAAGATTGAGCCTTTTCAGAGCCAGCAATACTTCTGAATTCTTGTTCTCCTCTCAGAGGTAAACTACTTGCTGAAGTTTTGCACAGTCATTTAAATCTTCCACTAAATTTCTTGTCTGTATCTTCACAGCCTTACGCCATCACTGTATTTGAAGTGAGGTCACATATACTTTGACGATTATAAATTTTCCCAGGTAACCATGTTTACTGGGAGATGGATATTTTCCTCCCATATGCCTTCGGTAAGTGAATGGAGGCTCTAGATGAAAAAAATACATAATGGGAAACTAGGTCTGTTAACCGCGGGCCCCAAATTTGACCTGAAAATGGTATGTGCTCTGAGCAGGGCCTCGTTGAGCTGTGCCTGGTTCCTGTTTCTCTTATGTCATCTCCACCCTGCGAGTTCCCATTCTTACAGGGACTGGATGTGCTGTGAGGGCCGGGAACTTGGACTTGCCGAGGTTCATGCAGAGCTGGCCTTCTGACTCCTACCAGTGTTCAGAGGAAAACGACAAAAATTAACCTGGGGGCTTCCCTGGTGGCGCAGTGGTTGGGAGTCCGCCTGCCGATGCAGGGGACACGGGTTCGTGCCCTGGTCCGGGAAGATCCCACATGCCGCTGAGCCAGCGTGTCCGGAGCCTGTGCTCCGCAACGGGGGAGGCCCCAACAGTGAGAGGCCCACGTACCGCAAAAAAAAAAAGAAAAAAAAAAATTAACCTGGAGAACTTAAGACAGCTGATTCCCAGCAGCTTGTTGAAACCTGGAGTAAACATCAAACCCTAGGCCTTTTACAGAGCAGTTCCCCTGGATCCGACCTTGCTCCCCCGTCCTCCCCCCTCACACCCCTGTCTGCTGCTCCTCTTAAACCAGATCCCTTGACACTACAGGTGTTCGTATTTCTTCCTGACCCAGTAATGCCAAAGAATCAGCCCCTGGGGGCGGGTGGGTGGGGCAGACCCCACCCTGTGTCTGTGTCTAAAGCTTTGTTCTCCATCCTGTCTGGTGACAGAAGGGCCCAGGGGAGGTGCATTGGGCAAATTACTTCTGAAAACATCTACCGACTTGGTTTTTCCAGAAAATAGTCTAATATCAACTCTCAGTCATAGGGTAGAAATGGATATGGAACAGAAAGCTAACTGTGACCACCTAAATTTTTAAGACAAAACATGGCAGCTGTCCCAGGCAAGGAGTGGAAGCAGGGGGATGGGATGGGGTAGAGGAAAGCCCTCGAGATGCAAAGCGCTGGTGATCATAGTTGGGCGGTAGCTTCTTGGGTATCCATTGTATTATTATACTTCCTAAGTAAACATTATTTTCCAAATTTTAGATAATGAGAAAATTAAAGAAAAAAATGGTATCAGTGCTTACTCATTTACCCAGAGGAATTATGTCACAGAGGAAAACAATGGCCACAGTTTATGCATTCATATTTTTTAAATTGTTTTTTCTCTATTTAAAATAAAATTCCACCTGTTAATATTAGATTCTATTTCAGTAACAAAACCAGTGAGTTCAACTTCCTCCCATTAGGGAGAAATGTGAAGCGTTATTTTCTTTTGCACCAAATCCACATGAGTCCAACAAAGTTTACCACACAGTTCACAGAGGCCAGGTGTGATCAATGCCTCAGTTCAAGGTAAATGGAAGGTGAACACGGGGCTCTGATGGAGAGGCCCCCATGCCCTACTCAGGTGGCAGCTGGCAGAAGAAGGTGCACTGAATTGGAGCCCGGGAACAAGACGGCCAGTGTTCATCAGCCGCCCACTCTGGCTAATCAGACCCCGTCCCTGCCACCAAAGAGCTCACAGTCCCGAGGGAAGGCGGCTGTGAAAAGCGGTCCCTGCCCTGGAGCAGAGGGGCTGACATAGCCTCTGTGTAAATATGGCTCAAAGCCTGAATGGGGTCACCAGATTACCCTCCCGTCCCCAGAGGAAGTCACACTTTCCATCCAGTAAGTAAAAGTCTCAGTAAGAGAAGCTCATTAAAGTAAGAAAACATGGAGTGCATACTAAGAAGTTTTGGGCCATCTGTCTGGTCAAAGGCCAAACCTGACAAGGAGAGAGAGATGGGCAGTGAGTAATTTCTGGGGAACAAGCTGCCATAGGATGCCCACAGGGCTCCAGTCTGCTTCTCTCTGGTGGATGCACTGCCAGCTCTCCAGGACCAAGTTTCCACATCTGCAGAAGAAAGCACTGAGCACCCCACACTGTCATCCTATCAAAACTGTCCTCGGGACGCCACGAGGGGCAAGTCCACTGGAGAGGTGCTGGGTTTAACCAAGTGAGGCAGGGGGACCAGCCCCTCCTCTTCAGATTGGGTCTCCCCAAAATTTAAACTACAAGGACCAAGTGCAACCCAAGTGTTCCACCCCACTGGTTACCCGAGCCGTGTGTCTCACCTCCACTCAAATCACAACTCCTGTCACTTGAAGTGACCCTGGGTTTCCTGCCAGTTTAAAATTTGAACTATTCAGAGTTGGAAAAACAAGCTTTTCGGAGTTCCATCCAATAAACTTTATGCAAGATCGCTGAGGCTACCAGCAAGCAAAATCGTCACTCAAGAGGTACCATTCCAAGCTTGTTAATGATGAATTTCCCTTACGCAAAGTGAACGGGATATTTCCACACACTGGCTCAGCCACGAAGGCAACTTTTGGGATTCCTTCTCTTCTCCCCAAACCACCACATGTGCTGGTTACCTGTACACGACATAAGGTTCTCACGTTCACACAACCACCCTCACAGTGGGAGGCCGTGTCGTGAGACAGGCTGTGTCACCCAGGCGAGGTGGATGGGGAAACAGAGGAGCAGCAGCTGTTGCGCTCAAGGGCGCAGACGTAACAAGTAACGAGTGACGGCAGAGGTGCCGTCTGAACACAGGTGTGTGTGGCCCCAAACCTCTGATTCACCATTAAGTCACACCTCCCCACCAGGGCCCCTGAATGTGGAGAATGCACGACGGCCGCTCCACCTTCCCCACGTCTCCCAGGAGCCCCTGCCCCATGTGAGCTGCGGCACTACGTGCTCCAGGCTCCTAGATGCCTCTGTGCGACAGGAGGCATCACCGAACTGTTATGAAGATTAAATGGGATAATATATATTAAAAGCCCTTATAAATTACAAAACACCATAGAAGGTAAGATATGATTAATCATCCCTTTCTTTTTGTTTTGCGAGTTTTTTTTTTTTTTTTTTTTTTTTTTTTGCGGTACGCAGGCCTCTCACTGTTGTGGCCTCTTCCGTTGCGGAGCACAGGCTCTGGACGCTCAGGCTCAGCGGCCATGGCTCACGGGCCCAGCCGCTCCGCGGCATGTGGGATCTTCCCGGACTGGGGCACGAACCCGTGTCCCCTGCATCGGCAGGCGGACTCTCAACCACTGCGCCACCAGGGAAGCCCTGTTTTGTGAGCTTTTTTAAAAAAATTCATCAGACGAACAGCCTAACAGTGGTTACCGCTGAGTTAGGGTTCACCACGTGCCAGGCACGGTGACCTCCTGCATCGTCAGATGAAGCCTATGGGGCGACCGCTCAGCTGGGACATCCCAGCTCTGCCACTTACTAGTTTTGGTGACTTGGGCGGTTCCTTTGGCTCTTGGTCCCCCATTTTCAAAAGCTATACTTCCACTGACTAAGAGAAAATCTAATGGGACAGTTCCTACATACTTAGTGTTAGGGGTAAAAGAGGAATGTGACGGGGCTGTTAGTCCCCTCTGATACCCACACCCCGGTCAGCAGACTATCTGCTGGGAATATGTCCTCAGAGGCGGGGATGGAGCTGAGGGAAGGCTGGCACGCCCAGCCTGTCCTGCATCAGCCAGTGCACATCCTCGTGCAGGGTGACTCCAGGTACAACCTGCAGAGAGGACGGCCCAGGCCGTGACCTCATTACCTGTGGAGCCCGTGCTCTGGCCCAGGGGTTCTCACTCCGGCTGGCTGGTACCGGAGCCCCTCACCAACAGAATCGACATCCCTGGTGGCACCGCCGGGCATCAGTCTCTTTTCAGAACTCCCCAGGGGATGCCATGCACAGAGAGAATCGGGAACCGCTGCTCTAGCCTCTGCACTGCAGGAGGACAGTTTTTCACTCTGTAAAAGGACACTGGTCACACACGCATCCCTCTTCACTGTGGCTTTTGCGTAGCTCTGTCAACTTCAGATATAGGGTGCTGTCAGAGATGGCTGTCGTCTTAATTGGGGAATAAAAGGCCAGTAAGTGCTTTCAGGCCACCCTCTGCCCCCACTACCTCCAAAACCAGAGTTTCACATGTCTGTCACTGTGTTATCTCATAATTCACATACAATCATACCTCATTGAACATATTAAAAACATACATCACCTCACTGAACAGCCTTATGAGATAAATATTATTGCCCCCCCTTTTAAAAATGAAAATACTGAGGCTCAAAGAGTTAAGTAATGGGCTCAAGGTCACAATAACCAAGACCTGAACATGGGCAGCCCACCTGCAGAGCTGTGAACTTGAGGCAGCAGGGCTGCTGGACCTCAGGGATGTTACACGTGCTCTCTTGAGAAGGCTCCATGGAAATATCTGTGGGGAGCTGGGGCCTGAAGGGGCAACTCAGAGGCCAAGTCCTCACTAGCTTCTGATTGTAGATCCTCACCCATCTCACTGCTTGTTGCTTATTACCAACAATTCCAAATTAATCTGATAAGAAACCAACGTAATTTACTAAGAGAGTGGATCCTAAAAGTTCTCATCACGAGGAAAAGATTTTTTTTCTTTTTCTTTGTTGTATCTACACGATGGATGTTAACTAAACTTATCGTGGCAACCGTTTCACAACATATGTAAGTCAAGTCATTACGTTGTGCATCGTAAACTTGTACCATGCTCTTTGTCAATTACGTCTCGGTAAAACTGAAAAATAGTAATTTATTCATTCCTGTAGGAAAAATACTGTGATCACAGCCATCAAGACCTAGTCAAACAATAAATGGATGCCTATACTCCAACTCTCAAACAAAAACAAATAAAAATAAAAGGGTTCCATGGTCAAATAAGTTAGGGAAATGCTAGTTTCAGGTTTCTTACAGTAAGACATCTCAGAACCTTTAAAACACTAACAGGCTTTGTCAATCTCCAAGTAACGGAAGCCATGTCCCCAGATTTAGTCATAAAATCTTCTTTTGCCAGAAACACAGTATGGATCGTGTGGATGTAGAAAGGCCAGGATCTGGAGCCACATGAGTGGAAACTGAAAATTATGGGTTGAGCAGTATAGGTTCTCTAAAGCAAGTAAATGTTTACAAACTTTATGCTTTTGGAAAATATTTCATTTACAGAAATCTACTCACCTTTTCCTCACGCACCTGAAATCTCCTCAATTAAAATAAATCCTGTTGTTTTGACTCTATTTATCTGAAATGCTATTAACCACCACTCTACAATGCCTCTATAACAGGAAGACAATCGAAAATAATCTTACACGTAGGGATATTCTGACACTTACTGTTTTACATATTCAGTTCAACTGGCCTTTGTGAAATAGAAACCACTACATTCCCATTTTATAGATGAAGAAAATGAAGGCCAAAGAGGTGAAATGAATTGACAAAAGTCAAAGAATACCAAGTAGGTGCCAGAACATTAACCCACTTTTTCCACAGAAGCACATCCTCAAGTGCTGCCTGACGCTAAGGTCCTGACTGAACACTAATGACGTCTGGTACTGCTTTTACTTGCATTTTTACAGGGTTTTAAATGCATTTTGTTTTGAACACTAATGACGTCTGGTACAGCGTTTACTTGCATTCTTACAGGGTTTTAAATGCATTTTGTTTTGAACACTAATGACGTCTGGTACAGCGTTTACTTGCATTCTTACAGGGTTTTAAATGCATTTTGTTTTGAACACTAATGACGTCTGGTACAGCGTTTACTTGCATTTTTACAGGGTTTTAAATGCATTTTGTTTCAGTCATTTGAAGATTAGTCCTCTCGCTATAAGTTAGACGGCTCCCGGTTAACCACACATTTTGATTAACCCCATTCCTCAACCGTGGTGGTTTACAGAGAAGATATTATAATGAGGCTTCTAAATAACACGGCTGAGTCTCGTTATGATTACTAGGGCTTTAGTACATCAAGGAGCCAATCCTGAGGACCAACAGCCTTTAAAAAAAAAATACAGGTGGTTTTTGTGTAGTGAGGTGGATGGACCTAGAGTCTGTCATACAGAGTGAAGTATTCCCTTTGCTTCTAGCCTCTGAAAGAGGTTGTAGAGAATTCGTATAATTTCTCCTTAAATGTTTGATAGAATTCACCAGTGAACTCATCTGGCCCTGGTGCTTTCTGTTTTGGAAGGTTATTAATTCTTGATTCAATTGCTTTAATTGATATAGACCTATTCAGATAGTCTACTTCTTGTGTGACTTTTGGCTGGAAAGAGAAAGACAAATACCGTATGCTAACACATATATATGGAATCTAAAAAAAAAAATGGTCATGAAGAACCTAGGGGCAAGATGGGAATAAAGACACAGACCTACTAGAGAATGGACTTGAGGATACGGGGAGGGGGAAGGGTAAGCTGGGACGAAGTGAGAGAGTGGCATGGACATATATACACTACCAAATGCTAGTGGGAAGCAGCCGCATAGCACAGGGAGATCAGCTGGTGCTCTGTGACCACCTAGAGGGGTGGGATAGGGAGGGTGGGAGGGAGGGAGACGCAAGAGGGAAGAGATATGGGAACATATGTATATGTATAACTGATTCACTTTGTTATAAAGCAGAAACTAACACACCATTGTAAAGCAATTATACTCCAATAAAGATGATAAAAAATTAAAAAAAAACAAAAAAGTACAGGTGGTTTTTATTTTTAATCTACAAAAAAGTAAATATTTACTTTCTTCACAAAACTCTGCTTTCTTTTTATACAGAGTTATTCCTAAAGATCTCTAGCACCATGGTTTGGAATGAGAAAGAATATTGGAAGAGGGCTATTGCAATAATAAAAACAATGTATTTTTATTCCTTCTGCTGCCTCTTGTCATTTAGTTTCCATGTAACCTAATTCTTATTCCGATCAGAGAAGAAGGAACTGAAACCAGGATTTTATTAACACCATCGATATCTACCCACGCTCAGGGACACGCGCAAACACAGTCCTCTGCTTCTAATTATGCATTTTACACATGAGCCTCCCTGGCCGCTCTCCACGCAAATGATGAATAAAGTAGCTTTTGTTTTCAGAGATTTATTTCAAACACCTCTTCATTAAGTGCTACTTAGAGGCAGATACATATCTACGGAAGGTTAAAAAAAACATGCTGATAAAATAACCATCAAGGAAACATGTCAATGCAGAACCTAAGATGGTCCTTCTCCAAAGGACACACTTGAGACACACACACACACACACACACACACACACACACCCTAGGGAGGAAGGAGAAATTTATTACAAAAAGGCCTTGAAAATCTCTTTTAAAATATATGACATTCCCATGCAGACAGCAATAAGCACTTGAAGATGCGGCTGGAAAATGGTGGCTGCTTGTTTGCTTGTTTGTTTTGATGGTGGGAGTGTTTGGGGGGAGGGGTGATGCCCAATTCTACCAGAGGGTCTGGTGAATTCTGCTGTTTCTGCCTTACAGCTCGAACGATGGGCTTATGAACGTAAAGGAAGCGGAAACCGGAATTCTGATTCGGCGTGGCATCCACAGCCAGACAGCAGGGAGCTGACCGCTTCTCTCCTCCCTCCCCTGGGCCCCCTCTACACTCTCAGGGGGCCGAGGGGGTGAGGCCAAGCTGGCACTGCTCCAAAACAGAAATAGAGAGGTCTCCTGGAAAACCCATCTTCCTGCATTTGAACTCCACCACAAACTGGATGAATAAGCTATTGAACCCTGAGGCAGAAGCAATAATTTCCTCAAAAGGCCTCGCATTTAGGGACACAAAAGAGAACACAGGCGTCCCCAGCGGAAACAGCCACCTGCCTGTGCGAAGGCCAGGCCGGGCTGTGTGGGGTCATCGTGTGCCCTCCTTCAGGGTAGGAACCAGGATGCCAGCACTCAGACCCGGCTCCAGAGCCAGTGGCCATGGGCCAATTATGTGTCCTTTCTAGGTCTTGGTTTCCTCATCTGTAAAATGGCCTGGAAGCATGACAGAAGGATCTGTTAAACAAACAGACAAACAAGTCTATTTGTAAATACAGGACAGAATGAGCTGGTTTCTGATACTGAACAGTCTGATTTGTTAATAATTTAACTGGCATCGTGTTTCAGAGGGAGGGTTTAAGTTGTCATACAATGAAATCCCTTAGTAGAGCCGTCTACATTTTACAGATGGGGAAACTGAGGCACCCAGAGGGCACACAGAAGCATGTATGCTTCTAGGGCAAGGCCTGCCTCAGGCTTCTCATCCAGCGGCACCCACCATGGGCTCTGGATAAACACTGTGACCCAACTGACTCTCCCGAGGTCTGAGACTTCACTGGGAACGTAATCTCGCTAGAAATGCCTTTTATTCTAACTTCATCCTTTCTACGGATTCTAGTTGCTAAGAAAGAACAGTGATATACTTGGCATGCTGAACCATTCTGTTTTTACAATGGCTTTTGTTGAGCATGGGGATTATGTACCAGGCACGCGGAACACTCATTCGTTGGTGAGATGTTTGTTTAGAGCGTCTAGGGATGAACGTATGAGGGCTGGAAAACACCACACTGGGCAGCACATTTACTTCTTAAAGCCCATTAGGCCTTGCTGAGCCACCGTTCACATGCTGCACATGTCCCTAAGTGTGCTTCACTGGTTACCCTGCCTTGAAAAAACACACGCCATCAAAAATAAACTAACAGGGCTTCCCTGGTGGCACAGTGGTTAAGAATCCGCCTGCCAACGCAGGGGACACGGGTTTGAGCCCTGCTCGGGGGAGATCCCACACACCGTGGCGTGACTAAGTCTGTGCGCCACAACTACTGAGCCTGCACTCTAGAGCCCACGAGCCACAACTACGGAGCCCGCGAGCCACAGCTACTGAAGCCCGCGCGCCTAGAGCCCACAATGAGAAGCCCGCGCACAGCAACAAAGACCCAAGGCAGCCAGAAATAAATAAAAAATAATTTTAAAAAAGAACATATCACATCACAGAACTTGCAAGGTTGAGCGCCCTTGTGTCAGCAATGACATCAGAAACTTCATTATTTCATGCCTCACATTTTAACATAAAGGACCATCCTATTTTGCTAAAAGATAGTAGAAAAAGAATTTTTTAACTTTGGTGAAGGTCATTTTTCTTCAACGGATGGAGTCTGATTAAAAGTTTGCCTTGCCGTGGAGAGTTTTACATTAGTCCACATGCACGAGCTCGGAACTGTCTGGTAGCCAAGGCCCTGCCACAGGTGAAGAGACTGAACGCAAGAAATTGCTGACTGTTCTAACCGCCTCCCCACAAGGCAATCCCGTAACGTTCAACCTGACAGCTGTATCACTTAGGACAATTCTCAGTTTCCTCATCTATAAAATGGGGATATTCTCAGTACCTTCTTTATGGTGTTACATAAAGATTACAGAAAATTCATGGACAGGACTTAGCGTTGTCACTGTGGGCACATTAGTGCCTAAGGTACTAATGTACATTAGCACACTGTAGTAACGATACTTGCGTCTGGTCCTCATGCTGACTTACAGGAGTAAATCCGGGCGGGCACCTTCCTGTGGTCACGGTAAAGGGTCCTGGGAAACGAGAGCCCGGCTCCAGCCAGGACACCTCCCAGCCCCGGTGTGCACAGCAGGACACCTAAGCCTGCCTGCCCCCTTTGCCCTCCCTCTCGGCATTAACTGCTGTTAACGCAGCCTCAGTTTTCACAAAGCAGCTGTCAGCTGGAGGACGGTCCAGAGCAGAGCCCAACACCTTGCGCACCTGGCTGGGAGCCCACCTGTGCCGTGCCTGCGTGATGCCCTGGGGACACGGTTCAACCACAACGCTGGCTGCCGCTCCAGCAGCAGTGCTGGCAGGAGAGACACATGACTGCTTTTTTTTTTTTTTTTTTTTGTGGTACGCGGGCCTCTCACTGCTGTGGCCTCTCCTGTTGCGGAGCACAGGCTCCGGACGCGCAGGCTCAGTGGCCATGGCTCACAGGTCCAGCCGCTCCACAGCATGTGGGATCTTCCCGGACCGGGGCACGAACCCGCGTCCCCTGCATCAGCAGGCGGACTCTCAACCACTGCGCCACCAGGGAAGCCCATGACTGCTTTTTAAATAAAAAGCAAAATATAGCCCATATAAAGGCTTTCTACTTTTCTGCCCACTACAGCCTTCCTCCCTTCTTCTTGTTTTCTGTTTTGTTGTGTTTTTTTGTTTTAACTTCTTTTGCATTCATAGTCAAGAGAGCACGCACGTGTTCTGGAAAGCGCTTCTCTCCCCAGCGATGCCGGCGCCCCTGAGGCAGGAGCCATCTCAGTGCTGGGCACGAACCAGACTCTCAGTAAATGGATGGTGCATAATTGATGCTGCAGATCCAGTCGTGGCAGCGGCCTCTCTCTATCCTTCTGAACGGAGCACCACATGAAGGCTGCAAACCCATGTCCTTTTCTGGCTTCCCATCAACTCTGCCATGCTGCTGCGATTCCAAATACTTGACTTAATTATTTTATGCACGTTGAGGGATAACTTTCCCGAACCCATGAGTATACAACTTTCCCAACGGTTCTGTTTATCCTTTATACTAAACAAAGGTGTGTTTTGGCAAACTATGTTCTCCGCTAATTGCACATCTTGGCAGATAATGTAATATATCTGTAATTTTTAACAGATAGAAACCAGCACTCCATTTGGGAGCGAGAGGGCTACCTCGACCCAGAGGGTGGGGTCCTGTCCCTAAGAACGGCTTTCTCAACTATCACCGCATGAGTGATGGGCTCCAGCAGCACAGTGATAACTTACATCCTCAGAGCACTGTCCAGTACCAGCTCTGTACACTCAGTGACTTCTCACGCAAGGTCTAAGGTACTCCTGTCATTGCAAGCCGGAAGGACACCATGCCCATTTTACAGAAAAAGAAACTGGGGTTTAGAAAGAAGGAGCATCTGGCTAGAGCGCCACATGGCGGACAATGCTGCTGGCCATTTGGGTACCTGAGGTTTAGGTGTGTGAAGCTGGTGGCACAGGGCGACTCGGTCTCTGGTGGTAGCCTTCCTGGTGATTGGACCACAGTGTGGTAAGAAACACTCTGGAGCCTCAGTTTCTTCAAGTGAACTCCACCCTTTCTTCCCACAGGTACTAAGTTATGGCAAAGAAAAAGCAGATAAAATCAAGGGCAGAAAAAAAAAAAAGACAAAGGAAGATAGGATGAGGACTACTTCCCCAATGGGAAGGTAGTATTTTTCTAAAATGTTATTTTATTTTTAAACAGATTTGCAGGTATATATAAGTCTTATTTGTGTCATCTGTGACAGTGTTGCCATGGTGATTACGTGTATGTTTACAGAGAAGAAATAACCATAGAGAAATCAACAGTGTTCGAACAAGACACACAGTGCTGTTCGCAGACCACCTCCATCCCTCCACACAGGATGGAGAGAATGTTCAAATGGGTAGAAGAAAAACACCGCCTTGGGGGAAAAACAACTTGATTCCTCTGCTGAACTCAGACAAAAGGCATTAAAACGGCATTATTTTTCCTTTTTGTGGGCAAAGCCATTCTAATAAAAAGTAAGAGCTATCCAAAATAAAATTTTGGTACATTTACTCTTACCCAGATACAGTAAGGCCTAACATGGCAAGAGGAGAAGGGTTTATACACAGCACTTAATATTTTCATTTAAATATGTTATTAGTACACTAACATTTACTGACATAACAGTCAAGATCTACTTAGCGCTTACGATACGTCAGGCCCTGTGCTAGGAATACTACGCACGTTTAAACTGATTGGCCCTCATGAAAACACTGCCCTCTGAGGAGGAATTAATATTATTCCCATTTTGCAGGTGAGAGAACAAGCCCAGAGAAACCTTGTATCTTGTAAGCAGGAGCGTCGGGACCTATTCAGGCAGTCTGGCTCTGGAGGTCCTGTCTTACGAGCATTTTGTTTATCTTTGTATCTCTCTTTTAACTGAAAAGGTAACGAAGTCCACTGCTCCCCCACCCCCCTTGCATGTGGGTTTCTTTGTGGTCATTTGTCCAGGGAGCAAAAGGCAAACGGGACGTGGGGTGTGGGGGAGGAAGGGGAGGCTGCAGAGGCAGTTGTTTGAGCACAATCCCTCCAGAGTCCAGAGCGCCCTCCCCGGGTGATGGACCCCGTCCAGTGGGAACAGGCCATCCATTACCAGAGCTGCCAGAGGGGTCGGGAGCGGGGCTCTTGGACACCAGCACCAAACGTGCTGAGGAAGAGGTGCTGGGCAGCCAGCAGAGGCCCACCCATAATTTATTCTCGTCTAACTGAGGGGAAGTGTTACCAGATTTCAGGAAAGGCTGCAAGGGGATACTACAACGCATACAATGACAATCTATCTTTGTCTTCTGAAGTACGGCTAGATATTAGTACATCCTGCTTTCTGGGTCTATGCTCTCACAGAGGCTCCACTCTCTTACTTCCCTATAGATTTAGTAAGCGGTTTAATGGAAAAAGTGAATGTAATTCTATCCTTCAGAAATGATTGTGAAGAGGAAAAAAAAATATGACAGAATCACATCAAGTTCGACAACATATTCCACCAGGCTCATCTTATAGTTTTTCTGCTCTGGCCGTGGGTTCATTCTTTTCTATGAGGAGCCCTGTTTTCTCTCAGTGGAAAATGGTATTTAGAAACCAAGACCTGGGCACCAGGTGTGCTCACTGATACTGTTGTATCATTGTTTCTAGGCCCTCAAAGTGGGCAGAGCTGAGGTAGGGGAAACACACACACTCATAAACACAAACACATTTATATTTTCTATCTAAAAAACCATGAATTTATGTCAATTCCTCTAATTCCAATCTAGCAACCAGGGTTCATTCTTGCCCCTCCTTTTCTCACATCTGTAACTTTTCTTCAACAGTGAGAAACTTCACTCCCATAATCCTCAGTATTATCTACTCTTTTGCTCAAGCGAGAATAAATAGAAGACAGTCTCAGAACTGCTCATCCGTACCACTGTTTAAAAAAAAAAGACCCTGGTGACTAGAGTTCAATATTTTTTAGTCTTTTTTGGTGTAAAATTTACACACGTGGAATGCACAAATCATAAATGTACATTTCCACAGGCTTTGATACATGTATACATGCTTGGAACCCAGCTATCAAGATATAGAACACTTCCAATCAGCCCAGGTAATACAAAAGTTGTCTAAGAACTAGAGAGACACATCAAAAGGGCCTAGGAGGCAGCTTGCAGGGTCTCTCACTAGCCAAATCTGAGGAAACAAGAGATTCACAATAAAAAAAATGATAATAATGGAATACAACTCATTGCCTAAAATAAGCCGTAAGTCCTTCTTACGTGTACAACTGAATGAATAAATATGTAAACAAACAAGTGAGGGAGAAGGGAAAGCTCTTCCTGGTAGAAGAATGTCAATTCAAACACCAGCTTTCACTAATGGACACTAAAATCTGTGAGTAAAACCTTGATGAGACACAAGAGCTTCAGAGAGCCACCCTGTCAATAAATTACCTGTTATTTACAAAGGGCAAAAGTAACCTTCTGGTAGAGAAATACGGCAGGCATTACCTTAACCTAGTGATCAGAGCTGTCACCACCCATATGGGCACAAGCTGACATGGTCCTCCTGATACAATGCAGAACACTGGAAAGGACAAAGCATCACTTCTGTGGTCTTCCCCTGAAAAATGCACAACCTGAATCTAATCCTGAGGACACTTTGGACAGTTCAAACTGAAGCCCATTCTATGATACGACTCCCGTGTACTTTCAAAGAATGTCAAGGTCAAGAAACACAAACAAAGGCTGAGAAATTGTTCCGGATTAAGGGAAACCAAAGAGATGAAACAACGAAACACAGTATTTGAAATCATACTGGACCCTGGACCCAGAATAAAATAGCAATAAAGGAAGTTATTGGGAAGGCTGACAAAATTTGAAAATGGGCTACGGATTAGATGTTGACTCAACGTGAAATTTCATGACATTATTAACTGTATTGTGGCTACGTAAGAAAAAGCTCTTCTTAGAAAATACCTGGTTAATGCATTTAGGAGGGAAGGGCATACGTGCTCTACTTGATCTCAAACGTTTGGAGGGGGGATATATATATATATACATATACATACATAAACACTATGTATGTACTCAATCCTCATTACGTATGTCATAAAAGATACAATATGTACAGATTCGATCCTCATTATTCACAGATTCTATATCTGCCAATTTGCCTACTCCCTAAAATGTATTTGTGCCCCAAAATCAATACTTGGGCATTTTCTTTCTTTCTTTTTTTAACATCTTTACTGGAGTGTAATTGCTTTACAATGAATGGTGTGTTAGTTTCTGCTGTATAACACAGTGAATCAGCTATACACATACGTACATCCCCATATGCCCTCACGGTCATTTGCAGACATGAGCAAAGTGCAAAAACACGAGTTCCCCGATGCTCACATTCTCACCTGAGGCCGAATCAGGCAACCCGCTGCCTTCGTATTTCTGATCATACTGTACATAAGTGTCCTTTTCAATGTCTACTTAGTGCCACGCTCTTCTTATTTCTGTGCTTTTTGTGGGTGGTTTTGCACGTGCACTTGGTATGCTCCCTGTTCGAATACAAATGCTGCTGTCGAAGGGTCCCTGGAAAAAGTCTGTCAGCCTTCACTCTGTAGCAGGCTGACCATTCCTCCTATTTCACCCTGATTTTAGTCAGCAAATACCTGTAGTCACAGATGACAGAGTTCAGCCGAAAGCACTCTGCTTCCCTTACGTCAGCCACCAGACGTCCCTGAAGGCTGCAGCGACCCCACACCGCCCAGTGTCACAGAGAGAGCCAGCCCCGGGCGGCCGAGACGAGAGGGGGCAAAGCTGCACGGAAGGGCCTCCCAGGCCCAGAGGCAGAGAGAAAACAGGGCCTCCACGGGACAGGCTGGAAAGGGCCCTGATTTAGCCCTGTGTGGAGAAGGCACCCAAGCTGTGCTCAGTGCTTGCTGAATACACAGTGTTTAGTGCGAACACTACAGTGGAGGAGGGCAGGGAGGATGTGGGGACAGGAGGACGGAGCAGGTGTGATGCACAGGGAGGAGAAGCACAGGCTCCGGGCTCAGCAGGGCAGGCTCTGAAGGCGCAGCACCCCCGGACCGGCTCCGAGACTCAGCTTCCACACCTCCATTGCAACAGGGGTATCGGAGAACAGCACCTATGCCGCGAGGCTGCGATCACGTGAAATCACACACACGCGCGAGGGCACCAGAGAGGAGGGCCGGCTGAAGCACACTGTGTGGCCCCTGGTGAGAGCTCAGTAAAATCTGGACACTGTTTCCAGCGAGAGAAATGGGGGGGCAGGGCCTTCCTAGGAGGAGCACTGGAGCGGAGGCATGGCTGGAACCCCAGTGAGGACGGGGACCCCATCTTGGGCACAAGCTCAATGCTGAGTGCAGAGTCTGGGTCCCAATAGACTCGACAAGGAGTGTGCAATCAATGAACAAATAAATAAGGGACTTCAGAGAACAGAAGTCCCGTGTGACTTAATTAAGAGGGCATGAGAGAGGCAGGGGCGGCAGACAGGACAGGAAGGGATGGTCAGTGAACAGAAAGCTGGACATCACGCTAAGGAGCTCCCAGTCCGCTCTGGAAGCAGCGGGGAGCTACTGGGATCATGAAAACGAGCCAGTAACATCGTGATACGGGCATGATGGCTGGAAACGGCAGAACCAGAGCTGGGGGACCACTTCGGCGGCTTTTACAACAGCGTCGGCTAGACGGTCTCAAGGGCAAGGCACGTGAGAATTACCAGGAGCACAGGAAGAAGAGATTTCTGGGTCCCATCCCCACAGGTCCCGACTGGGGAGGCCTGGGATGGATGGAGGGATGCTGAGAAGAATCAGAGGAGGAGAAGAGGGCAGATGAGGGATTCGCGCCGATGGCCTTGGCTTTTCCCAGTGATAAAATGGGGTCATTTGTCAAAGGCTGGAGCGGGGTTGGCTGTGGCACAGACCCAGAATCCCGACAAGGGAGCACACGTCTGAGGAGGGCCACTCAGCTCAGCCCTGCTATTTTTAGGCAAATTCGGGTGTGGGAGCCTGAGGGCTTGTGACTGAAAATGCCGGGCTCAGGGCATCCCGACCACAGTCTCCCGGAGCCTCCTGTCCACCGTCTGCTGCTGTGACAGCCATGGTTCTCCACGTGCTTCTGCGAGACCTGTTTCTACAGGACCCGGCAATCTTTTCCATTAAATTATCTATTATTATTTAATAGCTAGGTAAGCATCTAAGTCATTTTGAAATGAAGGTTTTAGGCCCATATGTCACAAACGAGGCATGAATTAAGTCAGGCCAAAACGAAACGGACCTGTGTCTCTATGGCTGCTGGCCCATCACGCAGGGTCCCGCCCATTCCTGCAGCCCCTCCTCTGATTACAATAAACTGATTGGTCAGTAAGTCATGCTTGGGGCTCCACCTCAATTTACGTACCAATGGCTGCATATTTGCCTTTAATAGACTGTGTGAACCTAAGTATAATAAATGAATAACCATTTAAGTGTCAAGTGTCTCATCTTCATGAGAAATCTGAAAATGAAACAGCCAGTGAATCTGTTTGTTTCGTCTATACTAGGAAGTAAAGCTAATCATAGGATGAGAGGATAAATGTGAATTATTTCAGAGTGGCACGGTAACGGAGGTGCTTCTTTCACAGAGAAACACGTAGAAACCGGCGTGATCTCTGGCGTGCAGCTGGAAATGCACAGCGGCCGGGCCAGTGCAGACGCTCTGCCTGATCCCAGGGGCCTGTCAATCATCCTTCTTGTTCTAGGTCTAGAATCTGCTAAACAATCAGGCGCTCTCTTTGCAACTGCATTGAGGCTCCACACCCAGAGACATGGCTTTCTTTGAGGTTGAATCAACCGATTAACGAGGTGTGTTTTCCATTCTCTGTTTTTCTTTGCAAAGGTTAAATGGCACAGTGCAATTTCCTGTGAAGCAGGTGTGCGGCTAACAAGGTGATAATTGGGAAACTGAGTGAAAAGGAAAAACCCTATAAAACTAGAAATCTGCGGTATCTGGGAAGAGGGCAACTGAATTACCTCTAGAAGATGCAAAAGTTATGGTAATACAATGCTAAAGATGCAAATTGAAGTCCATAAGAGTGAAAAAAGGAGGCATTACGGTTTTTATCATTCCCCCAGGATGCAGCGGGCACACCATAATATTCAAGATTGTTGAAGCTTTAAACAAATAGTGCAAAAGCCAACCTGCGATATCCTCTTCTCTTCTCATTTCCTCACATTTTCCACAAAATAAACACGTTAGGAAGATCTTCCAAATATTCAAATATGGATAGCATTTACTAGAATGTTGGATTTCAATTTTTTTTTCCTTCCACTATTCGGTCTTGGTCAAGAAAACAATATTTTCTGCTTAAGATACAGAAATGTTTGGGAAGAAGAGATCTCCAAAACCTTCCGACAGCTGTGATTTCCTCTCTTTCTCTCTCTCTCTCTCTCTCTCTCGTTTCTCTCTCGTTTGTAGTAATGTGATGTTAGCCTTCATTGATGACCTGCATTTATATGTAACCGTCCTCAAGCGAGGTCCAAGAGCCTGAAGTATCTTACGCGTGACATCAGCAGTGCCCCCCGCTGAGCGGACACGCAGAAGGACTGTGCGTCTGGCCCTGTGGTCCCTCTTCCTTCCCTGCCCCCTCGTTAATGTGGACCTCTGGTCTGGAGGAAGCTTCATCCAGACCTGATTTGTTAGCCCTTACACGCTGTCTTCGTTCTAGCAATTCACTGGCACCAACGCTGGGTTCACTCACCAGCCGCATCTCGCTCGGAAGCAACGCCCACCCCGCCCTGCCCTGGGCCATCCACCCCCCTACCCCACCCCGCTGGAGCTCAGCCCTGACTCGTCCTGCACAATAAACACCCCTGCTCCAGTTTCTCATTTCTGCCTGGGCCTGAGAGGCCACCTGGACCCAGCCTCGCCTGCCGCCATACCCTCCACTGAGGCCCTGGCTGTACCAATTAAAGCGAACGAGACAGTGGCAAAGGCGACACCGACAAAAAGCAGAGCTTGCAAAGGCGACATCAACGGAGTATGAGCTCAGATGCTTCCACCCAGGTAAATTCTCCAGATCTGTAGTTTTCTCCCGTTTCCCAACCACCCAGCCCCAAAGCCAGAAACCTGGGGATCACTTTCTTTCTCGCTTATCTTGACCTAAGGTGTGTAAACACCCAGGTGGCCCAGGTCAGCACGAGTTTGCTTGTGTAGCTGCAGCGCAGTGATGAACAGACCCCTTCAACCCTCGAAGGGAGCGGATCTCAACTAAGATGACAAACCATATGGTCACTGCATCCCTGCTCCCAGGACCCAGGGCCCTTCAGTTCCATCTCCTAAAATGTCTCGAGCCCAAACCCGACCGTCTCGTCTCTCCACTGCCGCCCTCTTCGATCTCGCATCATTTCTTTCCAGTCCTAGGCAAGGCCTGGAGTGGACTCCTGGACTTGTGGTCCCCACCCGCCCTTCATATCTTCAGAAGTGGGATAATCTAAAATGGAAACCTGATGGTGATGACATTTGGTATCTTGCTAATTGCCTTTGAGAGAAAATTCAAACCCCAGCCTTCACATCCTCAGCATGCCCTCGCCCACATTTCCCCTCAATCTCAGCGGAAGCACCGACGGGCTGGGTCGTGCCTCCAGGCCTCCACTCGGCCCAGGCTCACCTTCATCAGAGCCCTTCGCTGTGTTCCTGTCCCCCCACCAGCACATGCGCCACGAGGGTGGGGAGCTGCGCTCTCTGCATCCCCAGCGTCAGGCACAGTGCCTGGCACGAGAGCAGATGCTCAAAAGGTTTTGGAATGAATAATTGATAAGGTTCTCGTGTTTGGGAAAATCCTGTCACATTTCATTCACATCAACTAGGGTCTCAATGAACAGCAGGTAAACAATTCCCTTTGTGGATTTCATGCAGCCTGGGAGGGATCATTTCCCCTCGCTATGCTGACAACCTAACTTGGATCAGAACCACATATGAAAAGAGTGACAGAGAGAGAGAAAATGTCACAAAGAAAAAGACAGCGAGAGACAGAGACAGAGAGATGGAAGGAGAGAGACAGACGCAAGATGGAAGCAAGAGGGAAAGGCAGAGGGAAAGGCTGACGTCAGCACAAACACGCATCAGCCAGGAGAGGCTCTGCAATAGCCACAACCTTGACAGACGGCCAGCAGCTGTGTCACCGCAGGGGGGGAACCACTCTCCTTCTATACCTGCAGCAAGTAGCAAGGAGGAAGGGTGGCCACAATGGGCTACTTAATACATAAGTCATTTCCAGAGGAAACGATTTTAAAAGACAAAGGTCTGGTTCTCCTTCCCTAAGGCTGTACTACCACCTGCTTTTTGCTCTTCTTGGTCTTAGAATCCAAATTCAGTTTTGAGGTATTTCAACTACCTGGCAGGACTTCTCTGAGGGATAAGGGCCCAGGAACAGTCATAATCTCTTCCATGAACAAGTATTTTTCAACTTGCAAAATTAAGTCTAAACGAATGCCGGGAGTAGCAGTGCTGTCTGAGGTGGGTGGAGGAGATAAGGAGATCCCATTCACTTTCATGCATCACGGACTGTGGACTGATCTTGAGAGTGACCGAGGGGACTTATGTCACCAGTGCAGAGACTTAGTGACCTGGCGCTCAGGAGAGCGGTCCAAGGCAAACAAGCTAGTGACTACCTGATAGGTCTAAGGCCCAAGGCTTCTGAATCCCAGATCAATTCTTTCCCAACACCCACTCAAAAATGATGCTGGGTACTGATATGACCAATCTGTCTAAATTATATGCATAGTTTGCAAAGCCTGCTACAATCAACTGCTTCTTCCATCTACTATCTGAACCTTAGGAACCTTAACATATAAGACCTAAAGTGAGAGCACAGGCTACACTCAAAACATAGACGTATCCAGAAAAATACCAGAGAGATAACAAAGAATGGACCAAGAAAACCATATGCAAATAAGACCAGTGACCTTGTAGCCAGTAATGGCCTCAATGTGTTATATAAAGAGTTTTCAACCACGATGCTTGACAATTGTGATCTGTAATGCCAGTAATTTGTTGCTAGCACGACAATGGCCAAATCTGCAAATGATTTACTTTTTAGAATATATAAAAACAAGAGGGCTTCCCTGGTGGCGCAGTGGTTGAGAGTCCGCCTGCCGATGCAGGGGACACGGGTTCGTGCCCCAGTCTGGGAAGATCCCACATGCCGCGGAGCGGCGGGGCCCGTGAGCCATGGCCGCTGAGCCTGCGCGTCCGGAGCCTGTCCTCCGCAACGGGAGAGGCCACAACAGTGAGAGGCCCGCGTAACGCAAAAAAAAAAAAAAAAAAAAAAAAAACAAGAACAACAAAAACCAAACGGCCTGATTAAAAAATGAGCAAAAGACTTGAATAGACATTTCTCCAAAGACGATACACAAATGGTCAATAAGCACATGAAAAAATGTTCAACATCACAAATCATTAGGGAAATGCAAATCAAAACCACAATGAGATAGATACAACTTCACACCCACTAGGATGACTACTATATTAAAAAAGAGAGAAAATAATAACTTTTGGCAAGGATGCACAGAAACTGGAACCCTTGTGCTCTGTTGGTGGGAATGTAAACATGGTGTAGCTATGGTGGGAAGCAGTATGACGGTTCATCAAGAGTTAAAAACAGAATTACTGTATGATCCAGCAATGCCACTTCTGGGGAAAAGAATTCCCAAAAGAACTGGAAGCAGGGCCTTGAAGAGATATTTTTATCCCTATGTTCACAGCAGCATTATTTCACAATAGCCAAAAAAGCTGGGAGCAACTCAAGCATCCATCAACAGATGAATGGACAAACAAAATGTGTCACAAAAAGATGCAAGTAGATGAGGTCCCCACAGTGGTCAATTCAGAGAGAAAGAAAATGAAGTGGTGGGTTCCAGGGCCTCTGGGGTAGGGGGCTGGGGAGCAATTATTTAGTGGGTGCAGAGTTTCAGTCTGGGATGATGAAAACGTTCTGGAGATGGAGGGTGGTGATGGCTGCACAGTGAGCAGAGTGGTCACTATTTTTAAAAACGGGGACGAAAATGAAGATGTATTCAAGATGAGCTTGCAAAGCCAGGATTTCGAAACACTGAAAGAATATAATACGCAGAAACACAACTAAATCAACAACCACAATACGAACTCGCTTTAGATAAAATTAACATCATAAAATAGTTAAAGAGTTTGAAATAAGCATAGTGAAGATATTCAGAAAGTTAAATGTAGTAACAACCATTTTAAAAAGCAAGGAATTAGGAAACAAAACCAGACAGAAATGAAACAAGAAGGTGGAGAAGAAAAGGCACTAATTACAGATGTTAGAAGTGAAAAGTAATAGTTAAGTTCAAAAAAATTCGGAGAAAATTATGGAATTGGTAGAAACTACTGTGAAATTCACCAGCACAGGAGGACAAAGAAATCAAAACTGTCCAAGAATAGTTAAGATATATGGCTGATAACTAAGAAGCTTTTCAGGAGATGCAGAAAAGGGGGAGGGAGGGGATAGAGGGGAACCACTCCTCAATAACAACGCAGACTCTCCTGGAGTGGAAGGTACCTTTGGGCACCAAGGGGGATAAATAAAGATAAATTCACGCCAAGTCGCTTCCTCGTGGGACTTCCCCGGTGGTCCAGTGGTTAAGAATCCTCCTTCCAATGCAGGGGACGCGGGTTCGATCCCTGGTTGGGGAACTAGATCCCATATGCCATGGGGCAACTAAGCCTGTGAGCTGCAACTACTGAGCACACGGGCCACAACTAGAGAGCCCACGTGCCGCAAACTAGAGAGCCCACAAGCTCTGGAGCCCACGCACCACAACTACAGAGCTCATGCACTGCAACTACTGAGCCTGAGTGCCACAACTAGAGGAGTCTGCGCACTGCAACAAGGAGCCCAGACGCCACAGTGCAGGATCCTGAGTACTGCAGTGAAGATCCTACGTGCCGCAACTAAGACCCGACGCAGCCAAAAATCAATCAATCAATCTATCTATATATATATATATATATATATATATATATATATATATTTTTTTTTTTTTTTTTTTTTTTTTTCCGGTACGCGGGCCTCTCACTGTTGTGGCCTCTCCTGTTGCAGAGCACAGGCTCCGGATGCGCAGGCTCAGCAGCCATGGCCCACGGGCCCACTCTGTGGCATGTGGGATCTTCCCGGACCGGGGCACGAACCCGTGTCCCCTGCATTGGCAGGCGGACTCTCAACCACTGCGTCACCAGGGAAGCTCAATCAATATTTTTTTTAAAAAGGAAAACTTCCTATGAATGGGGGGATTATTAAAAGATGTACTTTAAAAAAAAAAAAAGGACACATCTTTGTAAAATGGGAGAACATCAAATGTAAAGAGAAAGCCTTAAACACTAGCCAAGAGAAAAGGCATTATTATCTACAGAGAAGTAACACTTTGGTTCACATGAGACTTCTCAAGAACGAAGGCCGGAAGGAATGTCTTCAAAGCCCTACAGGAGAATGACTGCCCTTCTGGAATTCTAGACTCCCTGACATTATCACCCACAAATGAGGCAACGTGAAGACATTTTCACATACACAGAGACCACAAGAATTTACCACTTGTAATGGCTCACAGGAAAAATAGTCAAAGAATATATGTCATTAAAAAGAAAAATAAACTCTAAGAGGAGGCTCTGTATGGAAAAAAAATAAGGTGAACACAAAATTTGATAAAATGTTAGCAAATGTGCTCAACTATTGACTAATTTTTAAAGATTTTTTTTGAATGTCAGGATAATAAGAGAATATTACAATTTCATGCCAACACGTTTGAAAGTTAGATGAAATGGACAAGTTCCTAGAAAAAAATACAATTTAACAAAGTGACACAAAATAAAACAATCTGAAGAGCCTAATAGCAACTAAGAAATTTAATCTGTGGCTTCAAATTTCCCACAAAGAAAACTCCAGGCCCAGACTACTTCACTGGTAAATACGGTCAAACACGCAAGAAAGAAATAACATCAATCCTCAAAATCCAGAGAACAGAAAAATAGCTCCGAATTAGTTTTATGAGGATATTACAAATCTTAGCATCAAAACCCGATAAGGACAGAAGAAAGAGAAAATTCCAGGCCTATCTCACCCCTGAACACAGATTTTTAAATCCTAAACAAATCTTTACAAATCAGATCCAGAAATGTATAAAAAAGATAATATATCCCAACCAAGTTGTGTTTATTTCAGGAACAGATGATTGTTTTAACATCCAAAAAGCAATCACTATATGTCACTACATCAACAGAACAAAGCCAAAAAATCATGAGATCACCTCAAAATATACGAAAGGGTTTGATAAATTTTAAGAGTCATTTATGATAAAAAACTCTTAGCAAACTAGAAATAGAAGGAAACATCCCTAATTTGATAAAAGGCTTTACAAAAAACCTACAGCAACCACTTTAAATAAATACTTATTCCAAAACTCTCAAGCTCAGACATTTAATTAGGTTTAATTTTGTATTACCATACATAGTTCATTTAGTTCAATCTCCCCAATTCAATTTACTCCAATAAGAATCAAAGAATCATTCATGGTAAGATGACTTTTTCAAAGTCAGTAGCTGATAAATTGCCTTTTCCACTTAGATCTGCAAACCCCCTGGAATTCACTGTTGAATAATTAGGAGTCTGGGGTCAAGTTTCACTTTTTCCATATGGATACTCAATTGTCCGTACTTCGTTTGCACAGAAGTCTCCTCCTCCAGCCCATTCCATAGTGCAGGCCCTGCCATGAGCCCAGAAATAATGCTGAGGTGTGTTTCTGGGCTCCCGCCTTCTCCAGGCCTCTGTGTCCATCTTGCATCAGCTCCACACTCTCACAATTACTGTAGCTTTTTAAAAAAGACTCGACGTCAAAGTGAGCAAATCCTTCAACTTGGTTGTTTGGCTATTTCTGGCTCTCTGCATTTCCACATAAATTTTGGAATACGCCCATCAAATTCCTCATTAAATCTCTCTGAATTTTTAATTAATTTTAAATTTAATTTTTAGTTTTATATTGGAGTATAGTTGATTTGCAATGTTGTGTTAGTTTCAGGTGAAAGCCACAGCAAAGGATTTCTTTTCTTTTAGCTACTGTGGCCGTTTAATGCATTACATTTTGAAGTAATCCTACAAATTGTTTTTGGAGATATGCAAATGCGGTAATAACATGAGGATGGTCAACATCAAACTGAAGGCAGTGGTCACCCCTGGGGAGGAAAGAGGAAGGGGGCGTCCATCAGGGCGGCACAGGTGTGTCAACTGCATTTCGAATGCTTTTCTTCTTTATAAGAATCTGTGGTAAATCCCAGCAAATTTGCTGGGTGGAGGGTACACTGTTGTACATTATTAGCAAATCAAATCAGTAAATGTGTGTTTGTATATTTAGAAGATTTCATCATTTTAAAAATGAATAAAGATAAATATACAATAGCTACTTGGTTCCCAACCAGCAATTAACTGGGAGTTCAAACTGTGCCGAATGGGCTCTACAAGGGTCATCTATTTATAATCCACTGTCCTTGGTCGTGAATTACAGTCTATAATTGTTATTTATAAATCTCACAGGGAGGCCCTTGAGAAAATAAATTCTTCCCTCAAATGGAAAGAAAACAGTTGATTCATTACTCAGCCAAGTGACAGAATAATTAAGCTATCCACCATATAAATCACTGCCTACGTTAACCATTCTTCATTTTCAAGACCACAAGATTATACATATGAAATGCCAACCGAAATGCAGTTTGAAAAGCAGTGTGATAATGTAATCACACAGTAACTCTCACTTTTCTGTCTAAACACAGGCTGACTTTAAGTTTCAGATGAACCCAAATGCTCCTCTCATCCTTTGAGTAAAGGAGCAGAGCACACTCCCAGTTGAAACAGTGAAGAGTTTTGCTTTTCCTTTCGTACAGGATGAGGCAAATTAGAGATACAGAACCAGCACACTTGCCCTTCTTGACTAATAACTTAGTAAAAGGGAAATTGTTTTCATTTTATTCGGTCCCCAGAATATCAATAAAAGCCTTAAATGTTCCGCTCGAATGGGCTCTGATCAAGGCTTGCTATTCCTCCTTTGATAGCTCTGAGGGTCTCATTCCCAGGCTGAGTCACCCTGAGGTTAGCCTTCCAGGCTTCTTTCCTTTGGCCAATGTAGTTATAGCTCAGGTGGATGTGCCCTGGTGACCCTGATTTCTATACTCAATTTCAAACAGAGAAGAAGGTATCCCATAGCCGCATCCTGTCCACACATCCCATCCAGCTGTCCTATGAAAACAGGCACAGCCGGGTGCATGCAAAGGGAGTACTTTACATTTGACCAGGGACTCAAAGCATTAAACTGAAGGAAGCAAACTCTAAGGGGTGATTCCAAACCACAGGCAGCAGAGGGTAAACGTTCAAGGCTGGAAGAGCTTTTCCAGCAGCCCCACCACCGCATTTCACAGGCGACTGTCTCTTCATAACAACGGCTGCCGCAGTAAGACATGGCGCTGCCTGTACGGTCTGCTTGTCCACATCTGGCACGGTTAAGCCTTATCCTAAGAGCTCAGGATAAGTACAGCAGGCTAAGTTCACAGACCATTCCAACTCCCTCGAAGAGGAGATGTGACAAAAGTCTGCGGAGGACTTCTGGGAAACTTCTTCACGCTTAAAAAGGAAACAAGGGTGTTTCTTTTTCTGCCTCTGGGCCCCGTCGTATGAGGTGATGGTTAATGCTCCTGCCACCGTCGTTCAAGCCTGAGGGGAGAACACTCAAGGACCCAGAGCATCATCCAGGGCTTCCTGCTCTTGTGCCTCTCATTTAAGCCATTTCAGTTGGGCCTTCTTTGGTTGAAGCCAAAAGCATCCCTACCGCTGTCCTGTAACTGGTACCTCCCAATACCCACACCTGGGAAAAGCCCACTGACTTCCCGGCCACTGCTTGCTTGACGTTGTTCTTTCTCCCTGCGGCAATCCCCCCCTTCATACTTCTATTTGTCTCTGGTCTCTATTCTCATGATCTCCTTTTAAAACTATGACTCCCCCCACCCAGCTTTATGGAGGTATAACTGACAAGTCAAAGCTATACATCTTAAGGTGACAGTCTGACATACATGTACATACATTATGAAGTTATTACTAAGACTATAAGTTTTAACTTATGATCCATCAATTATTAGCATTTGGTTTAAATGATCCTGTACAGCATAAACTTATCCCTCTGGTTGCGAAGACAGAGAGGCCAGACTTTTTCCTAAAATACATGGCACGTGGTTTGTCAGATTGGATAGATGATTAGCAAGATTAAAGATTTAATGTGTTGTCAATAAATAGGAAGTTCTTTCACATTTCCATCAGGTTAATGGGCAAGAAGCTGTAATACGGATGTTGAACGTGTGCGCCGTCTTCCAGTCTATGCTACAAGAAGACGCTGAGGCCCTCACTCTTAGTTTTCTAAAGAAGTGAATTAAACAAGAAAGAAATTCATGGTAGTGATTCTCTAAATATGTAAATGTATCACAAGACCCCCTGCTTTCACAAAAATAAAAAGCAGTCATAAATCCACAGGTCTCTGATGACAGAGGCCCCAATACAAACACGGGGCCACATTCCATAGGACTCAGTAGACTGTGGGTCGGTGAAATGTCCTCGCATCATAAGGCTGGCAAAGCAAGCTGAAGATGGAAACCGCGGGCACCAAGGACCAGGAATCACGAGGACGGTGGCCGCCGCGCTCACAGCGGCTGTGGTGGTGGTGACAACAGGAATAACGCTTAACGTGGATGAAATGCTCACTGGGTGACAGGGTCTGCTCTGAATGCTTTACATAAAAGCACCAGGGTGGTTCCCACGGCAAACGGGTCCGTTCTCCTGCTCACTGCTTCTCTCCGCACCTGACTATCAACGATGACTACAGGGCATGTATAAAAGGTCCTACGGCTGGTCATCTCCCCTGCTTCTTCCTCTACCTCTTCCTATTACTTTCTTCTGGGATAAAGATCCTTCTTCCAGCAAAAGAAAAATATTTACATGCTTTTTTTTGGTGAGATGGAAAAAATGCACAGGGAAATAGTGAACAAAACTGAGATCCATTAATTTAACTACGACACAACGAAGCTGATGGGATTCTCCCAGCTGGATTTATTTGGGAATAGAATGAGGAAACACTGCATAATCCTGCACTAAGTCTCTACCAGACAACATTTATGACAATGACAGCAAAACCAGATCTAGGAACTATTCCAAGCCCTGGAGATTAGCAAATAATCACAGGCTCAAGTCCTAATACAATTCTGGAGAGACATGGAAGGATTCAGAAATTAGCTAGCAAAATAGGATTTAAAAAAAAAAGAAGAAGAAAATTTTGACCTCCACGTGCACTGGTCAGCGTCAGCAAAATTCTACATTCACTTACGTGTAGCCCATCATTGTACTTCATATTATTTGATAATTATCTCTTGACAAATCTGTCTCCTCCTCTAGATTGGAAACAGCCTGAAGTCAGGAACTGTCCATTTCATCTTACTGACTCCAGGACAGTGCCCCGGTTTAGGCAACAACAGTTTACCAGCTCAATACTAGGAGCTCCCTGGAGTCAGCTTTAGATAAAATCCTAGCTCGGTCCCTTACTAGCAGCGTTATTATGGTTGAGTTCCCTGGTGGTTCCAAGCCTCAGTTTCATCATCTGTAAAATGGGTTAATAGAACCCCCACTGGACTCTGAAGAATGAAAGCTATAATATAGGGAAACTAGCTCAGTAGCTTGTACACAGCACTCAACAAATGGCAAGTATGATAAGGCACTAAACATATTAATGCCCAGACTACGGTGCACTGACCGTGACTGCAGGAAGACACAAAATAAGGGAAAATGGCCAGCCGTGGCCGTAAGAAACTCCCAGCCCTCGTATAGCAGAGCACTCGCCATTGATGCCTGGTACCCCAGGGACAGCAAGGACTAACTCTGACAGTTTCCCAGGAGTCTGTCCACGACTGACCTTGGAGCCCACGGGGCTGACTGGAGACCCTCTCACAGTCAGTGCCCGGATTACAGCAGCCTAACTCTGTGCCTTCAGTCTCAGCCGCACCATCTTCTTATAATCATGTTAAATGTTCTTCTTAAGCCAGGCCAACAACATGAACCGACAAAAGGAGCCCCTTATTCCCCTCATATGTAGAACCACGACTACTCCACACAAATAGTTAAAAATCGCTAACACTTTCATACTATCTGTATTACTTACATCTAACAACAAAATCTGCTCTATTCTATCTGAAGCAGGCAGTTTGCCATGATGGAAATGGAATAGATAAAGGTGCATGTGATGGGCTGAATAACGACCCCCAGAGATGTCCACATCCCAATCCCTGGAACCCGTGAATATGTTGCCTTACGCTCAAAAAGAACTTTACAGGTACGATTATGAAAAGATCTTGATATGTGGAGATTATCTTGTCACAAGGGCCCTTGTAAGAAGAGACAAAAATTCAGAGAGGAGGCAACGTGACCACACAGGGAAGGAAAGGAAAGAACGTAAAGCGATACAGAGCCAGGAGCCGGGAATGAGGTCGGGCCCAGAAGCTGACAAATGCAGGAGGTGGGGTCTCCCCTGGAGCCTCCAGACAGGGCCAGCCCTGCTGACACCTGAGGCTGAGCCCTGTCAGATCAATGCTGAAGTTCTGACCTCCAGGACTGTAAAATGATAAAGACATATTGTTTGAAGCTGCTGGGTTTGTGGTAAGTTGTTACATTAGCAATAGGAAACTAACAGAATATAATCAATAGATAATAATTATAAGTGAATAATTAGGAAATAGCTCTCTGTGATCTATAATTTACAAAGCATTTTACAGACATCTACTTTTTCAGCAATCAAATCCTAACTACCCTACCAGAAGTTATTAAGTTCATTACACAAAGGTAACCATATAAATTATACAACAGTGCAGAGAGGCACACGCCGATTTTCTACTTTGAAGGCAGGAAAGTTTTTTTAATGATATTTAATACAAGAGACCCATTTGTCTACTCCTGGATCCTCTGTGTCTCCTAAGAGAAGACAGTTGCGAGCCCACTTAAAACTTGACTTCAACCACTAGCTTGTGGTCACAACTGTGTCACTCATCTGTGCTTGCCCCACCGTGGTGCTGAGCCCAATGCTCCATTCAGTGCTGGTTGGTGTTCCATCAATGTTGGCCGATTTAATAAACGACTGAATAAATGAAAGACTGAATGAGAAAAACTTAGAGCCTTAGCCAGGTTCTGCTTTTGATCATTTAGATGGCGTTTTCTTCCAAATTAACCAAGAAGGACCTGGTGCTAGAATAAAAAGAAGCAGCCTGGCAAAAAGTAAAAAAAAAAATTTAAGTTAAAAAAAAGTAAAAAGTTTAAAAATAGGTTTTTGTTTTTTTTCTAAAAAAAGGCCAACAAAAATGAAACCAGACCATCAAATAAATGATAGAAGGTTCTACTTTTAGTTAGGCTATAAAAGTCACAAAAAACCATCGGTCCCACTGT